>NC_139989.1:37840047-38486924 GCF_964263955.1 Coregonus lavaretus | reverse complement strand
CACACACACACACACACCCTCTTGCTCCCTCTCTGCTGCTTTCGCTGCATCACAGACCTGTTGCAGCAGTCAGGGAGTTGCTGTTCTGTGAGAGTTATTCTGAGGAGGCAGTAAGCTATTCTCTCCTCTCTATTCTCTCTCTTAGACAGACACAGTCCTCTTGGTTTCTCATCTAGCTTAATTAACCTTTCTATAATAATCAGCTCTCCATGTTGGGATGCACCTGTATGGGTTAGAGGATGACTCAGAGCCGGTAAGTTGCAACGGCTATTATCATCATTATTAAACGCTGCATGTCTGTCAAAGAAACATCACTCTTGTGTCGGGGAGACGGGCAAGTGTGTGTGTTTGTGTTAATGAAACAGGAAGTAGGGATGGTCAGGGGTGGCCCCCCTGGAAGTGTCTAACCGTTGCCTTGGTTACCGGGCGTGGCATTGCTAAGCTGCCGATGATTTTGATGCGACAGGTGGCTGCACTAGAATCAACGTTCTGTTTGTTATTAATTCAAACCATATGAAGTGACACAATAAATATCAAAATACCTAGCTCTCACACACATACAGTATTTCTTTCTGTCAGTGGCAGGTTGCCCTAGTGTATATTTAGCCCTTCAAGTCCTGTCTGGTCTCTATTCCTCTGGAGCAGAGATGGGGGCTGAAGCCGCTGAACCTTCACCTCCGACCCCTGACCCGTGCTAAGTGTTTATCTTCTGGGGCATTCTGGGACTCAAACCTTCTTTTCATCTCTTCTTCTCTTTCACACTGCTCTATAAGTAGCAACAGTACCTGTAGTTGCTGTTATAACAGGCAGAGACCGAGAGACCAATAGGGAGTCCGAGTCACCATTTTTTCTTTAAGCGCTTTTGTTGAAGCACATACTTATGTGCTAATTACTAAATACCTATGTATTTGAACTCCCCATTTTCTCATCTGGGAATTATTTCAAGTCTTTACATATGGTGGATGTCAATTCTCACCACATTCTCACCTCTATTTTAAAACCCCACACCTAATGACTCACTTCTTCTGCCTCGCACATTCAGCTGTCCGCATTCTTGTCTGCACCTCCCACGGGTGAATGCAGCAAGCGAGAGAGAGACTCTGACACCTGGAAAAACAGAACAAGTGGGATAGTTACATAAAGAGAACACTCAAAACACTTGACAAGTGAGTCAGACTGTACTCCCAGTGCTGGGCTGTAGTGTACAGTATGCCAGGCAGGGAGCGCTCCGCTCTGAGCAGAGCCCCCCAGGAGAGAGAGGAGGCCAGGCCAGGGTTTTTATTGTGTGGTATGGGTGGATTAGGGTCAGCCAGAGAGGCTCAGGTTACCAAGCATCACTGGTGGTGGAAGTGGACGAAACTATAGCCACTTCATGAGTAATTTATATCAGTGCTAATATTAAATCTGGGCCTTAGGCCATTTTATCTCTCTTTTTCCATCTCTCTCTCTCTCTCTCTCTCTCTCTCTCTCTCTCTCTCTCTCTCCCTCTCTCCCTCTCTCCCTCTCCCTCTCCCTCTCCCTCTCCCTCTCTCTCTCTCTCTCTCTCTCTCTGACACACCCACACTCACTGAATCTGTAGGCCCTGGGTGTTAAACACATCAAAGCGCCTGATCAGTTGTGAATCAGGTTTGCATATGTGTTTTGATGCATCCACTCACACTCATATTACACCAGCCGAGTGTAATGTGCCAGACCGTAATGTGTGTGTATTTGATGAGTAGGCTTGAATACAGGCAGCCAGTCAGGCAGGCAGCCAGGCAGGCAGGCAGGTTCCCTTTGTGCCTCCAGGTTATAAATAAAGGGTGAAACAAAATAAATACCACCGAGAGGTGGACCTGATGACAATTATAGGTGATTATTTTGGATATTTGCCTCGAGCCATTCAGAATGAGGTATGCACCAGGCAGTAATACAGAACACACTACAGTACATATTATGGTCTAAATAGAGATGGATCAAGGCGTAGGGAGATGGGAAAAGACAGGCAGTGGTAAAGAGCATATTGAGAGAAGAGACTGAGAGGGACAGAGTGAAGGAGAGGGAGAGAGAGAGATCCCAGGGGAGGAAAAAACGTATTATCACGTTGGGCACAAGGCCTTGATTGTGTTATTCCACACACATCTCTACAGTCCACTCATTTCTCTCCCCCCTGTCTGTCTGTTGGTGTTGTTATAAGGAGGTGTGTGTGCGTGTGCGTGTGTGTGTGTGTGTGTGTGTGTGTGTGGTTCCAGTAGTACTATTGCTGTCTTTATTGCCCTTACTGGCACAGGGGTTTTATTCAAGGATGTGTGCTCATGCCATAGAATAAGCTTGTGTACATGCTCAAACAAACATACAGCACACTAGAAAAAAATGACCATGCCACCATCTCCCACATTCTCCTTCTTTCCTTCACTCTATACCTCCTCTCGCTCTGCCCCTCTGTCTTTCTCTCTCTCACACACAAACACAAACTCACTCTCTCACTTCCTTACTCTGTCCCTGTGTGTGTGTTGCAGGGCTCTGCCGACTCCTACACCAGCCGGCCGTCAGACTCAGATGTGTCCCTGGAGGAGGACCCAGAGGCGCTGAGGAAGGAGGCAGACCTACAGGCCCTCGCCACCCTCGAGAAAGCCAAGGTCAGAGGTCACCATGGCCCTTCCCTGTGACCCTGTCCCTCTGTTATACAGTACCCTATACAGCCACACAGAACAGCACAGTCTTTAACCATTCACCCTGACCCTAACTATACACCTGACTATTCTCGCTAACAGTGTCCCCTCAAAGTTGTAGGTACATGGTTGACACATATTATAACATTTATTTATATTCAATTAACATTCAATAACAGTCTTTGTGACATTATAAACATTGAGCGACATGACAAGTTGAGTAATATTTCATCCGGTCTTGTCCGATCTATTGCCCTCATGTCACTCATCTTATCCTCTATTCACATTCTTTGTTCTCCTTTTTCTTTTGCTTCCACCTCTCCAGACCAAACCAGTGGCCTTCGCTGTGCGGACGAATGTGGGCTACAACTCTGGGCCCAACGATGACGTCCCAGTGCAGGGCATGGCCATCTCCTTTGAAGCTAAAGACTTCCTACACATCAAAGAGGTACCAGAGCTGCCCAAACAACACTGGGCCTTCTGATTTCATATTGTTAGATCGTTTCTGAAGATGACTTAGTCCCCATCCCCTGGAGCTATGATTTGACATTTTATATAATGACAGGGGGATATGGTGAAATGGCATTTTGTTGTTCAGTTTAAATATGAACATCCGGTTCTATATTTATGTCTGGTGATGTGTCGATAAGCAAGCTAAGATGGAGGCGGTGGTTGCCTTGGCAACAACAGCAGGGGCTCTGTGAGCGAGGGAGGAGAAGACTGGTGTGTGTATTATTGGGTAGTATTGACGTGTCTGTCTGTCTGTCTGTGTGCTCTGTGCAGAAGTACAATAATGACTGGTGGATTGGGCGTCTGGTGAAGGAGGGCTGTGAGGTGGGGTTCATCCCCAGCCCAGTCAAACTGGAGAACACCCGGCTACTGCAGGAGCAGAAGATGAGACAGAACCGCCTCAGCTCCAGGTACTGCTGCTGCCCACACCCACGTCCCCTGGCACCCATCACCCAGTCACTTTGTAAAACCTTTGAAATAAGTAGCGTCTACTATTCAGTTTATTGAGTCATTGAAATAAATACCCTTTTTTCGATTATTGAATTGTAATTTTAGTTTACTTCCTGAATTGACTGCCTGAAATTCAATTTGAGCCCAACCCTGTTATCCAATTAGTATCCACAATACATGCACCATAATACAGTACAATGCTCACCCAATCACCAGTTCACAACCGTCACTACTTCACAATTCAAAATGGGAAAAGTTCTGTTTATTTTCAATGACAATTTATTTTCAGTCCACCTCACTTTTCACCTACCAGTCACCATCCACTCATTGTTCTCTCCTCCTCCCTCTTACAGTAAATCTGGTGGCAGCTCCAGCCTGGACGTTGCCACGGGAACACGCAGGCCCACCCCTCCTGGCACAGGTAAGGTCAGGAGTTGGGGGTCATCTTCACACTCGGCTGGCTAGAAGAGACACACACTACAACACTGTGTGTGTGACGACAGATATAGCCCTCTGTCGCGGCCTGTCGCTAATATTCCATGTAGATTTGAATTGGATAGTTAGTGATCGATGATGAATCAGATATCTGCAGTGTGGAGTGGAGCGTTTCAGTGGGTGTGCTGCTGCTGGAGTGAGAGAGACAGAGAGGGGGAAAGAGAGGGGTCCTAGCGGGTCTGTCATTAGCATGGCTAACAGGACCAGCCTGAAATAGAGCTGAGGATATAGTGCTCCTCTCATTAAATCTGATCACTACGCTTGGCCAGACCAGGGCTGTGTCCCAAATGGCACCCTATTCCCTACATAGTGCACTAGGTTTGACCAAAGCCCTATGAGCCCTGGTCAAAGGGAATGCACTTTAAAGGGAATAGGGTCCGATTTGAGACGCAGCCCATACCTTATGTGTTAGCACTGAGCAGCAACATGATAGTTCAGTTCAGTCATGCTGCTGGATAGACAGTACAGTTCACTGCGACTGAGGGAAATGAATAGACTGACATAGAGACAGAAGGAAAGATTGATGGTGGAATTACAGAAATATATACATGTTTTTATTAGATAAGAACTGACTGGGAGTGAATTCATTGAATTGAATAATTGAATTGAAGACAGACAGACTAGATCAGACAAGTAGATTGTAACTGGCATTGTTTCCCCAATGATGGATGACCTATTAATAATGGATGTGTAACGTTAATACATGACAGTTATAGTATGGTTCTCTTTATCAACCATATTTGTTATACCTGAACTGATATACCAAACCCCTCTTCCTGCCTGGCTGTGTCGGTTTAAATCACCCCTACCCATACTCAAAACACAGAGCCCTCACCACCTTAACCAGTCCCAGCACATAGCACACCCTCCTCAGGGCAGCTACACACCTTTTTCGGCCTCCGACTCCTAGCACCTCTTCTTCTCTGCTCTCTTCTCTCTCTCTCTCTCTCTCTCTCTCTCTCTCTCTCTCTCTCTCTCTCTCTCTCTCTCTCTCTCTCTCTCTCTCTCTCTCTCTCTCTCTCTCTCTCTCTCTCTCTCTCTCTCTCTCTCTCTCTCTCTCTCTCTCTCTTCCACCTCCTTTCTCTCCGCATCTCTCTATTACTCACTGTTCTGTTTCGATCGCAGTTTTTCTGACCTGCTCATACACTAACTTCGTCGTGACCAAAAGCATTTATTCTTTACTTAGTCACCTATTGACTTCTATCTCTTAAATGTTTTTTCAGCACTGTTATTTCTGGTTCAGAACTCTGTCATTTCTCCCATTTCTAGATCTCAGATCTGAGTCTGTCCTTCTCTCTGCTTTGGATTGCCTTCTTGTCTTTTATTGATTTCTTATCATGCCCTTTCTTGTCCTCCTTTTTTCTCTTTCCTCATTTCTCTGTATACATCTCCAATTTTTCTTCCTCTTTCACTACTGCTCGATATTCTTTCTCTCTCTCTCTCTACCCCGCCCCGCCCCGCCCCCCCCAGCTCATGTGGACATGTCCACGATGGCTTATGACCTTGACCCCCTGGACCTGGATGCCGAGGAGCCCCCTGAGTCCCAGGGTGACCCTCGCTCCCCCAAGGGCAGCGCAGGCAGCGTCACCTCTCCCCAGGGCCAAATCCACCGCCTGCCCTTCTTTAAGAAGGTAAAGCCCTCCAGGGGCCCCAGGCACCACGGCCTCTTCTCCTCCTCACCTCCCTTCAACCAAACCCGCCTACTGCACGCAGCTATGGCCCAGTCCTAGGCTATAATAACCTCTGTCTGTCCCCACTAGCCCCTCTCCACCCCCCTCGTCTCTGACTTACTGCCCTAAACTGACCCACTGTTCCGTTCCCGCCGCTAGCTAGCGCCTGTCTGACTCCCTAATCCCGATTGGCCCCTCAGTCACTGGTCACCATGGTAACGCTGCGATATGTTTGCCTGTGTGTTTCTGCGCTGGTCAACTGGGGGAGGGGTAGAGCTGAGCTACAGTCTAAAGATGAACCTGAACATGTTCATACATTCACAGATGTAAAATCAATGTATGAATATTCGTTGATGGTGCAACTCTAAACAATAATTATCATTATCGATCAGACTACAATGGGTGTGGTCTCCGCTGTACTATTGAACAGCTCCACTCCCAATTCCCAACTAACCCTAACCTGTCAATAACAACACGTCCTCTGTCTTTTTTGCTTTTTGTCCCTTTTGGTCTTTCTTCTCATGGGGTTGTGTGCGGAATGATACTGTAGGTGGCCCAGCTAAACAGAAACAGAAGTCGGTGAGTCGGTACCTTCTATTCTGTCTCGTCCTCCTCCTCTTCATCTCTATTGTCTCTCCATGTTCCTCAGTCTGCTCTCATGTCAGCTGATGCTAGAGAGAGTGGGAGGTGACTGGATTTGAACATCTCCTCATTTTTGTCAAGGTTTTCACTTATTCCCCAAGAAGATTTCCGTGTTGCAGTTGTCCCCAGGGATATTGTGTTCCAAAATAAATAATAGAGCGGATTGGGTAAATACGGGCTGTCAGTATGCAGTCAGAGCTGATTGGGTAAACACAGGCTGTCAGTATGCAGGTGCAGGCGTGTCACGGCACCTGTCACACACACATTTCTTGTGAACGCTAATGCTCCCTGATGTGTTTTCATTCCCATTCTGGACGGCTGCTTTGAGTGACAGCCAGTAACCTATCGTCAGCCCGCCTCACTTTCCCTCGCTATCTCAGAGCTGTCAACACAGCTTTGATCCCATAGATACAGGAGACTGTGGAGACAGAGGCACGCTTTGTCCTCCAATAGCACAAACGCTTTCTATAGATTACGTGAAAGTAAAATGTTTTTCTGAAAACGAGAGATTAATGGTGATACACAGTACACTTCTCCCAGCACTCATCTAGAGATGAGCACCATTTGGAAAAGTTCTTAACAGTGTATTTTTAGATGTAGTGAATCGTAATGAGGTGTGGCTTTATGTAACGTAATGTACCTTAGTGGAGGAGAGCCCTCCAAGCCTCTCTTCTACTGCTCTCAGTGCACTAAAGTGCTGCCTGGAATACAGAGGAGAAGGCGTGCAGAGAATACAGAGAGCTGACACCAAATACACACTAGCACCCTACAGGTGTAGGATCTTAATTTGATCACTTTTTGTTGGTGAGAATTTTCCTGCAGGAAATGCAAATGAGCTTCGTGATTTACATAACTTCACTGAAAACCCACACTAACACACCGTTATATTAACAGTTTTGCACTTTTCATGTACACTACTTTCGATCAAGCAACATTATGGACTAAACGTTCAAAACCGGTTGCTGCAGGATTATTTTGCTGTGACAATATAGGTCAAATGAAGATCCTACATCTGTATTCTCCCGATGCCTGCCTATCTGTTAGTGGATAGACCATGGGACCTGTTCTCCAGTTAGTGTTCTCCTCTCACCTGTCACTCCAAAACAGGACACTTTCTATAACAGAACAGATGCTTATAGATGCAGTGTCATGCTCCTCATGATTCATATTGATGGAGTGTTAATGTATGCATTTGTTTTACTTGTCAGAATATTGATTGACAGTGTGTGGGTGTTTTGCGTAAGAGTGCATGCATCTGTGTATGTTTCCATTTTCAATGTGATATGAGTGTTTTAAGTAAGTTCCTGAAATACATTCTCTGTATGTTGGTTCAAAATGAGGGGTATATTCTTGTAGGTTTAGTGTGTGCTGGTTGTCCGTTTTCTCTGGGCCTAAAATCCCATTTGGCTTGGTGTCTATCTGGCTTCTTGCTATAAAGCAAGAGGAGTCTACCACACACACATACAGTGGGGAGAACAAGTATTTGATACACTGCCGATTTTGCAGGTTTTCCTACTTACAAAGCATGTAGAGGTCTGTCATTTTTATCATAGCTACACTTCAACTGTGAGAGACGGAATCTAAAACAAAAATCCAGAAAATCACATTGTATGATTTTTAAGTAATTAGCCAGTCTCCAGACCTGAACCCAATAGAAAATCTTTGGAGGGAGCTGAAAGTCCGTATTGGCCAGCGACAGCCCCGAAACCTGAAGGATCTGGAGAAGGTCTGTATGGAGGAGTGGGCCAAAATCCCTGCTGCAGTGTGTGCAAACCTGGTCAAGACCTACAGGAAATGTATGATCTCTGTAATTGCAAACAAAGGTTTCTGTACCAAATATTAAGTTCTGCTTTTCTGATGTATCAAATACTTATGTCATGCAATAAAATGCAAATTAATTACATAAAAATCATACAATGTGATTTTCTGGATTTTTGTTTTAGATTCCGTCTCACAGTTGAAGTGTACATATGATAAAAATTACAGACCTCTACATGCTTTGTAAGTAGGAAAACCTGCAAAATTGGCAGTGTATAAAATACTTGTTCTCCCCACTGTACATACTAAGAGAGAGTAGGAGAGAGAAAGAGGAGTGGAATTGACAAAGTTAATAAGCCCAATGGCTGCACGAAAGCTCCTGAGATTTTTTTAATGTATCAATAATGGCCCTTACCACTCTCCATAGCTCATTCTGATCCAGTATAATTATGGTTTCATTTGCTCTGACTGGGAGAGCAGACTGAGAAATGGAAATGAGTGCTTTCTGTGAAAACATGTGCGCTTGGTTTTGGAGCTTTTATCCTCTCCAAGATAATAAATGGCCTCTGTCTGAAATGCATTATATATCATTCTGACTGTAGTCCACTGTACAGAGAGAGGGAGAGTTGGTGTTGACATAATGTTGATTTATGTGTGTGTGTGTGTTTCTGTGGCAGTAGATTGTGTAGCTCCGTACATGTGCGTACAAAGTGGCTGTAGATTGTGCGTCTCAAAGTATGTGTGAGCTCTGTTCGTGTGTGTATGTCTGTGTTCAGACACAGTGGTTATAGTGTCTCACCCCACTCTTGGTGCTCTCCTCCCTGGCTTAGATGGAGCATGTTCCCCCTTACGACGTGGTCCCCTCCATGAGACCCATAATTCTAGTGGGGCCGTCACTCAAGGGCTACGAGGTAAGGCTACTGTATGTCTCAATCTCCCCATTAAAACAACATTCTTTATGTTTTATTATATCTGTCATATTCCATACCTCAGTTTGTCTTCTCCTCATCTCCCACCAGGTGACTGACATGATGCAAAAGGCTCTCTTTGACTTTCTCAAACACAAGTTTGAGGGCAGGTGAGTTTCAGGCCAGCCAGAGAACATGACTGAAATATTTCCCATTTTTAGTATAGGTTGAAAATATCTTCAACTTAGTATTTAGTTAACCTGCTTTTAGACGTTTCCAGTTCTCAGCTCTGATTGGTTGATCATGTTTCTTCCAGGATATCCATCACTCGGGTGACAGCAGACATCTCCCTGGCCAAGCGCTCGGTCCTCAACAACCCCAGTAAACACACCATCATCGAGCGCTCCAGCACCCGCTCCAGCCTGGGTAAGACAGGGCAAGACACCTTTGTGCCTTTCTTGTACCTAAAACAAAACCATTGATCACAATAAGCGCCAGGACTGGCTCTGTGCCTTTCCAACACACTCCCACGTGATACATTTCAAAAAGCTTTGTTAGTTAATGTTTCTTATCATCCATTGGGCTATTGTGTTGTTACCTTTCACTATCTGTGTTTTCATATATCAACCTTAGCTTGTGTATGTGTTTGATCCTGCGGATGACCTGCCTGACTCTAAATGAAAAACCAGTTTGTACTTGGACAATGACTGGTGTTTACCTGTCTCTGAGTATTGGGAGAAAGATATTTAAAAGTATTGTTTCTGTTGGTAATAGCTACCTGTTCAGCAAAAGGTCAGGGAATATTGGTTGATTGGATGTTAGCATCTATTGACGACATACAGTAGGGAGCCTCATAGTCGCCCATTCAACCATTGACCTAAATTGGATTACACAAATGTTTTTACTTAGAAGGTCATCAATCCACTCCATTTGGGATAGATAGTCTGCAATATCAGTGAGTAGGGCTAAACACAGAACAACAAGGCCCCTCTAGAGGAGAGGCTAGCTGAGCAGAGAGGGGCGGTGTAGCCTGTCCACAGGAACCTGCCTTCTACCTTTATTACTCACTGTCTGAGTCTGATCTGGCCTCTTCTCTTTCTCCATCCTGTCTTTTCCTACCCTCCACCCACCCGTCCCTCTCTTCCACCACTCTCCTTCCCTCCACTCTCTCTACGTCTCTCAGACGTACTGGGTACGTATGCTCTCAACCCCACGAGGAAAACAACCAAGAGCTTTTTTTTCTCTGTTCTCCTCCCCTGTCTATCGTTCACTACTCTCCTCATACACTCATACCTCATGCGTCTGCCTGTCTGTCCGTCTGTCTGTCCTTTTCTCTGTTCCTCACACGCTTGTGAGAGCCTGTTGCTTGCAGTAATAAATCAACTTGAACTAAGGCTTGGAAAGAGTACACTAATTACACAGCAGTATGAGTGCTGGGTGGCTCTGGTGGCTCTAGGCTGCTCAGCTGAGCGTCTGCCTGCTGTCTGTCTGTCTGTCTGTGGTTCAGGGGAAATGTGATAGGGGGCCTGGGGGGCCAACTGTGGTCAGGGATGAGCGTACAGGGGAAGCTGATACTCCCCCTCCATCCCCCATTGCCTACCACCCTGTGACCCAGAATCAGGGACCCTACTGTTGGACCTACTGGTGGTCCTCTGTAGCTCAATTGGTAGAGCATGGCGCTTGTAACGCCAGGGTAGTGGGTTCGATCCCCGGGACCACCCATACGTAAAAATGTATGCACGCATGACTGTAAGTCGCTTTGGATAAAAGCGTCTGCTAAATGGCATATTATTATTATTATTATTATTATTATTACTGTAAAGCAACATGTAATAACACTTTACCTACAAGGAGCCTGTATGCATACTGAAACTCAAACACAATTTGATTGTATTACGACCATAGACGTTCATATATTCATGTTTATATACCGTACATCATTGGTTACTACCAATCTGATACAGGGAACATATTCTTCACATACAGTGAGAGAAAAAAGTATTTGATCCCCTGCTGATTTTGTACGTTTGCCCACTGACAAATACATGATCAGTCTATAATTTTAATGGTAGGTTTATTTGAACAGTGAGAGACAGAATAACAACAATACAATCCAGAAAAACGCATGTCAAAAATGTTATAAGTTGATTTGCATTTTAATGAGGGAAATAAGTATTTGACCCCTCTGCAAAACATGACTTAGTACTTGGTGGCAAAACCCTTGTTGGCAATCACAGAGGTCAGATGTTTCTTGTAGTTGGCCACCAGGTTTGCACACATCTCAGGAGGGATTTTGTTCCACTTCTCTTTGCAGATCTTCTCCAAGTCATTAAGGTTTTGAGTCTGACGTTTGGCAACTCGAACCTTCAGCTCCCTCCACAGATTTTCTATGGGATTAAGGTCTGGAGACTGGCTAGGCCACTCCAGGACCTTAATGTGCTTCTTCTTGAGCCACTCCTTTGTTGCCTTGGCCGTGTGTTTTGGGTCATTGTCATGCTGGAATACCCATCCACGACCCATTCCTCCTCCTCCAAACACGGCGAGTTGAGTTGATGCCAAAGAGCTCGATTTTGGTCTCATCTGACCACAACACTTTCACCCAGTTCTCCTCTGAATCATTCAGATGTTCATTGGCAAACTTCAGACGGGCCTGTATGTGTGCTTTCTTGAGCAGGGGGACCTTGCGGGCGCTGCAGAATTTCAGTCCTTCACGGCGTAGTGTGTTACCAATTGTTTACTTGGTGACTATGGTCCCAGCTGCCTTGAGATCATTGACAAGATCCTCCCGTGTAGTTCTGGGCTGATTCCTCACCGTTCTCATGATCATTGCAACTCCACGAGGTGAGATCTTGCATGGAGCCCCAGGCCGAGGGAGATTGACAGTTCTTTTGTGTTTCTTCCATTTGCGAATAATCGCACCAACTGTTGTCACCTTCTCACCAAGCTGCTTGGCAATGGTCTTGTAGCCCATTCCAGCCTTGTGTAGGTCTACAATCTTGTCCCTGACATCCTTGGAGAGCTCTTTGGTCTTGGCCATGGTGGAGAGTTTGGAATCTGATTGATTGATTGCTTCTGTGTACAGGTGTTTTTTATACAGGTAACAAGCTGAGATTAGGAGCACTCCCTTTAAGAGTGTGCTCCTAATCTCAGCTCGTTACCTGTATAAAAGACACCTGGGAGCCAGAAATCTTTCTGATTGAGAGGGGGTCAAATACTTATTTCCCTCATTAAAATGCAAATCAATTCATAACATTTTTGACATGCATTTTGTTGTTATTCTGTCTCTCACTGTTCAAATAAACCTACCATTAAAATTATAGACTGATCATTTCTTTGTCAGTGGGCAAACGTACGAAATCAGCAGGGGATCAAATACTTTTTTCCCTCACTGTAGATGCAGTGTATATGGGGGAAATGTGCAGGTTAATAAAAGCTAGGACAGTTTGTTAGGTTTTCATAATTTTAGGTGAAGTTTAGGTGAAGTTCATTTCTCTTATCTCTCTGTGGAGCCTCTGGTCCCTGAGTCGCTGCCTTCCGCCTGCAGGTTTAATTCCCTTTCTACCTCAGCCCGTCTGCAGCCCGCAGCCCCTCTGTAGATTACCTGTCCCCTGTTATGCCCCCCCCCCCTCCAAACATGTCCACACATCTGAGCGTATGATAAAGGGGGACAGCCAAGCTGTTAAAACCATACAGGCTCTTCTAGGGTTTCGCTGAAGGAGAATGAGAGTCTACAAAGCTGAAACATCCAAACAGACTAATACGTTTGCAATGTCTGATAGCTCTAACAGCGAATGTTATTACACTTAATCAGTTTCAGATTATTTTATTAATTGACATGTTCAGAAGAGTATATCAAGTGCCATCACAGGCATCTCATTCTTATAAGCCTCCTTCCTTCCCGAGTTTAAGTCGATATAAAAACTTATGTTAGAGATCATATTTACCAATGCAAAACATCAGTTACTACTCATTGGAATGTGGCAACAGAATGAAAATGTCTCAATGTTCCATTTAGCCATGTGTAAATGGAACGTCTAATGCGATGGGTTCTGTTTCATATGCACAGAACCTTTTGCCAAAATGTTGACATGCATGATACAGTATTAACATTCCACATTTGCATGTGTGTATCCTGTTATTTTGTAATGGTAAGTGTTTGAAATATGAGTTAGCAAAGTGGCAATAGTCACACTGATCTCATGTATACTCCAGAAGGGACTTAATTGTGGACAGAATTGAGATTTGACAACCAATTCAATTTGTATACAGTATGTGTATTCAGACACCTACTATACCCCGTTACTTATTGCATTCCCATGTTGTTCTCTGCCACATAGCGGAGGTGCAGAGTGAGATTGAGCGTATCTTTGAGCTGGCCCGCACCCTGCAGCTGGTTGCCCTAGACGCAGACACCATCAACCACCCCTCTCAGCTGGCCAAGACTTCCCTGGCTCCCATCATCGTCTACATCAAAATAGCCTCACCTAAGGTACCCTCTGAGATGAATTACTTTGTGATAGATTGACTTCCTCCATCACATCTACTGAAATGGTATGCACAGTGACCAGCAGTGTGTTGTTGCCTGTCTCCCTTCAGGTCCTCCAGAGGCTCATTAAATCCCGGGGGAAGTCCCAGGCCAAACACCTGAACGTGCAGATGGTGGCAGCAGACAAACTGGCCCAGTGCCCCCCTGTGAGTGTCTGTATGTGACCCTGGATTCTGTGGCCGAAAGGCGCATGTTCTTACATGCTGTTTGCCCTGAACAAATGAATTCACAATGACCAGTCTGAACAAAGGCATTGGCTTAACATGGAAATGATGCCCTTTTAGGTAGTTGGCTGAATCTTAGAAGTTGAAAGGTGAGACACTAACATAATGTCCCTCCATGTTGTATGTAGGAGCTGTTTGACATCATCCTGGATGAGAACCAGCTGGAGGACGCCTGTGAGCACCTGGCTGACTACCTGGAGGCATACTGGAAGGCCACGCACCCCCCCAGCAGCAACCCCCCGAACCCCCTGCTCAACCGCACCATGGCCACGGCCGCCCTGGCCGCCTCCCCAGAGCCCGTCTCCAACCTGCAGGTACAGGTGCTCACCTCCCTGCGCCGCAACCTGGAGTTCTGGCCCGGCCTGGAGGGCCCCGGGGCCGAGGATAGGAAGGTGGCCGAGCACGCCCTCTAAAGGCCAGCTGTGGGGGGGACAGCTCAGGGGGAGAGACACCCCCTTCCTAACCCAAACCCGGCTGCCTGCTCTCCAGATATACTCCACCCCATCCTCCCTCTCTCCATACCTCCCCTTGTCCTGAAAGAAGGAAAGAACCTAATCGCATTATGTTTAGACTATGTCCTCATTCATAATACTGTATAGAGAAACACCACATACATGGAGAGAGGGAGGGAGCTGTTTACTGTAGAGTGTATACTGGGTTCATCACATTGGATCCAACTCAATAACACACACACTTACACAGACATTCATATTCACACACACATCAGAGTACTCAGAACAATATAGGTCCCACACATTACTGTAAAAGCCTTCTGTGTTAGAAAACTCCTACACACAAACACAGAGAGGACAAACAGAGAGCTTCGTCCTCTTCAAGAAAACCTCTCTGCAAATGACACAGTATCTTAGAGCAACACACACCAGAAAATTAGAAAAGGAGAGCTACTGTGGGCAGGACACTGGATCTAGACCAAACCAGCACTGGGAAGGGTTTTCAGTGAGAATAACACGCACACAATCACATTGATGTTGTGAAATGAATTGACGGGGGCAGTTATTGGAAGAAGTGAAAATCCTCCATCATCCATCCATCAGTCAGTGAGGTACCTCTGTTTCTGGTCTGCTGCCTATTCCCTGTTGACTATAATTGGGAGAGAAAATTGAGTTGTGTGCCCCTTACCCAACCTCAGGGCTCCCTGCCTGGCCTCCTTTCTTCAGCACTCCTTTATCGTCTGGGAAACGGTGTCCAGTTTGCTTCCCTCCTCCGTGTTGCCATGGCACCGTCCCTGAAAAGGAGCGAGTCATCTCGGCCGCTTGGTCAATGTGTGTCTTGTTGTTGTGGCATCATTTCTAGTTTTCTGATTTGTGTGGCGTGGCAGGGATGGGCTGTGTTTGTGTGTGTGTGACCGTGCATGCATATGCGCGCGCGTGTGTGTGTGTAAAGTGGGCCATGACTAATAGGAATGTCCTATTTCATTAATTCACACAGCAAACTCTAACCAGCAGAAAGATGATCATCTGGGTCTCATCTCCAATCAGCCACTAGCTTCAGCCAAATACATATGGCATGACTCATGACTGTCATAGTTCAAGACCTTGTAAAAGTGTCCAAGCTGTTACCGTATATCAATGAGTTATACCCACATAATTGATTTAATCATGTTCAGTTAGACATAAATGCACTATTATGAACAGTGCTTTCTCTGATACAATAGGTCATATTTTATATGTTGCGGCTGGATGTACATTGTCTTACGTCAGATACCGCGTCAATTCCGCCTGCACTGATCTGTCTCGGTTGAGGGCCGAGCGTCGCTTAGGAGTAACACAATCTGACATGACAATGGCGGCTGCACGGATTCATTAGAATTCGTTCAGATGGAGGAGATTTTGTTAAGTTATTATTTTACTGTCAATGCGTGTGACTAAGCTCTGCCTATTCAAAGTCATTAGCAAGAATCAGCCAAATGATGGCTTGACCCAACTCTAAAGTGTATTGTTAATTGTGCTGAGTTAAACAGAATGTAATACTTACTACTTAGGATTAGGAACATGCCTGAATGAAAAAGAGATATCACAATTAGTTGAAACATCATTTTAGCTTCTGTGAAAAATCAGACAGAAGAGGGCAGTGTTGGTTTTGCAGCCAGGAGCTGAACATTGTGTTTTGCTTGCCTAATGACTGCTTCTCTTACAGGTGAATTAACACATTTCTGTAGCCTATGGAAAATATTGTGTGCGCCTGTGTGCATGTATTACATACAAAAAATAATGTCACTTTGACCAAGTAATGATTTCAATGCAATAACAATGCAATAACGGTGTGTTTTAAGTACTGCATAAATATTTGAATTGTTATACTGTAAACCTCTATTTGTGTTGCATTGTGAACTGACTGACTGACATTACTGATATCCTGCTTTATCTAACTGCACCCTAACCTGTCCTAACCCTGTTGACTAACCCACTGCCTGGGCCTTGTTCTGTCTGTCTCACTGTGTCTCTGCATGGCGTGTGGTGTGGTGTTGGTGTGGCTCGCTGCAGGGGCCGTACCTGGTCCACGGAGAACAGAAGCGGGAAGGGCCTCTGTCGGAGTGCGGTGGCAGCGGCAGTCTCCATGACTACCAGAGTGACCAGGGAGGGAAGCAGCAACAGCAGCAGCACCAACAGCAGCAGCAGCAGACCTACCTGCGCTCCTCACGGGGCCAGCTACGGGGAGGGGGTGGGAGGGGCCTGTCCCGGCAGGACACCTTCGACTCAGAGACGCAGGGCAGTCGGGACTCAGCCTACACTGAAGCAGGGGACTCTTGCATGGACATTGAGACCGACCCCTACGAGGAGTCTGAGATGTACCGTGGGGTAGGTGGCGGGGGCAGCCGCCTCCACCTGGCCCAGCACCACGACCGCCAGGCCTCTTGGGAAGACGAGGGGGCTGAGCCGGACCAGGAGAACCTCAACCACCCTCCCATGCCCTCCCACACCCAGCCTGGGCAACACGGCCGGGCCAAGCTAAGGGAGAGGTACTGCCAGGAACCTGGGGACACCGGCGCCAACATGGGCCGCAACAAGAATCAGGAGGACTGGGGGAGGGACGTCTACATCCGCTAAACACACATCACATCACAACGCATGGGCTAGGAGGCTGATGGAGGACAGACTGTGGGAGGAAGGAAGGGTGGGAGGGAGGGGGTTCACGGTTCAGGCTTGGGATTAGCGGGGAGAGGAGGGGTTTGGGGGCCATGCCAATCAGAGGCTCATGAATTAATCTGTTTACAACCCTATTAAAGAGGTACTTCTTTCATCGTAGAGTACACCATAAAGAAAAAAACAACTGCCAGATGCCATCCACCTCATTCAGTTATTTTAGCTATATTCAATTTATTTATGTTTTGAGAAAAAACTCTCTTTTTTTGTTTATTTTGTTAGTACTACTGCATGAATACCATGGAATCCTACTGAACTGACAGCACGAGGACAGTTATCATTATGATTGTGAATTTATGATTGTGTGATCTGTATGGCTCAATCTCTGTAGTGTAGAATGTGAAGGCTGATAGAGCTGTAGTCTGTCATGTCTGTCCTCTTCAGTCTTAAACAGGGTTGTATGTCCCATGTACAGTACAGAGCATCAGGGTCTCTATCCCCACAGCTTCAGGCTTAGCTTCACGATTCATCCACTTTCAGGATGGATCCGAAGCTTTTTGAGTCCCTCTCCTCCGATTCCTCATCACCCAGACCTTAAAAGCTATCTGGTGGAAAAGTTGCCATCATTTCTTTAGAATTGTTTATTGAGATAATTGGTTTATTCCTTTTGATGTGTACCTTAATGTTAAGAATAAAACACCCCAAAGACACTACTTCTTCTTCACTGACTGGCTTCAGCCATAGCATTTAAATAGAACTGTATTTGTCTGGTCTGGTTGTCCCATCTGTTTCCTGCTAATTTAGGGGTCTGTCTGTGGGTGATAGCTTTGCTCCTGTAGTATACACTGTATTTTCGAATGTGGTACAGTTCATAAGCAGCACTACAGTAGTAGTCGTTTGAATGAAATGTCCTACCTAATAGTCTCTCACACCCTCAGACTTTACTTCAAGAAATCACAAGTGCCGGAATGTTTCGCCAAGCCACGTCCACCATTGTCATGGTGGGATGTCTTAACTCTTGTCACACTCACTGTTTTCATATCTGTGTGTCTCTACTGTATGTGTCTTCTTGGCTACTATCCTGCACTGTAGCCCACCCTGTCGCTCCAGCCTCCAGCACGATGTCCACCGCCATCTTGTTTTCTCTGCACCAGCTTTGTGTAGTCTACGTGTTACAGGGTACACTAACAGTTATATAAGAGTTGTTTTGCATGGTAAATCACCCCAAACGTTCACCCAAACAGCTAGCTTATCTGAATGTCAGATGCCATGCACTTCTCTTCTTGATTTCTGACTGACTTTAGTGTTGTTTTTCCTGTGTACATTTGCATTTGATAAAATCCTCAGTTCTTTAGCGCTAGTGAGAATGGGAAGGGGGGGGGGGGATAGGTACAAAACATGGTCTTTAACTCAGTTAACTAAATGGAGGACCCATGAATGTCTTTGGTGGGCTCCTTCTGCCCACTGATTTCATCAGTCAAATAAATAAATATTAAATAATGATTCGTAAATAATGTTTATTGTTGCGTTCTCGCAATTGTTAAAAATATGAAAGAACATGTATCATTGGTGCCTGATTGTAGCTACATCTTGCTTTTTCTGCATTTCATTTTTAATCTGTGGATGAATTCGTATTTTAATTAAAATTTTAATCAGAAAAAAAAGATGCTTGGGAATTTCATTGTGTCACTGCTTTCATTGTTGAAATGAGATCACTGATTATTATCAGGAAACGTTTTTTTTTTAAATACATTTTAAAAGGAAGGAAGAACCATATAATGTTCTATAGGAGGAAGTAGTTAAGTAAATATCTTGAAGTTTGGGTGTGGTGGTCCCTCTTCCTGAATCTGCGATCATATGTTGCATAGTTTTTCAGGCTTTCCTCAATGCCCACACCATGACCCAGAGAGTGATCCCTGACTGAGTCCTACCATTACACTATTATTGAGTGAATCCCATGTAAATAAATAGAGGCCTGATTAGTGTTCTGTTTAGGGTGAATGTCAGTGTTGGCAATATTCAGGTGGGATCCGGCTATGATATTCAGTAGGGGCAATGGGGCATACACTTCACGGGGCAACTAAGATATGAGTGTTATAGTACAGTTTTTTAAATATATGAATGTGAAGTGTAACAGCTAGAGATCCTGAAGTTACATGGCAAACACATTACTCCCTGCAGTGCCATAAAGATCCAGACTTCTAAGCAGAGGTCTGATGTTGTGTCACTTCTACCACCAGAGGACATTTTAACTTGGGTAAGTCAAGCCCTGAAGTTTATTCAAAAACATTCTCATACACAGGAATAGAAAGGGAATTCCAGGGGAATGTCACAGTCATTGTTTTACTTTCTGTTGCTATCAATAAATCTCACCTGTAGAATTCCCCTGAAATGAGGCTTGAGCAAAGTACACGGGACTTACTTTACTGGGCAACTAAGATATGAGTGTGCCGTTTTTAAAACAATTTATGGATATTCATGTGATTGAAGAGGATCAGCTAGTGACCCTGCCCACTGGCCACAGATGTCAATTCAACGTCTATTCCAAGTTGGTTTAATTTAATTTAATTTAAATCGAATCAAATCCATTTTTATTTGTCACATGCGCCAAATACAAGAGGTGTAGGACTTGCCGTGAAATGCTTACTTACAAGCCCTTAACCAACAATGCAGTTCAAGAAATGACCAGTGTGTGCCCATGGGTGAGGTTACACGCAAGAACATTACCCACTGCACTGTTGTGAAATAAAGATCCAGATTTCTTAGCGCCTGAGGTTGTGAGACTATCGCACTTCAAATTGGAAAAGTCATGCCCTGAAGTTTATGATAAACACAATCTCAATCACAGGAATAAAAAGGACATTCCAGTGGAATGTCACGGTCATTGTTTCACTTTTGGTTCCTATTAATAAACATCAGTGGTGGAAAAAGTACCCAATTGTCATACTTGAGTAAAAGTAAACATACCTTAATAGAAAATGACTCAAGTAAAAGTGAAAGTCTAAAAGTATTTGGTTTTAAATATACTTAAGTATCAAAAGTACATGTAATTGCTCAAATATACTTAAGTATCAAAAGTAAAAGTAAAAGTACAAATAATTTCAAATTCCTTATATTAAGCAAACAGATGGCCCCATTTTCATTTTTTTTACGGAAGGCCAGAGGGAACACTCCAGCACTCAGACATAATTGACAAACAAAGCATGTGTGTTTAGTGACTCTGCCAGATCAGAGGCAGTAGGGATGACCAGGGATGTTCTCTTGATAAACGCGTGAATTGAATCCTTTTCCTGTCCTGCTAAGCATTACAAATGTGACGAGTACTTTTGGGTGTCAGGGAAAATGTATGGAGTAAAAAGTACATTATTTTCATTAGGAATGTAGTGAAGTAAAAGTTGTCAAAAATATAAATAGTAAAGTAAAGTACAGATACCCAAACAAACTACTTAAGTAGTACTTTAAAGTATTTTTACTTAAGTACTTTACACCACCTGATAAATATGTAGAATTCACCTGTTGAAATGAGGCTTGAGGAACTATTATGTCCTTCCGCGTCCATATATGGGTTGATGCGTTTTGCGTTCCCCTCCCATTCGTCAGAGTTCTCATTTCATTCGTCACGTTTTGCTACAGAAGCGTGGCCACGCCCTCTTTTAAACTGAGGAATTCATTTGCCCCGCCTTTTTCCGTGACTCGCTCCAATCATCCCCCAAAAATCTAGCTAGCTAAGTAAACGAATGCATTGCCTATTTTGATCGCAGAATCAATTTGGTATCGATAGACAACGCATGGACACATCTAGTTTTGTTTGTGTCGACGAACGTAAGAAAAATACCTTTCTAGGCTGTGCTACCTAATTTTTTCAAGGTAGCTGGCTTAATAGCCTCGAATCACAGCACAGGGTTAGTTATCAGTACAGTAATTTAGCTAGCTATCTTTGCTCGAAGTGTGGGGTGCCTATTGTGTTAGCTAACCAACTACGGTTAACAGCTATCTGATTTGCTGTGTTTGAAATATTTTGACACTGAGTTGTCTTCATTCTCATCACCGGTGGATATGGGACTACTTTTTACCAAGCTGATGACTGTCTTCGGAGACAGAGGTAATCATTTGTGTGCCTGGATACATTTAGCTAATTTACTGCTATTATTGTTGCTCTTAAGTAATCTCCACTCAGTGCCTGATCATTTCTGCTTGATTGGTTTGCTAACGTTAGCTGCTTTGTAGCACAGTATTGTTATGGACTGGATTTAAATTCGGAGAAAACGCAAGAAAAGCTGTTAGACACAAGTTGTTTTTGTTTCAACATTTGGTTGCTGATTTTCAATAACGTTAGTGACAGCTTCAATAATGGTCAATTTCGGCAAACTCATTGTGCTTCAATAAGCCTAGTTAGCTAAGTTTCTAACCACACCGGGCACCTTCCAATAACTGGTTAATTTCTGTCAGACACGAGCTAGTCCATACTGGATGTTATGTTCACTGTGTCAACGTTCTGCACACGTGTCCCGTGTAATTATCTGTTTTCTATGTAGCGTTAGTGATGGTGAATTGCAGTAATATTATGCAACCAATAACATTTTGTCAAGCAGTACTGTTTACCTCGTTGATGAGATGATGGCAGGGTATAGATCGCTGGGGTTGACTATCGGGGTCAAATGGTCCTTGTTTTACCTAATAGTAACACTGCAAACAAACACAGAGAGGTATTGTCCCTTTGGATAATAAAGAACGTCTGCACATGTTTTTCAGATCTGGTATTTTAATGCATGACTAGACTCTTCAAAGAGAGTCCATCAGTTAGATGTGTTATCATAGTGATGATTGATTAGCTTTGGGGTCACAGATATGTGAATGGCAATCCGTGTGTTTGTTATGTAGAAGTGTGTAAACTACTTTTCTCTTTTGTTCTCTCATAGAACACAAAGTGATTATAGTGGGCCTGGACAATGCTGGGAAGACCACTATCCTCTACCAATTGTGAGTGATATCAAAATAGATTTGTATAGTTCATGATCAGATTTATGCAAATTATATTTATAATCACTTAGTCATATCAATCACTCTGTCCCCTCAGCCTTACCAAAGAGGCGGTCCACACCTCCCCCACCATTGGCAGTAACGTAGAGGAGATCTCTGTACGCAAGACCCGCTTCCTGGTGTGGGACATCGGAGGCCAGGAAAGCCTGAGAGCCAGCTGGAACTCCTACTACTGCAACACAGAGGTACGGATCTGTTGGTGTGTGTTCAGCAGAAAGTCTTTGTCGAGGTACAGCATGTGTGTTTTCGTTTACGTAACAAAGTGTGCACTTGTGTGTTGGTTTCTGGCCAGTTACAGCTAGAGTAGAAATAGAACCCTGATGAAGGTGTTGATGCCTAAACACTTTTTGCTTGAACTTCCCTTTCCCTCCAAGACTCTCTGAATAGCTACAGCTGGCGACAATATGTTTTTCAGCTGTCCAGCGATCAGGCCAACACTGAGTTATTACACATTAACCAGCAGATGATTGTTGTTGTCATTGATAAAGCATGGGAAGACTATTACATCATCTGTTACAGAACCAACCATGTCAGTCTGCTGTCCTGAGTATCCCTCTAACACTCATACTCAGACTGTTACTGAAATCATATTCAACAGTTATGAGATGAGAGCACTCAGAGCCAGAGGTACAGTTAAGTGAGTAAGTTGGTCCCCTTTGGCAAGTGTATTCAGTTGGCTTGATTGTTTTGTCTCTCTTCAGATTGTGATTCTGGTTGTGGACAGCACAGACCGTGAGCGCCTAACTCTGAACAAAGATGAACTTCACCGCATGCTTGCACATGAGGTAACAACCACCTGTTTTTTTGGGGGGGATCAGGGGAAGTGGGGAGAGGGGGTTCAGTTCAACCTCACTGTTTAGATTTTTTTTCTGAATACCAGTTTCAAATACAAGAATGCACCCTATTCATTCTTAACTTCCTTTTTCCTGTAAATGATGCACTGGAAATATTAGCCGATTGGTATTTCCTTATTGTATCAACAGGTGAATGAGTGAGGATTACTTTTTAAAACAAGGGCACTTCGTTTTCTAGGTTGTTTACATGTTCCATTGTCACTCACCTTATGTAGCTTTTTGAAGGTGCAATATGCAGAAATCGCTCCGCCATTTCCTGTTTGAAAAAATTATAATTGTTCACCTAATTTCAGTTTATGTGACAAAACAAGCAAATATAGTGTAGAAAATCGTTGTGAAAAATATTTTTATAACCAGAAATATTGTTTTTTCAGCTGTTTGAAGTTGGTGTATAAAACCGCTTGCTTTCAATGAGAATGACATATCTATAACTCACATTTCTATGTGAATTTGGTCGGGTCGCCCAAAAAGTTACATATTGCAGCTTTAACATTGCAGCTTTAATATTGACGCGTGAGCTCTGTTCATGCTCTCAAGATGACTCATATCACCACTAACAAACAAACTGATTACAAAACCATGATGGGTTGTTTCACCATTTTCCCTGTGTGAATCAGTGCATTGACAGCTGAGCTGTTCAGTTTCCGTTCCGCTGACACTGCTCTTTTCTATTATCTGAGACGTCACAGCGGTGAAATTCTGTAGATTTCCACAGGAAGCTCTCAGATGTGTAAATATGTTGAATATAAAAACGAGAACCGTGCCTATCTCGCTTCTCTCCTGTCCTGTCTGACTGGTGTGTGTTGTACCTACAGAATGTAACCCTGCTTATCTCTCCTGTCTGACTGGTGTGTGTTGTACCTACAGAATGTAACCCTGCTTATCTCTCCTGTCCTGTCTGACTGGTGTGTGTTGTACCTACAGAATGTAACCCTGCTTATCTCTCCTGTCCTGCCTGACTGGTGTGTAGGACCTACAGAATGCTGCGATTCTAGTTCTGGCCAACAAGCAGGACATGAAGGACTCTATGACGGTTGCAGAGATCTCCCAGTGCCTCACCCTCAGCTCCATCACAGCCCACTCCTGGCATGTACAGGCCTGCTGCGCCCTCACAGGGGAGGGGTGAGTACACTGTGTAACTACAGACACACCTGGGCCTCCTCTCTCTGTGTGTCTGTCTGTTATAACATTCCCATCATAAATAACCTTAAGTCACTCAAACACAATTACATTTTCAAAACTATTTCCATCTCTTTCTCCTAACCTCCAGACTACCTGCCAGTCTGGACTGGATGAGGTCTCGTGTACTGGCCAGTTAGAACTCCTTCCGTTGGCTCATCCCAATTGGAACCAGGACAGCTATCCTTTGACCCAACAAACACAACCTCTCAGACGTCGCAGCCGAAGCCACAGTGCCCAGATTAGGACTTCCACTATCTGTAGTGACACTGCCCCTCTGAGCCCCAGAGCTGGCCCCAGACCTGCCCTGTCACCCTCATGCCTTACCCAGCCCTTAGTGTGTCTGCAAGGGCTGACCAGGGTCCAGGTCTGCCTCGGGATAGAGGAGGCCTGGAGGAACTTGGCAGAACCTCAACTAGGCATGCCAGTGTGCATGTGCGTTAGCATCTGTGTGTGTGAGACTCCGTTCTAGAGGTCCACCATGTTTACATAAGAATCCCTACCTGTCAGACCTGATTCTATAAGGGTGACACAGTATGTCCCACATAAGCTGACTAGTGACTTATCACAGTATTGAAGCCTCTTGTCCTCATGAACTCAACAGAGATAGAATGGGAGGTTGCATCTGATTTCTTTAACATACAGATTTGTACTTCTGACCACAGTACAACTGGTTAAAAGAGGCCAGACCTAATGCTGATCACACTGGTGCTCAGCCTTCTAACCTATCAATGCACAAATTACTTGAAGTATTTATATCAAAGAAGGAAAAGGGAGTTGCTTGACAGTGAAAAATAGTAGCATGCTTGCTGTTATAAAAGTAAGATAACAAACAAGTATTGTCTGGTTTTAAAACAGGTTAATCATGTATTTTTTATACATATACAGTCGCTATGTATTTTACAGTATACAAAATATTTGTTTTCAAATAAATGTTATTGATAAACTGTTGACTGGGCTGCTGCCTTTGTAGTAGGGGAATTACAGATGGAACAATTTGGGAATGTCTGAACCAATGATTTATGTACTGCAAAAAAATATAAACGCAACATGCAACAATTTCAAAGGTTTTACTGAGTTACACTTCATAGAAGGAAATCAGTCAATTGAAATAAATATATTAGGTCCTAGTCTATGGATTTCACATGACTGGGCAGGGGTGCAGCCATGGGAGGGCATAGGCCCACCCACTTGGAAGCCAGGTCAACACACTGGGGAGCCAGGCCCAGCCAATCATAATGAGTTTTTCCCCACAAAAGGGCTTTTTACAGACTCCTCATCTACAGAATACTCCTCATCTTTTATTTCAGCTCATGAAAAAATGCACGTTACATGTTTTTATTTTTGTTCAGTATATACAGTACCAGTCAAAGGTTTGGACACACCTACTCATTCAAGGGTTTTTCTTCATTTTTACTATTTTTTACATTGTAGAATAATTGTGAAGACATCAAAACTATGAAATAACACATATAGAATCATGTAGTAACCAAACAAGTGTTAAACAAATCAAAATATATATTTTATTTGAGATTCTTCAAATAGCCACCCTTTGCCTTGATGACAGCTTTGCACACTCTTGGCATTCTCTCAACCAGCTTCATGAGGTAAAAAAATATATTTTAGTTTAACACTTTTTTTGGTTACTACATGATTCCGTATGTGTTATTTCATAGTTTTGATGTCTTCACTATTATTCTACAATGTAAAAAATAAAGAAAAACCTTTGAATGAGTAGGTGTGTCCAAACCTTTGACTGGTCCTGTATATACACTAGATCAATGGTTCCCAACCTTTTTTGGTTACTGTACCACCAACTGAACTTTGCTCTGCCCGGAATACCCCGTGAATTTTACCTGTAGGTCTATGGTTTAATGAGTCTTCTCAAGTATCCTCCATGGATAGGCCAAGTACCCCCAGGGGTCCTAGTACCCCTGGTTGGGAACCACTGCACTAGATGACTGACAGGTGTGCTGTTTTGAAGCCACCTCAACTCCATCTCGGCACTCCCCAACCATTGTAAAAAATATTTTGGAAGCTATATAAATTGATTTATTAATGTCTACATTTGTTTTTGCCAGGTTTATGTTATTACATACACCTTAATGCATAATTATTGAGCTAAACATAAAAATGGAAAAATATATAAAAATATTTTCCTATAAGGTGTGCTATGCAGAAATCGCTCCGCCGTTTCCAGTTTGCTTAAACAAGCAATGTGTAGAGAATCACTGTACCATTTTTTATATTGTATTTTCAGCTGGTTGAAGCTGGTGTACAAAACCGAACGTAAAAGACTAAAAAAACTAAACTTAAGAACTGGAAGCATAGAAATAGTGCAGATCTACCACTTCTTAGACTTGCTTTCAATGAGAATGACAGATCTATAACTCACATTTCTATGTGAATTTTGTGGGGTTGCCGAGGTGCCTTATTGTTACCAACGTAATTAGAGCAGTAAAAATAAATGTTTTGTTATACCAGTGGTATAAGGTATGTTATAAACTGGGTAGTTCGAGCCCTGAATGCTCATTGGGCCAGTATGAAAAAAAAATATATATAATGTATGCACTAATTGTAAATCGCTCTGGATAAGAGCATCTGCTAAATGACTTAAATGTAAATGTAAGACACCTCGGGGGTTTGCATTGCAGTGTGCCTAAGAACAGCCCTATGCCATGGTATATTGGCCATATACCTCATTGCTTAAATACATAGCATCAGCAATCCAAGGTCTTTTTACCGAATTGTTTTTAGCAGCTACACTACACTTTCCTAGTCTTGCTTACACCAGCCTCTCCACAGCTCGCGCGTTAGCGGGTTCAAAATAGGGGGCATCCGGATTTGAACCGGAGACCTCTTGATCTGCAGTCAAATGCTCTACCACTGAGCTATACCCCCGCTGTACCACGAATGGAATATAAAAGCTCATTATTCTAAGGATATCGTAAATTGTGTTCATAAATTAGGAAAACATTATTTTATGCCGTACAGTTGTTATTTTCGGTAAAAAAAAAAAATGTATTTCATGGTTTATCGACGTTTTTCAAGACATGTTCGTCTGTTTGGAGAGCGCAAACCGTGCATTCGTTTCCTCCACTAAGAGGCGACAAATACAAGCGTTTCCTGGGTGCTTTCAGTACAGTACACACAGTATTTTATATAGACTATCAATATATAAATATATATGTTATGAACATGCGTGCACCCTAAACACATTAGATAAAAAGATGGGTTTGGTCACAGTGGTAAACCTCAGATAGTAAAACTAGTCCTGTCGTGAATTTCATTCGTGCATTTGCTATATAACAACAACAATAACCACTCACATTACACATTTCGAGCAGGTTAATCCATTTACATGAGCCGTTTATGGTGGGGCCTTGGTGATGACACAATTAAGGGTGGAGAATGTTGTTAAAAGCGTGACCTCGGAAACCAAAAAACGTGCGAAAGGGTCTGTTCGGAAGACTGCAAAAAAACACCTCTGCAGGCCTTACCACACCCCAGCCACTTGAAATGACATTTAGGTTAATTTGCATCACAACAAGGAGATTGCGTGCCTCAGAATTTCAAAAGTAAATCTGGTGGTGATAGAAACGTGTGAATGACTAGAGAATGACTCTGACTGCAGGAATACAATAGGCCTGCAATACAATGAATTACCTTCCATCAGGCATGTCTCCTACACTTCCTACACAAGGGATTTGAAGGAATGGGTACCATTTTAACAGCTAGTTTGTCCTAAATGAAAGATAATCCGATGGGTTATACCATGTACAATAAATATAGGCCTAATAGTATGATGGCAACAATGTCTGACAGTAATAAACTTAACCATTTTACTGTAACAGTTATGATCAGGTAACAAGTTTTAGACTGCCAGCTGATATTATGAGTGCCCATTGCTATTGTCTTTTAAATTGTGTCTTGTACATAAGATTGTCCACTGTATGGTCCACAAGTACCTATGTAACTACTTTAACTTAGTCAGGGATAACCATAACTATTCCACTAGAAGGAGTGAAACCAACATTGTTCCTTTCAGATTTAAGAGTGGTATGGGGAAAGAAACCGTTTTGGACTAATTTGTTTTCTGACATTCTTTGGAATAGTCTTCCAAAGAACTTGAAATTCATAACCTCCATGATCATTTTCAAGTTCTCACACATAAAATGGCTAAATAGTAGCATGTCTGCAGTCTAAGACTACAGTATGTGGATGAGAAGAAAATGCCTCGGGATAGTATATGGGATGACTTTTGGTGCCTATTGTGTATCATATTTGGATTGCCTTGTATATATTAGGGATTGATTGTTGTATATATTAGGGATTGATTGTTGTATATATTAGGGGTAAATTAGACAAGGGTGATGAACCTGTCCAGGGTTGTTTATTATGGAAATGGAACTGTACTATTATGAAACAAACAAAAAATGTGTCTGTCATTGTCTGTAGCTACTACCATTGCTGCCAAACCTTGCTGCAAATCTACACATTTAGCCATGGAGCGGAGAGAAGATTGAGCAATTTTAGAACTCATTTCATGCAATTCTACACATTTTGCCATAGGGTGGAGAGAAATGTTTGATATCTGAGTGAGACTGAATAACAAAATCAATGGGGGCCCCCCAGTCGTTCAACCATGATAACAAGTTAAATAGCTGGCAGCTAAACTAACTTAACAATCTAAAATATGTTAGCTGACATGGGCTAACATAACAAGAGAAATACTGCTGATGCACAACCAAATGTCAAAATAGCACCTTGTCTATTCTACTATTCTAACTCGCAACAGTAAATTGAGACCCCGACTGAGTTCCAAAAAAAAGAAAACAAATATTTTGTATATTTTTGGGAGGGGGGATTGATCTGAGGGCCTTCAAAAGTTCCTCGGCGTGCGCATCACATAGGACCTGAAATGGTCCCTTCACACTGACAGAGTGGTCAAGAAATGTGTCTTGGCACCCTAAGACCCTCACAAACTTCTACATATGCACCATTGAGAGAGCATTCTGTCAGGCTGTATCGCCGCCTGGTACAGAAACTGCCCCGCCCGCAACCGCAGGGCTCTCCAGATGGTAGTGCGGTCAGCCCAACGCATCATCGGGGGCACACTTCCTGCCCTCCAGGACATCTACAGCACCCAGTGTCACAGGAAGGGCAAGAAGTTCATCAAGGACCTTAGCCACACGAGCCACGGCCTGTTCACGCCGCTACCATCTAGAAGGCGGAGACAGTACAGTTGCATCAAAGCTGGGACAGAGAGACAGCTTCTATCTCCAGGCCATCAGACTGTTAAACAGTTCTCACTAGCCAGCCTCCGCCTAGTACCCTTCCCTGAACTTTAGACACTGTCACTAGCCGGCTACCAACCGGTACTCTACCCTTCACCTTAGAGACTGCTGCACTATGTACATAGAGTCATTGAACACTGGTCACTTTAATAATGTTTACATACTGTTTTACCCACTTTGTACAGTGCATTCGGGAAAGTATTCAGACCCCTTCAATATTTCCACATTTTGTTATGTCACAGCCTTATTCTAAAATGGATTAATCTACACACAATACCCCATAATGACAAAGCAAAAACAGGTTTTTAGAAATTGTTGCAAATGTATTAAAAATAAAAAACTGAAATATCACATTTATATAAGTATTCAGACCCTTTACTCAGTACTTTGTCGAAGCACCTTTGGCAGCGATTACAGCATTGAGTCTTCTTGGGTATGACGCTACAAGCTTGGCACAGCTGTTTTGGGGAGTTTCTCCCATTCTTCTCTGCAGATCCTCTCAAGCTCTGTCAGATTGGATGGGGAGCGTTGCTGCACAGCTATTTTCAGTTCTCTCCAGAGATGTTTGATCGGGTTCAAGTCGGTGCTCTGGCTGGGCCACTCAAGGACATTCAGAGACTTGTCCCAAGCCACTCCTGCGTTTTCTTGGCTGCGGCTTAGGGTCATTGTCCTGTTGGAAGGTGAACCTTCGCCCCAGTCTGAGGTCCTGAGCGCTCTGGAGCAGGTTTTCATCAAGGATCTCTCTGTACTTTGCTCAGTTCATCTTTCCCTCGATCCTGACTAGTCTCTCATTCCCTGCCGCTGAAAAACATCCCCACAGCATGATGCTGCCACCACCATCCTTCACCGTAGGGATAGTGCCAGGTTTCCTCCAGACGTGACGCTTGGCATTCAGGCCAAAGAGTTCAATCTTGGTTTCATCAGACCAGAGAATCTGCATAATGGCACAGCATTTCATAAACTTTACTGTAGGAAAGTTGATATGTTGATATGCTTCAGTTTGCTGCCATATGACTGGTTCCACATTTGTCTCTAGCGATAATAAGGTAAAATATATCTAAAACAAGTGTCATTTCCCTTATCCAAACAGATTACTCATTTACCTAGCTCTTATCAATAGCTCTTATCAAGTTGTAAATTACAGTGCATGAAGAATAGTGTTACTGTATATCTATCAGATAAAGTAGATGCTTTTTCCACTTGGAACCGGTAGGTTCTCTAGACTTTATTCATGGTTTCCTCCCACCTAAAGGTGGTGGAATTATTAGGGAATGAAGTCAAAGTCAGAATCCGCATATATGTACACACACCTCCGCCACACCTTCATTTATTCGATCCCCACCCTAAACAAATAGCAGGTGAATAGCACACTATTCTCGTGCTTAAGTTCAAGGTCAGAATACACGTAGAGAGAAAAGTGCATAGAAAGGGAATTAAGCTTCATTTATGCGCATTGAAGTCGGGCCCATGTTTAGTTTAATGTTGTGACATTGCTGGCTTCTTTGTATGTTGGCCCTACCTACCCAGTTAGTCACCGTTCACTATTCACCAACCCACCATTGATAACAACTATCAGACAGGTGATCGATACATTTGAAAGAAAATGAGGGGGCACCCGGATTTGAACCAGGGACCTCTTGATCTGCAGTCAAATGCTCTACCACTGAGCTATACCCCCTGTTGAGAATAGTAATCAACAGAAGTCTTCTAGTGTGTTTTATAGGTCAGCATTACATGAATGTTGCTCCACCTCCCTGGATCTGGAGTGCCATTTATCTTCTTTGTTTGTGTGTGTGTGTGAATGTGTGTGTGTGTGTGTGTGTGTGTGTGTGTGTGTGTGTGTGCGTGCACGTGTGTATGCAGGGTTGGGTAGGTTACTTTCTAAATGTAATCTGTTCGTTATTAGTTACCTCTCCAAAATTGTAATCAGTAACGTAACTTTTGGATTACCCAAATGTTTTAATGTAATCTGATTACTTTCCCCTTAAGAGGCATTAGAAGAAGAGAAAACTGATCCATCAAACACATTTGGTGTGTCATCATAGTGGTCTCTGACTAATGCGCTGGGTTTATTAGTAAGGCTGGCAACAGTGATCACTGTGTTGAAATGAAACGCTATGGCAGTGAGAGGTGAGGTAAAAGTCTTTAACACACACCGCATCCAGAACACAGAGCCAGTATTTACCCAGCTGGCTGCACTGCACAGGAGGATCAGATGGACGGATGAATGAAAGATGGAAACAGGAAAATGGAGAGAGGGAGACAGGGTGACATGGAGAGAGGAGGGGGGTAAAAAGGCAATTAAAAGAAGAGGGAATGAGGAAGATGGAGAGAGAGAGAGCTGTGTTAAATGAGAGGGAAAGAGTACAGAACTGAGTGGGTGTTTGTAATACAGGAGAGGAGCTGAAGATGAAAAATAGTGTGGGTGGAAATGAATGACACTGGAACAGCAGAACATTCTTCAGATGTTTGTATTTTTACATCTAGATCCACCATTTCCCATATGTTATTGACCTCTTTGAATCTGACTGACACACCCTCTCCGCTGAATAGCAGGCTAGTGATGGCTTTGCAATGCTTGCAGTTCCTTCCAAACTACTCATTGTTGAATTTGCGATTTCCAACTTGTTGTGTAATGTTTATGTCCAATGGCCGATGGGCACTGATACGTTTTATCCATAATTTCTCTTCATATGACAAGGATTGAAAAGGATTTGCCAGTAGATTGTCGACTTGATTCATGATGATGACTGCTTGTCTAGTTTGCTAGCTAAGATTTTGAAAGTATGATGTTGACATGATCAGTCCAATCAAAGCTATGGTAGATATAACGTGATTTGAGTCATTTTATCTGTGGCCAATGACCTTGAGCCTTCTTGGATGGGCACTTCTAATGTAAATCTATGGCAGCACCCAAGGGGCTTGCATTTTTTAGCTCTCCCTGTAGATATTGCGGTGATGTAGTGTCTCCATGAGTGACAGAACACTTAGACAATCACGGCACAACTAGAGAACATTACCAATCCCTACGCTCTGTATTTTCCACTGGCTGCCCCACCACCACAGAAAACATTGAGCTAGGCTGAAACACCTGCATTTTCCTAAAGCATGCAAAAAAGAGACCATGTTTGTATGCAGCTTTATTAACTCAAGGATTATTATTTTTTACATTGTTTGCAAACTGATATATGACACGTATTAATGCCAAAATAACATGAAAAACAGACAAAATAAATATATATATACTTTTTTTTGCTAAACAGGTGGGGCGCAATGATGGGTTGCCACTGGTTATTTACAATTCAACAGTCTCTCCCTCTATTAATGTTGTCATTCCCCAGATGACCAGTAGAGACCAGTGTAAGCAAATGAAATTGTGGGAGCTTATTCAGAACATGCTCATAGAAATCTGTTTACAGTAAAACCAACATTGATCTTTTCATAGTGCAGGAGAATAGTTTGTTCTATTATAACATTTCTATGTTCAATGACATTCGAAGTTTCATGCCCTACTAAATATATCCCTAGACCTAGGCTACATTTTACAGCAGTGAATCTAGTAAAGTCGCAACTGTCATTTCCTCACCAGAGTTCTCTAGCCTGATTCTTTGAAGTGGAGCTAAATGTAATGAAAACAGCTGAGAGAGAAGCTGAGTGATGGTGGAGACAACCTCACAGTGCTTATAAAGCAAGGCTTATTTGAGAAGTATAACAGACAAAACAGTTATTGCATGTGCCTGGAAATTAAACCATAGCCAAACAAAACAAGACTTTTATATGCCCTTTTTCATATGACCCACAAAATGTATGCTCAATGCTCAGACAATATGTTTGCTTTTTATTGACCAAATAAACATGCATAGCAGTGGGCATGGAATACCAAAACTGAATTGCTTATGGACAGTACCTGTAAATGTAATTGTGGTAATTATCTGGTATGGTTAGAAGTATTGTTAACTGTTCGTTCTTCACAGCAGTTTATAACCAGAAGGTCAATAGACAGATTCCGTGAAGAGAATGGACTGTTTTTACTGCATTCATTTTATTCTCTGCAGCAGCCATGTCTGAACATAGAGAGGCACTATATCATTGTCCAAGGCTAGGAGATGCCATGGCATGCATATTCCCTTCTACTATTGAGTTCCCTCAGAGAGAGGGCTCCACTGTGATTCCAGATGATTTCACCACAATCCCAGTCAAAAGAGACAGAGAGTGGGGCACAGCAAAGCAAAGAATATTGATAGAAAACACGAGAGAGGCAGGACATGGAGAGAGAGAGAACACTTTCATCTCCTCAGCTGCTACGCCTTATCATCCCTCTGTCTGTAATCACCACGGCAACAGAAGAACAGCATTGAGAGTGTGTTGTAGAGAGAGAGAGAGAGTGTGTAAGTGGAGAGAGCATGTGAGGGAGGGAGGGACAGGGAGCTACAGGGTGACTGGGACCAGGAGAAACCCTGTTGTTGAAAGAGAAGAGAGGGAGAAGAAGGGAGGAAGAGAGAGTGAAAGAGCTGTGTGTTTTTGTTGTTGCTGAACAACATGTGTCTCAGTGCACTGCTACTCATCTGCCTCTCCCAGACAGAGTTGGGGAGAGTTTGGGCTCAGCAACAAACAGGTAAGCTTTCCTTCTCCCCTACCTCTCCTGTGTTTTCCATCCTGATTCTCTTTTCTCACTGTACTTCATCACCTTTATTCACCGGTTGTCTCCTCCCTCCTTCACTTGTCTTTTCCCCATGCATCACTCTCTTCACACCACAGGAGGTTGGTGGCATCTTAATTGGGGAGGATGGGCTTGTGGTAATGGCTGGAGTGGAATTAGTGGAATGGTATCAAATAAATAAATCAAACACATTGTTTCCATGTGTTTGATGCCATTCCATATGCTCCGTTCCAGCCAATATTATGAGCCGTCCTCCCCTCAGCAGCCTCCATTGCTTCGCACAGCCTCTCTTCAGGTCACTCAGGTGTTGTACTTTCTGCCATACAATATCACCTCATCCAGGCTCTTCTCTCCCTTTTTCATCCCAGAATCATCCTTTATTTACATAATATATGCCATTTACATCTGTCCACCTCTCTCTCTCTCTCTCCCTTTTATGGCTCTCACACTTCCATCCTAAGATGTGACAGCAATTTATGATCACCTGGAATAATAACAACTTTTGTATTTAACATAAAAAAGCTGTGTGTTATGGCATTCTTTTTTGTTGTTGATATCTCATGGCTTCAATGACCTACGTACAGATGTCTTTGAAGACACTGTTTTTCCTCATGTACTTATACATGGAAAACCGTGCAGGTTCACGATTGTGTTTGGAAATGGGCATACCCTTAAACTTGTTGTTTGTGCAGAAAAGTTAGTGACCTAGTTTGCAATGAAAGTGTAACCATAAAAAACACCATATTCCAGAAACGCGCAAATGACTCAGAATAACAACCCACAAAACAGCAGATTTGGACATGTTTATCCCTGCCTCTCTGCTAGCCTAAAAGTCAGGCAGTCCAGGGTGGGAAAGGAGAGGGGAACCGATAGAGAGAAAACTGTTGAGGAATGCAGGCCAAAAGGTGGTAGCTTGAAAGTGATGAATTGTGTGTGTTTGGGGTGTAATAAAGCCTTTTATTAGAGATTGAGAAATTCAATTTGTCTCCACCACTGTCCCACCACCGCACTCCTAAAGGGCAATTCTGCCACTTTTCAACCTTATATTTATTATCTCCAGCGCCATATCAGCGTCTACATACGTGTTAACATCACGTTTCTATATGTGGTTAAAAAGATAAGAAAGGTCCTAAAATATGGTTATCTGTGACATCACGGTGTAGGATTAAATTAAACAAAATAAAACAGTGAATTTAAAAACCTTGTTTGTAGCCAGAGGGAGGGTATTTTCTTGCTCCCCATGTCACTGTGAAACCTCATAGTGTTTGAAAATCACAGTTTTTAACATGTTTAAACTTTTGATGATGTCATCGGCTAGAACTTTTTAACTTTATATTTTTCTTCTACAAAGCGTAGAAATGCACCATTTTCACATATGTAGACAACGGTATTGTGCTGGAAATAATGAAAATGAGGTTGAAATTGCCCTTTAATGATTATTTGGCAGAGTTAAAGTGATTTTCTGGATGATGAGTTTGTGATGTTGGCATTGGGGAATAAGACAGGATTCAGCCCTGATCTTCATTGAGATGCCTGACAGTTCGGTATGGGCTTTGTCTTATCATACAATGAAAACCAGAATTAATTCCTTTACCTCATCCACTAAGAGATTGGGTTTCACCATAACAGAGGAAGATTGAGGTCATCACTGCTCTCTTGTTTTCATAGAAGAGATCTTGGTGTTTTTTCAGAATATAAAATCTCTTGTTTCAGCATAACGCCTGCTACCTTATCAGCTTTATCATGTACGTTTTTGTGCTTTATGCCACCCACCAAGTCTTATTTGACTGATATTAGTAATGTGTCCAAGTTATAATGTGAGGACAATTTGCTTGATTAGCTGCATGCAAGGTTTTCAGACTCTTCACAGTCGCTTTCTGTTGGCAGTCTGGATGGTGGTTGTTCCTCTTGTGGGTCTGACCCTACAATTACCACTGCAGCTGTACTGACTGGGTGTGCATGCAGTATGTGTCAGTGTAAAGCAGGGATGGGCAACTGGCTGCCTGCGGGCCCCCTTTTTGTAGGCCCGTGGAACTCAGTCGGGGTCTCAATTTACTGTTGAGAGTTACTATAATAGAATACACAAGGTGTAAAACTGCAAACGTTTCTCTCCGCCCCATGGAAAAATGAGTAGAATTGCATGAAATGAGTTATAAAATTGCAAAATCATCTCTACGCCCCAAGGAAAAATGTGCAGAATTGCAGGAAATGAACTTCAGAACCACAAGCCAGATGCATCCCATTCTCATTCCCTGATACTATCTACCACATTCAAAACAACAACAGCTCTTCACTGAGCTAAATTAATTGCTTTTCGTGTTCATCTTACACAGCATAAAATTAGATTCTTTTTTTTCTTCTTTTTTACATGCAGTGTAAAAAAGCTGTATGAAATAGGATCAAGTGGAGCTACCCCTCGAGAGCTACAGTGGGGGAAAAAAGTATTTAGTCAGCCACCATTTGTGCAAGTTCTCCCACTTAAAAAGATGAGAGAGGCCTGTAATTTTCATCATAGGTATACGTCAACTATGACAGACAAAATGAGAAAAAAATATCCAGAAAATCACATTGTAGGATTTTTAATGAATTTATTTGCAAATCATGGTGGAAAATAAGTATTTGGTCAATAACAAAAGTTTCTCAATACTTTGTTATATACCCTTTGTTGGCAATGACACAGGTCAAACGTTTTCTGTAAGTCTTCACAAGGTTTTCACACACTGTTGCTGCTATTTTGGCCCATTCCTCCATGCAGATCTCCTCTAGAGCAGTGATGTTTTGGGGCTGTCGCTGGGCAACACGGACTTTCAACTCCCTCCAAAGATTTTCTATGGGGTTGAGATCTGGAGACTGGCTAGGCCACTCCAGGACCTTGAAATGCTTCTTACGAAGCCACTCCTTCGTTGCCCGGGCGGTGTGTTTGGGATCATTGTCATGCTGAAAGACCCAGCCACGTTTCATCTTCAATGCCCTTGCTGATGGAAGGAGGGTTTCACTCAAAATCTCACGATACATGGCCCCATTCATTCTTTCCTTTACACGGATCAGTCGTCCTGGTCCCTTTGCAGAAAAACAGCCCCAAAGCATGATGTTTCCACCCCCATGCTTCACAGTAGGTATGGTGTTCTTTGGATGCAACTCAGCATTCTTTGTCCTCCAAACACGATGAGTTGAATTTTTACCAAAAAGTTCTATTTTGGTTTCATCTGACCATATGACATTCTCCCAATCCTCTTCTGGATCATCCAAATGCACTCTAGCAAACTTCAGATGGGCCTGGACATGTACTGGCTTAAGCAGGGGGACACGTCTGGCACTGCAGGATTTGAGTCCCTGGCGGCGTAGTGTGTTACTGATGGTAGGCTTTGTTACTTTGGTCCCAGCTCTCTGCAGGTCATTCACTAGGTCCCCCCGTGTGGTTCTGGGATTTTTGCTCACCGTTCTTGTGATCATTTTGACCCCACGGAGTGAGATCTTGCGTGGAGCCCCAGATCGAGGGAGATTATCAGTGGTCTTGTATGTCTTCCATTTCCTAATAATTGCTCCCACAGTTGATTTCTTCAAACCAAGCTGCTTACCTATTGCAGATTCAGTCTTCCCAGCCTGGTGCAGGTCTACAATTTTGTTTCTGGTGTCCTTTGACAGCTCTTTGGTCTTGGCCATAGTGGAGTTTGGAGTGTGACTGTTTGAGGTTGTGGACAGGTGTCTTTTATACTGATAACAAGTTCAAACAGGTGCCATTAATACAGGTAACGAGTGGAGGACAGAGGAGCCTCTTAAGGAAGAAGTTACAGGTCTGTGAGAGCCAGAAATCTTGCTTGTTTGTAGGTGACCAAATACTTATTTTCCACCATAATTTGGAAATAAATTCATTAAAAATCCTACAATGTGATTTTCTGGATTGTTTTCCCTCAATTTGTCTGTCATAGTTGATGTGTACCTATGATGAAAGTTACAGGCCTCTCTCATCTTTTTAAGTGGGAGAACTTGCACAATTGGTGGCTGACTAAATACTTTTCTCCCCCACTGTATCTGCAGCATCTAAAGCAGATTATGAAAACACAGTTTGAGGGATGAAAATGAATTGTGAGGCTGCTGACCTCAGAGCTTGGCTCTCTGTTCTTTGTCCTGTTGAGAATTTCACATAACAAATGACTTGTGTCTGGTCCAGCCATACTGGGGCCAAGCCTGAACAGAAAAAAAATGAAAGGTTGAATCTGGATATACTAAATATTTGTATGACTGACATCCATAGATGTGATTTCACTGTCGTGGATATTTTGATCTGCAACAGCAACTGCAAGGGCCATTGTGACATCTATACAGACACGTCTGGCAAGTTTCAAGAGAACAGAAGGATCTGTGAAGTAGGGATAGTGAGGCAGGGAGGGAGACAAAGAACCTAAATTCCTAAAGGGCAATTCTGCCACTTTTCAACCTTATATTTATTATCTCCAGCGCCATATCAGCGTCTACATACGTGTTAACGTCACGTTTCTATATGTGGTTAAAAAGATAAGAAAGGTCCTAAAATATGGTTATCTGTGACATCACGGTGTAGGATTAAATTAACAAAATAAAACAGTGAATTTCAAAATCTTGTTTCTAGCCAGAGGGAGGGCATTTTCTTGTTTTGTATGTGTCTGTGAGCAAATTAAGTGTGTGTGCTGGAATGTCAGTGTGAGTGTGTGTGTGTCAGTGTGTAGAGTCCTGTGAGTGTGCATAGAGTCAGTGCAAAAATAAAAAAGAAGGTATTCATATTCATATGATTGGCCACATTGAGTTGAACTGTGGAAGTAATGTGCCATCTGGCTGATCCTGAGCCAGCCCTAGCAGCCTCTCCCATGCAGGAAAGGGTGTGCCCTCTCGCCCCCGGTCGGTCTGACCACTCACAGAAACAGGCCTGGAAATATGGGCTGAGTGGTTTCATAGCATTAGGGTTACTTTAGTGCTCAGGCCAGAAGACTGACTGTCTATCAGCCTATGAGCTGTAGTTTAAACTTTACCATGTTGTTTATGCCTGAGAGAGGGTGGGGCATAGTTTTTCTGCATACCTGACCTCTGTTTTAGACAATTAAAATCAAATGAAAGTAAATGAAAGCCTGAGGTATGTGACTAGGCGACAGTTGCCTGTGTTTAAGCTGGCCAGACACTCAGTGTGGGCCTTATATTCTAACAGAAGAGGTGTTTATGTTATAATGGTATTCTCACTTGTCATATCCTATTTCTCCTCTGTCATCAGGCATTCCAGTACATCAGTGGTTCCCAGACTGTGGGGCTGGGGGGGGGGGGGGGGGGGGGGTCAGTTGGGCTTTCAACTTACTCTTAACAGTTGAAATAGTACAATGCACCAATTTTGGTAGTGCATCTGCAGTTTTCCTCTTGTCATGTCACTCATTGCAGACCTTAGAGAGATATTTATAACTTTTCAGAAGTGTCCAGATCAACTAGCCCATGTCAGCTAAAACATTTTAGGTCGATTTTTTACCCATTGATTTTGTTGTAATGTTTGAGTTACTCAGATATCACATGAACACACTACAGGATGTTCGCCAATGATGGAAGGGGGGCCCCGAGTAAAAAAGTTTAGGAGCCACTGCAATAAATTATATATCACCCCTGCTTGCTGATTTTAAAAACAGACATTCTCGAACACTATAGTCACACATGCCTGATTCTTCGAACTGGTTCTGTATGTTCTCTCTCTCCCACCTGGGGAGATGACCCTGGATTGGAGTACTGTGCTGAAACTGAGTTCACAAGAGAATTGAATATTGTAGCCATAGAAATAGAATGGTCACTTACAGTTGAAGTCGGAATTTTACATACACTTAGGTTGGAGTCATTAAAACTTGTTTTTCAACCACTCCACAAATGTCTTGTTAACAAACTATAGTTTTGGCAAGTCGGTTAGGACATCTACTTTGTGCATGACACAAGTAATTTTTCCAACAATTGTTTACAGACAGATTATTTCACTTATAATTCACTGTTTCACAATTCCAGTGGGTCAGAAGTTTACATACACTAAGTTGACTGTGCCTTTAAACAGCTTGGAAAATTCCAGAAAATGATGTCATGGCTTTAGAAGCTTCTGATAGGCTAATTGACATAATTTGAGTCAATTGGAGGTGTACCTGTGGATGTATTTCAAGGCCTACCTTCAAACTCAGTGCATCTTTGCTTGACATCATGGGAAAATCAAAAGAAATCAGCCAAGACCTCAGAAAAAACATTGAGACCTCCACAAATCTGGTTCATCCTTGGGAGCAATTTCCAAACGACTGAAGGTACCACATTCATCTGTACAAACAATAGTACGCAAGTATAAACACCATGGGACCACGCAGCCGTCATACCGCTCAGGAAGGAGACGCGTTCTGTCTCCTAGAGATGAACTTACTTTGGTGCGAAAAGTGCAAATCAATCCCAGAACAACAGCAAAGGACCTTGTGAAGATGCTGGAGGAAACAGGTACAAAAGTATCTATATCCACAGTAAAACGAGTCCTATATCGACATAACCTGAAAGGCCACTCAGCAAGGAAGAAGCCGCTGCTCCAAAACCACCATAAAAAAGACAGACTACGGTTTTCAACTGCACATGGGGACAAAGATCGTACTTTTTGGAGAAATGTCCTCTGGTCTGATGAAACAAAAATAGAACTGTTTGGCCATAATGACCATTGTTATGTTTGGAGGAAAAAGGGGAAAGCTTGCAAGCCGAAGAACACCATCCCAACCGTTTAGAACGGGGGTGGCAGCATCGTGCTGTGGGGGTGCTTTGCTGCAAGAGGGACTGGTGCACTTCACAAAATAGATGGCATCATGAGGAAGGAAAATTATGTGGATATATTGAAGCAATATCTCAAGACATCAGTCAGGAAGTTAAAGCTTGGTCGCAAATGGGTCTTCCAAATGGACAATGACCCCAAGCATGCTTCCAAAGTTGTGGCAAAATGTCTTAAGGACAACAAAGTCAAGGTATTGGAGTGGCCATCACAAAGCCCTGACCTCAATCCTATAGAAAATGTGTCGGCAGAACTGAAAAAGCGTGTGCGAGCAAGGAGGCCTACAAACCTGACTCAGTTACACCAGCTCTGTCAGGAGGAATAGGCCAAAATTCACCGAACTTATTGTGGGAAGCTTGTGGAAGGCTACCTGAAATGTTTGACCCAAGTTAAACAATTTAAAGGCAATGGTACCAAATACTAATTGAGTGTATGTAAAGTTCTGACCCACTGGGAATGTGATGAAAGAAATAAAAGCTGAAATAATTCTCTCTACTATTATTCTTTTTCACATTCTTAAAATAAAGTGGTGATCCTAAATGACCTAAGACAGGGAATTTTTACTCTGATTAAATGTCAGGAATTGTGAAAAACTGAGTTTAAATGTATTTGGCTAAAGTGTATGTAAACTTCTGACTTATAATACTAATATGCCATTTAGCAGATGCTTTTATCCAAAGCGACTTACAGTCATGTGTGCATACATTTTTATGTATGGGTGGTCCCGGGGATCGAACCCACTACCCTGGCGTTACAAGCGCCATGCTCTCCCAATTGAGCTACAGATGTATGTTTTACATCACCAACCATACCACACCTCACTTCCCCAGAAACATGCTGCAGTGCTGGCAAACGCACATGTCTATGGGGAAAACGTGACACCAAAGAACCAATTAGACTTTTTATATTTTATTTTGCAAGACGGTCCTGTACTTTTCCTCAAAAAGAAGCGCAAGGCTACAAAACAAATCTAGGACCAAATCTCCCTCGTGAAACTACCCACTATCACAGGCCTCTCGCACTCTTTTAGAATTTGAATTGCCCTTTTGTCCCCTCCATTTCCCCCTTCACAGCCCTCTATATACTCCTTATCTCAACTTGAAGCCTCTTGATGTATTTAATTGGTCTCCCCCTGCTCTGGGTATAACAGTCTGAAGGGTTATGGCATATAATTACTAGCCTTGGTGCCAGTCTGTTTGTTTCTGCTCGCTTGCCAAGCAGGCAGTAGGTAGCCTAGCGGTTAAGAGTGTTGGGCCAGTAACTGAAAGGTCGCTGGTTCAAATACCCAAGCTGACTAGGTGAAATATCTGCCGATGTGCCCATGAGCAAGGCACATAGACCCTCATTTTCTTCTGTAAGTGGCACTGGATAAGAGTGTCTACTAAATTATGTAAATGTAACGCCTTATGGAATTGTCATGCCAAACATACGTTTGTCTTGACAATGGAGTAGGCAAAAGCACAAACAGATCAGGGACCAGGCTATAGAATGCACAGGAATTTCACTTAAACAGTGATTTACAGGATGCTCTACCAATTGAGCTACAGAGGACCAATGCATTTCTATCTGCTGCTATGTTTTACATAACATAAGAGGCCTTGAGCACCTTATAACAACGACCACCTTGTCTTTTATGCAGTCTGTTTTCCAAAGCCAATCTCCATATTCAGCAGTCATATTTCATTGATGCTGTAATGAAAAAAAAGATAGCACATCAATGAGAAATATCATATTCGGAATGTGTGCAAATGTAGGACAAAATTAGTCCTGATGTGTTCAACAGTTATGGGTGGTGCCAGTTCGGTCAACACATTGCTAGTAATACTTGTCTGTGGCCGTGGTTTGATGAGGGTTTTGGATTAGAATATCACTCATCGCTGGTGAAGTGATCACTAGAACCACATTTTGGAGTGTTGTGAATGAATGCACTTTCATGGCTTGAGCAGCTGGCCTGTGTTTTCCCTCAGTCCCTTATTCTACTAATTTTAGGGTGTGAGGTATGCCAATTTAACCAATAAATTGTATCACCAACACCTACTTTATGTAGTCCATCCACCCACACAAAACGCTTGAGGCCACCATAAATCAGATCATTGCCAACACACATTCCGCTTGCAGGTTATTTCAGTGTTTGGTTTATATGCTAACCTCTGGCTTCTTTTTAGGTTTGTCACAGAGTCAAGCCACAAGGACAGAAACTGCTGGCTAGTGTTAGACTAGCACCAGATTATTCATTTACGGTTAACTATACCTAAACGTTCTGAAGAGTTTAAATGAATGAAGTGATTTGATTCCAAAAAGGGCACTAGTGATATACAATGCATGCCTGTGCCAGCCAGGGTTGATTCCACCAAGTTAGTGCAAAAAAAAAAAATCTGCTAACAAAAACGGCTGTGTTCTGAGTCGGAGTTCTATCACACGTCATCAGAGAATAACGAACATCCCTCTCTCTCTAATCTAGCACACAAATTCAAACGTGACCAGACTGCAAACTATATTACCGGTAAAAGATAATTGAAAATGTTTGAGCGCGGGCTTTCGACCAGGATCATAGTTTAGATCCGCCAGTTACCCAGCTCAGTTTGTTCTGCTCAACAACAGTTTTTTCCAGAGAAAATCACCAGAGCAGCAGAGACGAACTCTTCGTGGCAGCCATGCTGACCACGGCATGTTCATGGTGATTCCACCGGGAAGAGTGAGCATCACAGAGTGAATCTCTATGCTTTTTTGTTTGCCATATGCCTACCGATATTCGAACACTTCCTGTCGTCTATTGAAAGCAAGAGACAAAACAGTAAACGTATATAGTACAGGAAGGCGCCCACATTTAGGGTTAGAAGAGACACTCCGTAAAAAAAAGAAGCGTGTGCGGTAACATTTATATAGTAACTGTGACGTCATGAACACACCCCCTCTTTCAGAGTCGGACGAAATATTCCTAAAAGTTGCGCAACATTGAAGCTGTCTGGATCGAGCAGGCAAATTCACCAGAAAAAATCTCATAGTGTAATGATGACGTTGATAATAACTGAGATATACTGTATGATGATAATAGACAAAATAGTCTCATGTAGTTAACAAAAAAAATAGTATTCAAAGTTGACCTTACCACATGATTTATCTTCTGATAAAAAAATATATATATGTAGCAACTAGGAGTCTAGCTTTAAAAGGATGGTTCACTCAAAACTTATATTTTAGTATTTTGATCATTAGTGCAATTAATACAATCCCCCCAAAAAGTGCATGTCAGCAGTCAAGTTTTCAAGATAAAGCTTGATAGACAAGTTTATCTCGCAACTGTATTCTATACAGAAATGCACATTAAAATATTGAATGCATGTACAATGTTCTGTGCACATAAAACACAACACTGCTGACATAAAACGAGAAGGCTTAGATGTTGCAAACAATCCTAGCCAGCATCTGTATGACACTGGATGGCGAAAGGCCAGCAGAACTAGCAATGGAATGTAGCTAGCATAGACAACAACATCTCCAGCACCACTCATGTCAAACACCTCCTGACATAGCTAGATGAACTGCCAACTAACCATCTCAATAACTCACAAGCAATGCAGGGCCAGGCTAACCAAACCACATAAAAAATGACAGCAACAGATCATGACCAGACTGCACTGAGAAATGTCCCGAACCCAACAAAACACTCCCTGCTTCCCGCCCTCTGCTCAAAGTACTTTAGAAGAAAACCAACCAGACGCAACTAAACAAAATGTCCAGTTGGGGGCACTACATCACAATGTGCATACAAAATCAGAATGAAGCTACCGCCACAAATAGACAAATAAAAACAGATGAAATCGTATATGCGTTCTTGTTGAATCGGTAATTTCCTGACACAAAATCTCTATGCGGCTGCGGCCTGAAAGGCAGAATAACCAGATGTATTGTGGCCTCAAGCAGAGTGATGTGGGGACATGTGTTATCTGAGAACCAGAGGTCCTCAGAGATTTGTCCCTCCTAATCCCACATGATCTCAAATTCACATTGAGTTATTTGTTTGGATAATGTTTAGCAGAATGTTGTGGAACATATGCTGTATTGTAAGTAGCTTTGGGAACTGCTCACAACTTTGGATCCAAGAGACAGAACATTGCAGCCCATGGGATATGCAAGACAATGATAGGAGGAGGAGAGAAAAGCAAAGTGCCAGTCTAGTTTGTTGTATTGTGATTATTATGTGTGTGTGCATGCGTGTGTGCGGGTGCATGGGTGGGTGCGTGCTTGCATGTGCAGGTGTAGGAACTCTGAAAAAAGGAGTTCAAAAGTTGAAATGCATGCCAGCATTCACTCATGGCCAGAGATATGTTCATGCTTTGTTCACTTTCAGCCCACAATATCCAAACCATTGCATTGAGTAGTACACACTCAGTTCAGGGCTATGCAGTAACCTATAGCCAGTGTTGGGGAGTAGTAAACTACATGTAGTTCAACTAGTAATTTAATTACATTTTGCAGTAGCTTGGTGGTAGTTGAACTACATTCTACAATACAGCATATAATCTAGGTGGTGTTTTCAGTAGTTAATTACATTTTGCAGTAGCTTGGTGGTAGTTGAACTACATTCTAATCCAGGTGGTGTTTTCAGTAGTTAATTACATTTTGCAGTAGCTTGGTGGTAGTTGAACTATATTCTAATCCAGGTGGTGTTTTCAGTAGTTAATTACATTTAGCAGTAGCTTGGCGGTAGTTGAAATACATTCTAATCTAGGTGGTGTTTTCAGTAGTTAAATACATTTTGCAATAGCTTGGTGGTAGTTGAACTACATTCTAATCTAGGTGGTGTTTTCCATAGATGCAAATAGAAAATATGGGTAGGCAAGAATTTCCTTTATTTTTCAGCATCAGACCTGCCTAATTCTCACTTGAAACTGTTTTTGTGTTTAATGGGCTAAATTAAACATTCTGTTGACATCTGACTACAGAGTGATCAGTTCTTGCAATTTGTAGTCCATGACATTTCAGATTTAGATGTGATCATTTATCACAAAGTAGTTTGGATTTAGTGAACTACAGTGGGGGAAAAAGTATTTAGTCAGCCACCAATTGTGCAAGTTCTCCCACTTAAAAAGATGAGAGAGGCCTGTAATTTTCATCATAGGTACACGTCAACTATGACAGACGAATTGAGATATTTCTTCTCCAGAAAATCACATTGTAGGATTTTTAATGAATTTATTTGCAAATTATGGTGGAAAATAAGTATTTGGTCACCTACAAACAAGCAAGATTTCTGGCTCTCACAGACCTGTAACTTCTTCTTTAAGAGGCTCCTCTGTCCTCCACTCGTTACCTGTATTAATGGCACCTGTTTGAACTTGTTATCAGTATAAAATACACCTGTCCACAACCACAAACAGTCACACTCCAAACTCCACTATGGCCAAGACCAAAGAGCTGTCAAAGGACACCAGAAACAAAATTGTAGACCTGCACCAGGCTGGGAAGACTGAATCTGCAATAGGTAAGCAGCTTGGTTTGAAGAAATCAACTGTGGGAGCAATTATTAGGAAATGGAAGACATACAAGACCACTGATAATCTCCCTCGATCTGGGGCTCCACGCAAGATCTCACCCCGTGGGGTCAAAATGATCACAAGAACGGTGAGCAAAAATCCCAGAACCACACAGGGGGACCTAGTGAATGACCTGCAGAGAGCTGGGACCAAAGTAACAAAGCCTACCATCAGTAACACACTACGCCGCCAGGGACTCAAATCCTGCAGTGCCAGACGTGTCCCCCTGCTTAAGCCAGTACATGTCCAGGCCCGTCTGAAGTTTGCTAGAGTGCATTTGGATGATCCAGAAGAGGATTGGGAGAATGTCATATGGTCAGATGAAACCAAAATAGAACTTTTTGGTAAAAACTCAACTCGTCGTGTTTGGAGGACAAAGAATGCTGAGTTGCATCCAAAGAACACCATACCTACTGTAAAACATGGGGGTGGAAACATCATGCTTTGGGGCTGTTTTTCTGCAAAGGGACCAGGACGACTGATCTCTGTAAAGGAAAGAATGAATGGGGCCATGTATCGTGAGATTTTGAGTGAAAACCTCCTTCCATCAGCAAGGGCATTGAAGATGAAACGTGGCTGGGTCTTTCAGCATGACAATGATCCCAAACACACCGCCCGGGAAACGAAGGAGTGGCTTCGTAAGAAGCATTTCAAGGTCCTGGAGTGGCCTAGCCAGTCTCCAGATCTCAACCCCATAGAAAATCTTTGGAGGGAGTTGAAAGTCCGTGTTGCCCAGCGACAGCCCCAAAACATCACTGCTCTAGAGGAGATCTGCATGGAGGAATGGGCCAAAATACCAGCAACAGTGTGTGAAAACCTTGTGAAGACTTACAGAAAACGTTTGACCTGTGTCATTGCCAACAAAGGGTATATAACAAAGTATTGAGAAACTTTTGTTATTGACCAAATACTTATTTTCCACCATAATTTGCAAATAAATTCATTAAAAATCCTACAATGTGATTTTCTGGAAATAAAATGCTCATTTTGTCTGTCATAGTTGACGTGTACCTATGATGAAAATTACAGGCCTCTCTCATCTTTTTAAGTGGGAGAACTTGCACAATTGGTGGCTGACTAAATACTTTTTTTTCCCACTGTATGTTTTCAAAGTAACTTTAGTTAAGTAAACTATATTTTTCATAAGGGTAGCTTTAGTGTAGCTTAACTTCGTCCAGTGAGAAGTAATTGGTAGCTTGGTTACATATCTTCAGAGTAGCTTGTTTATAATTGACAGAGGGGGTTCAAACATGGATCTTCTGACTGACACTGACTTGATCTGTGTCACTGACTCACTGTGTTTTGGACAGAGATGCGGTATCATGTGAATGGACAGCGGCATGAGAAGCCATCACACAGGACCCCCAGAGAGCCGAGGCTGGGTTATGCCAGGGTGGCTAGGGAGGTACTGGGAGGAGGACTGACCATCGACACCCTACCAGACAACATGACACACTTAGTGGTGAGTGGCGCTGGGGCAGTGGTCCAACAACACACTAGTGATGTGTATATACAGTATGTCAATGGGAGATTCGCTTGTTCCAGTTGTGGTGGTAGAATACTGATCCCTGCTGGCCTTATACAAAACAAATCAATGTTGAACTGCATTAGACTGCAGAGGGTATATTGAAAATGAGTTGAACAATGTAGACCAAATCAAATTGCAATGAATAATTTCAACCTTGCTGCTGAAATTTGCAGTCCAAGACATTCAAGGATATCCTAAGGTTTCTAAAAGCGTATCCCCTTAACTTATTTAGTATGCACCCTGCATTCTTTATATTTGTCACGACTTCCGCCGAAGTTGGTGCCTCTCCTTGTTCGGGCGGCGTTCGGCGGTCGTTGTCACCGGCTTTCTAGCTGCCACCGATCTACGTTTTTTTCTCCATTTGTTTTGTCTTGATTGTACACACCTGGTTCCCATTACATTATATTATTTCCATATTTAACCCTCTGGTTCCCACATGGTTTTGTGTGTGTTTGTTCTTTGTTTTGTGTCAAAAACTTATGTGAGCTGGTGTGTTTTTCCTGCGTGGAAATTAGCGTTGTTTATTTTTCGAGTAAGTACGTCGTTTACTCAGTTCTGTGTCCTGCGCCTGACTCCGTCCTACCGCTGCACATTGACACTTGACAGAAACACGCACCACATATGGAGTCAGCAGGTGCATCCAGTCCTCCGGTACCAGTGGAGGAGCGCGTCCAGCCGCACACGACAATGCTCCAGAATCTTGGCACAGCCATGGATCGCGTGTTGCAGACCATGGAGCGATGGGAGAGAGGGGGTTTTCCCACAACCCCATCAACTTCAGATCAACCCACACCGATGTCCACCCCTCTGTCACCTGGACCCAGTGGGATTTGGCTCTCGCTCTCGAGGGCATATGATGGGACGGCTGCCGGGTGCCAGGGGTTCCTGCTCCAGGTGGAGCTCTACCTGGTGACTATCCACCCGGCTCCCTCGGGATACGAGAGCGTGTCCAACCTCATCTCCTGTCTGTCGGGGAGAGCGCTTGAGTGGGCCAACGCCAAATGGGGAGGAATAGACGCAGCTTTGGTTCGGTATGAGGATTTCACCGCCGCTTCTGGGAGGTTTTCGATCATCCACCTGAGGGGAGAGCGGCGGGGGAACGCTTGCTCCATCTCAGACAGGGGAAGAGGAGCGCACAGGACTTCGCACTGGACTTCAGGACCTTGGCTGCCAGCGCGGGATGGAATGAGAGGGCCCTGATCGACCATTACCGGTGTAGTCTACGTGAGGACGTTCGTCGGGAGCTGGCATGCAGGGACACCACCCTTACCCTCGACCAGCTGGTGGATTTATCTATACGGCTGGATAACCTGTTGGCCACCCGCGGACGTCCGGGTCAGGGTCCGTCCATTCCATTCCCCAGCACCCCCGACCATACACCTATGGAGCTCGGAGGTGCTGCTCCTAGGGTGACCGGAGGGGGGGCCGTTTCCTGCACCAACTGTGGCTGCAGAGGGCACACTGCTGGTCGGTGCTGGGGAGGTTCCCCAGAGAGTTGAGGCAGCAGGCAGGGCACTGGTGGATCATCCCAGGTGAGTAGGCACCCGACTCACCCAGAGCTCTCTGTTGCGCACATGTGTGTATGCATAGAATTTCCTGAGTTTTCCCCGTCTTCCCAGCATAAGGCGCTAGTAGATTCAGGCGCAGCTGGGAACTTTATTGACCGTTCATTTGCACGTAGATTAGGGATCCCTATTGTTCCTGTCTTCCCTGTACATGCCTTAGATAGTCGTCCTTTAGGGTTGGGCCTGATTAGGGAGGTCACAGCTCCACTATGTATGAAAACGCAGGAGAGTCATGAGGAGAGAATTAGTCTCTTCCTGATCGATTCTCCTGCGTTTCCTGTGGTGTTGGGGCTTCCCTGGTTGGCCTCTCATGACCCCACTATTTCGTGGCAACAGAGGGCTCTCAAGGGATGGTCACATCAGTGCTCAGGGAGGTGTGTATGTGTTTACATAGGTGCAACTACGGTGGAGAGTCCAAACCAGGTCTCCACTATGCACATTCCCCCCGAATATGCCGATTTGGCTGTCGCCTTCTGTAAAAAGAAGGTGACTCAACTACCACCCCATCGACAGGGGGATTGTGCGATAAATCTCCAGGTAGGCACAGCACTTCCCAGGAGTCACGTGTCACGTCTCAGGAGGAGACGGCAGCTATGGAAACGTATGTCTCCGAATCTCTGGGACAGGGATACATTCGGCCTTCCACTTCACCTGCCTCCTCGAGTTTCTTTTTTGTGAAGAAGAAGGATGGAGGTTTACGCCCGTGCATTGACTATCGAGGTCTAAATCAGATCACTGTGAAGTACAGTTTCCCACTGCCTCTCATCGCCAGTGTGACAGAGTCATTGCACGGGGCGCACTTCTTCACCAAATTGGATCTCAGGAGCGCTTACAACCTGGTGCGTATTCGGGAGGGGGATGAGTGGAAGACGGCATTTAGTACCACCTCTGGTAGACGAGATTTTCAGGGACCTGGACGGGCAGGGTGTAGTGGTGTATATAGATGACATTCTAATATACTCCGCTACACGCGCCGAGCATGTTTCCCTGGTGCACAAGGTGCTTGGTCGACTGTTGGAGCATGACTTGTACGTCAAGGCTGAGAAATGTCTGTTCTTCCAATAGTCCGTCTCCTTCCTAGGGTACCGCCTGTCCGCGTCAGGGGTGGAGATGGAGAATGACCACATTTCAGCCGTGCGTAATTGGCCGACTCCAACCACGGTAAATGAGGTGCAGCGGTTCTTAGGGTTTGCCAACTACTACCAGAGGTTTTTCCAGGGGTTTGGTCAGGTAGCGGCTCCCATTACCTCCTTGCTAAAGGGGGGACCGGTGCGACTGCAGTGGTCAGCTGGGGCGGACAGGGCTTTTGGTCACCTGAAGGCTCTGTTTACCTCGGCTCCCGTGCTGGCTCATCCTGATCCCTCCTTGGCATTCATAGTAGAGGTGGACGCGTCCGAGGCTGGGATAGGAGCTGTGCTGTCTCAGCGCTCGGGTACGCCACCAAAGCTCCGCCCCTGTGCTTTCTTTTCGAAGAAGCTCAGCCCGGCGGAGCAAAACTATGATGTGGAGGACCGGGAGCTGTTAGCTGTTATCAGGGCTCTGAAGGCGTGGAGGCATTGGCTTGAGGGGGCTAAACATCCTTTCCTCATTTGAACTGACCACCGCAATCTGGAGTACATCCGGGCGGCGAGGAGACTGAACCCTCGCCAGGCAAGGTGGGCCATGTTTTTCACCCGTTTTGTTTTCACCCTATCCTACAGACCAGGTTCCCAGAACGCTAAGGCAGACGCACTGTCCCGGAGGAGCGGTCCATGGATCCCACTCCCATACTTCCGGCTTCTTGCCTGGTGGAACCGGTGGTATGGGAGGTTGATGCGGACATCGAGCGGGCATTACGTACGGAGCCCACTCCCACCCAGTGTCCAGTTGGGCGTCTGTACGTTCCATCTGATATCCGTGATCGATTGATCTGTTGGGCCCACACGTCACCCTCCTCTGGTCATCCTGGCATCGGTTGGACAGTGCGCTGTCTTAGTGGGAAGTACTGGTGGCCCACTTTAGCTAAGGTCGTGAGGGTTTATGTTTCCTCCTGCTCGGTGTGTGCCCAGTGCAAGGCACCTAGACACCTGCCCAGAGGGAAATTACAACCCCTACCCGTTCCACAACGGCCGTGGTCACACCTATCGGTGGACTTCGTGACGGATCTTCCTCCGTCACAAGGTAACACCACGATCCTGGTCGTTGTGGATCGGTTTTCTATGTCCTGCCGTCTCCTTCCTTTTCCCGGTCTCCCTAATGCCCTACAGACTGCGGAGGCCCTGTTTACCCATGTCTTCCGGCACTACGGGGTGCCTGAGGATATAGTGTCTGATCGGGGTCCCCAGTTCACATCGAGGGTCTGGAGGGCATTCATGGAACGTCTGGGGGTCTCGGTCAGCCTGACCTCAGGTTTTCACCCCGAGAGTAATGGGCAGGTGGAGAGAGTTAACCAGGATGTGGGTAGGTTTATGCGGTCCTATTGCCAGGACCGGCCGGGGGAGTGGGCGGCTTTCATCCCCTGGGCAGAGATGGCCCAAAACTCCCTCTGCCACTCCTCCACTAACTTGTCTCCATTTCAGTGTGTACTAGGTTATCAGCCGGTCCTGGCACCATGGCATCAGAGCCAGATCGAGGCACCTGCGGTGGATGAATGGTTTCGGCGCTCGGAGGAGACATGGGACGCTGCCCATGTGCGCCTGCAACGGGCCATCAGGCGACAGAAGGCGAGCGCCGACCGCCACCACAGTAAGGCCCCAGTGTATGCACCGGGGGACCGGGTCTGGCTCTCGACCTGAAACCTGCCCCTTCGCCTGCCCTGCCGGAAGCTGGGTCCGCGGTTTGTGGGGCCATTTAAAGTCCTGAGGAGACTGAACGAGGTATGCTATAGGTTACAGCTCCCCCCTGATTACCGTATTAACCCCTCGTTCCATGTGTCTCTCCTCAGGCCGGTGGTGGCAGGTCCGCTCCAGCAGTCTGAGAGAGGAGAGATGCTGGGTGCCGGTGGAGGACTTCCTGGACCCTTGCTTACTGCAGGAATTTAACAGTCGGATCGTCCTGCGCCTCGTCCTCCGGGTCGTCCCCGAGGCCGGTGTCGGCGCGCTGCTGGAGCCGCGCGTCAAGTGGCGGGGTACTGTTACGACTTCCGCCGAAGTTGGTGCCTCTCCTTGTTCGGGTGGCGTTCGGCGGTCGTTGTCACCGGCTTTCTAGCTGCCACTGATCTACGTTTCTTCTTCCATTTGTTTTGTCTTGATTGTACACACCTGGTTCCCATTACATTATATTATTTCCCTATTCAACCCTCTGGTTCCCACATGGTTTTGTGCGTGTTTGTTCTTTGTTTTGTGTCTAAGACTTATGTGAGCTGGTGTGTTTTCCATGCGTGGAAATTAGTGTTGTTTATTTACGAGTAAGTACGTTGTTTACTCAGTTCTGTGTCCTGCGCCTGACTCCGTCCTACCCCTGCACATTGACACAATATTTAGTACCCCTCTCTTGGTAAACTACTATGTAATATACTGGAGACTGGAACTCAATGTAGAGCGTGTGTTTGTTTGTTTATTATGGGCTTGCATTCAAATGTTGCTTTCATTGTTAACCCTGTTGTTCATTATAACATCTCATCTCCACCTCCTCTCACACCATTATTTTATTTCTCCCATCCCATCCCTCAACTTCTCCTCTTGCCCTCACCTCTACTGTTTCTATAACAGGAGGACGCTGGTAGGTATTACACATGGCGTAGTTTTGGCCCTGATGACCAGCGCACAGATGAACTCTGGGTAGATCTAAACGACCTAGAGCATGGCCAAGTCAGAATGCATGGAATTTTGTCCAATACACACAGACAGGCTGCGGTGAGTTATACACACAGATACACACACACACGCGCGCGCGCACGCACGCACATTTAATTTCCCTCCCTATCTCTCTTCCTCGTTTTCCAGAAGGTTGCCCTCTCGTTTGACTTCCCCTTCTACGGACATTACTTGAGGCAGATTACCATAGCAACAGGAGGTACATTTCATTATTCTTCCGACACATGGCAAGTTGTTCAAACTCAGATGGAGCCACTTATCATATTTCTTCCTTTATACTCCCTGCTTGTTACTTACATTAAGCCTAGAAGGAATTAAATGTAACTACCAGTTGCCACTTGCCATGCATCTCCATAGAACCCTGACCTCTGACCTTCCCCAGGGTTTATTTTCATGGGAGAGGTCACACACCGCATGCTGACAGCAACACAGTACATCGCCCCCCTCATGGCCAACTTTGACCCCAGCTTTTCCAAGGAGTCTACTGTGCAGTACCTGGACAATGGTGAGCCATAGAGTAACATTCAGACAGCTCTTGTTATTTGACTTTTGACCCTTGGTTGACCTCTGTGTGACCTGTCCTGTACTGACCCCAGGTGAGGTGTTTGTGGTGCAGTGGGAGCGGGTGAGACTCCATGGGAGGGAGGCAGAGGGGGCATACACCTTCCAGGCTGCCCTGCACCTCACAGGGACCATCACCTTCAGCTACAGAGATGTGAGCGAGACTTACAACATGCACACTTATGAACGTCTCTGATTTTAATGTATTCCATCTAAACACAGTCACACTTTTCTGTTTCTCTGCCCATTTTTCTCTACCTGTCTCTCTCACTCTTTCAGATACCTTTGCCAGTGGAGGTGATAAGTTCTGCTGAGCACCAAGTGAAGACAGGGTTATCAGATGCATTCATGGTGAACCTGCCTTCCACTCAATCCTCAGGTTAGCAGCAAGGGGTTCCCTAACCCTAACCAACAGTTATCCAGGTAGGCAAGTCTTTGATGTCAAAGACTTTTGCTAAAATTACCTGAAACGATATGTCTCACATAGATGCCCAACGTCGGCTCTACGAGTACCATCGGGTGGACATCGATACAACTAAGATCACCAACAACTCTGCCTTTGAGTTCACTGCATTGCCTAGTAAGCAGCTAAAATCTATCCCTCATACAGGCCTCTCAGATATTTCATCCTCAATAACCAGTCACAGGCACAGCTTAGAGATCTTTATAATGTTAATGCCAATGCCAATCATGTCGCTACAGAATCAAAACCCAGGTCAATCTGTCTCTCCCTCCCTCTGTCCAGCCTGTCTGCAGCATGACAGCTGTGAACTCTGCCTCTTGTCCAACCTAACCTCTGGCTGTACCTGGTGCAATGTCCTCCAGAGGTGAGCAGGAGAGGAGTGTATCTGAATAAAGGAGTCCTTGTTTCTTTGTGTTTGACATCTGTATCTGTTTCAGGTGCTCAGATGGAATGGACAGACACAGGCAGGAGTGGCTGGACTACGCCTGTTCAGAAGAGGTACAATTGGACAATGTCAATGAACGTTCACATACTTTACATGTACTGTACATCAAATGTAAATCACAGTCTAAGCTTCCTCTGTTAAAACCACAATTCTCATCCATTATATGGACAGGCCGAAGATGTCACCTGTGAGGATTATTCCAGGGGGGGACCAGACAGCTCCATTGACCCTTCAGTTCCCTCAGACTCTGAGGTCACCACTCCCCTGGGGTCCCTACTAGAAGGCCCTGCCACGGAGAGTAAGTCAAGGGTGTAAATGAGTGTGCCTGGGCGGGTTTATATCGGAGTATCAGAGTTCAACTGTGCATGCAGCAGTGTTAAACAGAGCAAGAACAATGATGCCATAGTAATCCTCTAGTGCTCAGTGTCTCTCTTTAGCCAGTGCCTACAGTAATCTGAGTGTTCTTGGAACATGCAAAGAAATTGCACAGAAATTGAGTTCAGGAAAATAACAATGGAAGCAGTTTGAGTCCTAACTGCTCAATATTCAAATGGCTCCTACATTTGATCTTCCTGCAGATGACACCAAACATGTGATTCTATACAATGGTAAAGGTGGGTGGATCTTTATTCACTTTGAATTGTGTACAGTGAGGGAAAAAAGTATTTGATCCCCTGCTGATTTTGTAAGTTTGCCCACTGACAAAGAAATTATCAGTCTATAATTTTAATGTTAGGTTTATTTGAACAGTGAGAGACAGAATAACAACAAAAAAATCCAGAAAAACGCATGTCAAAAATGTTATAAATTGATTTGCATTTTAATGAGGGAAATTAATGAGGGAAATTTGACCCCCTCTCAATCAGAAAGATTTCTTGCTCCCAGGTGTCTTTTATACAGGTAACGAGCTGAGATTAGGAGCACACTCTTAATGGGAGTGCTCCTAATCTCAGCTTGTTACCTGTATAAAAGACACCTGTCCACAGAAGCAATCAATCAATCAGATTCCAAACTCTCCACCATGGCCAAGACCAAAGAGCTCTCCAAGGATGTCAGGGACAAGATTGTAGAGCTACACAAGGCTGGAATGGGCTACAAGACCATCGCCAAGCAGCTTGGTGAGAAGGTGACAACAGTTGGTGCGATTATTCGCAAATGGAAGAAACACAAAATAACTGTCAATCTCCCTCGGCCTGGGGCTCCATGCAAGATCTCACCCCGTGGAGTTGCAATGATCATGAGAACGGTGAGGAATCAGCCCAGAACTACACGGGAGGATCTTGTCAATGATCTCAAGGCAGCTGGGACCATAGTCACCAAGAAAACAATTGGTAACACACTACGCCGTGAAGGACTGAAATCCTGCAGCGCCCGCAAGGTCCCCCTGCTCAAGAAAGCACATATACATGCCCGTCTGAAGTTTGCCAATGAACATCTGAATGATTCAGAGGAGAACTGGGTGAAAGTGTTGTGGTCAGATGAGACCAAAATCGAGCTCTTTGGCATCAACTCAACTCGCCGTGTTTGGAGGAGGAGGAATGCTGCCTATGACCCCAAGAACACCATCCCCACCGTCAAACATGGAGGTGGGTACATTATGCTTTGGGGGTGTTTTTCTGCTAAGGGGACAGGACAACTTCACCGCATCACAGGGATGATGGACGGGGCCATGTACCGTCAAATCTTGGGTAAGAACCTCCTTCCCTCAGCCAGGGCATTGAAAATGGGTCGTGGATGAGAATTCCAGCATGACAATGACCCAAAACACATGGCCAAGGCAACAAAGGAGTGGCTCAAGAAGAAGCACATTAAGGTGCTAGAGTGGCCTAGCCAGTCTCCAGACCTTAATCCCATAGAAAATCTGTGGAGGGAGTTGAAGGTTCGAATTGCTAAACATCAGCCTCGAAACCTTAATGACTTGGAGAAGATCTGCAAAGAGGAGTGGAACAAAATCCCTCCTGAGATGTGTGCAAACCTGGTGGCCAACTACAAGAAACGTCTGACCTCTGTGATTGCCAACAAGGGTTTTGCCACCAAGTACTATGTCATGTTTTGCAGAAGGGTCAAATACTTATTTCCCTCATTAAAATGCAAATCAATTCATAACATTTTTGAAATGAGTTTTTCTGGATTTTTTTGTTGTTATTCTGTCTCTCACTGTTCAAATAAACCTACCATCAAAATGATAGACTGATCATGTCTTTGTCAGTGGGCAAACGTACAAAATCAGCAGGGGATCAAATACTTTTTTCGCTCACTGTATATGGAGCCATGATACAGGATTGTCTCTCTTTCCTGGTTAGATGTGAAGACAGGCCCCCAGAGACAACACGACGGGTCAGCTCACACAGGAGTTATAGCAGGTGTAGTAGCTGCATTGGTGCTACTCCTGGCTGTGACACTGCTGGCTCTTTACATCAACTCTCATCCTTCTGCTGCCTCACCCCTCTACTTCCTACAGGTTAGTAACACTATCAGGGCTCACATTCAGCCAGCTCTGTCAGTCTATGTCCTGCTAAATATAGACTTCTCCTCCCATTCTCTTTAACCTTTTAAAACAATGACCTGTATGATCTTATTTCAATAGCGACGCAACAGCTACTGGCCATCCATGAAGTTCAGGAAGCAGGGATTCCACTCCAGCTACGCAGAGGTGGAGGTTGAAGGTCAAGAGAAGGAGGGCATCATGGAAGCTGGCCAGTGCTGACCGGACTGAGGAGCAACTGGATGATGAGGAGATTAAAATGAGTTTGTAGGAGAGGAAGGAGGGAGTTTAGAGTTACACACACATCCCTTACTCCATTAAACAAATAATGTTTTTTTGTTCATTAATTTTTTTATATTCACCTCAATATCGTCCCCGTCTTTGTTGGCTAAAAAGTGGGTGGCATTTTTCATAATTTTTGGTGGACAAAGTCTCGAACTCTTCTCTTACACATCCTCAGGTATTAGGGAAAGGGACAAGGGAGAAGAGGCCACTTTTAGGCTTTGCTAGAATGTAAGTCGCTTTGGATAAAAGCGTCTGCTAAATGGCATATTATTATTATTATCATTATTATATATTATTATTATTATTAATGTCTTTGTTCATTATGGGTGTGGATGAGTTCCAAGTTTCTCAGCAGGTACGGATTGCTATCTCACCATTTACCACACACCTCCATGGGACATGTAACTGGAATAAACTGTGATACATTATGACTGTCAACATCCATGGAAAAAACACTATAAAGGACTCTGTATCCCTGCACTTCCATGACAAGAACGAAGAGCAGTAGTGGATGTTTTTCAATGATCATCTCTGCAACTTCTTTTTTATTGTACAGTTCATGTTTGAATGTTTTGTACCTGTATAGCTTTTTATATATGCCAAGAATGTATTTCATAAATTGACCAGAGGCAATTCAATGACTTCAAAACAGCAGAGTGCTCTTCATACATGACCTTGACCTTCCAAATGTAATTAAAGTCAGATTGAGGATAATGTTTTGAAATATAGTACTTTGACAGAATAAAGGCATTTTAATGAATAATGTTTAATTGTAATGTCAATCAGAAAAGGAGAAACTCAAAGTGTATAATTTGTGCATCCTGACCAGTGAAACCAATTCTGATTTGCGACAGCAGATGTCACCCAAACCAAATGTATTTGCAACTTTCGTCCATGTAGTCCTACACAGTAGCCTACATACAGATTGTGGCAGATGTCATGATCATCATGTGGAATAAAAAGCGTTGGAGTGTATTCTAGATACTTTTTCCATATGTCATGTTGACGATTTTGTCGTGCGCTTGTCCACCGTGATGGTGGTTTCCACTAGATAGCACAGCCACAAAGTAAAAATTGGCTATATCGAAAAAGTTAATGAAAACACAAATTAGCTTTTTGGTCTTAATTCAAGATTAGGGTTAGACATAAGGTTAGCAGTGGGGTTACGTTTAGGGTTAAGGTTGGGGTTAGGTTTAAAATCAACATTTAGGAAGATACATTGTAGAAATAGGCGGGGTTTATGACTTTGTGGATGTGGTAACTAGTGACGACAAGTGACTGGTGTGATAAATCTAGTTCCGCATTCCATGGAATCAACCAACTAAAAAGCATTGAGTATTGCTATTTGCGTTGGATTTCAGTATAATTTAAAATAATACAAATATCAAATATAGTATACGCTGATGGATCTCCATAGATCTTTCCAATTATCAACGTCGCCTCTGAAATGAAGCGTCTCCCCGTGGGACCGCCCTCTTTCCTTTCTCATCGGGAGCGCGGCATTGGAAAGAGAAGCGCCGTGCCCGCGCTTTACGTGTCTGGTTCGTGTACTGACAGCCAGCTGTGCGATTATAACGACAACAATCTCCGGGATTTGATCAATCCAGCCATCAAACTCGACCCGTATTGTTTGGGAAGAACACTTTTACTCGACAGATATTTTTTTTTATCGTCTAATTTATCCAGCATTCCTCAAACATGAATCCGTCGTGTGGCAGATGTGGCACAATCGTGTACCCCACGGAAAAAGTGAATTGTCTGGACAAGGTAAGGGAAAAAATATTTGCAACCAAGCATTTTAATTCGCAGTCATCTGCTTCTGTTTGTGTATTATACATTCAATTTTCAATACAATTTTCTTTAGCGTGTTTGTTAATGATTTGTGATGCCCGGTCAGGTAGGCTAACTAACATTAGCTAGATAGCACGTTACCTGTCTGTGTGGATGCGAAAGACTAGTAACGTTAGCTAACTTGCTTTTTGATTAGTTTGTTAACCGTTTAGCTAGCTAACTAATTAGGTTTACCAGCTAGCTATGTTAACTAACTAACTAGACGTTTAAATTATCTTATTTTAATTTCACATTTGCCACATTGGATTTTCACAGATTTGAATGCTTGAACGAATCGTTTCCTGTTTTCACCACAAACAAGCCCGTTTTAGCTCGCTGCGTTAACGTCTGGCTAGCTACGTTAACGTTATCAAAGACAGGAATGTGGTTAGCATTGCCATCAGCCAAACATCAGACCAGTCAGTATCAGATTGTGATTTATGGCATACAACTATCAATTATGATTAACTAGTTTGCTGGTCAATAAAGATGAACTTTTACTCCATTGCATTGTACAATCTACTTTACTAGGTTAGCCCAAATTGTTAATTTCCGTTAACGAACCTAGCTAGCGAGATTAATGAGTATGTTAGTGATTTCAAAGTTTAACTAGTTAGTTTCAGTTCTCCCTAAATCCAGAAATAATCAAGTGATACGTTACCATCGCCAATTTCAAAGCCCAAACTACCTTTTGTAATTTGTATCAGTGCCAATTTGACTCAAGTCAAGCTAAGCATCTTGTTTTTTCGGGATGCTGTTTTCTGGTTGGAACAATAATTTGGAGTTGTTCAGTTGCAATAGTGTCAAAATCCAGTGTTTGCTAGCAGCTCACACAAGCTACTCCGGATAAGGAAGTGTAATCTATCAGGGTGTGGAAGATTTAAAACTCCAAGGGAACAGAGCCATGCTTCACATGTTCAGTCAAATTGTCAAGGCTTTTAAAAGTCCACTCAATGTCTATCACAACATCCATTTGTGAGGGCTTTGTGTGTGTGCACGCATATGCTAGCAAGTGTAATAGAAAACAGTGACTGTACTATCGTGGTATTGTCTGTTTAGTCTCTTGTGACTCAGTATTGCAGTAACACATGTTCTGCAGCATGTTGTTCAGTCGTTGTCTCATGTTATTTATGCTGCCAACGGAAATTACACTAGCTTTATGGCACATGTACACTCTTGTCAATCAAGCTGAACCACCCAATCCCTGTCCCCACTTCTTTTTGCACACAGGATAGGCCAAGGCTAAAATAATCACATATTCTCATGTGGTCCCTCTTCTTGTCATTTGATGGTCTGTTACTTTTGCTGCCAGAGTGCACTGAGCAGAGTGCACATTGCATTACTCTAGTGGAGGTTGTGGGCGTGGTCACCTTTTGTGGTGAGAGAACATGCATAGGCATTTCCTACCCTCTCTAGCCTAGTGATGCCGGGGGCGAGTTTATAATTTGTCTAATGGGCATTGGAAGGCCTTGTGGAGTCGATCGCTGTAAGTGGGTGTTATCTATTTGGGTCGATAGATGGAGCGTCTGGTGAGAGACGATGGAGAACATTACCAGACATCAGAGATGCCGATACTTGTATGTGCACTGCGCGCCCATGGGTTTGAACTCCTCATACTCCTTGTTGTGCGAGAACAAGGCCCTTGTTATGGTTGTCCAACAGGATGTAGATTAAATTGACAACCCTTGCCTTGGAATGAAATGTAGACCCCAAAATAAAACGATTCCTTACATATTCATGTAAACTGTTTCTGGGTGTTCTGGCTAGCATTCAGGTGAACTGAACATAAGCAGAACCGCGACCGTGTTCTCTGGAAAATCGTGACCACAGTGCCCGCAGCAGCGCACATTCCGGCAGACACTCCCATAAAAATGTGCTCTGTCAGAGGCCTGCTGTGCTGCCTGTCTCCGCCTCTGAGCTACACACAGGAGCAGGGCCTGCTACTCTGAGCTCAGGGAGCGTCTGTCTGTCTTAGCTGCTATTCCGCATCAGCACTCTCCTCCTCAGACACACGAAAACAACCTCCCCTATCCCCCTCCTGGGCACAGTCTGCCCTTCTTGTTTGTTTAAACCAGACGAGGCCGGCCGTGACGGGCAGCAGTTTTTCCATTCTGGTTCAGGTAAAGGCCGCAAGGGTAGTCAAGGCTGCAGCGTGCGGTTCCCACGGCGACCGCTGAATACTTGCTTACCTGACGAGCTGTCTTCTGGTGTAATGTATGGGTCTGTGCTGTGGAGAAGCCGGGCCACAGACGCTTGTTTGTCTGCCGCCCTGCATTTCATTATAGTGGGACAGGGCTGGGGTCTGCAAGAGGAGGGGGCACCCGAGGATGACGTGTAAAGACGGGAAGTGAATGTTATGTGAGACTTAAGAGAGTAGGCATACTTATCTGGCTTGCTTCAATATGTGGACGTTGCCTGTTAGTAAGTCCTCCTAGCTATCGAACAGATGAGTGCTATTGAGGACCTGGGGCCTTATAGTAGGTTATTCATAACACTATGCAAACCTGGTTTAACCAAGCCTGGAAACATGGGCATGTAGGCCAATTTGAAAGACTGAATTTGTTTGACTGTGTGCAAGTACAAGACAGATGATAATGTGTATGTCTGTGTGTTTCTGCATTATTCTGTGAGTCTGTTATATTGATGGAGTGATTTCCCATGTGGGAGATTCTGTATACAGGTATGTGCTGTCTACCCTGTGCCTTTGCGTGTGTCTGTGACTCGTACCTATATTTTTTCATTTGCCCTATGGGCAACCCGTTCTGCAAGGACTCTTGCATTATTCTGCACGCTTTATCAATATTTAATTGTTACATACATACCACTATACGTCTGCTCTGTGGCGTCAAACTCGTGTACCTGTGTGAGAGCAGCTCAGGCATGGTTCCAGCAAGTAGGGTGAAGGCCTTATCAGTTTCTGCCCAGCGGGAAGAAGCTCACATAAGTTCCTCTCCTCTTTGAAAAGCAGAACCCTCCCACAGGTAGAGGTGGAGAGTAGGGGAGAGATAAACCCCTGCTGGGCAGCTCGTCTTGGATCTCCCTCATATTAGTATGGGAGTGAGGACCCGTGATCTTCCTCAACTCTGGAAGAAGGGCAGGCTTCGGGTGGGGGAGCGAGCACAGAAGGCCCTAAAGAAGAACAAAACAAAAAGTCTCTTGTCTCCTGTTCCGGCTCAAATATCAGCTCCAAAAACTATTAACATGCAAGGTAACATCGGAACGCGTCGAAAAGCTAATTTGATTTTTATTTACGACTTTCAGTTTTACAGACTTTCTAGATACAAGCCATAGCTTATTTTGCTCTGAGGAAATGCAGGGTAGAGGATTAAAAATAACAAGACTGGACAAAATGTAGCCATATAAACGGAATGCATAAACAGGCGAAGCAAGGCTCACCTCATCAGTGAAATAATTTAAATAATGTAACATTTTATTACCACTTTCTAAAATTCGTTATGGTTAGGTGTAATCACATTCCAGATATTATCAAATAGAGCCCTGGAGGATAAGATTAAAGATTTATTGTGGCTCCAGTACAGCTCTCTGATGCGCTGTGTTCTATCTAGCAAACACTGATGATATCACCTTTCAGGAACAGAGAGGAGTACCTTATCCATAATGGCCAATGTATAGTATTAATCCATGACAGGGATTGTTCTGCCGTTGAAATCCTTGGGCGGGCCACCTAAGCATTTTTTCAGGTCACCTAAGTCCAAACTGTGTAAAACATTTAATTAAATTGGGACAGAAAAACGCTTTCAGTGTAAACTGAAATGACTAAACAAAACTATATAATGTATCTAGAAAAGATTATGGATCTATATATTTTAAAATAATTGAATCTTTGAGAACTAACAATCATCAAAATTAAAGCTAGACAGTCAGGGAGAATTGAAAATGTAGATGTTATGTTTTAGCAGAAGTACACCGCAATGGCAAAATGCATAGCATTGCAGAGAATTGGCTTTAAAACAGCAACATTTTCTCTCAGCTCCATGGGGAAATGTGTAGAATTGCAGGAAATTGGCTTACAATGCTAAAATAAGTTCTACGCCACCAAGATGGGGACCTCTAAAATGTTCAAAAAAAATCAGCTGTGGCAACGATCTACCACACCCACCACCATAAACCCGTTTTGATCCAGAAACAACCCTACATGGTACACAGTGCACACAGTATTAGTTAGGTCAAAGAACCAACAGTGATACCACCAACATCATTTAAGGAAAGCTGAGAGGTCAATCATGTCCACTCCCCCGCTCATCATCTTGGCTGATGCAGTCACTCCCCTACAGGCACAAGCCTCATCATGCTATGTTGCTCTGCATAAAACATATGCAAAACCCCTCTCTCCCCAAATAGCCCCCTCCTGGCTATCTCATCAGGATCAACAGTGCCAACGCTCTGCACTCTAGTCTGCCTACCGCATGTCAGCACTGACTGGACCTTTCTACAAACACTGTTTATAACAGGCTCATTCAAATACACATCAAATACACAGTATCATTGACTAACACTGATGATCTGTCAGTTGGTCTTATTCAAATAGGCCTTTCTGATACGGTCTGATCATACAAGCAAGTCATGCAATTCACTGGTAGTGACTAGAAATGTTTTTCCACTGAAATTAGGTTAGGCCTATTTAAAAGGTTTGGCAAAATGTAAATGGATATACACTGCTCAAAAAAATAAAGGGAACACTAAAATAACACATCCTAGATCTGAATGAATGAAATAATCTTATTAAATACTTTTTTCTTTACATAGTTGAATGTGCTGACAACAAAATCACACACAAATTATCAATGGAAATCAAATTTATCAACCCATGGAGGTCTGGATTTGGAGTCACCCTCAAAATTAAAGTGGAAAACCACACTACAGGCTGATCCAACTTTGATGTAATGTCCTTAAAACAAGTCAAAATGAGGCTCAGTAGTGTGTGTGTGGCCTCCACGTGCCTGTATGACCTCCCTACAACGCCTGGGCATGCTCCTGATGAGGTGGCGGATGGTTTCCTGAGGGATCTCCTCCCAGACCTGGACTAAAGCATCTACCAACTCCTGGACAGTCTGTGGTGCAACGTGGCGTTGGTGGATGGAGCGAGACATGATGTGCTCAATTGGATTCAGGTCTGGGGAACGGGCGGGCCAGTCCATAGCATCAATGCCTTCCTCTTGCAGGAACTGCTGACACACTCCAGCCACATGAGGTCTAGCATTGTCTTGCATTAGGAGGAACCCAGGGCCAACCGCACCAGCATATGGTCTCACAAGGGGTCTGAGGATCTCATCTCGGTACCTAATGGCAGTCAGGCTACCTCTGGCGAGCACATGGAGGGCTGTGCGGCCCCCCCAAAGAAATGACACCCCACACCATGACTGACCCACCGCCAAACCGGTCATGCTGGAGGATGTTGCAGGTAGCAGAACGTTCTCCACAGCGTCTCCAGACTCTGTCACGTCTGTCACATGTGCTCAGTGTGAACCTGCTTTCATCTGTGAAGAGCACAGGGCGCCAGTGGCGAATTTGCCAATCTTGGTGTTCTCTGGCAAATGCCAAACGTCCTGCACGGTGTTGGGCTGTAAGCACAACCCCCACCTGTGGACGTCGGGCCCTCATACCACCCTCATGGAGTCTGTTTCTGACCGTTTGAGTAGACACATGCACATTTGTGGCCTGCTGGAGGTCATTTTGCAGGGCTCTGGCAGTGCTCCTCCTTGCACAAAGGCGGAGGTAGCAGTCCTGCTGCTGGGTTGTTGCCCTCCTACGGCCTCCTCCACGTCTCCTGATGTACTGGCCTGTCTCCTGGTAGCGCCTCCATGCTCTGGACACTACGCTGACAGACACAGCAAACCTTCTTGCCACAGCTCGCATTGATGTGCCATCCTGGATGAGCTGCACTATCTGAGCCACTTGTGTGGGTTGTAGACTCCGTCTCATGCTACCACTAGAGTGAAAGCACCGCCAGCATTCAAAAGTGACCAAAACATCAGCCAGGAAGCATAGGAACTGAGAAGTGGTCTGTGGTCACCACCTGCAAAACCAGTCCTTTATTGGGGGTGTCTTGCTAATTGCCTATAATTTCCACCTGTTGTCTATTCCATTTGCACAACAGCATGTGAAATGTATTGTCATTCAGTGTTGCTTCCTAAGTGGACAGTTTGATTTCACAGAAGTGTGATTGACTTGGAGTTACATTGTGTTGTTTAAGTGTTCCCTTTATTTTTTTGAGCAGTGTATTTAACAGCTGATTCATGTTGTCCGTGGGCTGAGCGGTTTTTCCAGCCAGTCGCCTCCATTTGTGACTCAGATCAGAGGCAGAGTCCATGGTGGAGTCAGTCACCTGAGGTAGTGACTCAATGTGCTGCTTCCCTGCTCAGGTGACTGGGTATGGTGGTTAGTTCTGTGCTCTGTATGTGTTTCTGGAACTGGGACACCCATTGCTCTCAATACTATGGGTCTATTAATAGGAATACAGAGATATTTGATTCTCCTGTTCTGTGTTTGAGATGGAGGATTTAGGATAAGATCGTGGAAAAGGGACTGTTCAGACTAACTGTAAATTAACAGTTCAAACTGGGTGTGTGTTTCCTGTCCAGAAACAAGTGAGTCAACATTCTACCAAAATGTTCTGAGTCTGTCTCAGCTCTCCACGGTCAGGTATTTCAGAATGGTTTGGTGCTGGGCAGGCGGCGTCTCTGTCTGTGTAAGCAGATACACACACACACACACACACACACACACACACACACACCACAGGTGGTCTGTGGATGAGTGTTAAGTGCATACTTTAGCAAGCGCTGTGCTTCTCCCACTGGCCAACATAAGAGGTTGAGTGTGGTAAAAACAAATGCATCAGGTAGGTCAATAATTAACAGTGGGCTTTAATGAGTTAGTGCAGCGTTTCCCAAACTCGGTCCTCGGGACCCCAAGGGGTGCACGTTTTGGTTGATTATTTGAGTCAGCTGTGTAGTGCTAGGGCAAAAACCAAAACGTGCATCCCTTGGGGTCCCGAGGACCGAGTTTGGGGAACCCTGAGTTAGTGGCAGCCAGATGTGGGCTCACTCGGGCAACACACACCGTGTGTGACTGAAAACCTTGTGAGTCTAGTAGTGACCCTATCGGGTGTGCAGACAGACAGACAACGTGTCTGGAGTGCCTCCTATATCCTGGGTTCTGTCCATACAGGCCGGGGTCTCGGCCACAGTCTGAGTGATCATTAGGCTGACCGAGCACGTTCACAAAATGTTGTCCTGGACCCCTGCTGACACACATGCCCCGGAGCTGCGCTGATGCAGGGAGACAGTCCCGCTTTTTACAGGTTTTTTTTTTCTCTCAGCCTCCGTTTCTGCAGTGTCCTGGTTCTCTTATTGACTGCCTGCTCCAGCCTCTCAGCCTCTGCACCCACTCAGGCCCCAGCCGGGTTTTTCTGGAGTCTGATCACTGACAGTCTCATTCTCTCCTTCTAAATGAATATCTCCTTCTCTCTCTCAGTAGTGTGTTGGCCCCAGAGACGGTCATGGGATCTGGGGGAGGGGGTCGTCCTGACCTGGTGGAATGTGGGTTAGCAGGTTGGGTGAAGGCCGGTTATAATTTTTTGACACGGCTGCAGTCTAAGCCTGTTCTCTATGGAACTGGAATTCACCCAAGGTCAATATTGAGTTTACCCCTAAAAACACAGGATCAAAGTCCACTGCTGCCGATCAGCTCACCTTTACCCCATCCGCTTGCGGCATTAGCACCCACGGTCACACACTCCTCTATTGGCTCTCCCTTTGTTCTGTTTGTTTATCCATCGCTTCTGCATAACACAGATTAGGATTACAGATTAGGGGAGATGCCCAGAGGGTATGTAGAGAGTACGGCAACAGAGAGAAACATCGGAGTTAAGACATCAGATTGGGATGAATAGTTAGACAGGTGGACAGACGCCTTTTTAAAATGGCCACCGCATCTGGAAAAAGCTGAGGCCTAGATTTAGTAGCAATGGAAACTGCCCACACAGTGGTGGCGTTTGAACTGTCAGGGATTTGACATGCCAGAGCCGCAGAGAGGGAGAGGCAAAGACGATGCATCCATCAGTGGGTCCTGTCTCTCTGACTGGGCCTGTGTAGTGTGGTTGGGGTGTAGGTTTGGCCCAGTGTTGCTGGCTGGCTCTGGATCAGAGATCCATTGACCAGGGCCTGGGTCCAGAATGAGCCCACTCCTTTGTCTGCCTAAGCCCGGCTCTGCTGGTCAGCAACTTCACACATACATACACACACACACACACACACACACACACACACACACACACAGCCCTGGGTGGTCCGTCGGTAAAGGCCAGTGTGAGAACACACCAGACCAGACTAGAATTCTGAAAAGGTGTCAGAGCGAATGGGGTCATGGATTTAAGTAAAATGCTTTTGTCCTGTAGTGGATAAACTGCCTCCAGGAATCCCTGCTATATGTTCTGGAAACCTCTACATAACATAAACACTACCTGTTCTACAATCCTCCCCTAGTCACTGTAGTTGTCTCATCTATTCCATAGTGTTTTAATGTGTATCTGCGGCGGTCATGGTGGCTAGCCTGACCCTCTCCGGACAGTGAGGAGAGAAGAGATGATTTATATCGTGCTGTATCAGTATTATTATAATAATAATAATTAGTAGGAGTGTGCTGCATGCTTTATTATCTCCCAGCCTGTATCACTGTAGAACACACAGGGACATGATGGATACCCCAGCCTGTATCACTGTAGAACACACAGGGACATGATGGATACCCCAGCCTGTATCACTGTAGAACACACAGGGACATGATGGATACCCCCAGCCTGTATCACTGTAGAACACACAGGGACATGATGGATACCCCCAGCCTGTATCACTGTAGAACACACAGGGACATGATGGATACCCCCAGCCTGTATCACTGTAGAACACACAGGGACATGATGGATACCCCAGCCTGTATCACTGTAGAACACACAGGGACATGATAGATACCCCAGCCTGTATCACTGTAGAACACACAGGGACATGATAGATACCCCCAGCCTGTATCACTGTAGAACACACAGGGACATGATGGATACCCCAGCCTGTATCACTGTAGAACACACAGGGACATGATGGATACCCCAGCCTGTATCACTGTAGAACACACAGGGACATGATGGATACCCCAGCCTGTATCACTGTAGAACACACAGGGACATGATAGATACCCCCAGCCTGTATCACTGTAGAACACACAGGGACATGATGGATACCCCAGCCTGTATCACTGTAGAACACACAGGGACATGATGGATACCCCAGCCTGTATCACTGTAGAACACACAGGGACATGATGGATACCCCCAGCCTGTATCACTGTAGAACACACAGGGACATGATGGATACCCCCAGCCTGTATCACTGTAGAACACACAGGGACATGATAGATACCCCAGCCTGTATCACTGTAGAACACACAGGGACATGATAGATACCCCCAGCCTGTATCACTGTGTGTCTTTGGATGGTTGTATGTTTGCTGTTTATCTACTTCAGTAGGCTGTCTTATTTATGTGCTTTGTGTGTGTAGGCGAGTAGTGGAGAATGTTTAGTGATAGAAAGAGAGGGAGAGAGAAAGGAATGGCCGAATAGAGAATACCCCAGAGCCACGTTAATAAGGACTGTTTCTCCCTCCCTCTCTCTCTCTTGCCTTCCCTTGACAGCAGGAACGGCCAGATCATTGCCTCACTCCCTGGCGTTGCGCTCATCCACCACTCCCTCCCTCCCCTCGCTCTCTCCCTCCTTTCATGTTCCTTCCTCTTTCCCTCCAGGCTCCCTCCCTCGGTCCCCCTCGGAACCCTCAGGCCACAGATCAGCCTGCTGTCGAGAGAGGGGGGGGGGGGGGGAGACTGAGAAGGATAGGGCTGTTGTGAATATGGATAGAGGGAGAGAAGCAGACCCAGGCTTGCAGAGATGAACAGACGGACAGAAAGGAAGAGAAAGAGAGGGTCAAATCAAACTGAACTGGAGTCTTTTCCAGCAGTCAGTCATCCCATCAGGAGAGGTCAATGTGTACTGTTGTCAGTGTTGTGTATGTCTGGGTGAATAGGGTCAGGGCAGGGAAACTGCTTCAGTCACTAGGTGTGTGTGTTGTTCAGAGTAACGTTAGATGTCCACACAGGCCTGGAATATCAAGGGGGCGTGACTTTGAAGCACTGATTATGCAGCCAACTAGGTTAACAACCTTTCAGAACATTTAGCTCTTAAACACCATGTTTATCCTTAGCTGTTCGCATCATTGTGCAACCTCTTTAGAGAGTGGCTGACCATTATCAGTGGTGTTAATGGAATTCCAAGAAGGTGTGCTGGATGCCTGGGACAGTAGGAATGACTTGCCAAACAAACACAACTACCTCTCCATCCACCATGACAGAAGGACTTTCCTACAGGATGCTCAAAGCAGCAGGTTTCCTCTCTAAAACATGTTAAACTGTTCAGGGATCCTCAATGCTGCTCTGTTCTATGAGGGAGTTTACTTTTACAGAAGATGGGTGGGTGGGGTGTCATGGTGAACGTTTGCAGTTCTCTCTAAAAGTGGATGTGGCTCTGTGTTCTAAATGGTGTCTAGTCAGCCACTGGGCTTCATGCATTGATCTCTCTCCTCTCTCTCACACAGCCGCCCATCCCCTGACATGGCTTCTATATAACCACTGTTTAGAGATGTCCAGAGAAAGAGGAAGTTGTCTGGTGACCCTTAACCCCTATGCGCCTGGACAAACAAACCTCTCTTTCTCCATTCCCCCTCTTTCCTCCAGCTAAAAAGATGATGATGATGGTCTTATTTATCCAAATATCTGTCACTTCCTAGTGTGACTATGCTGTGTGGTTTAGGTCCTCCATGCGAGCATTGAGAACAGTGAAACAAATGTCTAATCTCTCTCTCGCTCTCTCTCTCTCTCTCTCTCTCACACAGTACTGGCACAAAGGATGCTTCAGCTGTGAGATCTGCAAAATGACTCTAAACATGAAGAATTACAAAGGCTTTGAAAAGAGACCATACTGCAATGCGTAAGTAGTCCCCAAACGTGTGTATGAGTGTATGTAATAGGCATTCACAACAGGCTCAGGAGTTCATCCCACATACCAAACACATTACCCTGACAGAAGTGGCTGATTAGCCTATTGCAGAAGACGGGTCCAGAGACTGACCCAAGGTGGAGTGTTCCAGACCCAGCTGAGTGTACTTCAGAGCAGTGTAGTGGCTCCTCAGTCCCTTCCTCTCCTCCATTTCCGTGTCTCTGGCTCACCAAAGACAAGAGCTGTGTGTGGTGTGGGAAAGAGCATGCCAACACACCCCCTCCTTCTCAGGGGGTCAACAAGGGAAATTCCATAAATTCCTCAGTGGTGACACACACACACACACCAGCCCACTCACGCTTCACACACTTCCACTCAAGCCCAAGCTCATCCCACTGTGTGTTTGGGGAAAAGGCGGCGTGGCTTTGTGTTCTGACGAGCTTCTGCGTTCACTTTCCCACTTCCCTCATGTACACACGGTTACAGTTGAAGTCGGAAGTTTACATACATTTTGGTTGGAGTCATTAAAACTCGTGTTTCAACCACTCCACAAATTTCTTGTTAAAACTATAGTTTTGGCAAGTCGGTTAGGACATCCTCTGTAGCTCAGCTGGTAGAGCACGGCGCTTGTAACGCCAAGGTAGTGGGTTCGATCCCCGGGACCACCCATTCACAAAAATGTATGCACGCATGACTGTAAGTCGCTTTGGATAAAAGCGTCTGCTAAATGGCTTATTATTATTATTATTATTATTACATCTACTTTGTGCATGACACAAGTACATTTTCCAACAATTGTTTACAAACAGATTATTTATCTTATAATTCACTGTATCACAATGCCAGTGGGTCAGAAGTTTACATACACAAAGTTGACTGTGCCTTTAAACAGCTTGGAAAATTCCAGAAAATGATGTCATGGCTTTAGAAGCTTCTGATAGGCTACTTGACATCATTTGAGTCAATTGGAGGTGTACCTGTGGATGTATTTCAAGGCCTACCTTCAAACTCAGTGCCTCTTTGCTTGACATCATGGGAAAATCAGAAGAAATAAGACAAGACCTCAGAAAAAAAATTGTAGACCTCCAAGTCTGGTTCATCTCTTGGGAGCAATTTCCAAACGCCTGAAGGTACCACGTTCATCTGTACAAACAATAGTACGCAAGTATAAACACCATGGGACCACGCAGCCGTCATACCGCTCAGGAAGGAGATGCGTTCTGTCTCCTAGAGATGAACTTACTTTGGTGCGAAAAGTGCAAATCAATCCCAGAACAACAGCAAAGGACCTTGTGAAGATGCTGGAGGAAACGGGTACAAAAGTATCAATATCCACATTAAAACGAGTCCTATATCGACATAACCTGAAAGGCCGCTCAGCAAGGAATAAGCCACTGCTCCAAAACCACCATAAAAAAGCCAGACTACGGTTTGCAACTGCACATGGGGACAAAGATCATACTTTTTGGAGAAATGTCCTCTGGTTTGATGAAACAAAAATAGAACTGTTTGGCCATAATGACCATCGTTATGTTTGGAGGAAAAAGAGTGTGCCTTGCAAGCCGAAGAACACCATCCCAACCGTGATGCAACCGCTTTGCTGCAGGAGGGACTGGTGCACTTCACAAAATAGATGGCATCATGAGGAACGAAAATTATGTGGATATATTGAAGCAACATCTCAAGACATCCGTCAGGAAGTTAAAGCTTGGTCGCAAATGGGTCTTCCAAATGGACAATGACCCCAAGCATACTTCCAAAGTTTTCGCGAAATGGTTTAAGGACAACAAAGTCAAGGTATTGGAGTGGCCATCACAAAGCCTTGACCTCAATCCTATAGAAAATGTGTGGGCAGAACTGAAAAAGCGTGTGCGAGCAAGGAGGCCTGCAAACCTGACTCAGTTACACCAGCTCAGGAGGAATGGGCCAAAATTCACTGAACTTATGACCCAAGTTACTTGACCCAAGTTAAACCATTTAAAGGCAATGCTACCAAATACTAATTGAGTGTATGTAAACTTCTGACCCACTGGGAATGTGATGAAAGAAATAAATAAAAGCTGAAATAAATCATTCTCTCTACTATTATTCTGACATTTCACATTCTTAAAATAAAGTGGTGATCCTAACTGACCTAAAACAGGGAATTTATACTAGGTTAAATGTCAGGAATTGTGAAAAACTGAGTTTAAATGTGTTTGGCTAAGGTGTATGTAAACTTCCGACTTCAACTGTATGTTTTACATCACCAACCATACCACTTGGTACATGCATGCACTTAATTTATACATGTCTGGCTAGGAAAACACGCACCCTATTTTACTAATGATACACCCTCGCAACCTTCTCCTCCACTTCTCAATATGTTCGTCCATCTGTCTCTCTGCCCAGGATCCACCCAGGAACACACACACACGTTCATTTTGAATACTGGAGAGTAGGGATTTTCCCATGAACTTCCTACTTCTCCAGTCGCTCTTAGATCCAGATCTTTCAGACAGATCATGTGGCTTTGCCTTTAGCAGGATAATCTCTACTCTCACTATCCCTCCTTCTGCCTGCCACAGGAAGCAGGCCCATCCAGACTGTTTATTGCTATTGTTTCCATTTCCGTTAGAGTAAAACCCATCAGCGGAAGAGACTCCCTCTCCAGGGAAGGAATGCTGGCTCTAACTCTACTATAACTGTGTTGTCGTTTTACTGTGGTAAACTATGCTATAATCACAGTTTTATATCTCTCAGCAGCTGATAGAAGCCTGTTTTTTTTCACTGAACGCTGCCCACCCACAGCTGGGCTGAGAATCCCTGTTCCCTGATTAGTCGGCCAGCTCACGGGGATTGTGGGAGATTTAGGAGGACGGACAGATTGGACATTTTTCTTGATGATTTGTTTACAGGAGTTTGAGAGAGCGAGAGCCTTGGGCAAGCTACTGTCATAATGTTGTTGTTTTCATGACCCCTGGATTCATAAACGCTGCAAACAACCTTTTCATTTAATCAATAGTGTTTTATAGAGGCAGTCCCACCATGTTCCATAGCAGGCTAATTCAAATCTGGATCTCCAAGTCAGTTCCACTGCTGATTAGGGTTGGGAACTGCCAGGGACCTCACGATACGATATTATCACTATACTTAGGTGCCCATACGATATGTATTGCGATGCATGATTCTCACAATTCTATATGTATTGCGATTCAATACTGCGATTTGATGTTCCAAAAATATTACTTTGTCTGCTGCAGAGAGCATGAGAACATTTGTTTTGATCAGTCATGGAAATAAAAGTGCTGACTATTTAAAAAGAAGATGGAGAACAAGCTATTGGATGAAAATGGCCGGCGTTTTGGCTCAGGTACAGCCGAGTAGCACTAGCTAACCCTACCTAGTTTATATAATTTTTTTAACAAATCGTTACATTGACAATAAGCAGTAGTACTTTGACTCAATATTCCCCTCTTATCAGTGACTGGGACACCAGGTGGGTGCAATGAATTATCAGGACAGGTAGAACAGAAAGCCAGCAGTACTCCGGACCTCCGGGCTCAGATTTGAATAGCCCTGTTCTTTAGTAACACAGTAGGCAAGTTTTACTTTCAAATTGTGTGTAACTGTACGGTTAATGAATAACTGAGAGAATTACATAACCCCAGTGTTGTCGCAGAACTGGTACTTTCCACAGTTTGCCCAGGTGCTCAGTGCTAGGTCCTGATAGAAACTGATTGGACAAATATCTCAGCCAGACATGTTTAAAAATGTTCTGTGTGTAATGGCTTCTGTCAGTCTCCCTGTGTGGATGTCATTCAGACTAGAATTTACAGCGGCTCGGTCTTAGCTCTGGCTCTCTATATTCTGTGATCTACACCTGCTCAGTCTCATAGCCATAGCTAGAAAGGCCTACTACACATATCTACTCTATAGTACTCTGGCCCAGCCTACCTCAGAGTAGCTGCCATTGACGTTTTCCCTAACCACTGATCCAAGGTCACATCAGGTATTCTCATCCCATTAAGGGGTAGGCTAATTAATTTAGCGTTGGGGGTAAACTGATCCTAGATCAGCTACTTCGACCTTGAGTGCCCCTATAGACAGGAATGGGTGTGGCCTTCCAGAAAGTTGTTTTCCACCCGCTCCTAGTTCTACTATGCCAATAACCCTCTCTCTCTCTCCACAGTAGTGGGTTAGTTCCTGTTCTATCATGTTGACTGTTACAGAGCAATAATGTGTGTTTGTGGCTGTCATTGATAGCAGAGGGAGGCAGTGTGTGACTCCTAACCTTGTTACACTGCAGCCTGACAGATGAGTGTTCTTGGTTACTGACTCAAGACTCATGCATGTACAGGCATTACATAGCTGTCTCACACACACACACACAATCTTGTATAACTAACATTGTGGGGACACACAATTCAGTCCCATTCAAAATCCTATTTTCTCTAACCTTAATTCTAAACCTAGCTCCTAACCCTAAAACTAATCATAGCTCCTAAATCTAATTCTAACCTTAACCCTAAACCCCCTAGAAATAGCATTTGACCTTGTGAGGACTAACAAAATGTCCCCAGTTGGTCAAATGTTTGTTTACTAGTCTTGTGGGGACAAGAATAGTTAAACACGTACACACACACACACACACACACACCAAAACACACACACACACACACACACCAAAACAAACTCAAACGCACAATGAGTATCGAGTATCTGTGTGCCAGCTGCACACTCCTCTCTGTTCCGTGCTGCAGCAGCCTGCAACACAAAGATGCTCTGTAGAGCACACACTGGCCACCGCCACAAACCAACCACACACACCCATATCCCCAAATAAAACATACAAATATTATGACTTTTAGAATGCAGTGAGTGGAGTGCACCTCAGTTTGTCCAAGCCAGCCAGTCACACTCCTAGAGCTCTATAGAACAGTACAGTGGGTTACAACAGGATGCTGTTACTGTTACCAAGCGTAACACATGATGTGGCAAACTGAGGCTTCAGCTCTCTCACCCTGACCTCAGCTGCCACTAGCACAGCCAACCACTACATTTGAATGGGATCTGATAGCAGCACTTTTCAGGAACGTGTGTGTCTGAGCATGCACGGGCCTGTGTGTGCTTGCATGCTTGGGTGCAAGGAGGGTTGCAGGTAGCGTAGCGGTTAGAGAGGCAAGCCAGCAACCAGAGGGTTTCCAGTTTGAATCCCAGGTCCGACAGGAAAAATCAGCCAGGAAATGAGCTGGCAACCAGAAGGTTGCTGGTATGAAATCCTAGATGCCTTTGCCTGCCGTTGTGCCCTTGAGCAAGGCACTTACCCCCCCCACAACAGCAGCTCCCTGGGCGCTCAGTGTGGCAACCCCCCACACCTTTCCAAAAACCTGTATGTGTGTGTGTTTCGGAGGGGTTGTGGTAAAAGCAGAAGTCAAATTTCGGTTAAGTCAAATTGACAATTAAGTCATCTTTATGTTAATATCACACAGAGCCTGTAAAGTGCTCTGTTCAGCCAGCCAAGAAGATGCACACCCCACTCACTATACTCTGGCTTCAGACTCCCTCTCTGCTGTTTGAGCCGAGCTGTGTGCGGGTTTAAAAGTGCTTGTTAATTAGTTTCTCATTCCTGGTAGTAGATCAAGGCCTCATTTATTTGGTCCTCTGTAGCTCAGCTGGTAGAGCACGGCGCTTGTAACGCCAAGGTAGTGGGTTCGAACCCCGGGACCACCCATACACAAAAAAAAACAAAAAATGTATGCACGCATGACTGTAAGTCGCTTTGGATAAAAGCGTCTGCTAAATGGCATATTATTTATTATATTATTATTTGAGGCTTTGAGCTCATCCATCTCTCTACATCAGTTTAAGTGAAAATTCAATGTGTTTACCAAGTAGTCAAGGAAACAGTAAACATATTTCCTAACTGGGATACCCCGAGGCAGGGAGAGGGTGGAGATTGAGGTCGTCCCACCCCCTGGGGCATGCTGGGTAGTGGAGTCCATATGAGCAGCTAGATTGAGTTGAGTTTTTTTCTCTCCATGTAGACCTGAACCTTGTTTTTCTCCTTGCTGCCTTCAGGACAAGGGGGAACTGGCAGGCAGGATAAGGAGGAGTGCAGCTGAGTTTAGCAGGAAAAGCTCTGGTGTATAAAATCACAGATCAGGAACCAATAAGCAAGTCTGCAGTGCAGGGTGTTTAGAATTGGGCCCATTGGGCAGCATTTTCAAGGGCAGTGGGAGGTGGGACTGACTGGCTTGGTTCCGTGTGTGTGGTTGTCCAGACCAGAAATCCCCCAAAACCCATTCAAGAAGAGCTTTGTTCTGGTGGAGGAGAACACCATGACAATGTTCACAGTGACTCTGTGTCTCTCGCTGATCCTCTCTCTTTCCCTCTTCCTCTTTCTGTGTTGCATGCTGTTGCTCTTCCTGTTGTCCTCCATGGGGGGGGGGGGGGGGGGGGGGGGGGTGCTTGTGTGCGACGTGCACGTTTTGCAGGACAGGCAGTCTGTTTTCCCACACCTGCTATGACTGCTATGACTCAACCAGGCATTTAGTAACCTTGAAAGAAACAGCCCATACCCTCCTGCCAGTCACCTTTGTTGGCCCCTGTTGACGGTGACAGGAGACCCATACCCTCCTGCCAGTCACCTTTGTTGGCCCCTGTTGACGGTGACAGGAGACCCATACCCTCCTGCCAGTCATCTTTGTTGGCCCCTGTTGACGGTGACAGGAGACCCATACCCTCCTGCCAGTCACCTTTGTTGGCCCCTGTTGACGGTGACAGGAGACCCATACCCTCCTGCCAGTCACCTTTGTTGGCCCCTGTTGACGGTGACAGGAGACCCATACCCTCCTGCCAGTCACCTTTGTTGGCCCCTGTTGACGGTGACAGGAGACCCATACCCTCCTGCCAGTCACCTTTGTTGGCCCCTGTTGACGGTGACAGGAGACCCATACCCTCCTGCCAGTCACCTTTGTTGGCCCCTGTTGACGGTGACAGGAGACCCATACCCTCCTGCCAGTCACCTTTGTTGGCCCCTGTTGACGGTGACAGGAGACCCATACCCTCCTGCCAGTCACCTTTGTTGGCCCCTGTTGACGGTGACAGGAGACCCAACCCTCCTGCCAGTCACCTTTGTTGGCCCCTGTTGACGGTGACAGGAGACCCATACCCTCCTGCCAGTCACCTTTGTTGGCCCCTGTTGACGGTGACAGGAGACCCATACCCTCCTGCCAGTCACCTTTGTTGGCCCCTGTTGACGGTGACAGGAGACCCATACCCTCCTGCCAGTCACCTTTGTTGGCCCCTGTTGACGGTGACAGGAGACCCATACCCTCCTGCCAGTCACCTTTGTTGGCCCCTGTTGACGGTGACAGGAGACCCATACCCTCCTGCCAGTCACCTTTGTTGGCCCCTGTTGACGGTGACAGGAGACCCATAGAAACAGACGGTGTGTGTTCTGTTAGAGTTCATCTGTCTACAGGGGCTCCTAATTCAACCTGGAGACAACCTCTAACAATGACTGAGGTTTATTTGAGCTGCCTTGCTTTTCTTGACATTCTAGACCCCTAAAATTCAAATCTGGACCTCGAAGCCAGTTCCATTGCTTTAAAAAAAAAAAAAAAAAATGATTCCCTTCTTATCAGGGACTGATTTTTAGACCTGGGACACCAAGTGGGTGCAATTAATTATCAGGTATAACAGAAAATCAGCAGTCCACACCCGGCAGGGTAAGATTTGAATACCCTTGTTCTAGACCAGTGGTTCTCAAACTAGGGGTCCTGAAAAGGTTTTGAGGAGTCATGAGTATGAATCTCAATGGAACAAATGATGCACACCCCACTCACTATACTCTGGCCTCAGACTCCCTCTCTGCTGTTTGAGCCGAGCTGTGTGCGGGTTTAAAAGTGCTTGTTAACACATTTTTCATCATATTTTAATAGGCTGCATTTACATTTGTCATTTAGCAGACGCTCTTATCCAGAGCGACTTACAGTTAGTGAGTGCATAAAACATTTTTCATACTGGCCTCCCGTGGGAATCGAACCCACAACCCTGGCGTTGCAAACGCCATGCTCTACCAACTGAGCTACACGGGACTTACTTTTGTATTTTATATTGATACCTTTGCCTATTCGATCTGGTTACTAACATAGGCCGACGGTATTGCACCAAATGATTCTCAAAAACATCTAATCTGTGCTTCAGAACCAAAAAGTTGTGCTTCTTGATTGTTGACCAGTCATCAGCATTGGCACGCAAAGGTGGGTGCGCATCTCCAGATTAGGGACTAGAAAGCACTTTTTATAGCACAGAGTAGGTTTTATATTATCCACATAAAATGCAGTTTAGCAATCTGCTACGGTCGAATCTTTGCCATTGATCATTTTCATATTTCAGATAGGCCTAGTTTGGGTAGGTAATAATTATATACTGTACCTCAGTGGTGGTACTGGTTATATGTCTAAAGATAGCTGTAACATCGAACTACATTCAATACTTATGGGAAGAAGATGTAAGATGCAAATTAATTACGATATTTGTAAGGAGGAAAAAGGCTACAGACAGATCATGCTTTCCATCCAATCCTGTTACCCCCGCTGCATACAGGAAGGCCATATGATCCTGCTTGCTCTGGACTCCAGAGAAGTGACATGATATCCCTCGTTGATATTGGCTGCTAACATGAATGACTTTCAGTTCACAATGCAGGCGTAAAACTCAGTTTATTTCTGTATCTTACGTAAAGTCTACACCTTTTGTATTCGGCGCATGTAATAAATAAAATGTCATTTGATTGATCTTGTTTTGAAAATGCCTCACCATTTTATGGCTGTAACTACAGGTTACATTTGCGCAATGCTCTGCGATTGTGCATAATGTTTTCCTCCTCCTCCCTGTCCTGTGTTTTACAGACACTACCCCAAGACAAACTTCACCTGCGTGGCCGACACTCCCGAGAACCTCCGCCTCAAACAGCAGAGCAAGATGCAGAGCCAGGTATCTACCTACACACCAGAACACACCCTTCCTATTCCATTTTACACTCTGATAATCCCGGTCCACAGGCCTTATAAGGCCGTCAATGTGGAAGTAATTAAAGATGCTCATATGGCCTCATCACTGATCCTCATACTGAAATGATCTCTGATGCTCAGGCTCTAATGGTCTCTGATGCTCAGACTCTAATGGTCTCTGATGCTCAGGCTCTAATGGTCTCTGATGCTCAGGCTCTAATGGTCTCTGATGCTCAGGCTCTAATGGTCTCTGATGCTCAGGCTCTAATGGTCTCTGATGCTCAGGCTCTAATGATCTACAGTGAGGGGAAAAAAGTTTTTGATCCCCTGCTGATTTTGTATGTTTGCCCACTGACAAAGACATGATCAGTCTATAATTTTAATGGTAGGTTTATTTGAACAGTGAGAGACAGAATAACAAAAAAGAAATCCAGAAAAATGCATGTCAAAAATGTTATAAATTGATTTGCATTTTAATGAGGGAAATAAGTATTTGACCCCTCTGCAAAACATGACTTAGTACTTGGTGGCAAAACCCTTGTTGGCAATCATAGAGGTCAGACGTTTCTTGTAGTTGGCCACCAGGTTTGCACACATCTCAGGAGGGATTTTGTCCCACTCCTCTTTGCAGATCTTCTCCAAGTCAATAAGGTTTCGAGGCTGACGTTTGGCAACTCGAACCTTCAGCTCCCTCCACAGATTTTCTATGGGATTAAGGTCTGGAGACTGGCTAGGCCACTCCAGGACCTTAATGTGCTTCTTCTTGAGCCACTCCTTTGTTGCCTTGGCTGTGTGTTTTGGGTCATTGTCATGCTGGAATACCCATCCACGACCCATTTTCAATGCCCTGACTGAGGGAAGGAGGTTCTCACCCAAGATTTGACGGTACATGGCCCTGTCCATCGTCCCTTTGATGCGGTGAAGTTGTCCTGTCCCCTTAGCAGAAAAACACCCCCAAAGCATAATGTTTCATTTTACATTTACATTTACGTCATTTAGCAGACGCTCTTATCCAGAGCGACTTACAAATAGGTGCATTCACCCTATAGCCAGTGGGATAACCACTTTACAATCTTTTTTTTTTTTTTTTTTTTTTTTTTTTTTTTTTTTTAGTGGGGGGGGGGGGGGGGGGGTAGAAGGATTACTTTATCCTATCCCAGGTATTCCTTAAAGAGGTGGGGTTTCAAATGTCTCCGGAAGGTGGTGAGTGACTCCGCTGTCCTGGCGTCGTGAGGGAGCTTGTTCCACCATTGGGGTGCCAGAGCAGCGAACAGTTTTGACTGGGCTGAGCGGGAACTATGCTTCCGCAGAGGAAGGGGAGCCAGCAGGCCAGAGGTGGATGAACGCAATGCCCTCGTTTGGATGTAGGGACTGATCAGAGCCTGAAGGTACAGAGGTGCCGATCCCCTCACAGCTCCATAGGCAAGCACCATGGTCTTGTAACAGATGTGAGCTTCAACTGGAAGCCAGTGGAGTGTGCGGAGGAGCGGGGTGACGTGAGATAACTTGGGAAGGTTGAACACCAGACGGGCTGCGGCATTCTGGATGAGTTGTAGGGGTTTAATGGCACAGGCAGGGAGCCCAGCCAACAGCGAGTTGCTGTAATCCAGACGGGAGATGACAAGTGCCTGGATTAGGACCTGTGCCGCTTCCTGTGTAAGGCAGGGTCGTACTCTCCGAATGTTGTAGAGCATGAACCTGCAGGATCGGGTCACCGCCTTGATGTTAGCGGAGAACGACAGGGTGTTGTCCAGGGTCACGCCAAGGCTCTTCGCACTCTGGGAGGAGGACACAATGGAGTTGTCAACCGTGATGGCGAGATCATGGAACGGGCAGTCCTTCCCCGGGAGGAAGAGCAGCTCCGTCTTGCCAAGGTTCAGCTTGAGGTGGTGATCCGTCATCCATACTGATATGTCTGCCAGACATGCAGAGATGCGATTCGCCACCTGGTTATCAGAAGGGGGAAAGGAGAAGATTAGTTGTGTATCGTCAGCGTAGCAATGATAGGAGAGGAGTGAGGATGTGAGGATATGTGAGGATATGACAGAGCCAAGTGACTTGGTGTATAGGGAGAATAGGAGAGGGCCTAGAACTGAGCCCTGGGGGACACCAGTGGTGAGAGCACGTGGTGCGGAGACAGCTTCTCGCCACGCCACTTTGTAGGAGCGACCGGTCAGGTAGGACGAGATCCAGGAGTGAGCCGCGCCGGAGATGCCCAGCTCGGAGAGGGTGGAGAGGAGGATCTGATGGTTCACAGTATCAAAGGCAGCAGACAGGTCTAGAAGGACAAGAGCAGAGGAGAGAGAGTTAGCTTTAGCAGTGCGGAGAGCCTCCGTGACACAGAGAAGAGCAGTCTCAGTTGAATGACCAGTCCTGAAACCTGACTGGTTTGGATCAAGAAGGTCATTCTGAGAGAGATAGCAAGAGAGTTGGCTAAAGACGGCACGCTCAATAGTTTTGGAAAGAAAAGAAAGAAGGGATACTGGTCTGTAGTTGTTGACATCAGTGGGATCGAGTGTTGGTTTTTTGAGAAGGGGTGCAACTCTCGCTCTCTTGAAGACGGAAGGGACATAGCCAGCGGTCAAGGATGAGTTGATCAGCGAGGTGAGGTAGGGGAGAAGGTCACCGGAGATGGTCTGGAGAAGAGAGGAGGGGATGGGGTCAAGCGGGCAGGTTGTTGGGCGGCCTGCAGTCACAAGTCGCAAGATTTTATCTGGAGAGAGAGGGGAGAAAGAAGTCAAAGCATATGGTAGGGCAGTGTGAGCAGGACCAGCAGTGTCATTAGACTTAACAAACGAGGATCGGATGTCGTCAACCTTCTTTTCAAAGTGGTTGACGAAGTCATCCACAGAGAGAGAGGAGGGGGGGGGAGGATTCAGCAGGGAGGAGAATGTGGCAAAGAGCTTCCTAGGGTTAGAGGCAGATGCTTGGAATTTAGAGTGGTAGAAAGTGGCCTTAGCAGCAGAAACAGATGAAGAAAATGTAGAGAGGAGGGAGTGAAAAGATGCCAGGTCGGCAGGGAGTTTAGTTTTCTTCCATTTCCGCTCCGCTGCCCGGAGCTCTGTTCTGTGAGCTCGCAATGAGTCATAAAGCCACGGAGCTGGAGGGGAGGACCGAGCCGGCCGGGAGGATAGGGGACACAGAGAGTCAAAGGATGCAGAAAGGGAGGAGAGGAGGGTTGAGGAGGCAGAATCAGGAGATTGGAGGGAGAAGGATTGAGCAGAGGGAAGAGATGATAGGATGGAAGAGGAGAGAGTAGTGGGAGAGAGAGAGCGAAGGTTGCGGCGGCGCATTACCATCTGTGTAGGGGCAGAGTGAGTAGTGTTGGAGGAGAGCGAGAGAGAAAAGGATACAAAGTAGTGGTCGGAGACATGGAGGGGAGTTGCAGTGAGATTAGTAGAAGAGCAGCATCTAGTAAAGATGAGGTCAAGCGTATTGCCTGCCTTGTGAGTAGGGGGGGACGGTGAGAGGGTGAGGTCAAAAGAGGAGAGGAGTGGAAAGAAGGAGGCAGAGAGAAATGAGTCAAATGTAGACGTAGGGAGGTTGAAATCCCCCAAAACTGTGAGGGGTGAGCCATCCTCAGGAAAGGAACTTATCAAGGCGTCAAGCTCATTGATGAACTCTCCAAGGGAACCTGGAGGGCGATAGATGACTAGGATATTAAGCTTAAATGGGCTAGTGACTGTGACAGCATGGAATTCAAATGAGGAGATAGACAGATGGGTTAGGGGAAAAATTGAGAATGTCCACTTGGGAGAGATGAGGATTCCTGTGCCACCACCCCTCTGACCAGATGCTCTCGGGGTATGCGAGAACACATGGTCAGACGAGGAGAGAGCAGTAGGAGTAGCAGTGTTTTCAGTGGTAATCCATGTTTCCGTCAGCGCCAGGAAGTCGAGGGACTGGAGGGTAGCATAGGCTGGGATGAAGTCAGCCTTGTTGGCAGCAGAACGGCAGTTCCAGAGGCTGCCTGAGACCTGGAACTCCAGGTGTGGGGTGCGAGCAGGGACCACCAGGTTAGAGAGGCAGCAGCCACGCGGTGTGAGGCGTTTGTGTAGCCTGTGCGGAGATGAGAGAACAAGGATAGGCAGAGGCATAGTTGACAGGCTGTAGCAAATGGCTACAATAATGCAGAGGAGATCGGAATGAAATTAACTAAACATCTGGGAAAGGAGAGAGTAAAAACCAAAACTCCCAAATATAACTCTCCCAACTTCACCTCAGAAACTATAATTGTTTCACTGAACTACCCGAATAAAACTCTCCCAACTTCCACTTTAGAAATTAGAATTGTTGTGAACTACAGCGGTTAAATGTTTCAAGGAATAGACTCAACTTACTTTATTCAGCTAGCTAACTATGACGCTATAGCTAACTAGCATGCTAGCATCCAATAACACACAGTTTAGCACCAATACTTGGTTACAACAAACTACCAATAGTGTGTTAACACACTAAACAGATAATTCGTGTCTGTGTCTAGTTCCTTTCATAACGCAGCAATAATTAAACGTTGGCTAGCTAGCACAACTATATTGTATTTAGCTGCTACAGTACAGCTAGCTGGTCGTGTTGGCTAGCTAGCGATGGCTGCTGTGTTGACTTTGTTTGAATAACGGCGGCGCTGCGAACAAATGTAGCTGGCTAAAAGGATATTGTATTTAGTTGCTACCGTTGCTAATAGCTACTCGCCAGCTAGTCCAGGAGGTGAGTTAGCTAGCTAGCTAGCTTCGTGCTACACCCGGCACCGCCGAATACAATGCTAACCTACAATAACTACCCACAACAGCCCACGATGCCTACCTATAATACATAATAATATACAGCCCACGATGCCTACCTATAATACCTAACTACAATCTAAATACATAGTTTAAGCCTTACTCGACAAAGCCCAAGCTATGTATAAAGCCAAACTTACCCGACGCCAGCTGTCTGGGTGGCAGACTGCAATCAGTAGCTGTAATTAAGTACAGCAGCTACCAACCACCTAACGTTAATGCCTCGGATAATGAGGTTAGAAAAACAGCTGAATGGTAGGTAGCTAGCTGGCTTAATTACAGGTACTCTTAAGCGTGAAATAACATTGGAAACAACTATCCACAGTTGCTAAAAGTTACCAGTAGCTACCCGCTAGCTAGCTAGCTTTGTTGGTCCAGGTAGTGGGTTAGCTAGCCTCGTGCTTCGCCGGGCTCCGCCGAATACAATACTTACCTACAATAACCTACAATAACTACCTAAGTAAACTACCTACAATACCTAACTACAATACCTACCTACAATCTAAATACATGGTTTAAGATTTACTCAACACCATATAAGAAGCCAAGCTTACCTCCTGCTAGAGAAAACACAACCTCTCCCGACCAGGAACAGCAACCACCTCCATGTTTGACGGTGGGGATGGTGTTCTTGGGGTCATAGGCAGCATTCCTCCTCCTCCAAACACGGCGAGTTGAGTTGATGCCAAAGCGCTCCATTTTGGTCTCATCTGACCACAACACTTTCACCCAGTTCTCCTCTGAATCATTCAGATGTTCATTGGCAAACTTCAGACGGGCCTGTATATGTGCTTTCTTGAGCAGGGGGACCTTGCGGGCGCTGCAGGATTTCAGTCCTTCACGGCGTAGTGTGTTACCAATTGTTTTCTTGGTGACTATGGTCCCAGCTGCCTTGAGATCATTGACAAGATCCTCCCGTGTAGTTCTGGGCTGATTCCTCACCGTTCTCATGATCATTGCAACTCCACAAGGTGAGATCTTGCATGGAGCCCCAGGCCGAGGGAGATTGGCAGTTATTTTGTGTTTCTTCCATTTGCGAATAATCGCACCAACTGTTGTCACCTTCTCACCAAGCTGCTTGGCGATGGTCTTGTAGCCCATTCCAGCCTTGTGTAGGTCTACAATCTTGTCCCTGACATCCTTGGAGAGCTCTTTGGTCTTGGCCATGGTGGAGAGTTTGGAATCTGATTGATTGCTTCTGTGGACAGGTGACTTTTATACAGGTAACAAGCTGAGATTAGGAGCACTCCCTTTAAGAGTGTGCTCCTAATCTCAGCTCGTTACCTGTATAAAAGACACTGGGGAGCCAGAAATCTTTCTGATTGAGAGGGGGTTAAATACTTACTTCCCTCATTAAAATGCAAATCAATTTATAACATTTTTGACATGCGTTTTTCTGGATTTTCTTGTTGTTATTCTGTCTCTCACTGTTCAAATAAACCTACCATTAAAATTATAGACTGATCATTTCTTTGTCAGTGGGCAAACATACAAAATCAGCAGGGGATCAAATACTTTTTTCCTTCACTGTATGATGCTCTGGCTCTAATGATCTATGATGCTGTAATGATCTATGATGCTCAGGCCTATTTGTGGAGACTCCTTTAAACTGCTAGGATTTATGTTGTCTATCGCTCTTTCTCTCTCCTCCCACATGTTAGTGTGTAGTCATCCTCCATTTCTCTCCGTCTTCCTGCTCTGTTCTCTGCCTGTGTCATCGCTGATTCTCCTCCAGTCATGGTTCTCCTTTTCCTCCCCTCCCCCGCTTTCTCCTCCCACTCTTCTCTTTTCTCCTCTCGTTCATTCATATTTTACCTCCTCCAAAAGAGACAGAAATTCCCCCCGGCGCCCCCTCTTTATGACGAAGATCCTCTCTCTCGCTCTCTCTTTCCCCACTTCTGTCTATTTGCATTCCTCTTGTTTCCTTCCTTCTTCAGATTTCACTTTTATCTCTTCCTCCTTCGACCACAGCTCCTCCCTCCTCCTGTATCAGTGCCTTTCTGTCTGTTCCTTTCTCTCCTTCTCTCGTCTCTCCCCTCTCGTAAAGTATTGTAATGGGGTGTGACAGACCTCCCTACCTGCTACCATAGCAATAGGGTTCCCGTGGCAACACTGCAGGCAGTGGTGAGGGGATAGAGGAGAAACGGCCCCAGTTCCCCACATCCACCCTCAACTTCCATTCGCCACTCTAACACACACACACACACGATGAGCTAGCATGGACACACACACACGGACGTACAGTAGCTAGCTACACACAGACACACACACTTGCATGTTCACAGTTTCCGAGACACACAGGGACTTTGAGTCAGAGCCTATTTCCTGTCTACTCTTCTAATACTCTGACAGGGCCTCTGTGCTATGGCCACACACACAGTCGCACATTGCTACATTTATAAATCCTTTAGTTTATATTAATAAGCATGTTCTCCTATGTGTGATTATGATACATGCAGTGCATTCGGAAAGTATTCAGACCCCATGACTTTTTTCACATTTTGTTACAGCCTTATTCTAAAATGGATTCAATTGTTTTTTTTCCTCATCAAACTACACACAATACCCCATAATGACAAAGCAAAGACAGGTTTTTAGGAATTGTTGTCTGACCAAGGCCAAGGTCCTTCTCCCCCGATTGCTCAGTTTGGCCGGGCGGCTTGCTCTAGGGAGAGTCTTGGTGGTTACAAACTTCTTCCATTTAGGAATGATGGAGGCCACTGTGTTCCTGGTGACCTTCAATACTGCAGAAATGTTTTGGTACCCTTCCCCAGATCTGTGTCTCAACACAATCCTGTCTCGAACCTCTACGGACAATTCCTTTGACCTCATTTTTGCTCTGAAATGCACTGTCAACTGTGGGACCTTATATAGACAGGTGTGTGCCTTTCCAAATCATGTCCAATCAATTGAATTTACCACATGTGGACTCTAATCAAGTTGTAGAAACATCTAAAGGATGATCAATGGCAACAGGATGCACCTGAGCTCAATTTTATAATCATAGCAAAGGGTCTGAATACTTATGTAAATAAGGTATTTCTGTAGTTTTTTTTATAACGTAACAAAATGTGGAAAAAGTCAAGGGGTCTGAATACTTTCCAAATGCACTGTATTTAGGATGACTGGTTATTAGTTGTTGTGGGTTGAACAGACTAACACACCCCATGCAGAAAAACACCATCTGTGCCTGTCTCTCTCTTCCTCTCTGATTCCTCCCCCTGTGTCACACACACACGCTCTCTTTGCCACGAGAGTCATGTGGATTGGTAACTATAGTCAGCCTCAGCCCTGATGCCCCCTCACTACTGTCGCTCTATCTCTCTCCTTCCAGCTCTTTCTCTGTATAAAGTGAGAGGATGACTAGATCTGGAGAAATGGCCACTGCAGTCACAGTCCAGACTCATGCTGATTAATAGCGCAGCCGCCAATCCGGATTACATGCAGAGGGGAGGGGTGTGTGTTTGTGTGTCTCTCTTTGTAAGTGTGTGTCGGGGTTAGCTGTGGATTAGCGGCCATACTGACTGACAGTCCCAGTGTATGTAGAGTGCCAACCATCTCCCAGGGGTCCAGGAGGACTGGGAGGATCCCAGAAGACCAGTAAACAAACAGACCGAGGCCACACAGAGATAAGAGACCAGCCACACACACACACACACACACACACACACATACACAGAGGAGGCTAATGAGACCACTGACAGATGCTGGAGCTGGTATCTACAGCACCAACCTACAGAGAAGATCAACCAGCTCCACATCTCTGCTACGTGTAAACAACACACAGCCTACATCATATGACAACATGCAGTAGCTCTAAAATGGACACACACCAGCAAATCTCCGATCTCATCTTTATTATAGCAATAACAGGTGACCCAGTTTGGGTATTCTGGTCAGTTTTTTCCCCCCTCTCCAAATAGACTGTTTTTCTGGTACTTCCTGTGGTAGAAGGCTGATTTTTATTGGCCAGGGTCTGAGGCCTGGGGGCTGCTGGGAGATCTGGACGTGGTTTGGAGAGAGGGGGGTGTATTTGAGAGTGTTTGGGGGCGTTGAGAAGACTGGGGGTGAGAAAGGATATGAGAGACAGTTGGCCCTAAGAAAACTGTCTGGGGAAAATGCATTGGTTTGTTCTACTGCTAGAACAGGAGAGTGGGGATGTAGGGAGTAGACTACAGTACAGGGATTGACGTGAATTACTGAAAGGCAGTCAGCAGTGCCCTATTTGGTTTCCCGACTTATGATCACATACAGTGCATTCGGAAAGTATTCAGACCCCTTGACTTATTCCACATTTTGTTATGTTGGAGCCTTATTCTAAAATGGATTACATTGTTTTTTCCCCTCATCAATCTACACACGATACCCCATAATGACAAAGTAAAAACAGGTTTTTAGAAATGTTTACAAATGTGTATGTATATAAACAAATATGTATATATTACATTTACTTAAGTATTCAGACCCTTTACTCAGTACTTTGAGTTTCTCCCATTCTTCTCTGCAGATCCTCTCAAGCTCTGTCAGATTGGATGGGGAGTGTTGCTGCACAGCTATTTTCAGGTCTCTCCAGAGATGTTTGATCGGGTTCAAGTCGGGGCTCTGGCTGGGCCACTCAAGGACATTTAGAGACTCCTGCGTTGTCTTGGCTGTGTGCTTAGGGTCGTTGTCCTGTTGGAAGGTGAACCTTCGCCCCAGTCTGAGGTCCTGAGCGTTCTGGAGCAGGTTTTCCTTAAGGATCTCTCTGTACTTAATCTGTTCATCTTTCCCTCGATCCTGACTAGTCTCCCAGTCCCTGCCGCTGAAAAACATCCCCACAGCATGATGCTGCCACCTCCATGCTTCACCGTAGGGATGGTGCCTGGTTTCCTCCAGACGTGACGCTTGGCATTCAGGCCAAAGAGTTCAATCTTGGTTTCATCAGACCAGAGAATCTTGTTTCTCATGGTCTGAGAGTCCTTTAGGTAAACTCCAAGTGGGCTGTCATGTGCCTTTTACTGAGGAGTGGCTTCCGTCTGGCCACTCTACCATAAAGGCCTGATTGGTGGAGTGCTGCAGAGATGGTTGTCCCTCTGGAAGGTTCTCCCATCTCCACAGAGGAACTCTGGAGCTCTGTCAGAGTGACCATCGGGTTCTTGGTCACCTCCCTGCCAAGGCCCTTCTCCCCCAATTGCTCAGTTTGTCCGGGCGGCCAGCTCTAGGAAGAGTCTTGGTTGTTCCAAACTTCTTCCATTTAAGAATGATGGAGGCCACTGTGTGTTCTTGGGGACCTTCAATGCTGCAGAAATGTTTTGGTCCCTTCCCCAGATCTGTGGCTCAACACAATTCCTTCGACCTCATGGCTTGGTTTTTGCTCTGACATGCAATGTCAACTGTGGGACTTTATATGGACAGGTGTGTGCCTTTCCAAATCATGTCCAATCAATTGAATTTGCTACAGGTGGACTCATAGCAAAGGGTCTGAATACTTATGTAAATAAGGTATTTCTGTTTTGGCCCAGTCATCTCCTGCCTATCCTCACAAGGTGTGTGGGGGAGAGGACAGGTCAGCACTCTGTAGAGCTGTGTCAGTCAAACCGCATGAGTCAGCATGGGTTCCAATCTGGCCCAGAGTACACCTCTACCTACTTCCCTGTCTTCTCTCCACTTGCCTGTCTACCAATAAACCAATCAAATACGCAGGGAGTGGGACTGCCCCAATCCTTAAAACAACACAGTCAGTCTGGCTGGCTGTAAGAGGAAAGGAGCGTGGTCATAGAAGTAGAATATATAGATTAGAATAGAGATTGTATTTCTATGAGTGTGAGACTGTTCGGAGTGCTTCTTGGTAATGGATTACGGCAGCAGGCTCTTCCTTGGGTGGGCAGGCAGGTGGATATTAGTTATTGGTGCAGTCTAGCCCAGAGAGAGAGAGAGAAGTGATTTGTCATTGTTGAAATGTCACTGGGCCTGTTGTGTTTCATAGGGAACCTAAATATGTATGTACTTCCATGTGCGTATGACTTGGTACTTAATTAGTGTGTTTGTTTCCTGTAGTGTGTGTATGAATCCACAAGCGTTATGTCAGCGGTACAGTAGGGCAGCAGTGTGTGAGGGAGAGCTGCTATGTTGTTCATTGTTATTAGAGTGATACCCACATGACTCTACATGGGCCACTTCCTCTCATACTGAGGGTCACACTGGGAAGGGAGGGGTAAGCACACACAAGCACAAAGGCCTATGCATCAGGGTTTCTGTTAGCCGGTAATAGCCAGCTTTTGGCCGATTTTAAAAAATAAAAAAATAAAGACGATAAATAAAATAGGCGCCGTCCAATTGTCAGAGAGACTAAATAATCCTATTGAGAAGTAATGCTTTTTAGCCTATTAATTGGTGGAAATACCAGTCAATGTAAATACATTTGACTAGGCATGCTTATCGGTCTATAGGTTAATTTGTTTAATTTAGTCCAATTAATTTGCCACATACAGAGCCTTTGAGCGGAAAATATGTCAGACAGCACGAGAGCTGCTGCTGAAGCATCTCAAACAGCAAATCCATATGGTGCTTTCAAGACTTCAGGTCGGAAAGTCGGAGCTCTAGAAAGAGGCCCGAGTTCCAGACTTGGAATTCCGAGTTAGATGACCGTTCAAAACTATTTTTCCCAGTCGGAGCTAGTTTTTTCCCCCCCAGAGTTCCTAGTTGACGTGAACACACTGAAATCGGATTTAGGCAACGGAAGTCAGGCTTCATCAGCGCATCACACACCACTTTGCAATGACCTGGAGGCAGTATGCATTTCGAAAAAATATACTTAATTGTTTGAAACCTGAACGTTTTACTACATATGAGGCATGTCTTACCTTGTTTCAAAGTAGCCTAGCCAAAATCATGCAATTATTTCATATAAACTTTCTTTCATTTTCCAGTATCCAAAGGCACAATTGTAGTCGTATTATCAACCTATGCTAGTTGTTGCATATTAGATCTCCCCTCTTTCTAAATGTCTAACGGATATTTTCATCCGTCTCATGAAACCGCGCCCATGTGCGGTACGTGTTTTCCCGCTAATTGCATTATGAAACGAATGTTCGCGCGTAACCTGCTGCCTTGTGCACATTGCTGTGATTTATAATGTGAAGAAATAATAGTTTATCAACATTTTAAGCTACTGTCCTAGAGTCTGTTTGGAATAGCTTATTTCTTTCTCAACAAACTGACCAATAGAATAGGTAAACATTTCTACTATGGGGGATAGTAGATCGACATGGGCTAGTGATTTTGCTGTTCGTTAGGCCTACTCGTCTTGTTGGCTGAGGAAAACTAAATGTGGACAGTTATTCTAGCATCTTCAAAGTGCACATTGTTGCATCCTCAACTTGCATTTTCTGTTAATATGAATTACCGTCATCTAAATGTGATTTCTGGCATTCTGAGAACTGTGGGTGGACGCCCTAATCAGGTTACGCTACCAATGCATATGGGTCCAGTACATTTCTCAAATGTCAGGTAAATTTAAAATGCTGCCAGTCAAATGTCCGACGCCACATTTTCCTGACAGTAACCCTGCTATGCATACACCGTACATCCATGCGCATTAAAACACACGTGCCCTCTCTGTTGGATACACATACACCTCTTGGTGTGACCTTATAAGGCTATGTCAGCACATCCTGTGTGTTTGGTCTCACTGCCCTGGCAACAGGAAGTGACTGTCACCACCACTACTGAGAGAGGAGGGATTGTGGGCGGGCCACACACACACACACACACACTCTAAAAATCATTAAAACTATAGCCTATGTTTATTTACATTTAATTAGTGTCTAGTTATATGTACATAGCTACCTAAATTACCTCGTACCCCTGCACATCGACTCTGTACTGGTACCCCGTGTATATAGCAACGTTATCGTTACTCAATGTGTATTATTACTACTTTTATTAATACGTGTTATTACTTTTCTATTATTTCTGTATTTTCTCTGCATTGTTGGGAAGGGCCCGTAAGCATTTCACTGTTAGTCTACACCTGTTGTTGCTGATGAAAAAATTGCTTTATAAATACATTTGATTTGTTGTTTACGAAGCATGTGCTGAATAAAATGTGTTATTTTTGACTCTATGAAACGTTTGACTCTTGACGTGTGTTGTGATTTACTATGACTATGCAGTGTGGTCTGACCAGGTGGGATTGTGTGTTCCAGGTGCAGTACAAGGAGGAGTTTGAGAAGAACAAAGGGAAAGGTTTCAGTGCTGTGGCCGACACGCCAGAGATGCAGAGAATCAAGAAAACACAGGACCATATCAGCAACGTACGTCTATCTGTCAACACTCACACACAGTACCTATCACAGGACAGACTCAACAACCAGTCCACCGCTCGCCCTTCTCCTCTCTCTCAGGTTGTCTCAAATGGTACCCTGGTCAAAAGTAGTGTACTATAGGAAATCGGGTGCCATTTTGGGACGCGGCCTCAGCCCTACACTGTCCACCCACTTCATATTCTGAGTGGGTGCCAATCATCCCAGGTGCCCAGCCTGCCTGTCTTTCTATCCCTTATCTGCAGTACTGGCTCCTTGAAGACATCTCTCTCTCTCGCTCTACTCTCGCTCTTATATATACACTGGCCAAAGGTATGTGGACACCTGCTTGTCGAACATCATTCAAAAATCACGAGCATTAATATGGAGTTGGTCCCCCCTCTGCTGCTATAACAGCCTCCACTCTTCTGTGAAGGCTTTCCTCTAGATGTTGGAACATTGCTGCAGGGACTTGCTTCCATTCAGCCATGAGCATTAGTGAGGTCGGGCACTGATGTTGGGCGATTAGGCCTGGCTCGCAGTCAGCGTTCCAATTCAGTCAAGTTCTTCCAAACCGATTTCAGTATGGACCTCGCTTTGTGTACAGGGGTATTGTCATGCTGAAACAGGAAAGGGCCTTCCCCAAACTGTTGCCACAAAGTTGGAAGCACAGAATCATCTAGAATGTTATTGTATGCTGTAGCGTTAACATTTCCCTTCACTGGAACTAAGGGGCCTAGCCCAAACCATGAAAAACAGCCCCAGACCATTATTCCTTCTCCACCAAACTTTACAGTTGGCACTATGCATTCGGGCAGGTAGCGTTCTCCTGGCATCCGCCAAACCCAGATTCGCCCGTCGGACTGCCAGATGGTGAAGCGTGATTCATCACTCCAGAGAACACGTTTCCACTGCTCCAGTGTCCAATGGCGGTGAGCTTTACACCACTCCAGCCGACGCTTGGCATTGCGCATGGTGATCTGAGGCGTGTGTGCGGCTGTTCGGCCATGGAAACCCATTTCATGAAGCTCCTGATGAACAGTTATTGTGCTGACGTTGCTTCCAATAGCAGTTTGGAACTCGGTAGTGAGTGTTGCAATCGAGGACAGACTATTTTTACTCGCTACGCGCTTCAGCACTCGGCGGTCTCGTTCTGTGAGCTTGTGTGGCCTACCACTTCACGGCTGAGCTGTTGTTGCTCCTAGACGTTTCCACTTCACAATAACAGCACTTACAGTTGACCGGGGCCACGTTGAAAGTAACTGAGCGCTTCGGTACGGGCCATTCTACTGCCTAGGTTTGTCTATGTAGATTGCATGACTGTGTGCTCTTTTTATTTATTTTTTTACACCTGTCAGCAACGGGTGTGGCTGAAATAGCCAAATCCACTCATTTCAAGGGGTGTCCACATACTTTTAGCCATGTAGTGTATGTATGCATGCACCTCCTCACCACTCTATGGATGTGCAGATTGTCTGTTAGTCCAGAAGTGATGTGTGTCTATCTAGGCTGACTGAAGCTTGGGCACAGGGTTATGTTACTATGTCCCTCTGTGATCCTCTGTTGCAGAAGGCAGCTGCCTAGGGCCTTGCTTCCTCTGGCAGACCAAGGACACACACCCTGACATGGCAGCACATAGTGTCCCTGCTAATAACTTAATGAGTATGGAGGGGGATGGTTAATTACTGCTTTCATACAGGAACAGATCCTGTGTGTCTGAGACGGTGGAAACAGACACAGGATGATTATACAACCCCCCCCCCCTCCCTCTCCCCACACATCAACACTTCAACAACCCCAGGCAAATACGGAGAGAAGAGAAACACACGTTCATCATGAAGTGTTTTGAGAAGTGCGTAACAACGTCCCAGCTGTGAACAGTGTGTGTGTGGACAGACCAAGCCAAGGGGCGCAGCTGATGATCTCCTTCTTGCTCTCCTTCCTCCTTTCCCCACTCTCTCCCTCCACACCCTCATTAGGCCAGTGAGAGACAGACATGTCAGCTTGTTCAGCTCTCTTCTCTGAAATGTCAGATGTCCAACTCCAGCCCCCTCTCATTCCCTGCTGTCTGTCTGGACTTGTCTACCTAGTCCCTGTCTGTCTCTCTCGCTCCTTCTTGTCTGAACATTCAGTTGTTTTCTCAATTTCTCTCTCCCTTCCTCTCACCTTTCACTTTCTCCTGATTCATGTTGTGAAGGTTAAGAGGAGGGGGGGGTCTCTTTTGTGTCCGGGAGTGGGACTGACAAGGGCTGGGCTTTTCCTGTTCACAGTCACACACACACACACACACACACACACCATCTGTGTGCAACCTTCGCCTTCAAAAACAAACAGAAGTAATATCAGACACACGCTCTCTCACATATTGAACAAATTGCTCGCTCTGTCTCGCATTAAAAAAACGATTTTCTTCTCACAGTCACTGAACGCAATGTCCTCACACACACTGACACTTAACACTCATCTCATCCAGTCAGTCTGTGAATACACTTGTCTCGGACACCCTGAACACACTGGCCTCTTTCACCCAGCCGGGGAGGGAGGGAGGGAGGGAGGGAGGGAGAGGGCAGAATCTAGGCTGTGTAAGTCTGTCTGTTGTCAGTCAGGCTGGGAATATGGGTAGGGCTGTTCTACTGCAGTAAAGGATCTGTCCCTCTCAGGTGTATTGGTCTGGTGGTCATTTTGAGATGAATGCTGTCTCTGTCTCTCTCTGTGATGTTGGCTGGGTTATTATGTTAGGACTGGTGCTGCTGGTGGTGATGCAGCTTTGATTTACCTGAATAAACAAGGAGATGTTCTCACCCACTGTTTATATTAGATGTTTAGGCATGATATATTTTGCACCATTCTCTTTCTATCTGTCTGTGTTCCTCCTTTGGGTCTCTGTTTCTCTTTCAATGTCTTACCCTCGCTTTAGGCCTGTCTCTCTCTCGCTCTCTCTCTCTCTCTACTTTTTCTCACTGTTCCTCATGTGTCAGCAAGGGTTGCTAGGCAGCGCTGAGGTCACCCAACTTCCGGCTGCGATGTAATTTCCTCTGTGTCAGCAGGCCTATTGTAGAAACAGAGCAGCACGTAGCCTAGCAGTGTAGGCCCCCACCTATTACACATACACACAGCCTGCCTGCCTGGGGGAGGGATCTGGAGACACCTGCTGGACACGACAGGAACTGCACTTTATTTCCCTTCTCCAAAAAGCCATATGCTGGACTGGGAAAGTCAACAGGATGCAATCAGGGTTTTCTTATCAAACTAAGCAGCACCATACATGACGTCTGGGTGTTATATCTAGTCACACTGTATAAGAGCTAAATGACAAATGTCACAATGTAACGTGTGTATGTGTTTTGTCTGTACAGATTAAGTACCACGAGGAGTTTGAGAAGAACAGGATGGGAGGAGAAATCCCATCTCCCCAGCCCAACAGCCCCAATCCAGGTACACATGCTGTCACATACACGAAACATACGCACTATGAAAATACATTTATTAAAGATGCACTATGCCATTTCCTGGTTGCTAAAATTTGGTTACATATTGCAGCGTTAACATCAGTGAGAGTAGACAAATGGTTACATTATCCCTGGGCATTAAATGTGTTTGATCTTTCTTCTCTGTGGACAGTTCCTGTTTTTAGCACACATGAATACAATGGTTGTGAGCTAGTGGTTAACCTGTGCATTCACTATGTACATATTATCACCTCTCAATATCACAGAGTCATTGTTATAATAGTTGACTGAAAAGCGCTAAATGATGGCTGCATGTTTTGACTTGCCGTGTTGTGGAGTTCTCTGTATCAGAGCCCTGGGGCTGACGAATGCGATGCCAGTTAGATGGAGGGATAGAGGGGGAATACAGCAGGAGGAGAGACAGAGGGGGGGGGGGGGGGGGGGGGGTTTCAGAGTGCCGGGTACGGGGGGGTTCAGAGTGCCGGGGACTGGGGGAGCCGTTTGTCAGACTAAGTAGCCAGAAATGTCTATCCTTCATTCTGATTCAATCACTCAATCTCTCCCGCTAACATTACTCTCTCCCCAACTCTCTCTCGCTCTCTCTCCCCCCCCATCCTTCCAGTTCTCTGCTGCCAATGACTGGAACGAATTGCAAAAATCTCTGAAGCTGGAGACTCTTATCTCCCTCAATAACTTTAAGCATCAGTTGTCAGAGCACCTTACCGATCACTGCACCTGTACACAGCCCATCTGAAATTAGCCCACCCAACTACCTCATCCCTATATTGTTATTTATTTTGCTCTTTTGCACCCCAGTATCTCTATTTGCACATAATCTCTTGCACATCTACCATTCCAGTGTTAATACTAATTGTAATTATTTTGCACTATAGCCTATTTATTGCCTTACCTCCATAACTTGCTACATTTGCACACACTGTATATATATTTTCTGTTGTATTTTTGACTTTATGTTTTTTACCCCATATGTAACTCTGTTGTTTTTATTGCACTGCTTTGCTTTATCTTGGCCAGGTCGCAGTTGTAAATGAGAACCTGTTCTCAACTGGCTTACCTGGTTAAATAAAGGTTAAATAAAAAATATTAAAAATCTCTCCTTTTCCCCCCTCCGTCTCTCTCTCCTTCCCTCTCTCACCAGTGTTCCAGCAGCAGCAGCCCTACCAGCCCCCTGCTGCGTCTAAGAACTACAACTATGAGCCAGCAGCGGCTCCTGGACCAGTCCGCCAGGCGGCCGCCGCCCCCCCTCCCAGCTCCGGGGTGAGACAGAGACCCTCCTCTCTACTGTGTTAGGATCCGTCCCAAACTGCACCCTATTCCCTATTTAAAGCACTGCTTTTGACCAGGGCCCATTGGGGTCTGGTCAAAAGTAGTGCACTATATAGGGAATAGGATGCCATTTGGGACACAGACACTGTTCTCTCTGCATGGTCCAGGTGGAACCCACTGTGTCTGGCAGTATCCACATGACCCCCCCTTGTAGCTTTGTCTTGTTAGCAGAGACTGACTGTCTCTGTTGTTGAAGGTGGTGTTATAGGAACTTCATCTTATTCCCTTTCTCCATACCTTCTCCCTTCCCTCTCCTCCGATTCCCTTTACATCCCTTCTCCCTCCATCTCTCCCTCACTCCCCCCACCCCCCCTTCTCTTTCTGTGTAGAAGCGGTACCAGGCGGTGTATGACTATGCTGCAGCCGACGAGGACGAGGTGGGCTTCCTGGAGGGAGACGTGATCGTAGACGTGCAGGTGATCGACGAGGGCTGGATGTACGGCCGTGTGGAGCGCACTGGCCAGCAGGGCATGCTGCCTGCTAACTACGTAGAGGCCATCTGATCTGAGAAAGAGAAGTGGGGAGGAGGGGGGAAGAGAGAGAAGGAGGGAGGGCGAGAAGAGAATGAAAAGCCCAGTGCCGTCTCCTCTTAATGCCGCTTTCTCTTTCTTTCACTCTTGTTCTCTGATCTGACCTGTAAGACCCCCCTTCCTCCCCAATCTCCCTCCCCTCCCAACCCCCCCTGGTCTGCTCTCCTCCAACGACAGACTCCCTCTGTCTGTCTCTCTGTCTGTGCTGCCGTCTGTCTGAATGTCTGTTTGTCTTCCTGTCTCTGTCCCAATTCGTCGGTCCACTATAAGTGCTGTCACAAGTGGAATTTAAGTCTTACAGAAGTAACATACCTCCATCTTACAGGCTATATATATATACGTCAGGGGTCATACAATGTATCACAACTCGATCCTAGCTACAGCACTTCATATTCCAGCAAACTATGATGCAAAACGATATGAACCCTTCCCCCACCTCGTCAATCAAGTTGCCATGACAGCAGAGAACTGCGGCCAATGTGTGCGTGAGAAAATGAGTTTGGAATGTGGGTGTGGCATCTTCAGAAGGTTTTTTTGTTTCCTTTTTCTTTTCCATTTTTGCAACAGGCTGAAATTGGCCTGACTGGAAGCTCAGTGTAGAATCTTACTGTATCTGGGCAGTTAGAACAAAGCTTGAATATTTGACTTGTGTACATTCCATTAACCCTCAATACCCCATTGTTGTCGCATCAGCCAGTCAGTGAGCATTCTACAGTACCAGTCTTACCGGAGAGGTCTTATATATTTCTATAACTACGCATTTATCAATATTACACTTATGTGTCCTCACCGGTCTTACCCTGTCCTGCACTGCATTGTGGGTATTGTTCTGAAACTAAACTGGAATCCTATCTTAACTGAAGAGCACCTCCTGCCCTTGCCTTGTACCTCCAGTTCAGGCATTTTAAGTACAGGAGGGATCAGGGACGAGTTAGTTAGGAGACGTGGTTACAATCACACTCGCCATGTCATCACCTTAGTCAGTGGGTGTGAATATATTCCTCATTCTTGGCTGTCTCCCGCTCGCAGCCTCAAATTCCTTCCGACAGTCTTACAGAAAGAAGAGTGACGTGATGGTGGTAATGTAAATGGTTGGGGTGGAGAGGGGGTGGGATCAGGCCAGCCCCGCCCCTATTCCAAGAGAACCAACATCCGAGTTGACCAATTGTAAGCACGAAGGCCAAACACAATTCTGTATTGTGATTTATTTAATTTTTTTTATGTCATTCCATTGGTTTTGTGATTGAACATTCCAATCCTTAGTTATGAGAAGTGTGTTGAACTGAGGTCAAAAATCCTGGCTGTGGTAAATGTTATTGTTGTTTTTTCCTTTGATTTTGTTGGTATTGTAAGAGGCTTATTTTAAAACTGTCAATGTATCAAATACATTTAAGAAATAAAACGGCAACTTGATTTATGAACCAATAAGGCACGCTAGTTTGTCTAGACGTGTGCATATGCTGGGTTAGCAATCCCACAGATTTAGATCCATGGGGTTAGTCAACCATCAACCTCCTGGGTTATCATGTATTTGCCTGATAATCGTCAACCCAGTTTGCCTGTTTTTATTGTGCCAACTCATGACTGGACTATCTCGCCCAGTTGTCTCTTGTCCTTGAAACTCAGGAGTGGAGAGCAATGTTCTGGAGTGCCACTGGGTCATGAATTCACATGCTTATTAATGAGCAGTCGTCATGGCGCATAGTAACATTAGGCCCGCCCTCTCACCTGCATTATGATATTTCTGACATTCTATAGTCACACATTTCCATAGGACATTCCCTACCAGTATAGGGGAACCTGTGTTACATTGTTGTTGCACAGAAAACTGAGATATTGTTACACAACAATGACTTAACTTTCAAAGTAGTAGCTACAAGATCTGTCTGGCTGTCCTATCATGTGCAGATTCTTCCAGCGATGATGATCGTGGTACATTCCATGTTCTAAGGGACAGAGTAAGGCTTGGAGAGGGACATGGTTCAGTAGAGGGTGAACTCTACATCCTCCTTGACCTCTTACGTCTCCCTTTCCTTATCTTTCCCACCCTACTGTTTCTTTCTCTTCTCTGTGATGCACTGTGACTGTCACAGATGAGGGGAAGTTCAGCTTTATAAAAAGAAAACAACAATACTCTCACCATGTAGCTTGTTGACGATATTGTACAGTAGTTTGGGGTTATAGGTCATGGTGCTGGGGGAAGGGGCTTTGCCTGCAGACTAAAGCTGTAGTGTGGAATAATTTGATGTAATGAGGTGAGGGGCAGTGTAAGGGGTGAACAGTACCCATTTTAATACCAGTGTGGTGGAACACGTCGGACAATAAGTAGGTGTTGACTGTTCATATCATTTTGGCTTCAACTTTGTAATGTGATGAGTTATGGCAATTATGTTTAAATGAATTGGAATGAACACACCTCAACCTGACTAGATAATCAGATTGCCATGCAGATAAAAAGGTACGTCTAGGCCTGCATTTAGCATCTATGACCTCTTTACTTGACAACTGGACATTTTAACTCCTACACTGTATGAAGGGACGTTTTGGGGCCGAGCTATTTCAAGTCTAATTGCTTTGCTGCAGTAACTGAAGAAAGTGAAGAGGAAGAAGAGGTGGTTTGGCTTGAAGTTAGTGGAGTGTTGTTCTTGGAGTTTTTATGAATTTGGATTGCCTTGTACAATATCTGCAGTCAATGCCTTGGCTACTTGGAGGCCTTGGCTTTGGTGTGTTTTACAGATAGGGGGGAAAACAAGCCCACGTTGACTGCCACAGCTGTTTTTCCTTTGCAGTGAAGTGAGATGGATTTGTTTTAGTTGCTAGGTGGATTTAGGAGGGAGGTGAATGATGGTTATAGTTGATTGGAAGGAAACAAATCCAAAGTGGCCAAAGACAAGCCAATGGTGTTTTTGTGTGACGAGTGGTGATGGACCACAGTGGCAAGGGATAGACATTATTACTGTACCATGTTATAGTCTATTGGGCTGGATGGGGCTAGGAGAGAGGTGCTGTTAACACATACTACCCCCAACCTGGGAGGGGGGGGGCAAGGACAAATACTTGGAATTCGCCAGGAGACCAATATGCTCCTCTGCTTTGGTGTCACTCCTTTTACACCTCTGCTGTATCATATCATCACCTTGTTCTCCCCCAATGTATATGATCCTATCAGTCCTATGGCCAAGAGTCCTCCAACCCTCAACCCCAATTAAAGACTCCTGTGTCATATGCTTCTGATTAATCAATGATTCCCTGCTCTTGTATGATACTGGTATAGAAAGTGCAGATATAAATCACATCAACCAAACACTGACCTAGCATTCTGACCAATGTTGTGCATTCCATCAAAAAATGATTTTGTTTTGATATTTTTGTTATTCCTATTTTTTAACATGCATATATTGACATTCTTTAAAAAAAAGAAATCAGACTCCAGTTGAATTTAAGGACCTGATAAAAGCATCTCATGTTGCCCTGTTACAGCACTTCGAATTGTACTTAATGATTCTACAGATTCAATAAAATGTCATTTTTACTCAGGAGCGTCAAGTATTATTTGCTTCCTTCAGTGTAAATGGGTCTTCATTCGGTGTGATTCCTTGGCTATATAACGACGAGTTTGCTATACACTGACAACGCAGATTGAATGTATTGAATGTATATGGGATTGGGCCCTTGGCAAAAATATGTCCCTTTTTTTTACGCTACTTCCCACCCTGGTTTTAATGTCTACCGGCATGCCTCCACGCGTAAAATATTGTAGAACGCATCTGGCGGGGAGGGGTTTCATTAATAGCTCGGTCTATTTCCGATCTCCCCCGATCTGTACCGGTGTTGAGGCTACCAATTTCTTCGTCGTGTATTCTGGCGATACATCTGCATCCTCCATTTCTGGCATTCTCATCATGTTGGACATTTTAGTTTTGATGTTTTTCGCCATCATGGGACTCGTTTTCCTATCCTACATCATTTACATGCTATGATGTGTGTCCGGATTTTGGACCCAGCGGGTGGACGGGCCGGGAAATAAAAAGATGCGTGGTAAGCCTCTGCTGCATCCGCGGTACCCATCGCTGACAATGGTAAACAGCGCACACAGATTAAAACGTTTTTTACTAACAATTCTGTAAAGCTGTATTGCAATAAATCAGCCCCTTATGCTCTGTAGTTATTGAATTATCGGTGTAAAATTGCGAAGATAAAATTATTTCATTTTTGTATATATAACAGAGTGCTAAAACATTGATGGGCTATATAAGAATATTTTTCAGAATAATATGAAACCAGTTTTTCTGCAGCGTTATGATACGGGAATATTTTTTCATACTATTATAAATCTTTCTACCGGTATTTATTTTCCTTCATTTATTAATGGTGATTAAGGTGCTGTGCACTCCCTTTACCCTGTGTCCCTCAGGATATAAATAAAAGGAAATAATAACACAGACGGGGAGCTTTATAAATGTGACACATCTGTGCATCCTGCTCATCCTGCTGCATCTCTGTTCCAGGGAGGAGTGCTCTTCTACGTGGAGGAGAAGGGGGGCTTTACTGCCACTCTGGGGGAAATGAAGATTGCCCATCAGAGGGGGAAGACCTTGTAGGACAGATAGACTGGCAGCTGGTGGACACTTCCCCTCTCTGTTGGTCTCTGTAGATTCAGCCAACCTACTATGACGACCTTCAGGAGATCGGGTCTCTTGTACCCTAGTAGGCTCCAATAGGCAACCCCTGTACCCTACGCTCCATCCCTTCTGACTCCTCTACTAAAATGATTATTTATCTGTGTGTAAAACGCATATGAGTTAGTAAAATTAGCAAGGATGTAAAGCTATAAGGAGTAAGGTTGTATTGCAGTGGTTTTGTTAGTGCCTATTTGATTACACTCTGAGTGTGCAATGTGCAATATCTCCATGTTAAGTGCATGGTTTTGTGAAGTCACTACACTTGCTACTATCCTAAACTGTGTTAGGCTTTATAAATAAGTAAGTCAAAGGATGGAGTGACTCCATCCTATCAATGACCTTGGACAGCTATTATCTTCTTAGTCAAAGGGGTTTTCTATGAACAGGCTGAGATGCTCTTGATTGACCTCTACTTTATATAAGTGTTGAAGCAGGAATATGTCTTCTCTGCCCTTTACAATCAGTGAACCTATAGACCAGGGGGTTGTGTTAATACAATAGATATTAGCCACAGTCACACAGACAGAGATTATATTGACATGTCGGTACTAACAAATTAAGACATTAAAAGTACTAACAACAATCATGTTAGGGGAGAGAGATTATTGTATTGGGTCTGAGCTAAACTGTTTGTCAGAAGCTGTTTGTTGTCCTGGAAGAGAGGTATTCCATCTATAATCATTGCATTAAATTGATAGGATCCGGAGGTAACATATCATCACTGTTGTCACTAATCATTGAACACATGAATGACTGATTTATCTGAACAGTATTGATAACAGTCGAGTCGTCCACACACAATGCATGTTTTTATCACTCAGATTCATCACTGGAGTTTTAGTGTTATATTTATCAGCACCAAGGCAAATGGCGATATTTTTGTGTTAAGTCATTGAAATAAAGATTTGTGCACGAAAACTGGCTAACTTTATTTCACTTCAAAATGCATGACTGTGCATAGGTATTCGAGAGGTAGTGAATCATTTTAGGATTTTTTTTGTGCCTACATTGGAAGGTTTGAGTACAGAAGAAACAAGATCGCAAGCCAGGTGGACCTCATGCCAATTGCTTCATGTTGACATGAGAGGGAAGGTCGTCGAGGCTGGCCGTGACCGGGAGACCCATGGGGCGGCGCACAATCGGCCCAGCGTCGTCCAGGGTAGGGGAGGGAATGGCCGGCAGGGATGTAGCTCAGTTGGTAGAGCATGGCGTTTGCAACGCCAGGGTTGTAGGTTCGATTCCCACGGGGGGCCAGTATGGAAAAAATTAAATAATGTATGCACTCACTAACTAACTGTAAGTCGCTCTGGATAAGAGCGTCTGCTAAATGACTAAAATGTAAATGTAAGGTGTGCGCACATACAGTGGGAAAAACATTAGGAACACCTAATATTGAGTTGCGCCCCAATTTGCCCTCAAACAGCCTCAATTCGTCAGGGCATGGACTCTACAAGGTGTCGAAAGCGTTCCACAGGGATGCTGGCCCTTATTGACTCCAATGCTTCCCACAGTTGTGTCGAGTTGGCTGGATCTCCATTGGGTGGTGGACAATTCTTGACACACATGGGAAACTGTTGAGCGTGAAAAACCCAGCAGCGTTGCAGTTCTTGACACACTCAAACCGGTGTGCCTGGCAACTACTACTATACCCTGTTCAAAGGCACTTAAATCCCATGCATTTGAACCAGGTCTGTTTGGTTCTAGGGTTATTGGAAATAATGTTTTTGGAAATAAGTAAAAAAAATAGGATATTTATAGGAAATTAAGCTTTGATTATTTGATTCAGCTGTGTAGCGCTAGGGCAAAAAACGAAACGTGCACCCAGGGGGGGCCCCAGGACCGAGTTTGGGAAACCCTGCTCTAGCAGGTGTGAAAGCTGCCTATGCTGAAAAACCTTGCTAGTGCATAGGTCAAATGTAGCTTTGTGATGCTCATTTGAATTCCCTGTCTCTTTCTGCTTCAGACAAATGCAAATGATTTCACTTAAAACATCGTTTTTGTATTTAATTATACAAAAGAGAAGGAGTGTTTGACCAGCACAAATGAATGTACAAACTTTATTTTTGATTGGCTAATCAATTAAGTTGAATGCACATATCCAAACACATTATCAATTACTAAAATAACAAATCGAGTTTTAAAAGATTTAATAAACACATGTAGTAATTTTAAAGCCTGTGTATCGTTAAAGAAATAGTTGTTTAGTATAAAAAATTATCCATCCAAACTAATGCTGAAAACAAATCATCACACCATCTCTATCTGATGTGTCTACTAGCTTATTCCATAGAGATAGATAGAGATATCTAGATGGATATAACCCGCTTTAGCATGGACATTGGCATTGGGGGATTCCAACATTTTAAAGTAGTCAACTGGGTGGGTTGGGACTTGGGAGCAATCAGCCAATGATCAGAGCATTGTCTTCTTCTTAAAATTGGGTTGCCTTTGGTTTGTAAATAGCTTTAAGCTACAGTGCATTTGGAAAGTATTCAGATCCCTTGACATATTTACATTTACATTTTAGTCATTTAGCAGACGCTCTTATCCAGAGCGACTTACAGGAGCAATTAGGGTTAAGTGCCTTGCTTAAGGGCACATCGGCAGATTTTTCACCTAGTCAGCTCGGGGATTAGAACCAGCGACCTTTCGGTTACTGGCACAACGCTCTTACCCACTAAGCTACCTGCCGCCCTACCTACCTATTTTGTTCCGTTACAGCCTTATTCTAAAATTGATTAAATTAACATTTGTCCTCATCAATCTACACACAATACTCCATAATGACAAAGCGAAAATTGTTTTTTTGAATTTTTTGCAAATGTATTCAAAATAAAAAAACATAAATACCTTATTTACACACGTATTCAGACCCTTTGCTATGAGACTCGAAATTGAGCTCAGGTGCATCCTGTTTCCATTGATCATCCTTGAGATGTTTCTACAACTTGATTGGAGTCCACCTGTGGTAAATTCAATTGATTGGACATGATTTGGAAAGGCACACACCTTTCTATATAAGGTCCCACAGTTGACAGTGCATGACAGAGAAAAAACCAAGCCATGAGGTTGAATGAATTCTCCATAGAACTTTGAGACAGGATTGTGTTGAGCCACAGATCTGGGGAAGGGCACCAAAACATCTCTGCAGCATTGAAGGTCCCCAAGAACACAGTGGCCTCAAACTCTTCTAGAGCTGGCCGCCCAGCCAAACTGAGCAACCGGGGGAGAAGGGCCTTGGACAGGGAGGTGACCAAGAACCCGATGGTCACTCTGACAGAGCTCCAGAGTTCCTCTGTGGAGATGGGAAAACCTTCCAGAAGGACAACCATCTCTGCAGCCCTCAACCAATCAGGCCTTTATGGTAGAGTGGCCAGACGGAAGCCACTCCTCAGTAAAAGGCACATGACAGCCCACTTGGAGTTTGCCAAAAGGCACCTAAAGGACTCTCAGACCATGAGAAACAAGATTATCTGGTCTGATGAAACCAAGATTGAACTCTTTGGCCTGAATGCCAAGCGTCACGTCTGGAGGAAACCTGGCACCATCCCTACGGTGAAGCATGTTGGTGGCAGCACCATGCTGTGGGGATGTTTTTCAGCAGCAGGGATTGGGAGACTAGTCAGGATCGAGGGAAAGATGAACGGAGCAAAGTACAGAGATCCTTGATGAAAACCTGCTCCAAAGTGCTCAAGACCGCCCCAGTCTGAGAAGGTACACCTTCCAACAGGACAACGACCCTAAGCACACAGCCAAGACAACGCAGGAGTGGCTTCGGGACAAGTCTCTGAATGTCGTTGAGTGGCCCAGCCAGAGCCCGGACTTGAACCCGATCTAACATCTCTGGAGAGAGCTGAAAATAGCTGTGCAGAGACGCTCCCCATCCAACCTGACAGAGCTTGAGAGGATATGCAGAGAAGAATGGGAGAAACTCCCCAAATACAGGTGTGCCAAGCTTGTAGCGTCATACCCAAGAAGACTCGATGCTGTAATCGCTGCCAAAGGTGCTTCAACAAAGTACTGAGTAAAGGGTCTGAATACTTATGTAAAAGTGATATCATTATTTATTTTATTTTTTGCACAAATGTCTAAAAACCAGTTTTTGGTTTGTCATTATGGGGTATTGTGTGTAGATTGATGAAGGGAAAAAACAATGTAATCCATTTTAGAATAAGGTTGTAACATAACAAAATGTGGAAAAAGTCAAGGGGTCTGAATACTTTCTGAATGCACTGTATAGCAAAGATGGTGGATAAATGAAGATGTCCCATAAATGTTTTTTTTTCCCATTGAAAGAAAATGGTCAAGGTACCTGTCTGTGTAAGTAGGCGTTCCCTCTCTCGCATGAGCTGTGATACATGCTCAAAGATGGTCACGTGAGAGACCGGAACCATGACAATTTTCTTCAATGGGAAACTGTCCAATAACAGCTGGCTCTGGTCTACATACTGATCAGTAAAGTAAAGACAGGCTGCACAGTTCTCGCACAGTGAGAAACAATAGGATTACAAGACAGTGTGCTATGCTTTTTTCATTTGATTCAATTCACTATTACCACTTATTTTATCAGATGACAATAAGTGATGGAGTGACTTTAATCTTAGCTCATCTGAAAGAACTGAAGAGGCTTCTCTCCTTTATGTATACGTTTGTGTGCTTTTAAGGTGCTCAATTGGGAAAAACTCTTCCCACAGTCAGAGCAGGAGTAAGGCTTCTCTCCTGTGTGCACTCTCTGATGAATGGTTAAGGCAGATGATTTAATGAAGCATTTCCCACAGTCAGAGCAGGTGTAAGGCTTCTCTCCTGTGTGTATTCGCTGGTGATATTTTAAGGTATCCAATCGGGAGAAACTCATCCCACAGTCAGAGCAGGAGTAGGGCTTCTCACCTGTGTGTATACGTTGGTGGTTTTTTAAGCTGCCCAGTTGAGAGAAACTCTCCCCACAGTCAGAACAGGAGAAAGGCTTTTCTCCAGTGTGCACTCTCTGATGAACTGTTAGAGCTTGTGATTTTGTGAAGCACTTCCCACAGTCAGTGCAATAATACGGATTCTCTCCTGTGTGTATTTTTAGGTGTATTTTTAGCTTTGATAGAAATGGGAAAATCTCCTTGCAATGTGGGCAGTTGTGAGACCTCGTTGCTCTGTGATCTTTCTGCTGTTGCTCTCTGGATGTAGAGAATGTCTCAACACGGTCTCCTGTGTGAACAACATCAAAAGAACAAGTCAGTTGATGTGATATACACTGAGTGTACAAAACATTAGGAACGTTATGACAGACTAACCAGGTGAATCCAGGTGAAAGCTATGATCCCTTATTGATAACACCTGTTAAATCCACTTCAATCAGTGTAGATGAAGGGGAGGAGACAGGTTAAATAATGATTTTTAAGCCTTGAAACGGATTGTGTATGTGTGCCATTCAGAGGGTGAATGGGCATGACAAAATATTGAAGTGCCTTTGAACGGGGTATGGGAGTAGGTGCCAGGCGCACCGGTTTGAGTGTGTCAAAAACTGCAACGCTGCTGGGTTTTTGACGCGCAACAGTTTCCCGTGTGTATCAAGAATGGTCCACCACCCAAAGGACATCCAGCCAACTTGACACAACTGTGAGAAGCATTGGAGTAAACATGGGCCAGCATCCCTGTTGAACCCTTTCGACACCTTGTAAAGTCCATGCCCCGAGGAATTGAGGCTGTTCTGAGGGCAAAAGGGGGTGCAACTCAATATTAGGAAGGTGTTCCTAATGTTTTGTACACTCGGTGTACATATGATTTATACATAGGCTGTACAATACAAAGGTGGAATAAAACTATTCTAAAAGTGGGTGACAGTCAAAGAAAATGACCAGCCATATAATCCTCCACTCACTATCACAAGGGTTAGCAACTACACAGACTAATTTCATAGAACTTCAAAACACTGGCAGTTTGTCTACTTCACTTCTTTAATCTATTCTTTGAGCACTCTAGATAGCACAGTTAATAAAACAAATGAAATGCTGGCAATACTGGACAGGTTTGAATATTACTGTCTGCGTGTGCAGTGATGTGGGCTGATGTGGCTAAAATGCCAGGACTGAATTTTTGTCCCATCCACCCCTGTATCCAACACTGCAAATAAAGCTAGCTGGCCTGGCTAGCTAACATTAGCGGCGAGTTCCGGTCATAGTGACATTGATTAAAGGAGGAGGAAATGGTGTCCCTTCAGTGGGAAAGAACGAGATGTATGTTAGGAGAAGTGAAATATTATCACAAGGAGACGTATACTTGGAATACAGAGGAAGAATGGAGGGAAAGAGAGTGAGGGTGGCAGAGGGTGCATCTGTTGAAGATGTTGGAAAAAAGGGAGATGGTAGGTCGAAGAAGGCTGGTGGCAAGTGCAAACAGAGTGAGCCGTACGCCGGATCCAGTTCTGGAGGCGAAATGGAAGTGAATGATAAAAAGCAACATTGTGCTGCTCTGTTTGTTGATTTATCAAAGGCATTTGATTCAGTTGACCATGAATTGTTGCTAGCTAGACTCAGTAACATTGGTCTCAGTGAAGGGGCAGTAAGTTGGTTCAGGAACTATCTATCTGACAGAACACAATGTGTATATGCTGACAATCACAAGTCTAGCTTTCTTGAGATTAATAGAGGTGTACCCCAGGGTTCCATTTTAGCTACTGTGTTGTTCTCAATTTTTATTAATGATTTAGGAAATGGGATGCAACCAGCAAAGTTGCATCTATTTGCAGATGTTACAGTCATATAATAATGTGCTCCTTCTCTGTTTCAGGCTGTTGAAGAGGTCCAGACAGCTTTTTAGTCACTGCCGGCCTCCCTTTATGGTCTCAAACTTGGCTTGAATGTACAAAAAACTAAATCCATGACCTTTACCAGAGCTCCCACAGGTTAGCATTGTCACATCTGGTGCCTTATCCATTGAAAAAGTGTAATCTGACAAATACCTAGGTATATGGTTGGATGACAAGGTGTCCTTTAAAGTTCATATGGATAATCTTGTGAGGAAGCTTAAAGCGAAATTGGGTTTTTATTTTCGTAATAAAGCTTGCTTCCCGCTTATGGCTAGAAAGAAGCTTGTTCAGGCCACTTTTCTCTCTGTAATTGATTATGGTGACTTGTTGTATATGCATGCAGCCTCCTCTGTCTTATAGAGGAGGCTGCTGTGGAGTCGGTGAAGGTAACCGGAGGTGGGCTTGTGATAATTGTTTGTGTTTCTGTCGGTCAGAGGGAGCGGGCGCTCCGTGCCACACGAATGGGTACAAGAGCGGTGACTTGTTTTTCTCTCAAGAACATGGCGCCATTGAAAGGAGTGATTACTGGGGTAGCGGTAAATGTGAAGGTGGACCAGATGAAGGGGAAGATTCCCGGTGTTTGTGATGCTCATCGTTTGGTGCGATGCAGACAGGGTGGCGTGAGTTTTGATGTTGAGTCTTTGCCCGACAAAGTGATGATAGGATATTTCAGTTATCCCGTACGAGCTTTTACATTTACATTTACATTGTGCCAAATACATTATGTTGTTACAGGTGTCAATCTTATGGGCATGTGGCAGCAGTGTGTAGGAAGTTCCTAGGTGTGAGAAGTGTGCAGAAGGGCATGAGACAAAGGAATGCGTAGTATTGTGGAAAGAAACGCTGTGTGTTAATTTTAGGGATGCCCATGGTGGTGGGGATCAGAAGTGTCCGGTGCGAGAGAGGCAGGTTGAGGTTACCAGGGTTAGAGTAGTGCAGAGGGTGTCATATGCTGAGGCAGTGAAGAAAGTAGAGGAAGATCTGTGCCAGCACAGAGGGATGGGCCAACAAGTGATATAAGATTGGCTTCTTAGCGTTTATAGCAATGATTATCAACTGTACAGCAGGGATGGAATGTAAATCGCAGAAAATAGAGGTTTTGGTGGCAGCTGCAGAGAAGTATTTGGGTGAACGAGATTTGACTTCAGAAGAGTTACAGGGTGTGTTGAGTGGTGGTGTCTCGTCCTCCCAGGCCGTTGGCCTGGGCTAGGACCAGATAGGGTTAAATAGTGGAATTGGGTTATTAATGAGTGTAGGGTTAGATGGCAGGGTCGTTTTAATATATATTATTGTTTTATTCCGTAAAGTATAAGGGATTTATACCCCAGTCTAGTACGTGGCGGTAATGCAACACATATTGGACGCCAACCGGCGTTAAACCTCACCGAAGAAGAAGCTAACGTTAGCATATGGTAGCTGGTCAGCTGCAATGCTAGCTAGCGTTCCATTTCCTCCATGAACGAAGCAAACTATCTAGCTAGCTACCAACCTAGAAAAATAGTATTTATAGCAAGAAAGTGGTGTTCGTGATTTTATAAGAACGGAGTATATTCATTAGATAAACTAGTACGGCGGTGGTCTGCTTTGTTTCCTATGTGTTCTCCAGTTCGGATTTCCGACTCTCACAACACGAGCTACCAGAAAGGCTTTGTTTATAAACATTCTGATTTGGTCTGTACTAGACTGGGTCATCATCACTTATGGATGTATAACTTATGATGATAAACCATCTAGTTAGAACCACCTGCTCTTACCACGATAAACAGATTTCCCAGTCTTCTCTTCCTCTTCTTCATCTTTAATGTTGACATTCAGTCTGAGCGTTGGACTGCAGTCTTCCAGCTTCACTGATGCCATCTCTGGATCCAGGGGTGTATTCATTAATCGGATTCCGTTGCAAAACGTTTGGTCTGTAGCAAAATGATTTGCAACTGAAACCGTTTACGCGAGGAAGCAAACGGAACGAAACGGGAGGGACCTACCTGAATTTGTCCAATAGAGACTCTTGTTTTCGTTGCAAAACGTTTTCCGTTTGGATAAACGGGTTCAGTTGTAAAACGTTTTGCAACAGACGAAATGTTTTGCTACGGAATCCGACTAATGAATACACCCTTCTCCTGCAAACAGTAATCTCAGTTACCCAGAAGTACATTATCGCGAAATTACACGCAGAATCTGCTCACGAGAGATTATGCATAACAGTGTTTGCCACAGGAGGCTCGTGGTAATGGCTGGAGCGGAATAAATTGAATGGTAGCAAATACAGTTTTATGCCATTCCATTTGCGCCGTTCCGGCCATTATTAGTCGTCCTCCCCTAAACAGCATCCACTGGTGTTTGCTCTCACTGTCAATCTGGCAAGTATCCCAGTCAAGGGGTGCGTTCAATTTGTTTAAACGTTTGCTGCGTTGAGTGACGGTTTGTACTGAACGACACGTTTCCCCAAAACGTTCAACGCACAACCCAACCCCCCGCTTTTCAACTGGTCATTCAGAAGAGCACCGTTTCCGTTTAATTGAACGTTGCACACCGTTTTTTCGTACTTAATGCATCCCTGAATAGACGTTTGAGTTCAACCTCTTGGTCTTCCCCTGGGCGTGCTGCACCCCATCCCATTGTACTGTATGCATCATCACATTTTTAACAAGTGCTGCCAAAAATGCTGTGGTACCTGCTTGCTGTGGCGCTTACTAACACAATGGTTGCATTCCCCTGCTCTGAAGTTGCATGAATCAACCAATGGTTGCGTGGTACGTCATCGACTGTTTATTGGACTGACAGATTGCTATAACATATGATGTGGTTATCTGATACGTAAAATACCTATCCAGGCTTCATAAGATCTGGTAGGCGTCAGCAACGCCTGGGCAGAGGAACGCGCCCAATAGGAAAGGTTGTAGTAGACCTGAGCCATCACAGGTGAGTTCACAGCTCTTTCACTCTGGGCATCCATATCAATGACCCACCTTCAAAAGGACCATCAATACCCAGAGTTTTGCAAGACTATCTAGATAATCAACTGAGCATTTCAACAGCCTGGCCCTCAATATAGATCTGGGTATATTGTTTACCTGTCCACTGTAGTAGACCTGAGCCATCACAACTTTTCAGCGTTTGTGGCACAAATCCAATGCAAGTTTTTATTTTTTATTTTATTTATTTAACCTTTATTTAACCAGGTAAGCCAGTTGAGAACAAGTTCTCATTTACAACTGCGACCTGGCCAAGATAAAGCAAAGCAGTGCGATAAAAACAACAACACAGAGTTACATATGGGGTAAAAAAACATAAAGTAAAAATAAAAAAATACAACAGAAAATATATATACAGTGTGTGCAAATGTAGCAAGTTATGGAGGTAAGGCAATAAATAGGCTATAGTGCAAAATAATTACAATTAGTATTAACACTGGAATGGTAGATGTGCAAGAGATTATGTGCAAATAGAGATACTGGGGTGCAAAAGAGCAAAATAAATAACAATATAGGGATGAGGTAGTTGGGTGGGCTAATTTCAGATGGGCTGTGTACAGGTGCAGTGATCGGTAAGGTGCTCTGACAACTGATGCTTAAAGTTAGTGAGGGAGATAAGAGTCTCCAGCTTCAGAGATTTTTGCAATTCGTTCCAGTCATTGGCAGCAGAGAACTGGAAGGAATGGCGGCCAAAGGAGGTGTTGGCTTTGGGGATGACCAGTGAGATATACCTGCTGGAGCGCAGACTACAGGTGGGTGCTGCTATGGTGACCAATGAGCTAAGATAAGGCGGGGATTTGCCTAGCAGTGATTTATAGATGGCCTGGAGCCAGTGGGTTTGACGACGAACATGTAGTGAGGACCAGCCAACAAGAGCGTACAGGTCACAGTTGTGGGTAGTGTATGGGGCTTTGGAGACAAACGGATGGCACTGTGATAGACTACATCCAATTTGCTGAGTAGAGTGTTGGAGGCTATTTTGTAAATGACATCGCCGAAGTCAAGGATCGGTAGGATAGTCAGTTTTACGAGGGCATGTTTGGCAGCATGAGTGAAGGAGGCTTTGTTGCGAAATAGGAAGCCGATTCTCAATTTAACTTTGGATTGGAGATTCTTAATGTGAGTCTGGAAGGAGAGTTTACAGTCTAACCAGACACCTAGGTATTTGTAGTTGTTCACATACTCTAGGTCAGACCCGTCGAGAGTAGTGATTCTAGTCGGGTGGGCGGGTGCCAGCAGCGTTCGATTGAAGAGCATGCATTTAGTTTTACTAGTGTTTAAGAGCAGTTGGAGGCTATTGAAGGAGTGTTGTATGGCATTGAAGCTCGTTTGGAGGTTTGTTAACACAGTGTCCAATGAAGGGCCAGATGTATACAAAATGGTGTCGTCTGCGTAGAGGTGGATCTGAGAGTCACCAGCAGCAAGAGCGACATCATTGATATACATGGAGAAAAGAGTCGGCCCAAGAATTGAACCCTGTGGCACCCCCATAGAGACTGCCATAGGTCCAGACAACAGGCCCTCCGATTTGACACATTGAACTCTATCTGAGAAGTAGTTGGTGAACCAGGCGAGGCAGTCATTTGAGAAACCAAGGCTATTTAGTCTGCCAATAAGAATGCGGTGGTTGACAGAGTCGAAAGCCTTGGCCAGGTCGATGAAGACGGCTGCACAGTACTGTCTATTATCGATCGTGGTTATAATATCGTTTAGGACCTTGAGCGTGGCTGAAGTGCACCCATGACCAGCTCGGAAACCGGATTGCATAGCGGAGAAGGTACGGTGGGATTCGAAATGGTCAGTGATCTGTTTGTTAACTTGGCTTTCAAATACTTTCGAAAGGCAGGGCAGGATGGATATAGGTCTGTAACAGTTTGGATCTAGAGTGTCACCCCCTTTGAAGAGGGGGATGACCGCGGCAGCTTTCCAATCTCTGGGGATCTCAGACGTTACGAAAGAGAGGTTGAACAGGTTAGTAATAGGGGTTGCGACAATTTCGGCGGCTAGTTTTAGAAAGAAAGGGTCCAGATTGTCTAGCCCAGCTGATTTGTAGGGGTCCAGATTTTGCAGCTCTTTCAGAACATCAGCTGTCTGAATTTGTGTGAAGGATAAGCGGGGGGGGGGCATGGGCAAGTTGCAGCGGAGGGTGCAGAGTTGGTGGCCGGGGTAGTGGTAGCCAGGTGGAAAGCATGGCCAGCCGTAGCAAAATGCTTGTTGAAATTCTCGATTATTTTATCGGTGGTGATAGTGTTTCCTAGCCTCAGTGCAGTGGGCAGATGGGAGGAAGTGCTCTTATTCTCCATGGACTTTACAGTGTCCCAAAACTTTTTGGAGTTAGTGCTACAGGATGCAAATTTCTGTTTGAAAAAGTTAGCCTTTGCTTTCCTGACTGCTTGTGTATATTGGTTCCTAACTTCCCTGAAAAGTTGCATATCGCGGGGGCTATTTGATGCTAATGCAGTACGCCACAGGATGTTTTTGTGCTGGTCAAGGGCAGTCAAGTCTGAGGAGAACCAGGGGCTATATCTGTTCTTAGTTCTGTATTTTTTGAATGGGGCATGTTTATTTAAGATTGAGAGGAAATTACTTTTAAAGAACAACCAGGCATCCTCTACTGACGGAATAAGATCTATATCCATCCAGGATACCTGGGCCAGGTCAATTAGGAAGGCCTGCTCGCTAAAGTGTTTTAGGGAGCGTTTGACAGTGATGAGGGATGGTCGTTTGACCGCGGACCCGTTACAGTGATCGCTGAGATCCTGGTTGAAGACAGCGGAGGGTGTATTTAGAGGGTAAGTTAGTCAGGATGATCTCTATGAGGGTACCCATGTTTACGGATTTAGGGTTGTACCTGGTAGGTTCGTTGATAATTTGTGTGAGATTGAGGGCATCTAGTTTGGATTGTAGGATGGCCGGGGTGTTAAGCGTATCCCAATTTAGGTCACCAAGCAGTACGAACTCTGAGGATAAATGGGGGGCAATCAATTCACATATGGTGTTCAGGGCACAGCTGGGGGCTGAGGGGGGTCTGTAGCAAGCGGCAACAGTGAGAGACTTATTTCTGGAAAGGTGGATTTTTAGAAGTAGAAGCTCAAACTGTTTGGGCACAGACCTGGATAGTATGATAGAGCTCTGCAGGCTATCTCTACAGTAGATTGCAACTCCACCCCCTCTGCCAGTTCTATCTAGACGGAAAATGTTATAGTTGGGGATGGACATTTCAGAATTTTTGGTGGCCTTCCTAAGCCAGGATTCAGTGCTTATTTTGCGCTTCATGTCCAAATCATCCTAAAGTATTTAAGTATTATAGCAATCCGCGCTATATGAGCGACGTTACAATTCCGACCAAGTGGGTTAACCCTATTGGTCCGATGCGTATGATGTTTGCCTTTCACGCCAGCAACCCAGGTTTGCTTCCCTACCCCGCAGTTTGCTACATTGGCGTCAGAAGTGCAGTTTGCTACGTTGGCATCAGAAGTGGGATGGCGGGCGTGTGAGGGGTCTGAGGAGCTGAAGCACGGGGACTTGCCTTCCTGTTCGGAAGGGGCAGTGTAGTGCTCCTCGCTATATGAACCACGTTACAATTCCCACAAAGTGCGTGATGCATAGGGTGTTTGCCAGCGACCCGGGTTCACTCCCCTGCCCCGCTGTTTGCCTCAGTATCTAAACATGTATTCTGTAACTCAACAAAGTCACTTATAGGTGACAAAGCATGGATTGCTGTCATACCTTGTCCAAAGACTGCTTGTAATATGGGTGAACTATCCCTTTAATGTTATTTAGGCTATCCAGTTTTCTTGGAGAACATAATGTTTAAACGTTTTAAACAAACAATAAGCACATTTATCATACCCCTCTCCCCTCCCTCCTATCCCCCTCTCATCCCCCACTCCCTCAACTGTCTGTGATAATGGCATCGGCACACCAGGCTTATCAGAACTGGTTCTCACAGACAGACAGACAGTAAATAAAAAAAGTAAAAAATAATAGCAGTATACTATAGATGATATACGGCCCTCAAATTCAAATTTGACAAATTTGGACCTTGAAGCCAGTTCCACTACTTTTTTTTTCATTCTTCCCCTCCAGTTAGGGACTGGTTTAGATCTGGGACACCAGATGGGTGCAATTCATTATCAGGTAGAAGAGAAAACCAGCAGTATTCCGGACCCCATAGGCCAGGGTCTGGGAATGAGGGATCATCGCTCAATGAGTGGGCAACATCCCAATAGTCTAATAGTGGCCTCCTCTCTTTGTTTTTTCTCCTTCATTTGCACTGATCTGAAAACACAGGATATGTAGCATCAACATAGTGGATGGGAATTTGTTCTCACCTATCCTGGTATTTCAAACAGGCATTGTGGGTTTACTGAGATGCTGCACAGTTAATGATGACAGGTCGTGCCACGTAAGCAGTGCAACTGTTAGTTATGGTGCTGGCGACATCTTGTGGTTGGCTCATGTAAATCCAATCGCAACCGCAATATATAAACGCAAAATGTAAAGTGTTAGTCCCATGTTTCATGAGCTGAAATAAAAGATCCCAGACATTTTTAATATGCACAAAAGCGTATTTCGCTCAGATGTTGTGTACAAATTTGTTTACATCCCTGTTAGTGAGCATTTCTCCTTTGCCAAGATAATCCATCCACCTGACAGTTGTGGCATATCAAGAAGCTTATTAAACATCATGATCATTACACAGGTGCACCTTGTGCTTGGGACAATAAAAGGCCACTCTAAACACAATGCCATAGACTTCTCGAAGTTTTGATGGAGCATGCAATTGGCATGCTGACTGCAGGAATGTCCACCAGAGCTGTTGCCAGAGAATTGAATGTACATAAGCCGCCTCCATGTCATTTAGAGAATTTGGCAGTAAGTCCAACCGGCCTCACAACCGTAGACTATGTGTATAGCGTCATGTGGGCGAGCGGTTGGCTGATGTCAAAGTTGTGAACAGAGTGCCCCATGGTGGCAGTGGGTTATGGTATGAGCAGGCATAAACTACGGACAACGAACACAATTGCATTTTATTGATGGCAATTTGAATGCACAGAGATACCGTGACAAGATCCTGAGGCCCATTGTTGTGCCATTCATCCGCCGCCATCACCTCATGTTTCAGCATGATAATGCACAGCCCCATGTCGCAAGGATCTGTACACAATTCCTGGAAGTTGAAAATGTCCCAGTTCTTCCATGGCCTGCATATTCACCAGACATGTCACCCATTTTGCAGGTTTGGGATGCTCTGGATCGACGTGTACGACAGCGTGTTCCAGTTCCCGCCAATATCCAGCAACTTCGCACAGCCATTGAAGAGGAGTGGGACAACATTCCACAGGCCACAATCACCAGCCTGATCAACTCTATGAGAAGGAGATGTGTTGCGCTGCATTAGGCAAATTGTGGTCACACCAGATATTGACTGGTTTTCGGATCAACGCCTCTATCTTTTGTTTAAGGTATATGTGACCAAATCTGTATTCACAGTCATGTGAAATCCATAGATTAGGGCCTAATGAATTTATTTCAATTGACTGATTTCCTTATATGAATTGTAACTCAGTAAAATCGTTGAAATTGTTGCATGTTGCGTTTTATATTTTTGTTCAGTGCATTCGGAAAGTATTCAGATCCCTTGACTTTTTCCACATTTTGTTACGTTACAGCCTTATTCTAAAATTGATTAAATAAATGTTTTTCCTAATAACTCTACACACAATACCCCATAATGACAAAGCGAAAAAACAGGTTTTTGTAAATTTATTTACATAAGTATTCAGACCCTTCGCTATGAGACTCGAAATTGAGCTCAGGTGCATCCTGTTTCCATTTATATAATATAATATGCCATTTAGCAGACGCTTTTTCTTTATCCAAAGCGACTTACAATCATGTGTGCATACATTTTTACGTATGGGTGGTCCCTGGGATCGAACCCACTACCCTGGCGTTACAAGCGCCATGCTCTACCAATTGAGCTACAGAGGATATCATCCTTGAGATGTTTCTACAACTTGATTGGAGTCCACCTGTGGTAAATTCAATTGATTGGACATGATTTGGAAAGGCACCCACCTGTCTATATAAGGTCCCACAGTTGACAGTGCATGTCAGAGCAAAAACCAAGCCATGAGGTCGAAGAAATTGTCAGTAGAGGGCCGAGACAGGATTTTGTCGAGCCACAGATCTGGGGAAGGGTACCAAAACATTTCTACAGCATTGAAGGTCCCCAAGAACACAGTGGCCTCCATCATTCCTAAATGGAAGAAGTTTGTAACCACCAAGACTCTTCCGAGAGCTGGCCACCCGGCCAAACTGAACAATCGGGGAGAAGTGCCATGGTCAGGGAGGTGACCAAGAACCTGATGGTCACTCTGACAGAGCTCCAGAGTTCCTCTGTGGAGATGGGAGAACCTTCCAGAAGGACAACCATCTCTGCAGGCCTTTGTGGTAGAGTGGCCAGACGGAAGCCACTCCTCAGTAAAAGGCACTTGACAGCCCCCTTGGAGTTTGCCAAAAGGCACCTAAAGGAGAAACAAGATTTTCTGGTCTGATGAAACCAAGATTGAACTCTTTGGCCTGAATGCCAAGCGTCACATCTGGAGGAAACCTGGCACAATCACTACAGTGATTGTTCATTAGGATCACTACAGTGATTGTGCCAGGTGGTGGGATTATCATGTTGTGGGGATGTTTTTCAGCGGCAGGGACTGGGAGACTAGTCAGGATCGAGGGAAAGATGAACGGAGCAAAGTACAGAGAGATCCTTGATTAAAACCTGCTCCAGAGTGCTCAGGACCTCAGACTGGGGCGAAGGTTCACCTTCCAACAGGACAACAACCCTAAGCACACATCCAAGACAACGCAGGAGTGGCTTTGGGACAAGTCTCTGAATGTCATTGAGTGGCCCAGCCAGAGCCTGGTCTTGAACCCGATCGAACATCTCTGGAGAGACCTGAAAATAGGTGTACAGCAACACTCCCCATCCAACCTGACAGAGCTTGAGAGGATCTGCAGAGAAGAATAGGAGAAACCTCCCAAATACAGCTGTGCCAAGCTTGTAGCATCATACCCAAGAAGCCTCCAGGCTGTAGTCGCTGCCAAAGGTGCTTCAACAAAGTACTTAGTAAAGGGTCTGAATACTTATGTAAATGTAATATTTCATTTTATTTATTTTTTACATTAGCACAAATTTCTAAAAACGTGTTTTTGCTTTGTCATTATGGGGTATTGTGTGTAGATTGATGAGGGGGAAAAAACTATTTAATACATTTTAGAAAAGGCTGTAACGTAACAAAATGTGGAAAAAGTCAAGTAGAGTTAAAATTCAGGTATAGGCCTAGCATAACAATTGCACCCAATATGATAATAGCGTATTTGGATACATTTCAAATACAATATTAAACCAGAATGTATTTTCAAATACTGCAGTAATTCGGTAGATCGGGTGTTTTATGTCAATTGGCGGAATTATAGGCCCATATAAAAACAATGGAGTTCAACATTCACCACCTAGACAGGGCTTATGCAATATCCGAAGTATCCAGTAGATGTCACGCTCTACTCAGACAATACATGACCATACATATCAAAGTCAATGCAGTCATTTATAATAATTCCATAGTAATACTGCGTCTGTTAGAGCCAAGTGAAAACTATGAGTATGTCAAAGAGGCCTAGGAAGACCAAAATTCCCCTGCTCTGATGCCATATTTTTCTACTGTATTCCTTCTATTGATTGGTGGTAACATTATGGCTAAATGGCATTGGTGCTTCTATTTCACAATTTTAACACATTCATAACATAATTATAACTTGTTGAATAAAGGAGATATTATGTTGGTTGTTGTAGCTCTAATTTTATCCATCTATTCAACAGATGATGATGACCTTCAGAAACCACCCCACAGGACTGATAGCACCTGAGTCTCTAGAATCTTCATCCCTACTTTTACACAAGGTCAATGAGTTTTAAAGACTGGGTCATTGCATATTGAGAGGGTATAATACATTTCCATTTGATTATAATCTTGCCTATTTATTAGCCTTTTTCTGGATGGTTTGACCCCCTGCCTGCAGCACCCCTTTCTTCCTCTCAAACGACATTATCAGCTTTTAGCCCAATAAATGCACTATTTTGCCCTGGTGCCCCCCTCTACCCCCTTCACCCACTACTAAAGTTTCTCCCCGATATGTCCATGCCCAGCCAGTCCCACTCTGTCAAACAATAACCCTGCTGTTCTATCTTAGAAAGGCTGTAGCTCACACACACACACACACTTCTCAGTTCAAACAGCAATATTGGAATGACAAGACCAAATGAAATTGCGGCTCTCCAAGCACTGTAGATGTTGTTCATTAGGATAAAGAAGGTAGAGATAGATGCATTACTGACTCCCAGCCTTCTATACAAAGACAAATAGAAAGTAGGCCACAGCTTGTTAAAATGCTGTTTGATGCCCCCTTTCATTGTCTCCCCTACTCTCACCCCCTAGTCCCCCCCACTCACCTCCTAGCTGACTATAGTATCTATCACACACTACCCCAGGCAGCATGTCACAGCTATGTTATGTGTCGGTTGAATCGGAATAAGCCAGAACAGGTGCTGTTTTGTTTATCAGATGTGGAGAGACCGTTGATTCCCCCTGCTTACCAGATTAGCCCATGGTGTTTTTATGTGTAGGATGATTGACTAAGCTATACATCTGTTTTTATGCAGTGTTGTGGCTGATATAGAAAATGTAGAGTTTGGCGTACAAATTGATTAAATGATGGTATTTATGCATGGTATGATCACAATGGCCCCCATGGCATTTCTCTTCTATGGCACCTGTAACCTAGAGATCCTGGTTTGAATCCAGGCTCTGTCGTAGCCGGCCGCGACCGGGAGACCCATGGGGCGGCGCACAATTGGCCCAGCGTCGTCCAGGGTAGGGGAGGGAATGGCCGGCAGGGGATGTAGCTCAGTTGGTAGAGCATGGCGTTTGCAACGCCAGGGTTGTGGGTTCTATAAAAAAAATAAAAAATAATAATGTATGTGCTAACTGTAAGTCGCTCTGGATAAGAGCGTCTGCTAAATGACTAAAAATGTAATGTAATGTAATGTAACCTCTCATAACCCTTTAGGAATTCTAATGAGGGAGAGAGAGAGAGGTCTCTATTCCTTTGGAACTTTTGTTTATTTCACTTTTGTTTATTATCTATTTCACTTGCTTTGGCAATGTAAACATATGTTTCCCATGCCAATAAAGCCCTTTGAATTGAGAGAGAGAGAGAGAGAGAGAGAAGGGTGAGGGGTGGGGGATACAGAGGGATATAGCAGAGGGAGAGGAGGAGGGAGTAATAATACAATAGAGGGAGAGGGAAGGGGAGGGAGATAGACAGAGGATAGACAGAGCAGAGAAAGAAAAATAAGTAGCGAAGAAAGGAGAGAGAGAGAGCGGGAGAGGGAGCGTTTGTGTTTAAGTGTAGCCATGGCCTTCAGTGAGTTGTCCAGTTCCTGTTGTTGAGGTGTGGAGGGGAGGGAGTTTCACTCAGTACAGGCTGAGAGAGGAGAGAAACTATAGACAATGTGTTTTTCCTGACTGACCAACAATGTGTGTGTGTTTCCGTGTGTGTCTCTGTGTTTACATTTTTGTGTATATTCACATGTACTGTAGGTAGATATAAACAGTCCCTTACTCCGTCTCACTTTTCCTGTCTGTGTGTGGCACTGCATCATTAAACATTTCTTCAAGTGAGGGACGCACCATGAAAAACATGCATTCCTTAAAGGGGCACAGGGATCCCTATAGCCCTCCCCTGCTCTCCCCTTTCCCCCAATCACAGTACCAGGACTACATGTCCCCCTGCAGGGGGCGGGGGTCATAATTCCTGTCAGCCAATGGTTTTGTACCAGGAGACCTCCTGGTTGGTGTCTTCTATGGCAACTGAGGTTTTCACAGAGGTATTAACTGGACAGCTGGCAGAGGGTCCCTCAGACCTCTACTGGGAGTCACGTGGTCTGGCCCGACCAACCCCTTTCCTCACCCCCCTCCCTCTTCTCTCATTTGCTCATTCTGGCTCTGTGTAGCTACAGCGAGAGGGGGAGGGAAGGAGGGAAGTCAAGAGAAGAGGAGGAGGAGGAGGAGGAGGAGGAGGGAGGGAGGGAAGAGGTGGAGGAGGAGGAGGAGGAGGAGGAGGAGGAGGAGGGGGGGGGGGCAGCACCAGAGAGCGAGTCGAGGCTAGGAAAGAGAGGGAGAGAGAAATTGAATTGAGAGAGCGCAAGCGGGAGTCCTCTCCCTGTGTAATTCTGCTATCAGTGAGAGAGGAGAAGATTCCACACACGCCCTGTTTCCCCCCGCAGCTCCACGGAAACAAGCAGGAGAACGACAGAAGACAGAGGAAGGACAAGAGAGGAGCGACTGGCGGGATAAACACAGGCTGTCAGAGCCACAGAGAGGAGGGAGAAGGAGCGAGGTATAGACAGAGAGAATCATGCCTCTCCAGAGAGGCGCAGCCGCCTGCTGCTTGGCTGCCTTGCCAATTTGAGGAGAGGAGGATCGCAGTTGGGAATACTGAGCCAAGAACGCCGAAGGGGAGCCAAGGAAACGCTGGTGATTCTGTGCCATGAGCGGGAACAGGAGGAGGGAGGAGGCTCGCTGAAAACATGGACCAGGTGAGGAGAGGAAGAAGAGAGGAGAAAGGAGGAGCAGTGGGACAGGGAAACGCCGCGTAGTTCACACACACCATAAACATACCTTACGCACACTAAACACACGGTAGACCCTCTGATTCATTCATAACATCCACCACCCCACCTATTTCCCTCCCAACACCCCCGGCCCCCGGGCAAAAACAAACAGCACAGCATGCTTCTTCTCCTCTGCCGCTACTACCGTATCTGATCCCCCCGACTACTGCTGCCTTTCCCCGTCAGGCTGAGGGGCGGTGGGGTGCCGTTCCGGGGGGAGGGGGCCATCGGGTGTGCCTGTCGTCAAACAGCCACCACCAACAACCAGGCCTCTGGAGGGTTGACAATATCACTCAATACTATGTATTTTCTCCCAGATTTGTACTGTGATCAACAATACACAGGAGAGAGATTACTTGCTTTGGCTATGTAAACATATGTTTCCCATGCCAATAAAGCCCATTGAATTAAATTGGAGGGAGAGAGAGAGGGGTGTGGCTGTGGTTTAGCAGGCATCCTTGATGATGATCCCTCATAACCAGATCCCTGTAATTAGCACCGTGTCACATTATCAGTTAGCATGGAGGGGATTGCAATGCTAATCAGGGCTTTACTATGGTTGTGTGCTTCACTGTGTGTGTAACCCATTGACTTTAAGGAGGGTGTCACGGTGAGGACGCCATGCAACAGGGCTCTCTGAGGAGGACGCTCAGACAGTAGAGTTCAGAGTCGAGGGAAATTAGCAAACACTGTCTGAGCTATTCAACCAGGACCACAAGTTTACTCACAAAAAGAGTTCAGTCATCGGTGTGTACTTTTTTTCTCCTATATTAGCATGGACCCCAATGTCCTGACAATTCACCCGAATATCCTGAAAAGGTAGGAAAACAAAAACATTTTTGAAAAGTCAGGATTTTTTTCAGGTCCTGAATTTGTTCAAATGCTATTTTAAGCTTAAGGGTTATGATTATGGGTTAAGGTTAGGGTTTTTGGGGCTAGGGTTAGGTTAAGGGGTAGGGTTAGGGAAAATACGATTTTTAATGGTAAAACATTTTTACACACCAAAAAGTCCTAACATTTAATGAAAACAAAGCTGTGTGTGTGGATCATGTATGAGGGGCTGTGAGTGGGTCATTTATAGAAATAGAATCTGGTTATTCTTTCGATGGGGTCATCATGGTACATTCATGGTCTGTGACAGTGTGTTTCTGTGTCAGCTGCACTATGACAGTTTGTCATCAGCCTTATAAGTGTTTGTGCGTCACCTGTCCCTGTGCTGTCTCCACTTGTTTACCTTCTACTCAATAGAGAATGAGACATAGGGAGAAACCACTACAGTATTCTATAGGATAGCATAATACATTGTGTGGTTGTGAATTCATTGGTCTCCATTTGTCCAATGTCTCCATTTCAATGTTGCAAATGTCTAGATGTGTGTGCAAACATATGTCCATAAATACATGTTTGTAGGCTACATGTCATATACACTGAGTGTACAAAACATTATCAACACCTGCTCTTTCCATGACATAGACCAGGTGAAAGCTATGATCCCTTATTGATGTCACTTGTTAAATCCACTTCAATCAGTGCAGATGAAGGGGAGGAGACAGGTTAAAGAAGGATTTTTAAGCCATGAGACAATTGAGACATAGATTGTGTATGTGTGCCATTCAGAGGGTGAATGGGCAAGGAAAAATATTTAAGGGCTTTGAACGGGGTATGGTAGTAGGTGCCAGGTGCACTGGTTTGTGTCAAGAACTGCAACATTGCTGGGATTTTCACACTCAACAGTTTCCCGTGTGTATCAAGAATGGTCCACCACCTAAAGGACATCCAGGCAATTTGAAACAACTGTTGGAAGCATTGGAGCCAACATGGGCCAGCATCCCTGTGGAACGCTTTTGACACCTTGTAGAGTCCATGCCCCGATGAATTGAGGCTGTTCTGAGGGCGAAAGGGGGGAGGGGTGCATCTCAATATTAGGAAGGTGTTCTTAATGTTTGATACACTCAGTGTTTGTTTGTAGGGGACATGTGTGATACTATCTTTATTGCTGGCATTCACACATTTGCTGGTGTTTACATTAAATGTCAAAGGTTTTCATTCATGCCTTAATGACCTGAGGGTGGATTGAACAGTAGAGATCAGAGAAAGGGGCATCTATGACCCAGCCTTTACCTTGCCATCAGGTGCCCTCCATCACCCCATTAGGGCTTACAGTATAGTCACCTCATATACTTCTATGGCCCTGTCTCTGTCCCTGTCCAGTTGGGGCCTGTGCTTGGCTGAGGTTGATGAGACTGATGTTAGGCGGGACTCTGTAGTCTGGTTGTATCTGATGTTAGGCGGGACTCTGTAGTCTGGTTGTATCTGTTGTTAGGCGGGACTCTGTAGTCTGGTTGTATCTGTTGTTAGGCGGGACTCTGTAGTCTGGTTGTATCTGTTGTTAGGCGGGACTCTGTAGTCTGGTTGTATCTGATGTTAGGCGGGACTCTGTAGTCTGGTTGTATCTGTTGTTAGGCGGGACTCTGTAGTCTGGTTGTATCTGTTGTTAGGCGGGACTCTGTAGTCTGGTTGTATCTGTTGTTAGGCGGGACTCTGTAGTCTGGTTGTATCTGATGTTAGGCGGGACTCTGTAGTCTGGTTGTATCTGTTGTTAGGCGGGACTCTGTAGTCTGGTTGTATCTGTTGTTAGGCGGGACTCTAGTCTGGTTGTATCTGTTGTTAGGCGGGACTCTGTAGTCTGGTTGTATCTGTTGTTAGGCGGGACTCTGTAGTCTGGTTGTATCTGTTGTTAGGCGGGACTCTGTAGTCTGGTTGTATCTGTTGTTAGGCGGGACTCTGTAGTCTGGTTGTATCTGTTGTTAGGCGGGACTCTGTAGTCTGGTTGTATCTGTTGTTAGGCGGGACTCTGTAGTCTGGTTGTATCTGTTGTTAGGCGGGACTCTGTAGTCTGGTTGTATCTGTTGTTAGGCGGGACTCTGTAGTCTGGTTGTATCTGATGTTAGGCGGGACTCTGTAGTCTGGTTGTATCTGTTGTTAGGCGGGACTCTGTAGTCTGGTTGTATCTGTTGTTAGGCGGGACTCTGTAGTCTGGTTGTATCTGTTGTTAGGCGGGACTCTGTAGTCTGGTTGTATCTGTTGTTAGGCGGGACTCTGTAGTCTGGTTGTATCTGTTGTTAGGCGGGACTCTGTAGTCTGGTTGTATCTGTTGTTAGGCAGGACTCTGTAGTCTGGTTGTATCTGTTGTTAGGCGGGACTCTGTAGTCTGGTTGTATCTGTTGTTAGGCAGGACTCTGTAGTCTGGTTGTATCTGTTGTTAGGCGGGACTCTGTAGTCTGGTTGTATCTGTTGTTAGGCGGGACTCTGTAGTCTGGTTGTATCTGTTGTTAGGCGGGACTCTGTAGTCTGGTTGTATCTGTTGTTAGACTGGACTCTGTAGTCTGGTTGTATCTGTTGTTAGGCGGGACTCTGTAGTCTGGTTGTATCTGTTGTTAGGCGGGACTCTGTAGTCTGGTTGTATCTGTTGTTAGGCGGGACTCTGTAGTCTGGTTGTATCTGATGTTAGGCGGGACTCTGTAGTCTGGTTGTATCTGTTGTTAGGCGGGACTCTGTAGTCTGGTTGTATCTGTTGTTAGGCGGGACTCTGTAGTCTGGTTGTATCTGTTGTTAGGCGGGACTCTGTAGTCTGGTTGTATCTGATGTTAGGCGGGACTCTGTAGTCTGGTTGTATCTGTTGTTAGGCGGGACTCTGTAGTCTGGTTGTATCTGTTGTTAGGCGGGACTCTAGTCTGGTTGTATCTGTTGTTAGGCGGGACTCTGTAGTCTGGTTGTATCTGTTGTTAGGCGGGACTCTGTAGTCTGGTTGTATCTGTTGTTAGGCGGGACTCTGTAGTCTGGTTGTATCTGTTGTTAGGCGGGACTCTGTAGTCTGGTTGTATCTGTTGTTAGGCGGGACTCTGTAGTCTGGTTGTATCTGTTGTTAGGCGGGACTCTGTAGTCTGGTTGTATCTGTTGTTAGGCGGGACTCTGTAGTCTGGTTGTATCTGTTGTTAGGCGGGACTCTGTAGTCTGGTTGTATCTGTTGTTAGGCGGGACTCTGTAGTCTGGTTGTATCTGATGTTAGGCGGGACTCTGTAGTCTGGTTGTATCTGTTGTTAGGCGGGACTCTGTAGTCTGGTTGTATCTGTTGTTAGGCGGGACTCTGTAGTCTGGTTGTATCTGTTGTTAGGCGGGACTCTGTAGTCTGGTTGTATCTGTTGTTAGGCGGGACTCTGTAGTCTGGTTGTATCTGTTGTTAGGCGGGACTCTGTAGTCTGGTTGTATCTGTTGTTAGGCAGGACTCTGTAGTCTGGTTGTATCTGTTGTTAGGCGGGACTCTGTAGTCTGGTTGTATCTGTTGTTAGGCAGGACTCTGTAGTCTGGTTGTATCTGTTGTTAGGCGGGACTCTGTAGTCTGGTTGTATCTGTTGTTAGGCGGGACTCTGTAGTCTGGTTGTATCTGTTGTTAGGCGGGACTCTGTAGTCTGGTTGTATCTGTTGTTAGACTGGACTCTGTAGTCTGGTTGTATCTGTTGTTAGGCGGGACTCTGTAGTCTGGTTGTATCTGTTGTTAGGCAGGACTCTGTAATCTGGTTGTATCTGTTGTTAGGCGGGACTCTGTAGTCTGGTTGTATCTGTTGTTAGGCAGGACTCTGTAGTCTGGTTGTATCTGATGTTAGGCGGGACTCTGTAATCTGGTTGTATCTGATGTTAAGCAGGTGTCACGTTCGTTCATAGACGGGTCAGACCAAGGTGCAGCGTGATATGCATACATGTTTATTTAAACTTAATAAACACTCGACAAAACAATAAACGAAACGTGAAGTCCAAGGTAGACACAAACAACATACCTTTCACGGAACAAGATCCCACAACCCACTAGTGCCAATAGGCTGCCTAAGTATGGTCCCCAATCAGAGACAACAAGCTACAGCTGCCTCTGATTGGGAACCACACCGGCCAACATAGATCTAGACCTACTAGATCGAAACATAGAACTACACAACATAGAAAATCACACCCTGACTCAACAAATAAGAGTCCCCAGAGTCAGGGCGTGACAGCAGGACTCTGTAGTCTGGTTGTATCTGATGTTAGGTGGAACTCTGTAGTCTGGTTGTATCTGATGTTAGGCGGGACTCTGTAATCTGGTTGTATCTGTTGTTAGGCAGGACTCTGTAGTCTGGTTGTATCTGTTGTTAGGCAGGACTCTGTAGTCTGGTTGTATCTGTTGTTAGGCAGGACTCTGTAGTCTGGTTGTATCTGATGTTAGGCAGGACTCTGTAGTCTGGTTGTATCTGATGTTAGGCAGGACTCTGTAGTCTGGTTGTTTCTGATGTTAGGCGGGACTCTGTAATCTGGTTGTATCTGATGTTAGGCGGGACTCTGTAATCTGGTTGTATCTGATGTTAGGCGGGACTCTGTCGCTATGTTATATGTGTTGTCTGGCTGGAGGCAGCCCAGGTGATGAATGAGTAGGAGGAGAGAACTGTGGGAGATGGCAAGGAGCACAGGCACGATTCCCCCTCCCGTCCTCTCTCTTCACTTCTCTCCCCCAGACAGTGTATCCCCTGGTCATTGATTACCTCATCCCCCATTCTACCCCTCCCTCCCTCCCTCTCCCAAGGTGGTGTGTGTGTGTGTGGTTGTAAACAACAGGTTTTAGGGGGCTACTCACACCCTCCTCAGGTCAGGGTGAATTATTCATAGGGACAACTGATCTGCATTTCAAATGGCACCCTATTCCCTATATAGTGCACTACTTTTGACCCGAACCCTATGGGCCCTGGTCAAAAGTAGTGCACTATAAAGGGAATAGGGTGCCATTTGGGACGCAACCATGGTGTACTTTTCATGCCCATTCTGTCAGTCTGCCAAGGTGACGCTAGCCCCCCACTATAGTAGAGGTTACATCATCACTGCCAGCCAGCATCCGCTTGTGCGCGCGTCCGACTTGATTGTGTATGTGTGTGTGTGCGCATGCGCATGCGTGCGTCCAAGTATGTGTGTCTGTGAGCATGCGTCCGAGTGTGTTTGTGCGTGTGTTCCATTTGTTAGCCTAGTTTCTCATTTCGGAGATTGGCCTGGGGCAATCACACAGTGTGCTTCTGTACTGTGTTCCACGCAGCAGAGGGAGCATCTCGTTTTGGGGTCATGCCACTATCATGTACAACAACAGAGCTTACTACTACAGTATTTGCATGCATCAGTGTTGGCTGGGGTAGCTTACACTACCACAATGCAGCAAACAGGAAGCAATACTATTTATAAGATTCTAAACTGAGAAATGCTGACATGGTATGCATGGCCTTGGTGCAGAGCTCGGCTCTGATGTCATTGTCATGAATAGTCTGTTTTCTGATGTAATTCAATTCTATGGAAATGATGTGTCAATTCTATTTCCACATTCGATTGGAACTTTTCTTTGTAATGGGCTGTCTCTTCAGTTGCATGGGTGTGGACTCTTTGAGATGACATTGGACATTAGAGTTTCCCGAGGAGTCATTTGATCTCGCTGATGGTTATTTCCTCAACAAAGTTGGGGAACACGTCTCCTAATGACATTGGACCCTTAAAAGAGGAGGAACATCAGAGAAGCTGTACATATGTTTGTCAGTGTAAACAGGCAATATAAAGAAACATCAACATTACATTTTAGCAGACGCTCTTATCCAGAGCGACTCACAGGAGCAAATAGGGTTAAGTGCCTTGCTCAAAGGCACATCGACAGATTTTTCACCTAGTCGGCTCTGGGATTAGAACCAGAGACCTTTCGGTTACTGGCACAACGCTCTTAACCACTAAGCTATAGAGACTTACTATAGAGACTTAGTGGAATGACATCAAATCAAATGTTATTTGTCAAATGCGCCGAATAAAACAAGTGTAGACCTGACCGTGAAATGCTTACTTACAAGCCCTTAACCAACAATGCAGTTTAAGAAATGTATACAAAGTCACATTACTGTGGTCTCTCTTTCTGTTTCTCTCTCTCTCTTACACACACACACACACATTTCCGTGAGTAAGTGATAAGGAGGGTAGTGGCCCACAGAGGGACAGGAAGAGGCTGGTTATATAAAGAGTGTGTGTGAACAGATCAAGGACAGACAGCAGTGAAGGGCTAGTGCAGCACTCCTTCCTCCCTCCCCCGCAGGAGGAGACCTATCTGTGTTTGATGTTTTGACCTGAGAGCAGAGGCCACACAGGGCACTTTACCACAAATGCATATCTCCTCGGTGCTCCTCGGTAAGTGTGTGTGTGTGTGTGTGTGTGTGTGTGTGTGTGTATATATATGTGTGTAAAGTGTACTCTTGCTCTGCACTGAGAATGAGAACCCTGCCTGGGGGCACGCAGCCGCACAGCCAGACCCACTGCAATGCACCATGGGTAGGGAGAACCAGGCAGGCATGCAGGCAGGCCAATCAATAGTCATTTAGGGAGACCTCAGTGAACCCTGTGGGCTCTGATCAGCTCCGCTCCGGTCTGATCAGGGCTGTGGCTGTGCATGTCAATCCCAGCTCAACCTGCTCTCAGCTGGAGCTGGTTCATGCTGCTCACAGACTGGGTCAGGCTGGGGGGAGAGGTCAAAGGGGAAAGGTTACACTGGGTCTTTGGGGGCAATGGGGAGAGCATGGGTGAAAGACCAAGGGTTTCTGTGTAGTGCACCTATAGAAGGAGTCGTGAAATATATGTCTGCATCGGTATACTACATGTACACCTGCTCGTCGAACATCTCATTCCAAAATCATGGCCTTTAATATGGAGGTGATCCCACCTTTGCTGCTATAACACTCTTCTGGGAAGGCTTTCCACTAGATGTTGGAACATTGCTGCGGGGACTTGATTCCATTCAGATACAAGAGCATTAGTGAGGTCGGGTACTGATGTTGGGCGATTAGGCCTGGCTCGCAGTCGGCGTTCCAATTCATCCCAAAGTTGTTAGATGGGGTTGAGGTCAGGGCTCTGTGCAGGCCAGTAAAGTTCTTCCACACCAATCTCGACAAACCATTTCTGTATGTACCTCGCTTTGTGCACGGGGGCATTGTCATGCTGAAACAGGAAAGGGCCTTCCCCAAACTGTTGCCACACAGTTGGAAGCACAGAATTATCTAGAATGTCATTGTATGCTGTAGCGTTAAGATTTCCCTTCACTGGAACTAAGGGGCCTAGCCCGAACCATGAAAAACAGCCCCAGACCATTATTCCTTCTCCACCAAACTTTACAGTTGGCACTATGCATTCGGGCAGGTAGCGTTCTCCTGGCATCCGCCAAACCCAGATTTGTCTGTCGGACTGCCAGATGTTGAGGCGTGATTCATCACTCCAGATAATGCGTTTCCATTGCTCCAGAGTCCAAAGTCGGCGGACTTTACACCACTCCAGCCGACGTTTGGCATTGCGCATGGTGATCTTAGGCTCGTGTGCGGCTGCTCGGCCATGGAAACCAATTTCATTAAGTTTGGAACTCGGTAGTGAGTGTTGCAACCGAGGACAGACGATTGTTTTGAGCTTCTGTGAGCTTGTGTGGCCTACCACTTCGCGGCTGAGCCGTTGTTGCTCCTAGACGTTTCCACTTCACAATGACAGCACTTACAGTTGACTGTGGCAGTTATAGCACGGCAGAAATTTGACACAGTGCCACGTTGAAAGTCACTGAGCTCTTCAGTAAGGCCATTCTACTGACAGTGTTTGTCTATGGAGATTGCATGGCGGTGTGCTCGATTTTATACACGGGTGTGGCTGAAATAGCTGAATCCACTAATTTGAAGGTAGATTATGTACATATGTGCATGAACCAGTTGCAGACACTCCTAATATGTCCTGTACTTAATGTATGTCCTGTACAGAGCCTCAGTCTTGTTTATAAGACAGTGTGGGTCTTCATACATTACATTCCATGTAAGTACAGATAGAGAATGGGGCTAGGGTGTAGGGAGGGAGTTCCCTCCTGGCCCCTGTACTGTGCCACTGTGGATATACTAAGGCGGTGTCCCAAATGCCACCCTATTCCCTACATAGTGCAGTACTTTTGAGCAGGGTCAATAGGGCTCTTTTTTGATGCCTTTTGGGATGCACACTACTCTGTCTGTACACCACTACCTGGAGGCCTGCTCTTAAACACAAGGTGACACGTGTGTGTGTGTGTGTGTCCCTGTGTGTGTTTGTGTGTTGCTGTCTTTATGTGCGCTGGGGCTCTCTGCCAAAGTTATCTGGCAGATTGTTTTGTCTGTTTCCCACAGATGGAATGCAGTCAGCTTGGAGCTAGGCAGCCAGAGTGAAAGGCGAGAGGTGAGATTGAGGGAGGGAAGACAAGAGTGGGTAGTTATAAAAAGATAATAAGAGAGAGAGCGAAAGAATGAGAGAGGGAGAGAGCGAGATAAAGGGAGGGAATGAGTGTGTGTTCCACAGTGGAACAGGTGCTATAATCTGAAGGCAGCCCTACCAGGCACCCCCCTGTCCCCCTTCTCTGCAGTGTTAGGAATTTCTCACTCCTCCTTTTGGGCCATAAAGAGAGATGAGCGATGTTACTGTTCTGGAGTGTGTGTGTTTATAACAGAGATAGACGTTGTGTAACCTATTGCCTATGTGTGTGTTTGCAAGTGTGTCTTAAGCACAAATAACACTGTCCTCAAGTCACCCTCGCGTACACCACACTGTACTAGCATCTAAAAGTTCTCCCTCACTTGCAAACATTTGAACTATTGACTAAACAACATCTGCAAGCATTGTCTACTCTCTCTGAGAGAGAGAGAGAGAGAGAGAGAGAGAGAGAGAGAGAGAGAGAGAGAGAGAGAGAGAGAGAGAGAGAGAGAGAGAGAGAGAGAGAGAGAGAGAGAGAGAGAGAGAGAGAGAGAGAGAGAGAGAGAGAGAGAGAGAGAGAGAGAGAGAGAGAGAGAGAGAGAGAGAGAGAGAGAGAGAGAGAGAGAGAGAGAGAGAGAGAGAGAGAGAGAGAGAGAGACTTGCGATGGCTCATCATTAATTTGTCATCGACCAATGACCTCTCTCTCGTTGTATGTTTCTGTAAGCCAGGGTCTGTCAGCTACATTGTTGCCATCATGCAGAGTGAGATTGTGTGATCAGGGTTGCCCATTGATTGGTAGTGATGTACACTGCATATACCAAACATTTGGAACACCTTCCTAATATTGAGTTGCATCTTATTTTGCCCTCAGAACAGACTCAATGCTTCCTAAAGTTATGTCAAGTTGGTTGGATGTCCTTTGGATGGTGGACCATTCTTGATACACACGGGAAACTGTTGAGCATGAAAAACCCAGCAGCGTTGCAGTTCTTACATTTTAGTCATTTAGCAGACGCTCTTATCCAGAGCGACTTACAGTTAGTGAGTGCATACATTATTTTTCATTTTTCATACTGGCCCCCCGTGTGAATCGAACCCACAACCCTGGCGTTGCAAACGCCATGCTCTACCAACTGAGCTATATCCCTGCCGGCCAATCCCTCCCCTACCCTGGACGACGCTGGGCCAATTGTGCACCGCCCCATGGGTCTCCCGGTCGCGGCCAGCTACGACAGAGCCTGGATTCGAACCAGGATCTCTAGTGGCACAGCTAGCACTGCGATGCAGTGCCTTAGACCACAAACCTGTGCCCCTGGCACCTACTACCACACCCCGTTCAAAGGCACTTAAATGTTTTGTCTTTCCCATTCACCCTCTGAATGGCACACATACACAATCCATCTCAAGGCTTAAAAATCCTAAGCAGTGTCCAGGCACTGTGTGAAGGATGTCAGTCTGGAATGATCAGCTGCTGCTTCATTACTGTGATCATTATTGAGGCCAAGTAGTAGTCCTCTCTTCTCTGAGCACCACAGCTGGATCCTATCCTAGGTATACATGCCACTAACCTCCTGGCCCAATTACTGAACCACTGAAGGCTACTGATGCTCCCATTACCAAGGAAATGGAGATACTTCATACAACCAGTGTGTGCTGTAGTGATCTTGAGTATGGTGTGTGTGGGAGGGTGCGTTGGAGATGGATGAGTGTCCACCTGCACTCATCGCTCCACTCCAGTATGTCTCCTCTTCCTCCATACATCACTATAATGAGTCATTAGGCTGCTCCTTTAAGCATGGCTCCAGTTCTGTCTGTTCTGTGCTCTGGTTCATATGCTCTGGACTACTACATATCTACTGTGTCTTTACATCTCTGGGTAGAAATTGCCCAGATCTTGGATCAGTTTACCCTCCCCAAATCCTAACCTTAACCATTAGGGGGAAATGCTAAACGGACCCAATATCAGTGTTTAGGGGTAACTTTATCCAACTTTTTTAGTCTTTACATGTTAAGTGCCCACTAGTTTCCCTCTCTTTCTGTACTTCAACAGCCCTGCATGCGCCCTCCAGTGGCCATATGGTGAAACTGAAACTCAATTCATTTCCATGTTGAAGGGATTATGGATTATATATTTAGGGTAATTCTCCCTACTGTGCTGTACAGGAACAGATGGCCCTCCTCTTTATTCATCTCCACGCCAACACAAGGCAGATGTTTATTTATGTGGATTTATTTATTCAAATTTTATTGCCCATTTGTGTTAAATCCAAGACAATTTCTAATCTGTCCCAGTGGGGCTGGTTATTTGTTTCAGTGTTGATCACAGCTAGGGTGTCTAGGGTAAGTTAAATACGAATTAATAAACTGTTGTTACTGAACTGAATGTTAAATATTGTCTGGTTAAACATGCAGGGGGGTCTAGGGCCAGGCTATTTTTATGGCACCTTGTTTCATTCATATAACTGTGTTAGGAGGTGCAATAGGCTAGCAGGACAAGCATACAATATATGGTAAGGATGAGTGTGTGTGTGTTTGGAAGGGGGAAGATGTCTCCATGAGATAAGACCCCTACACCAGTCCCCCTCATGCCCCCCTTCTCCCGTCCCCAAACCCAAGGAGTGAGTCCCTCTTCTAAGGCCCCGTCTAGACAAGCTGTCCCCCTCTGTTTTTAGGACAGGGGACACTGGGGAAATGCCAGGATTAGGATATGACCCTCTGACAGAGATACAGTAATTAACACAAATATACAATTGTTTGTACAGTACAATCCTTCTGCTGTCAAATAAATCCTTAGGGGGGCCCTAACCAAGATGTCTTTAATCCTTGACGTTCTGGTGTTCTAAAATCATATCTGGTCCATATTAATGGATAGCAGGAAATGGGGTCAGTGGAAGGCCTTTATGATTGGTGATGTGAACGGACTGTGTTTATACTATGGTTAAATCATGACTGTGATATTTAATTTGAGCTCCACAGCTACCTAACGGATGTCATTACTCAGTCTGACACACAGAAATAGAATCGGAAATAGAATCTATTCTCTGACTAACAGAGTGAATAAAATAGGATAGGCAGAAGCATCAGAAATGGTATACCGTATATGAGTGACTCATCTCTGGGTCCTTTGCAGTGTTATTGCTATAACCTACATTTTACACAGGACTCCTACATGTATGCACTTACGTATAGGTCGAAGGGTCAGCAGCGTGAGGAGGTTTCCCATTGTCTCCAGCTCCAGGAAGTGACATCAGAGACGGGAAGCGGAGCGGTGAAGGTAAAGGAGGCAGCAGATACATATGTGCCTGTGAAGTGACGGGCAGAGGAAGGAAACAGGAGACCTACTGGAACCGTCTGTCTCCCAGATTGGGGGTAGAGTGCTGGGAAGAGGTGGGGTGGAGAGAGGGTGGTGGGTGCAGCACAGCGGGGATGTCTTCCGACTGAGGAATGTGTACCACTGCCAAGCAGTTATAGCAACAGTTGAATTACCTGGATGTGATGCACATGTTACGGCTCAGTATGGGGGGGGGTCTCATATTTCCCTTATTATTCACACAAGTAAAGAGAAAGGAGCCAGACTGGAAACAGTGTGGATATGACTGTGAATTGGTTACCGATTGTGACGTCCCTCTAATCAGCAGCCAGTGTGTGAAGGCCATGTATTCATGTTTTTGTGTATCTCAGATAATGGGGAATTAATATGTAGGATACATTGTGTATTTATACAACCTCAGATTGTGCTATGAGATTAGTGTGTGGGTGTGTGTACATTTTCTGGACTAATGCCAATATGATGTACCTTGACAGGGGTGTGCTAGTCCACCACACCTAGTGCAGGGTACACAAGCTGGTGACACTGCTGGAGGCCCTGAACCATGACTCCAGTGACGCCCTCCACAGCCTCAACCTTGACCTTAGCCTCAGCCCCAGACATAACCTTAGCCCCAGCTCTGAGTCTAATCTGTCTTTACAGACATATACAGTTATTATATATGTCTGACAGGGAGTTTCTCATCCATTCTCTATCTGGCTGAACAAACCTGGAGAAGAGAGGCGAGGAATGAGTGAGATGGGCAGCTGCAGAGAAGAGAGGATTATAATGATATGGAGTAAGGAGAGAGGGAGCGAGGGAGCGAGGGAGCGAGGAGAGGCTAGAGGAAGGGTGGAAGAGAGCAGAATACCAGACAGCTAGAGGAAAAGGGAATGGCAGGGGTGAGGAAAGAGGTTGGGCAGTAGACCAGGGAAAGGGGATGTGGATGGTTGGGGGAGGGGTGGAAGGGCACAGAAGTTTGAGGAAATTGTCAGTAGAAGTGACCTAGTAGGGGCTGGGGGAGAGGGAGAGGGCGGCTGGGAGGAATTTTAGCAGAGGAGTGGAGAGAGCCCTGTGCCACCTGCAATAACAGACCAGCCTAAATACTCTAACCAGTGGCACTAACACACTACCATCGCAGGGGTTTCACCACAAAAGGACACCACCATGTGTGATATTTCTGTGTATTTTACTACATGGTTTATTCACAGTATTCACATACATTTATGAAGTCCAGTCAACAAAACTACACCATGCCTTCCTGCGTCTGTACCAGTCTTGACTGCAGGTTCATCATTAATCTTGTTCTGGAGGCAGCTCTGCAGAGTGGTCACTAGCTGGCACAGCCACAAAGTCATAAAATCTGATTTTAAACCTAACCATAACCTTAACCACACTGCTAACCCTAATTCCTAACTCGAACCTTAAATTAAGCCCCAAAAGTTCATTTTAGTTTTCATAAATTTTTACAATATAGACAATTTTGACTTTGCAGCTGGCCTATCTAGCGGAAATCAGGGGTTGGAACCAAAATTATTTTCCAATCTTATTTTCCAATCTAGCTAGCTAACAAGCTTGTGTGTGCAGAGCAGCACTATCATTAAAAACACGTCTTACCTTTTTGCAGTTAATAAATCCAATATGAAACGTGATAACTATAGTATCCTTAACTAACATTGAAAAAGTTAATCCATTATATTAAACATCTCTCCCTAATTTCTGAATCATGTTTGTAACATAATCAGTATGCTTCAGAGCTTCAGAGCGTGAATGCTTTGCATAGGTGCTTTGTTGCGATTTTTGTGGGACTGAAAAAATAAATGCCCAGAATTAAAAAGAACGTTATTAACCGGTTCCCATGCTTTTAAAATAAAGGTTCTGTTCCGGAACAGTACAGATCACTTTTGTTTCCGGTTCGGGTTCTGTTCCTCAAATAATGTAGTTATTTTCCGGTTTTATTTTCTGTTCCCTGAACCGTTTCAAACCCATGGCAGAAATCACTCAGGTTTGCCTCCAGGACAAGACTCATCCCAATGAATGTCAACCTGCGTCTTGACTGGTCAGCTGTCTCCCCCCTCTACATGCCAGTTGTCCAGGCAAACAAAGAGAGGACCCCCCCCCCCCCCCCATGCCTCTACTCCTCCATACCGCGAGTGGGGAATTTATGGCTCACAGTGGAATCTGGACATGCTGGGGTCACCACCCTGCACTCCTTCCCACAGCCCCACAGCCTTACCCCCTTCAAAGGAGTGCCCCAGGATCCTCTGTGTCAACAGGCAGCACAGCCACGACAGACCAGGATGTTACTTACTGCAGTCTATCTCAAACACTCTATGGGACAAGACACTCAGACATACACACAAGTGTCTGTTACGAAGATGACTGTATGATCACTCAGAATGATCTCTCAAAAAGTGTCTATCTCTCACTCTCAAACACACACACATACACACACTTCATTATCATTCCATTGTATTTATTTAGCCAGGATACTCCATTCAGTAACATTTGCCCCAAACACATACATACACATACCACACACTTGAACTCATCCACATTGATCGGAGACCCATGCCTCCATCTCTCCCACTCCACTCTTACAGAGCACATTTTGTGCTGTGTGACCAAGACAGCTATAATGGTTTTCAATTATTATATTTGAGATGGGGTCAGAGTGAAGGTTACTGTGTATATTAGATCAACAGAGAGAGAGAGCGAGGGAGAGAGAGAGAGAGAGAGGGACAGAGAAAGAGGGACAGAAAGAGAGGGAGTGAGAGAGAGGGACAGAGAAAGAGGGACAGAAAGAGAGGGAGTGAGAGAGCGGGAGAGAGAAAGAGGGACAGAAAGAGAGGGAGTGAGAGAGCGGGAGAGAGAAAGAGGGACAGAAAGAGAGGGAGTGAGAGAGCGGGAGAGAGAAAGAGGGACAGAAAGAGAGGGAGTGAGAGAGAGGGACAGAGAAAGAGGGAGAGACGTCTTGGCTGGACTCGAACATTGTGTCCATTCAGCTCTTAGCAGTGCTACAGATACAGTCCAGGCAGCAGCACTAAATGTAATTGTGTCAGATGGAGGGCTGAGAAAGAGAGAGCGAGAGAGGGCTACTGTGCTGTGACAGGCCTGACAGAGTAGCAGTGTGTGCTAATGCGGCACTCCATACTAAGGAGGCCCACTGTGAATGATGTTGAAAGGATATGGCAACAAAGCTGAGAACGAACAAAAGTGTGGTGTGTCTGTGTGTGTGTCATACATTTACTCACACAGGAAGGAGGGCTTCAATCTCAGGACTAGAGGGAACTGGAGTGAAAAAGTGATATGAAAAGAGGAGAGGGGACGAGACATCAGTCCGAGGGGGTGAGAACAGCGATGGGACAGGCCTTGAGACGAGGAGTGTGAGTGTAGATATCCAGCTAAATGGAGTGACCGGAATTGATTGTAACATACAGTGAGTGCAGAGGCACGGGACTGTGAACTGGTCCACAGTGATAGCTAGCATGGCATTTTTTTTTCTTTCCTAATTTTATCAAGTTTGGCACAGTTGGAATCTCGTTAATGCGGCGGTTGGTTGGTTCCGGGTATGACCGCGAGCCGACCCCGTGAGCGGGCAGCGGCGAGCGGGCAGCAGCAGTGGTGGGGCCCAGCCCAGGGGGGTTTGAGATGGGGCGCAGTGGAGCGAGTAAACATGATGAACGTTGATTGTTTGTCGGTTACCCTCCAAAGTGCTCCCTCTGCTGTGCGTTGTTATGTAATGACCGCCTGGGAGGGCTGATGGTCTTTTGGTGCTCTCCCCCTATACACCCCCCTGGAGGAGAGAGATAGGGGTGTCAGCACCCATCAGCGTCAAACTCTGTCTCGCTCAGTCGACCACAGGGACCCTCTCTGGGCCTTGGGCTGTGTGCCAATGACTAAGGCTGTTCAACAGACCCAGAGAGAGAGAAGAGAGGGAGGGGGCGAGTGGTATTACTCCAGACAGATATACATACTGTACAGCGCTCAGACCTACAATAGTGTAGGAAATACATCACTAACACCAGGGGCGCAACTTTGGTTTTAGAAGTGGGGGGGACATATATACACTACCGTTCAAAAGTTTGGGGTCACTTAGAAATGTCTTTGTTTTCGAAAGAAAAGCAATTTTTTTGTCAATTTTAAATAACATCAAATTGATCAGAAATACAGTGTAGACATTGTTAATGTTGTAAATGGCTATTGTAGCTGGAAACTGCTGATTTTTAATGGAATATCTACATAGGCATACAGAGGCCCATTATCAGCAACCATCAGTCCTGTGTTCCAATGGCACGTTGTGTTTGCTAATAATAATAATAATATATCCAAGTTTATCATTTTAAAAGGCTAATTGATCATTAGAAAATATTTTTTTCCAATTATGTTAGCACAGCTGAAAACTGTTGTGCTGATTTAAAGAAGCAATAAAACTGCCCTTCTTGAGACTAGTTGAGTATCTGGAGCATCAGCAATTGTGGGTTCGATTACACGCTCAAAATGGCCAGAAACAAAGAACTTTCTTCTGAAACTCGTCAGTCTATTCTTGTTCTGAGAAATGAAAGCTATTCTATGTGAGAAATTGCCAAGAAACTGAAGATCTCGTACAACGCTTTGTACTACTCCCTTCACAGAACAGCGCAAACTGTCTCTAACCAGAATAGAAAGAGGAGTGGGAGGCCCCGGTGCACAACTGAGAAAGAGGACAAATACATTAGTGTCTAGTTTGAAAAACAGGCGCCTCACAGGTCCTCAACTGGCAGCTTCATTAAATAGTACCCGAAAAACACCAGTCTCAATGTCAACAGTGAAGAGGCGACTCCGGGATGCTGACCTTCTAGGCAGAATTGCAAAGAAAAAGCCATATCTCAGACTGCCCATCTTAATCTTTTCTTTTCATTGGCCAGTCTGAGATATGGCTTTTTCTTTGCTACTCTGCCTAGAAGGTCAGCATCCCGGAGTCGCCTCTTCACTGTTGACGTTGAGACGTTGCCTTGTTTTGTATCATAAAAAATAAAATAAAAAGTATCACATTCCAATGATAAAACTGGGGGGGAACAAAAATGCAATTTCAGAATGTGGGGGGGGGGGGGGGGGTGGGGGGGACGGACATGTTCTGTCCCCAGTGAAAGTTGCGCCTCTGACTAACACACTATAGTACAATAGTAAATAAACTACTCCTGTCTCCATAGTAACAATGTAGTAGTAAGCTAAATCCAAATCTGCCCACTCAAACACCTGATAGACCGACTTCATCACAGAAGGCTCACAGTGGCTCCTTGGCTGGGCGTATTCTTGCTCTGACTCAGTCTCACCCTCATCAATAATAGAGGGGCCATTTTGCTGGGCTGACAGGCCAGTTGACTTCTCGTGGAGAAACCCAGACAGTGGAGTGCTGTAGCACTGTATCACCCGACACAGACCCAGAGCACATACAAGTGATTTACTCCTGTTTCTGGTTGAACAGAAAACACATGTAGCCTACTGTAGGGTCAGGGTGAGTCAGAGATCGGGGGCTGCGTCCCAAATTGCACCCTATTCCCTATCGGACCTGGTCAAAAGTAGCGCACTACTTTTGACAACAACAAAAAAAATACATAGGACAGGGTGCCATTTGAGACGCACCCAGAGAGAGCCTACAGACAGTGCTCAATAGTCACAGGGGACACGGAATAGTTCATCTCACCAGCTGCTATGGCCCTCACGCTCTCTGACCTCCCACCACTGACCTTAATGCTGCAACCCACCCTAGTCCCATATCTCCCCTCCTTACCCCCTCCTCCTCCTCATATCCCCTCACTCAGGGACCACGTGACCCCTCCAGACAGCACCATCTGCCCACCCTGCTCTGCTCTCCCACCTTATAAGCACAATCTCCTAGATAAGACCCTGGTCTCTCACTCTCCCATGGAGGACTCCGACTGACCAGCTATAGACTGACCTTCTGGCAGCAGTATGGAGCAATGGGTGTCTAAAATGTGTTCACTAATAGGGCCTCACCGAATCTTCAGACTCTCCATAGATATGTTTGGAAGTGAGCTCAGGTGGAAGTAGTTGAAGGTCATGGTGTATTCAAGATGTGTGTTCAGGTGCTGAGCTGCCCTTGACAAGGCTGGTGTATCAACACAAGGTGGGTGAGGGGGTCTGCAGCCATGTGGAGGAAGGGAGGAGGAGAGGAAGGCAGGGAGGGCAGCTGTGCATGGGAAGTATATTTCTCCCTGTGACTCGTTTCCCCAGGCAGCCAGGCAGGCAGGCGGCTTTGAAGTGGCTCTCCTTAGCCTGCTCCCTGCACCCCTCTCCACAGTCCAGTGTAATAGCAGCCATGTGGGCCCCCAGCTTTGAGCCACGTCTCAACCCCACCATATTTCTCCTTACACCAACAAACTCATTGCACTCTTTCCCCCTCGCCCCTATTTGTTCTCAATCATTCTCTGCTGAAGTTATTGTCTCTCTTTCTTTTCTACCCTTTCTGTTCTTTACTCTTTTTTGTGGTCAATATCTGTCCAGAACACATGTAATAACATTGTTTTGCACTTCAAGAATGGAAAGCATAGCATACAGAACTGTAGAATAACAATACTATTTGAGATTGGATGTGGTTGTGGTTTAGATTGGGAGTGACTAGTTATTTCTGTAATTTCTTGTCATCTCTGGTCAGAGGTGACTTAAATAACCATCTGTGGTTCCTGTCAATGCAATAACTTCCTGTGACTGAGTTTCTATTTATTTACACCTACAAATGTACTAATCTGTCTATTCTGCAACCTAATGGGCTATAAATACCACTTTAGTCACACTTCCCCCAAATTCCCATCTGTACAGTATGCAATGATCTAGCTTAGGCATTTACCAGAAACTGTTTTGTTTCTCTCAACCCATGTATCACTAGGCAACAGCTCCATGCTGACTCACCTTCATATGAACCTTAATTTCTCCCCTTGTATTTTTTCCCAAGTCTATCTCTGTATCTGGGTACAAAATGGCTTTGTTTAAATGGCATTGGGAACGCCGTGGCATGCGCACCCTGCACGCGTCACGGTTTCAGAAGAGACACGCATAGTAGTGTAAACATTCCGACCTAAACTTTTTGGCACAGCCAGAGGGAGCCCGTACGCTCCTTTACGGCAAGCCGAGTGCACCGTAATGGAAGGCAGGCGCTTTGCTCAATCCGCGCGCAGATTTCCCCAACGCGCCCTCAGCCTGTTTGTCTCAGTTTAACAGGCAGGCTGAGCAAGAGAGGGATTTACGTTGAGCCAGTCTGGCGGAGGAGGGGGAGCGACATCAACCAAACAGCCCAAACAACGGAAAAGAGGGGGGTTGGAAAGGAAGGAAATTGGATAGGTGAATGCCACAGAGCATCGCCACCAGACTAGGCAATAATAGTCTGTTCTTTACAGACTATTCTGTATTTGCAGATTTTTATATTATGTTGTAACCTCTTATAGCAGCAAATCTCACTCTCCTTTTTACTGCTCAACAATCCCAGCTGTCCAATGAATGGAGTTGCTTTCTGCCTTGTTGGAATCCCACCCTACCCAGCGAACGAAGTAAGTGATCGACCCCACTGTGTTGTCATCGATGTATTCTCGTAGCCTATGTTTTGTCTTCAAGATTTACCTCAGAAGCTCTTGCATTGGGCTATCTGGTTGGTCGGAGAGCATGATTTCCTAAGAGGATTAGTCCATGTCGCTACTGTGTACACACACAGACATATGATACAGAAAACCCGTCATTTCAACGAGTTCTCTGCAACTTAGTCCACACACCAACATTTGAATGTGTTCTCTGCTGGTGTTGATTGTTTATTTTGCTAGAACGCCAACTGTGGTCAATGTCCGAGAGACAAAACTTAAACCGCTCCCTTGCGAATTGCGATTTCAAGGCCACACTGACTGACACTGACGCTGGGACGATTGAATGTAATTTTGTCTGTCTGACCATTGAGTGGAGCTGTCAAACTCGGGACGGACGTCCGGCACAGGGATGGAACTCACGTCATTATCCAACGATACCCGCCATACCCATATAACGGTTTTAATTGGCTATTTAATCAACCCGTTTAGAAGTTTCTCGGTTTGTTGAAGTTTGTTTCCATTTCAAGTTGTCGACATGATTGATTAATAAAATTCACTCACAAACGTGTTAAAAAGCATTATTGAGCTTTAATCTTAGGACTCTCTTCCCCTATCTTTCCGGTTAGTTTTCCTGCAAGTCTTTCCCTATCTACTTTGGGTATTCAAGGACATGTGTTCCCTCTCCAAAATGTTTCTGTAGCCACTTGATAAAGCCAGACAAAGCTGTGTACAATATAACGGTTTCTAGATTAATTGTTACTTTGAACTCCACATGTTGCAACATAGTATCCCTGCAATGGCCGACTGAACACATTGAATTAGAGACTTGCCTTCTAAATGACTTTTTATGACCACAGACACAAAAAAAACAGTTTGCCAATGTATACATACAAACTATCTAGTTGTTTGCTTTGCAGAAAGCTGTCGAATAAAGGCTTGTATGTTTCATTTAAAGCCTAAAGAGTACAGTTGTAGTCCTATTGGTGGATAAACTCGGATAACCTCCACACATTATTGTCCCATGTTTGCAACGCTGTCCATCCCTACATCCAGTGTTGTGGTTGAGGCCTCTGAGGGTGGTGTGACATTGCTCAGCTATGCGATAAGAGCAGAGGTTGTCAACTGGGCCTCCCAGGTGGTCTGTGTATGTTTGGAAGAGGAGGGCTCTGTGTTGCTGTTTGTATGTCCTGGCTTGGCCGCAGAGGGCTGTGTCTGGGGGAATCTGTTTTTATTTAGCCTCCCAAGGCCTTTGACACAGTCTGGTGTGTGTGTGTGTGTGGTGTCTATCTCGTGTGTGTGGTCTATCTCATGTGTTTGTGACACAGTGTTTCACAACATCACCTGGGTCTTATCAACTTCTGCTTTCAAACTTGGCATCTCCTTCTCCCTATATCTCCCTACTTTTCTGCGCCATAGGCTGCTACTCTGAGGCACTCCTTGCTGCTCTTGCTTCCTCCTGCAAAGTTTATTTTCCCTAATCCATTTTCCTCAAAACAAGACAATGATTTTGTTGACGAGACTAGTTTGATTACATTGGGACAAAGTTGTAGGAAGAAAGTAAAAGATAAGGTAATAAGCAATGATGAAACACCATGATGTTCTAACTTTCCCCCATATCAGCAGTGATGATGTCCTACATTTAAAGGTCCTAACAGTCAGAATATGACCCTGGTCACAGCCAAAGCCTCCTGCCCCAACTTCAGACCTGACCCCTGCCCCACCCTAAGATCAGACCTCATCCCACCTCTAACCCTGACACTAGTGTCAAGCCCCAATCCTGGAGTACGCCCTGGAGAGGGAGATTGAGATGCCATTTTGTTTTTAGAGACTCTTCTGAAGGCCAACAAGCATTCTGTTACCACAGAGCTTGGTGTTTGTCTGTCTGAGTGTAAGGAGGGGAGAAGTGGACCTGCGTGCTTTCCCTCTCCTTCCCCTCCCCTGGTCAGGCAGCCTGGCCTGATTGAACACTGATTCAATTAAGAGCAAACCGACCAGCAGAAAAAGAGCAACGTTTTCGGTGGCCATTTGAATTTGAAAATAGAGGCCACAGTCTGAGGAGTCTGTTGTCAGTTGGCTCAGTGTGGAGTCTGATTGGAGTCTGCTGGGAGTGACAGTTGGAGTAGGATAGTTCTGTGGGACTGCATGTTGTTTGCAGGGCCTGATGGTTGGGTGTTGCAGTGATTTGGTGTTGCAGCAATGCTGTAGCTGGAATCAATAGGGATGACTACATTACAGGGGGGTGGATGGCTGGATGGGCCAGAGGCAGGCCCACTAAGACCCAGAGCGCATTGCGTCATGTGATGCTACAGTTTATTGATAGGAAATATGAGAGTCCTGTTATGAAAATCATCTCTGGTGCTAAGCCAATCAATGATGCAGCTGCCCTTGTGTTACAGTAGCACATGGTTCCCATTGGGTTCTGTGCATGCCATGTAGGCATATGCTTTCTTTCTTTCATATATGTATTTGAGGAACACTTTTCATTATGGTGTCTGTACGCTCAGTAGTTGATAACCATCAACATAACAATATTTTAACCGCTACTGAAGTATAAGTAAAATCTTTTTTAAAAGCCCCTCTCTCTTTTGCACTTAAGAGTAGAGCATCAAACTGCAGTGCTCAAATGGGCCTGCCGATTCAGCTGATCCTAGATCAGTCACGTGAGTCAGGTCCCAGACCTCAGACACCAGAGGCATGCTGATTCAGCTGTTCCAGCATCATTTACTGGTCAGAGCCGTTTCTCAGCATCAAAAGTGCAGTGTGTGAGGCTGCAGAGGGAAAAACCCCTATCCTGGATGATTATTAGCAGATGCCTTCACCACCTAGGAAAATGTTACATCAAGACAATGAATTCCCCTACAAGTTGTAAACATAAGCATTTACAAACTTCTTATGTACTGCTTATAAATGCAGTGTATGGGTTATGCATGTGTTCTTGTGGGTACCATTCAAAAGGTCAAGTATAATGTAACCCAGGAAGAATATACTTCAAGGAAATCCTATTTGTTGTCATGTGTCCATCCGTGTTGAAGTGACTGGATGGGAGAGAGGGCAGTGGGTAACATTTCACATGGGGGTGGAGGGAGAGCGAGGGGAGAGCGAGGGGAGAGCGAGTAAGCCCAGTGTTACAGAGTGGCCTGTGCTGTGTGAGTCCATTTAACACGGCTACGACGTCTCTCACACCTTAACACCAGCACACCGCCCCTCAGGCATTCCTCAAGGCCTCTACGGCAGACAGAAACTGCATACCACTGCACTGCACTGCATACACTCACACCTCACCTCAACAATCATTAACCTACACTGGGAGAGTGGGTGAGTGTGTGGATACTTTAATCTCCCAGACACGTACAGAAGTACAGGTGCACACAGTATACTTATAATATAGATGCATTCTAGAATGTCTACATACAAACAGACTCATAGTTATTCATTTTACACATTCTCCAATGTGTATGTATACTGCTGCAGCCCTAGGCTGTATTGGACAGTATGTACTGCTTCTAAGCTTGATGTGGTGACAGTGACAGAAGAGCATGGGAGAGAGAAATGCTGTTGTTTTGAATGCTTCACGAGCATGTAGCTACATTCGGAAGTGGAGAGTGAGAACCATGCCGCGTATTTACGCTGTACATGGCTTAAATGTCGCAAGCATTCCTATCCCAGGTCTCATGCAACACAGCTGATCTGAAGACTGACGTTAGAAATGAGATCCGCTTCACGTTTCAATGTCGCGTTTCATTCAAGACATCCGTGCAAATTTCACTTTCACGTGTCTGTTGTCATCCAGTACATCTGGCTGTTGTCATCCAGTACATCTGGCTGTTGTCATCCAGTACATCTCAATCTGCAACACTTTGGATGTCTTGCCCCACTGATCAAACCTCCCAGTACAGTATGAACTTAGTACACATTGGTAGACACTGCTGGAGCATTATGGACACTGCCCTCACTGGTCACACACGCACGCACGCACACACACACACACACACACACACACACACACACACACACACACACACACACACACACACACACACACACACACACACACACACACACACACACACATCATTTACTCTAGTTTTCGTAGCCTGACTACTGAAATGTCTTCTCAACTACCATTTTGCTACTTGAGTTCCCCTGTAGAACTTGTGCATAGCTACAGTATAGGCTATGCAAACATATAGAATGAGAGTAGGAGTCATCATTGAGTAGGTTGATGTTTATTGTCATGAGTCTTGTCCTGGAGGCAGAACTGAGCGATTTCCCCTTAGATGGGTCCCTCAAATGTGGCTTTATTGTAAAAATTCATTCAAACATAAATTAGCTTTTTGGTCATAATTTAGGGTTAGGCATTATGGTTAGTAGTGTGGTTAAAGTTAGGGTTAGGTTTACTATCGGATTTTATGACTTTGCGGCTGTGCCAGCTAGTGACCACTCTGCAGAGCTACCTCCATAACAAGATTCACGCCGAAAAAAGCTAACCTGCTATCATTGACCTTGTTTACCATGGCGATGAGGGGTGCGGCCCCTATAATGCAGCTATGCTGCTCAGGGCAGACTGACATACTGTACTCCCACTGCTAATGGTTGTGTATAGACCCCCTCTCTCTCTCACTCACTCTCTCACACACACACTTCCCGTAAGGAGCACTTTCAAGGAAACCGTCTGGGAGAAATGGTGGTCCTGTTATCTTAGCTGTCCTTAATGATTGCCTGCCCCAAATAGTGGGGGTTCCACAGTGGATTCTCCTACCCCTGTGCTGGCTGGAGGGCCAGAGAAGCTGGGCAGCAAGGACAGAACCTCTGTGTCTCTATCTTATGTGGCGTCTGATGGTCAGGCGTGCAGTGGTTTAGTGGAAATACAAAGGCTCTCTCTCAGTAACAGAGCAGGGCTAATTTGATTTAGCCTCCTGACAGTCTGGCCTGCCAGTGTCCCTTTGTCTGTGTGTGTGTGTGTGTGTTTTTAAGTGTGTTGCTCTTGTACAAGAAAACATGTGATTGAGTGTGTCTCTCTGTCTCTGATTGTTGTTGTGGAGGGCTCTCAATTAAGGAATTGGGAACAGGTCACGTCTTGTTCTGCGATGCAGACTTGACTCTGTCTGTCTGACTAGATAACTGTCTATCTGTCTGTGTGATCAGCCTGAAGCCAGGGGGCGGGGCCCACACAGGGGTCAGGGTTCAGAGGTTAGGGGCCCCTGATCACACACTTGGCCCCCAATAAAGAGAGGGTAAGGAGGCAGGAGGAGACCCCTGTCACTGGGTCCAGCAGAGGCCAGGGGGTTAAGTAGGGGAGGCCTTTGAGTACCCCCCCCCCCCCCCCCCCTCCCCCATTCAGATTGTGTATACAGATGTTTTGGGTGTGTCCATATGCATATTCACATCTATGATCTATGAATCAAACTTTTTCAAGATTTTGTTTGGTGGTGTAAATGCGATGACAGAATACTGTTTGTGAGTGAGATGAGAGAGAGAGAGACGGGTGTGTATTTGTTGTTTTAATGTTGTGTATATCTGCTTGTGCATGCTGTGTGTGTGTGTTATCTGTGTGTGTGTGTGGCTGCAGTGAGCTGAATGGTGCTCTGTCTCCATGCTCCTGTCAGATGTGGGAGCACAAGCCTACTCAGCCTTTTTGTGAACAGCAGGGTATTCTCAGGAATGTGTGGAACACAGAGAGAGGGAGAGAAAGAAGGAACACAGAGAGAGGGAGAGAAAGAAGGAACACAGAGAGAGGGGAGAGAAAGAAGGAACACAGAGAGAGGGGAGAGAAAGAAGGAACACAGAGAGAGGGGAGAGAAAGAAGGAACACAGAGAGAGGGGGGAGAAAGAAGGAACACAGAGAGAGGGGAGAGAAAGAAGGAACACAGAGAGAGGGGAGAGAAAGAAGGAACACAGAGAGAGGGGAGAGAAAGAAGGAACACAGAGAGAGGGAGAGAAAGAAGGAACACAGAGAGAGGGGAGAGAAAGAAGGAACACAGAGAGAGGGGAGAGAAAGAAGGAACACAGAGAGAGTGAGAGAAAGAAGGAACACAGAGAGAGGGGAGAGAAAGAATGAACACAGAGAGAGGGGAGAGAAAGAAGGAACACAGAGAGAGGGAGAGAAAGAAGGAACACAGAGAGAGGGGAGAGAAAGAAGGAACACAGAGAGAGTGAGAGAAAGAAGGAACACAGAGAGAGGGGAGAGAAAGAATGAACACAGAGAGAGGGGAGAGAAAGAAGGAACACAGAGAGAGGGAGAGAAAGAAGGAACACAGAGAGAGGGGAGAGAAAGAAGGAACACAGAGAGAGGGGAGAGAAAGAAGGAACACAGAGAGAGGGAGAGAAAGAAGGAACACAGAGAGAGGGGAGAGAAAGAATGAACACAGAGAGAGGGGAGAGAAAGAAGGAACACAGAGAGAGGGGAGAGAAAGAAGGAACACAGAGAGAGGGGAGAGAAAGAAGGAACACAGAGAGAGGGGAGAGAAAGAAGGAACACAGAGAGAGGGGAGAGAAAGAAGGAACACAGAGAGAGGGGAGAGAAAGAAGGAACACAGAGAGAGGGAGAGAAAGAAGGAACACAGAGAGATGGGGGGAGAGGGAGACTTGGTGAGTCAAAGCAAGCGAATGATAGCAGAGTGACAGACAGGTAGCCACAGACATCCATCTCAACAGATTGAGAGGGAAAGTAGATGAGAGCTGCAACCCCTCTATTACCCAGTAACATAGCATGCACCTTACCACCTCTTTCCCTGCTACACCTACTTGTAATAAAACACACACATGGCTCAAAGTGTGTTGGGCCCTGGATGGCTCAGTTGGTAGAGCATGATGCTTGCAACGCCAGCATTGTGGGTTCGATTCCCGGGGCCACCAATACGTAAAACTCTATAAGTCGGTTTGAACAAAAGTGTCTGCTAAATGGCATATATTCTATAGTGTTTGTGTTCTTTCTGGGTGTCGTGACCTGGAGGTCCTGTTGGTACCACATTTGCAGTGAGCAGAATGATCCCCCCCAGTGTGTCTCATGTCCCATAACTGGCATGTAGAAGACCTTCCAGTAGTAATTTGCTGAATGGGAGGTTTGGTATAGCACGGATCAGGGAGGATCCTCCTGGTTTGGGTATGGCAGATAATCAAAATGCTGTTGGAAGTGGATGAAGTGGGAGCTGTAGACAGTGAGTTACTCTCTGTCTGTTGGACTGATTTCCTAGTGGACTCACTGACCCCAATCAGCATTTCATCCATTGGTCAGGCTCTAACACATTCACAACACCACACACTCTCACTCTCTCACACACACACACACACACAATCTCTCACTCACACACACACTCACTCTCGCACTGCTGCAGGACATACTTATATACTGCATGTGTGCAAACACAGAACATGCTCATACTCTCTCTCTCTCTCTCTCTCTCTCTCTCTCTCTCTCTCTCTCTCTCTCTCTCTCTCTCTCTCTCTCATCTCACATGTGTTCTGTAATGCTTGTTGTCCCTGCAGTGAGCCAGTTAGCTTGTTCTGACAGGCCGGTTGACAGCTTGGAGCAGGGGGCTGGGATGAGCAGGCAGGCTGATGAGGAGATAAGGAGGCTGGGTAGAGATAGCGTGCTGAGCTGGGCTGGTTGCCTGGGGGTAGGGAGGGTTGGGTACTAGGGAGGATAGGAGAGCCTTCCAGGCAGGCGCCCCAGCAGAGCAGGCCCCGGGCACACTTCAACTACTCAATGTACTCCTATCTCTATATCTCTCTCTCTCTCTCTCTCTCTCTCTCTCTCCTCTCTCTCTCTCTCCTCTCTCTCTCTCTCTCTCTCTCTCTCTCTCTCTCTCTCTCTCTCTCTCTCTCCTCTCTCTCTCTCTCCTCTCTCTCTCTCCTCTCTCTCTCTCTCTCTCTCTCTCTCTCTCTCTCTCTCTCTCTCTCTCTCTCTCTCTCTCTCTCTCTCTCTCTCTCTCTCTCTCTCTCTCTCTCTCTCTCTCTCTCTCTCTCTCTCTCTCTCTCTCTCTCCTCTCTCTCTCTCCTCTCTCCTCTCTTTCTCTCTCTCTCTCTCTCCTCTCTCGTTCTCTCTCTCTCTCTCTCTCTCTCTCCTCTCTCTCTCTCTCTCCTCTCTTTCTCTCCTCTCTCTCTCTCTCTCTCTCTCTCTCTTCTCTCTCTCTCTCTCTCTCTCTCTCTCTCTCTCTCTCTCTCCTTTATTTACTGTGTGTATCAGGTCCTTCTGACACTCTTCCTTCCCTCTGTTTTCTCTGCTCCTTCCTTGTGGACTTGTTTTCTTGTTTTCCCCCTTCTCCTTTCTCACTGTTTTGTCTCGTTCTGTGATTAGACTTACAGAGCCACACTCAAACCGTCTACTTTGATCTCCTCTGTACTGCCTTATTTGGAAATCTCTAAATGCTCACATTTTTCAACTTGATGTCCGTGTTTGTGTAGTCCTGGTAGGTCTCTTCTAAAGTGCTCAGTTGTCACGGTCTAAATGGCCTTTTAGGTGTATGTTGTAGACTGTATTCCATCTTTCCGTTCTATACTCAGTGTTGAGATGTAACTTGGCTTTGGTTTTGGAGCTGTACAGTTTGTTTTGGAAGAGCTCTGTCTGTCAGACTCAATGTTATGCATCGGACTCTCTCTCTCATGCTATGTTAGAACGGTGTGTCACACAAACATACATAAACACACACACACACACAGTCACACACACACACACACACACACACACAGTCACAAACCCAACCACAAGGAAATGATAAAGGAGAAATGGTGTGTTTCTCTCCACTATCCACAGTAACTGTATCCCTTTCATCTGAGAGTGAGACAGAGGGAGGCCATATGTGTGGATGTGACTGGCGTGTCAACAGCCATGTTCCTATAGTCTCTGTGCTCCTCCTGGGGGGAAGGGGAGAGACCAAATTGAGGCTCTGCATGCAGAATTCTGCAGAAATATCTTCAGTGTACCGCGTAAAACACAAAATAACGCATGCAGAACTAGGCAGATACCCGCTAATTATCAAAATCCAGAAAAGAGCCGTTAAATTCTACAACCACCTAAAAGGAAGCGATTCCCAAACCTTCCATAACAAAGCCATCACTTACAGAGAAATGAACCTGGAGAATAGCCCCCCCCAGCAAGCTGGTCCTGGGGCTCTGTTCACAAACACAAACAGACCCCACAGAGCCCCAGGACAGCAACACAATTAGGCCCAACCAAATCATGAGAAAACAAAAAGATAATTACTTGACACATTGGAAAGAATTAACAAGAAAACTATGCAAACTAGAATGCTATTTGGCCCTAAACAGAGAGTACACAGTGGCAGAATACCTGACCACTGTGACTGACCCAAAATTAAGGAAAGCTTTGACTATGTACAGACTCAGTGAGCATAGCCTTGCTATTGAGAAAGGCTGCCATAGGCAGACCTGGCTCTCAAGAGAAGACCGGCTATGTGCATACTGCCCACAAAATGAGGTGGAAACTGAGCTGCACTTGCTAACCTCCTGCCAAATGTATGACCATATTAGAGACACATATTTCCCTCAGATTACACAGACCCACAAAGAATTCGAAAACAAATCAACGTTTGATAAACTCCCATATCTATTGGGTGAAATACCACAGTGTGCAATCACAGCAGCAAGATTTGTGACCTGTTGCCACAAAAAAAGGGCAACCAGTGAAGAACAAACACCATTGTAAATACAACCCATATTTATGTTTATTTATTTTACCTTTTGTACTTTAACTATTTGCACAACATTAACAACACTGTATATAGACATAATATGACATTTGAAATGTCTCTAATCCTTTAGTGTGTAATGTTTACTGTTCATTTTGTTGTTGTTGCTTATTTCACTTTTGTTTATTATCTAATTCACTTGCTTTGGCAATGTAAACATATGTTTTCATGCCAATAAAGCCCTTTGAATTGAATTGAGAGAGCCTTGTATCTGACCTTTATCTGCTGTGTAGAACATGGAGACCTTCATGGTCTGGAGGGGTGGAATGCTAGAGGGACCCGTCTCTCCGAGTCTCTGCCAGCCTTCATCTTCTACCCACAGCTAAGCTCTCCTCTGGCATGCAGGAAAGGCCACTAACACACAGTGAGGCTAAAGACACAGAAAGGCCATCAGGCCTGGCATATGTATCTCATCAAATTACACATGGAGATACAAGGCAGAGCCTGTGGCATATAGAACCGGCAGGGGTGCTGTGTACTGGCCTAGAACACACACCCACGGCTGGCTGGGCAGTACAGTGTTCATTCTAACAACAGGAAGGAGCGTGCAGCTCTACTGAAGATGAGACGATAGTGAGGACGAAGAGGACTTATCCTACCGTTTTCAAAACATGCCCAGGGAGAAGGACCTATTTGGGTACCATCTCTGTGCCAGTGGGGGATAGGGTACGGCTGGACCAGACGGTGGCTCAGGGGGGCGGTGCCCCGAAATCTCTGTGTCATCTCTACATCGTCTTATCACAGTGTACAGTGTGGGTAGTGGGAGCTGCAGCAGCTCAAGTCCAGGCTAGCACAGCATAGCATAGCACAGCATAGCACAGCATAGCATAGCACAGCATAGCACAGCATAGCACAGCATAGCACAGCATAGCATAGCATAGCATAGCATAGCACAGCATAGCATAGCACAGCCATGTTTCTTCTCCGTCCTTGTTGTCCTTTCTCTCTTTTCTTCTCCGTTGGTCTGCTGTAGGGTCTCTTGTGAATGACAATGAAACTCCAGCTCTGAGTTTTGGCAGATATGTTGACGTGTCACTTAATTAGCGACTGAGAGAACAGAATGTTGAATGGGGAAAAGCCTTGTGAAGAGAGAGGGCAGGGGGTTGTTAGAGTTTAGTGGTGTGTTCTGTTCTGTTCGTTGGCTGGCTGCTGTGCTGTTGTTGCTGTCCCTCACTCCCTGGGTGGTTGTCCTCCACTCCAGCAGAGAGAGAGTTCACTGACTCCTAAGTGCTGATAGAGAAAAAGTGTGGACTGGAGCAGTAAATGAAAACAAAGAACTGAGAGAGATAGGAGGATTGGGGAGGGTTGAAAGAGACAGAGAGAGATAGACGTTTATAAGAGAGTGAGTGAGAGGGAAGACATTTAAACATAGCCCTTTTTCCCACCTAGAAATTGTGCTCACACCCACCCTGTGCTCAAGCTGTGTGTGTGTGTGTATGTGTGTTGGATATGTGCCTTCTTGTGTGTACAGTAAGGACAAGGAACTCTCCTCTCCTCCATCTTCCTACTCCAGTCTTTGGTGCGTGGTAGGAATGTAAAAGCCATCTGACCTTGAATGGAAACTCCAGTGGTGTGTGTGGTGTGATTGACAGACCATCTAGCTTGACTGTATTAACATTCAGACCCTGCCTGGCTTAGAGTATTATACACTCCATCCATCGGTGCGAGTCCTCCTCCATCTTGGCTCAATGCTGGCTCCGCTACGCCCATGCCTTTGGCCCACTGCCCAGTGTGGCTCCATGATGAGCCTAGCAGGTCCAGTTTCAGTCTGCCCATGCCACGGAGGGAAACAGAAACGTCATCCCCAGCCCAAAGTTATAATTTTCATCTGTTAATTACATAGAGGCTCAGATGGGCTAAATATACCGGCAGCCGGGGCCTGGAGTGGAGGAGGAGGAGGAGGAGGAGGAGGAGGAGGAGGAGGAGGAAAGGGGCCCCAGGATCCCAACCCTCTACCCAGACACAGAGGGGGGTGAAGTGGGCACAGAGACCTGCTGGAGCCCTGTGGTTTCGGGACCTCTACTCTGCTTCTGAAAACACGCTGAAAAGAAAGAGTGAGCGAGAGAAAGAAAGAAAGAAAGAAAGAAAGAAAAAAAGGAGGGGGGGGGGGGGGGCTGTCATTGCAGCTCTTTGCCAGATGTTGTCATTCCTCTGTTTAGGTTACATGTTACATGGAATACACACAGGGAGACGGATGTTAATGCTGGAACATAATCAAGGCAAGACAAGGTTCTGTACCTGACAAGACCAAGCCGTTGCCTCTCACTGCAACCTTCAGACAGACACTACTAGATGTAGACTCTAGTGGTGCAAGGGTTCTGGAAGATAATTACCTTTAGACGTATTATTGATGGTTGTCATGGTGACTGGCGATAGTGAAAGTTAAGGTGGGAGAGTGAGTTAGTAGTTGGTTGTGGTAACGTTATTGATGGTTGTTGGGGTGAGAATTGTCTTTGTGCCTGTCACTGTTGCTATGGCGACTCCAGAGATTGATGGGCTCCAGAGGTGTAGTAGCAAGGAGTGATGTTGATGGTCGTCAGGCAAGGTGGTCACCACGGTGATGGGCAGGGGTATGCAAGAAGAGCAGCCGCTGCACTTGTGGAAAAACAGAGCACGAGAGAAACAGAAAAAAACAAAAACATGCTCAGAACATTTGAGGGTGTATTTTTAGGGCAGAATAATTTCACAGTTGAGTAAAAACAGGTCAATTTGGACACGTCTCGTGCCTTTCCAGTTACCCCTTCATCTCTTAGTCCTCTTAGTCTTAGTGAACGTGACCAAACTCTCCTCCATAAACAAGCAGCTTCAAATGAGGAACCAGCCACTCCTTAAGTAGGCTAAAGTGTATCACTCTCTCTCCACTTAGTGTGTGGTATGTGCTGGGGAGATGGAGGGAGAGAGGGAGAGAGGGAGAAAGAGAGAGACAAGCCCAGGAGGGTTGTAAGGGGAGAATGAAATTCTCATATCTTCTCTCTCTCACACACTCTTCTTTCTTTCTTTCTCTCTGTCTGTCTGTGTGTGTATGTGACTAATGATAACATGGAGTCAGATGATACGAGCACCAGACCACCCTCGGTGGCATTGAAGTGCTGCACAGCCAGGGAGAAGGTTGACAAGGCTGGGTCTCTCACCTCAGTATTCCACCCCCCCCCATCCTCCTTCATGTACCAACAGCTCATACTAGTTAATTGTTCATCAACCTAATGATAATGCTCTATGGGGCGAGACCTGCGAGACTTACACACCGCATTTAAGACAGTGCAGTGGGTGTGCCTTAAGGCAGGGGTTTTCAACTGGGGTCTGTGGCCCCCCAGGGGGATGTTTTAATGTCAAAACATATTATTTTATGAATATCGCTTGCTGCAACAGAATATCATTGTGCATGCCATTTTTATGTCTCTGCGTCCAGTATAAGGGAAGTTAGAAGTAGTTTCACGTGCCAATGCTAACTAGCGTTAGCGCAATGACTGGAAGTCTAAAACAGTTAGCAAGCTATCCGACTCTGGGGAAGTAGATAAATGGCTTCATTGCAAAATCTCGAACTATCCCTTTAATATGGAGGAAAGTACAGTTATTGGAGCTAATTACAGGTTTTTTTCTGTATAAGAAATTCTTAGGCGGGCAGTCTAAGTGGTAATTTTCGGGATGGAAAAACATTTTGTGCCAACTTAAATGACCAAAACCAGATAGAAAGCATGCAGAAAAGATATTGAACTATATATCTATTTAAATAATACCATATTTGAGAACTAACAATAAAATAAAATCTAGACAGTCAGGGAGAATAGAAAATTCCCAAAAATGGTCATTCAGGGCACATGCCCATTTTGATTTTGTTATAATGTTTGAGCAGAGGAACACAGCATTAGCCATGGCAAAATGCATAGAATTGCAGGAAATTAGCTTTAAAACTGTAAAATGGTCTCTCAGCTCCATGCCAAACTGTGTAGAATTGCTTGAAATTAACTTCAAAACTGCAAAATGTTCTCTCATCTCAATTGTATTAGTTTTAGAATTGCTGAAAATGTGCTTTACAACAGCAACATTTTCTCTACACTGCCAAGATACCTCTCTAGCTAATATGCTATTTTAGAGTTTACACTGCCTTTATAAAACTGTCTACCAAATCTATTCATTTTTACAATGTTGATTACTTCTACTTGCCAATAGCATTCACCTGATGATAAGAAAATACGTGATTTATTTATTTAGCTAACATATGATGGGGGTCCCTAAATTGCTGGTTTGCCTGGGTGGGGGCCCTGGGCAAGAAAAGTTTGAAAACTGCTGCCATAGGGTGTATGTGTGTGCATACAATCACAGGCACGCATCCTCCAAGCTCTTCCAGCCCCTACCCCTCATGCAGGCATCTTCCAGTACAGTACAGTCAGTGGAGGAATTCTGACCACACTGAAGGCTATACTTAAAAAATCCAGCCACAGGCGAACTCCATATTTAGGGATTTTAGTGCTCTGTGTGTGTGTGCGTGCGTGTGCGTGTGTGTGTGTGTGTGTGTGTGTGATCATATCTGTCACATCCTGCTCTTGATCTGCTTTACATCTCTCCCTCTCTCTATCTCTTTATCTCTCTATCTAACTATCTCTCTCTCTCTCTCTCTCTCTTTATCGCTCTCTCTCTCTCTCTCTCTCTCTCTCTCTCTCTCTCCCTCTATCTCTCTGCCCTCATTTCTATCCCTCATAGTAAGTTTTCCCCCAGTTTACCCTTTTAACATCTGTCTCTGTCTCTCTCTCTCTCTCTCTCTCTCTGTCTCTCAATTTAAGGGCTTTATTGGCATGGGAAACATGTGTTTACATTGCCAAAGCAAGTGAAATAGATAATAAACAAAAGTGAAATAAACAATCAGAAATGAACAGTAAACATTACACTCACAAAAGTTCCAAAAGAATAGAGACATTTCAAATGTTATATTATGGCTATGGACAGTGTTGTAACGATGTGCAAATAGTTAAAGTACAAAAGGGAAATTAAATCAACATAAATATGGGTTGTATTTATAATCTCTCTCTCTATCTCTTCTCTCTTTCTCTCTTTCTCTCTGGCCTGCTAGGTTTCAGGCTGACTCATGTATCCCATGTTCCCCTGGGGCATTACTGGGGTGATGGATGTTCACTGAAGGATATATTGGACACACCCACCTCCTTGTATCCCACCAATATCCACATTCAGCCAATCAGCTCTCTCTGAGCTCCCCACTCAGCCAATCATCTTCCGCTATGTGTCTCACCCCAGTAGTGCCATGTTCCCTGTAATCACTGTATATGTGTCAATGCGTGCATGTGGGAGGAGGTGTGCCTGAATATGTGTCATTGCTTGTATGAGTAGGGGGAATACGGGTAGGTTGGATTTGTCTGTGAGAGTGTGGATCAGTCTGGGTTGGCCCAGGTTAGAACTCATATGGTCTCACATGGTTCCACTATAACAGCATGAGGTCACCACACACACACACACACACACACACACACACACATACGTAGAATGCATCCGTAATGTGCTGTCTGCGTTCCTGTTGGGTAAGTGAGGGGAAGTCGAGGGTCAGGTGGGTCTAATATGTGTGTTTCCTGTCTGCTGGAGAAATGGGGGGGTGTTGTGTCAGTCAGACAGTCAGACAGTTAGACAGTCAGTCAGACAGGGCCAGGCAGGGAGGGACCACCCTGCTCCTCTCAGCTGTGTAGAGGGGGTAGGAGTGAGGGGGAGGAAGAGGTAAGAAGACCCCACTCTTGTTTCCCCAACTCCACCTGCCACTGGCCTCCTACGACTCTTTCCTCCTCCGAACTCCTCACAACAGGTGTGACCTCACCTCTGATCTCCCATCAGAGTATCCTGTCCCAGCCCTAACCATAACCATTAGAAGGGGAACCTAAAACTGACTGTAGACCAGTGCTTACATACTGTACATTATTTATTTTTATTTTTTATTTTTTGTCATTTAGCAGACGCTCTTATCCAGAGCGACTTACATTTAGTGCATACATTTTCATACTGGCCCCCCGTGGGAAACGAACCCACAACCTGTGTCCCTGTCCCATACATACCCATCTGCCATTGAGCTGCATGGTATGTCTGCCCTCTAGTGGTCAGAGAGCTGTAACTGCGCCCTGCGGGACTCAGCCTTTGGCCTCTCTGTGTGTTGTGGATTTGCAGGAGATTAGAGTTAAAATTAACCTGCTTAAAAGAGACTGGTCCTTTTTTTTATCCATCCACTGCTTTTTATAGGATCCACTGCTGGGAGTAATGGTAGTCTGTCTAGACTGTTCTGCTATCTAATGTTTTCTAGACTGATAGGCAGAGTCAGCCAGCCAGCCAGCCTCTCACTTTCTCTCCTATCGTTTTCACTGTGCTTACTATATGTGTCTCTAGCTCCACACAGGAAGTTATAGTGACAGTGGAAGGCTGTGGTATGAGTGCTGTTGTGTGTGTGTGTGTGTGTGTGTGTGTGTGTGTGTGTGTGTGTGTGTGTGTGCGTGTGTGTATGTGTGATGTGGTCAATGGCCATTCCCTGGGAAAGCCACATCATGTGGAGTCTACTCAGACTGGTGTTTGGTGGATTCCTCTGGGCTGGCCATGACTCTGACCTGGAAACTTGGAGCTAGAGGAAAACCCCTCCACACACACACACACACACACACACACACACACTCATACTGTGCCCACACACTATACTGTACACTAGCCCATACCCTCATAGTCACCTTGTCCTCAGTGACCCTAGTTTCTTCTTGTTAAGCTCTTGTCTCAGTGTCTGTGTTTACTGAAAACATCCCCCTGTTTTGTCTGCGTAGTCATTTGTTTGATCTTTCACACTGATCTCTCACTGACACAGAAGGTCTCACTTTCTCTCTAACACACACACACACACACACACACTATTGGTGTCTCTGAATCTCTGATATAGATCCTGCCTGATGTCTTGCTCAGCTAGCTGTGTGTATGAGGGTTGTTTTGGCTGGTGGTTCTCAGTCAGTCAGTCAGTCAGTCAGTGGAGAATGGGAGTAGGCTACTCTGCTCTGCTGTGCTCCATCAGACTGTGTTAGTTAATCTGCTGGCCGGTGGTGTCGTGGTGTCGGCGCCACTATGAAGGGGATTATCTACCGACTAATCTGTCTGTGAGCACACCACCGCCCCGACCCACGCTCTCCCTCCGTGCTCTCTTTCACACTCTCTCGCTCTCTCTCTCTCTCTCTTTATCGCTCTCTCTCTCTTTATCGCCCTCTCTCTCTCTCTCTCTTTATCGCTCTCTCTCTCTTTATCGCCCTCTCTCTCTCTCTCTCTTTATCGCCCTCTCCCTCACTCTCTGGCTCGGTGGTGTGCATGGCTGGGAGGGCGGGCGGGGGGCCGGGGCGGCTGTATGGTAGGGTGGGGGCAAGAGGCGAGCAGTGTGGCGTCTCTCCAGAGATTAGAGGCGTGTGCCATTTTAATCTCACACTCTTTGATTTCAGGACTTCAAGGGCTTTAGAGGCGGATGGGAGGTTACGATGACGTTGAAAGAAAGACGTTGAGCCACAGACAGACAGGTGCACAGGTGTTCACTTTCTCCCGGGATGAGGAGGAGTGTTTAGGATGTAATGTTCAGGAGCTAATGAGCGGTGTGACCCGTTAGTGGTGTTTAGGCCTCATCCAACCACAACGTAGCAGGATGTTTACCTGTGCACGTTTATGGGCATGTCTCAGCCAATCAAATCAAATCAAATCAAATTGTATTTGCCACATGGGCTGAATACAACAGGTGTAGCCCTTACAGTGAAATGCTTACTTACAAGCCCTTAACCAACAATGCAGTTTAAAAAAAAAGTAAGTGTTAAGTAAAAAATAGATATATAAAAAATAATTAAAGACAATCAGCACCCAGCATGGTCACTGGTGGCAACAGTGTGTGACTACTTTGTCCTCCGTTTAAACTGTAACTCAACACCTTTTCTCTCCACTCTTTTGTTGCTTTCTTCTCCTCCTGTTTTTGTAAATATCGTCACAGGTCACTAGTGAGAAAGGGGGAAAAAGAGAGAGAGACAGGGATCTTTTGTTCCCAATTGGGCTTGTCTGTTATTGGCAAAACTCTGCGGCAAAATTCAATATGGGTCTTTCTCAACGCTGCACTTGTGATAAGCAGACCGTTTTCATTGATTGAACCAGGTAGGCTCATCATAGGGTGGTGCTGGCTTATGATGTCATACACACAGCATCCCCTATCAAGCCCAGTCCCCTTCTGAAGCTTCCATCTGGCTGTGGTCTTTTTCTGAATGGGACGTCCCCTGACTGATCTGGTCCTGGTGTCTCTCCATCCGGTCCGGGGCGGTTCTGCTTGGCGGTCTGTCAGAACCCAAACCTCCGGTCTGACCACAGGCTGAACACAACCCCTCACAGTCACAACCCACAGCCTATAGGACTTTAGTCTTTATGAGAGCGTAATTACACACCAGCAGTGTATTTATACACGTGTGTGACTCAATGGGCCATGTGTGTGTCTGTGTGTGGAAGGAGCGTTCCCTTTGTGTAGTGTGTGTTTGTGTACAGTACAGTTTGTACGTCTGCACATTTGTATTGTGTAAAGCTGGTGGCTGTTTATCACAGGAGGTTGGTGGCACCTTAATTGGGGAGGAAGGGCTCGTGGTAATGGCTGGAGCGGAATAGGTGGAATGGTATCAAATACATCAAACACATGGTTTCCATGGTTTCCAGGTGTTTGATGCCATTCCATTCACTCCGTTCCATCCATCATTATGAACCTTCCTCCCCTCAGCAGCCTCCACTGATGTTTATGTATTTCAACATAAACTAGGTGAGCCTGCAAAGTGTATTTTTTGTGTGTGTCTGGAGGGCACGGTCTGTGTGTGTGTGTGTTTTAGAGAGTGTGTGTGTTCAGGTGTTGTGGTCATGTTGATGCTTGCCCTGCTGTATGGCAGCAGGTGAAACCAGTCTAACCTCATCTGTAACAGGTCTATGTAGTGAGGTTATAGAGAGAGCATCAGGGTATGAAGCCTTACCTCTGTCAGACTCACCATGGTCACCTGCCTACCACTTTCACATACACTCAGGACCCCTGGATGTTTGGTGAGAACTCTGCTGTATGTGTGTGTGTGTGTGTCACTGTTTGTTTTAGTGTGCGTGTGTATTCATGACTGAGTGTGAGCGGGGGTCAGTGTCAAATTGATGTCCAATTGCAGCTGTTTTATTCTGGGCTGGCAGTGGGGCAGCTGGAGTGAAGCGGCAGCCTGTTGCTCGCTCTCTCTCTCTCTCTCCTTTTATTTTTCTGCTCTTGCAGTTGTTCCACTGTGTCTGCTCGACTTGATCCCATGTCATTTCGATTTTGCTAGAGCGAGAACGAGAGAGAGGGAAAGAGAAACTGTGTGCGGTTACAGTGGTGGAGCATGTTTTATTTTTTCTTTGTATTTGAATTTCTTTTAATCCCCTGAGCTGCGGCAGGTGGAAGGGGGGGGGGGTGGTTTTGTGTGTGTAAGTTGAGTGCCGGGATCATAGCTGTATCACTGTGTCTGTGTCTCTTTCACACATATACACGCCACTAAACTCCCTCTACACACACAGGACAGGACAAAGCCACAGGGACCTGCTGTTGGATTTAGGCCTACCACATTACCAGCCTACAGTAGAAAACTCCATCCGGACTTTAAGAGTGGAGCACAGTGTTGGGGCCCGGCCCTCAGTGTTCACAGTGTACATGTTGGATGTTGTGTGTGTGTTTTTGTCTCTCTGTCAGAAAAGTGGATTTTGAGTGACATATTGGAATGATCGTGACGGATCACACGGAGCGGAGTGCAGAAAGGAGGGAACAGAGGAGGGAGAGCGTGAACGAGTGACCGAGACAGAGCAAAGGAAGAATTGGTAGAAGTGAAGTTGGACAACGAGCTGGAGGCTGACAAAAGGAGGAAAGAGAGAGGGAGTTGTGAAGAGAGAGAGAGGGAGGGCGGGAAAGAGAGAGAGAGAGAGGGGAGGGCGGGAAAGAGAGGGAGCGAGAGAGACAGAGGAGCCAGCCCTCTGGCAGTGACAGTTTGTGTGTGTTAGGGGGGTTGACAGACACAGTGGCTTTGTGTCCTGCTGAAAACCGCTGGACAGGACACTGCTGTGCTGGGAGAGGAGAGGCACTGTCAGTTAGTCTGTCAGTCGCTCTGTCTGTCTGTCTGTAGCGAAGCCAGACCTCTCTGTTACCAAACCCTCTGGCGTACATCTGCTCTCCAGGACTTCTTTGATTTCATCTCAGGGCCCAGGACGCCCCACCACGGCATGCGTGCACCCCCAAGCGTGTGTGTGTGAGCGTGTGTTAGTGTGTGTGCCTTGGAAAGCTCATGCCCTTCACATCCATGGAGGTCAGGAGTTTGAGACTGTGATGTGGGACTAAAAGCAGGTATCTTTGGAGACGTGCCAGCGTCAGGATGGAGAGGAGAACCGAGGACTAGACTGAACTGAATTGGTTGGAACTATTGGGATGTAATTTTTTTCAGGGATGGTCTTGGTCCATCTGAAGAGCTACTCAGCCCTCTTTGTTTCTGCTTTCACTGCTTGTTTTATCTCCACGGATTTATGCTGACAGTATGACTTGGCCAGAGAGGGGGAGTGTGTTACACTGACACCTGCGTCGTTTACTGGAAAATAGCGTGTTTGTGCGATACTTTCAAGACTTTGTGTGTGTGTGTGTGGCCCATGTGGGCATTGAGTCGGCCCGTGTTGGGTAATCTCTGTGCCCCCATGCCCGCGGCTATGCCCCCCTACCCTGCTCTACCAGCTGGGTCAGAGTGGTGCTTCCAGAATCCCGTAGGGGTGGACTGTAGTGCCCCCGAGCCTCGCTGTATCTGGTTGGCAGTGCTGCATGGTGCCCCCTTGCCCTCACCCTCGCCCTCACCCTCGCCCCCCACCATGAGGCCAGTCACGGTCGGCAATGGACACGGCTGCACCAGCAGGGCCCAGCAACGTTCTCACCAGCCCAGGGTAAGGACTGGGCCCAATGCCCGCCACACCCTGCCATGCCATCTGTGCTCTGTGGGCAGGGGGTCTGTAAGATGGAGGTTTGTGTGTCTACCTCAGAATCTCAGTTGAGGTATCCATAGAGAGAGTTATGTGGAACTGGTGTTTTGCTAATTGTGCAGTGTGTATGCTTGCTTGTGTGTTTGTGTGTCAGAGAGAGAGAGAGCTCCTCCTAATGTGTTTTCTCTGTGTCTGTCACAGGAGGTTGGTGGCACCATAATTGGGGAGGACAGGCTCGTGGTAATGGCTGAAATGGAATAAGTGGTTTCCATGTGTTTGATGCCATTCCATTCGCTCCGTTCCAGACATTATTAAGAGCTGTCCTCCCCCAAGCAGCCTCCACTGATGTCTGTGGCAGTGTGATGCTGAATGTGAGCGACAATAATGCACTAATCATTAAGCATCAGCTATAGTTGTGTTGTCCTCTTTAGGGGGTTGTGCCATATTGACTGTTTTCCCCTGGAGGGTTGTTACTAATTAGTGAGTTAAGACAGATGGAGGGGCTTGTTAAGTGGCAGTTTGAGAGGGGGTGTAGGGGCAATACGCCCCCCAGAATTCAGGGCATCTCTCATCCATGTGCACTCGTTTAGTGTGTGTGTGTGTGTGTGTGTTTGCTCTCTCTCTGTCTCTCTCACAGACACACAGTTGAGAAATGGCGGCTTGGGGAATGTGGGCAGGCAGGGGAAAGAGCAACCAGGGCCAGGCTACAGTATATGGACACAGCTGGCGTAAACACACTGTCTGTGTGCAGTAATGGCCTCTCGCAGTATGTGGACTGCATCAGTCCTGGAATCTCAGCTAGCTCCATCTGTAATTGTGTTGACCAGGATAGTAACACCAGTGTAACAGTATGTGGGTAATGCCAGTTAAATGCCACAGCGATGATGTCATTCTAATGTTGCTCAATGGCCAGGTTGGTGAGGCCATAACACACAGCACTCTCAGTATCTCTCTCTGATGGGAGTAGACACATTTGATACATCCAGTAGCCTAATAGACGTTACTGTTGTCTGTATGCCACTGAATGTAGGGTTTAAAGAGTTTGGGTTATTATGGCTAGGATCTGTACTGAACAGAAATATAAACGCAACAATTTCAAAGATTTTACTGAGTTACAGTTCATATAAGGAAATCATTCAATTGAAATAAATTCATTAGGCCTAATCTATTGATTTCATATGACTGGGACTACAGATAAGCATCTGTTGGTCACAGATACCTTTAAAAAAAAGGTGGATCAGAAAACCAGCATTTGCCTCATGCAGCGCGTCACATCTCGTTCGCATAGATTGATCAGGCTGTTGATTGTGGGATGTGGAATATTGTCACACTCCTCTTCGATGGCTGTGCGAAGTTGCTGGATATTGGCGGGAACTGGAACACGCTGTCATACACGTCGATCCAGAGCATCCCAAACATGCTCAGTGGGTGGCTTGTCTGGTGAGTATGCAGGCCATGGAAGAATTGGGAAATGTTCAGCTTCCAGGAATTGTGTACAGATCCTTGCGACTTGGGGCCATGCATTATCATGCTGAAACATGAGGTGATGGCGGCGGATGAATGGCACGACAATGGACCTCAGGATCTCGTCACGATATCTCTGTGCATTCAAATTGACATTGATCAAATTCAATTGTGTTCGTTGTCCGTAGTTTATGCCTGCCCATACCATAACCCCACCGCCACCATGGGGCACGCTGTTAACATTGTTGACATCAGCAAACCGCTCACCCACACAACGCCATACACGTGGTCTGCGGTTGTGAGGCTGGTTGGACCTACTGCCAAATTCTCTAAAACGATGAATGGAGGCGGCTTATGGTAGAGAAATGAACATTCAATTCTCTGGCAACAGCTCTGGTGGACATTCCCGCAGTCAGCATGCCAATTTGCGCGCTCCCTCAAAACTTGAGACATCTACTGTATGGCATTGTGTTGTGTGACAAAACTTTACATTTTAAAGTGGCCTCTTATTGTCCCCAGCACAAGGTGCACCTGTGTAATGATCATGCTATTTAATCAGCTTCTTGATATGCCACACCTGTCAGGTGGATGGATTATCTTGGCAAAGGAGAAATGCTCACTAACAGGGATGTAAACAAATTTGTGATTTTTTTTCTCCAGATAAATAAGCTTTTTGTGCGTATGGAACATTTCTGGGATTTGTTATTTAAACTCATGAAACAAGGGACCAACACTTTACATATTGCGTTTATATTTTTGTTCAGTGTAGAATAAAAGCTCAGGTTAGACAATTGCATTGGTTAGACAAACAATAAGATGATAATTATACAGATAGTTAACTAACCTCTGGTTGATGTAGTGTTAGCCTAGTCCTCTCCAGTCCTACCTATTTCCCCCTGGGGTGTAGGTTAGAGGCCGTTTTTGGGAGGGAGAGTTGGGTATGTATTACTGGAGATTCATATTCAGCAGAGTTGCTCAAGCTGAAAACCCTGTTTAACTGATGTGACATCAACTGACTTGATCTGACAGAGGGCTCAGACAGGTTCTTGAGAAAACACACACACAGAGGAATTCAGGCGGTTATGTAAATGACAAACGTTTTTTTGAAGCTGTGTGTCTGGTACAGTGCCTTGCAAAAGGATTCATCCCCCTCGGTGTTTTTCCTATTTAGTTGCATTACAACCTGTAATTTAAATGGATTTTTATTTGGATTTCATGTATTGGACATACACAAAATAGTCCAAATTGGTGAAGTGAATTCAAAAAAATAAATAACAGAAAAGTGGTGCGTGCATATGTATTCACCCCCTTTGCTATGAAGTCCCTAAATAAGATCTGGTGCAACTAATTACCTTCAGAAGTCACATAATTAGTTAAATAAAGTCCACCTGTGTGCAATCTAAGTGTCACATGATCTCAGTATATATACACCTGTTCTAAAAGGCCCCAGAGTCTGCAACACAACTAAGCAAGGGGCACCACCAAGCAAGCGGCACCATGAAGACCAAGGAGCTCTCCAAACAGATCAGGGACAAAGTTGTGGAGAAGTACAGATCAGGGTTGGGTTATAAAAAAAATATCAGAAACTTTGAACATCCCACAGAGCACCATTTAAATCCATTATAAAAAAATTGAAAGAATACAACAAACCTGCCAAAGAGGGCCACCCACCAAAACTCACGGACCAGGCAAGGAGGGCATTAATCAGAGAGGCAATAAAGAGACTAAAGATAACCCTGAAGGAGCTGCAAAGCTCCACAGCGGAGATTGGAGTATCTGTTCATAGGACCACTTTAAGCTGTACACTCCACAGAGCTGGGCTTTACGGAAGAGTGGCCAGAAAAAAGCCAACACGTTTGGTGTTCGCCAAAAGGCATGTGGGAGACTCCCCAAACATATGCAAAAGATACTCTGGTCAGATGAGACTAAAATTGAGCTTTTTGGCCATCAAGGAAAACGCTATGTCTGGTGCAAACCCAACACCTCTCATCACCCCGAGAACTCCATCCCCACAGTGAAGCATGGTAGTGGCAGCATCATGCTGTGGGGATGTTTGTCATCGGCATGGACTGGGAAACTGGTCAGAATTGAAGGAATGATGGATGGCGCTAAATACAGGGAAATTCTCAAGGGAAACCTGTTTCAGTCTTTGAGATTTGAGACTGGGACGGAGGTTCTGTCAGTGTTGTTGTATTGGTGTGGTGGGGAATCAGGCGCAGAAGCAGAGGTACAGTCCAACAAGACTTTACTATGAACAATAATCCAAAAAGCGGCTGAAAGCCAAACAGACGCGCACAGGCGTCCACAAACTATCGCACGAAACACAGTGCGCAAAACTCTCCTAACAGCGGAGGAACTACTGAATAAATGGCGTACTGGCAAACAAGGCAAAGGTACGCAAGACACTTGACCAAACAATTACACACAACACTATACAAACAACAAGGAAACTAAATAGGGTGCTTAATGAGACCTAACACTAGACAGGTGTGGCTAACAGACAAAACTAATCAAACAGGAAACAAAGAACATAGAACGGTGGCAGCTAGAATTCCGGAGACGACGCACGCCGAAACCTGCCCGCACAAGGGAGAGAAGCAGCCTCGGCCGAAACCGTGACAGTACCCCCCCCTTGACGCGCGGCTCCAGACGCGCGCCGACTCCGGCCTTGGGGACGACCCGGAGGCCGCGGCGCAGGGCGCGTCGGATACTCCCGATGGAATTCCGTCAGGAGCGACGGGTCCAAAATGTCTCTCCTCGGCACCCAGCACCGCTCCTCCGGACCGTACCCCTCCCACTCCACTAGATACTGAAGACCCCCCCTCCGACGTCTAGAATCCAAGATGGATTTCACGGAGTACGCCGGTGCCCCCTCGATGTCCAACGGGGGCGGAGGAGTCTCCAAGATCTCATTTTCTTGGAGTGGGCCCGCTACCACCGGCCTGAGAAGGGACACATGGAACGAGGGGTTAATACACTTATATTCCACTGGTAACTGTAATCTATAACATACCTCGTTCAACCTTCTCAGGACTTTAAATGGCCCTACAAACCGCCGACCCAGTTTCCGACAGGGCAGGCGGAGGGGCAGGTTTCTGGTAGAGAGCCAGACTCGATCACCAGGTGCGTACACCGGTGCCTCACTGCGGTGGAGATCAGCGCTCGCCTTCTGACGTCGGAGGGCCCGCTGCAGGTGGACGTGTGCAGCGTTCCAAGTCTCCTCCGAGCGCCGCGCCCACTCATCCACCGCAGGAGCCTCGATCTGGCTCTGCTGCCAGGGGGCCAGAACCGGCTGGTAACCTAACACACATTGAAAGGGAGTTAGGTTAGTGGAGGAATGGCGTAGGGAATTCTGGGCCATCTCGGCCCAGGGAACGTACCTTGACCACTCCTCCGGCCGGTCCCGGCAGTATGTTCTGAGAAACCTGCCCACATCCTGGTTTACGCGTTCCACCTGCCCATTACTCTCCGGGTGGTACCCCGAGGTGAGGCTTACCGAGACCCCCAACCGCTCCATAAACGCTCTCCAGACTCTGGAGGTGAATTGGGGACCCCGATCAGCCACAATGTCCTCGGGTACCCCGTAGTGCCGGAACACATGGGTAAACAGTGCCTCGGCAGTTTGCAGGGCCGTAGGAAGACCCGGCATGGGGAGCAAACGACAGGCCTTAGAGAACCGGTCCACAACGACCAGGATGGTAGTATTCCCTTGAGAGAGAGGAAGGTCAGTTATAAAATCCACCGAGAGGTGGGACCATGGTCGTTGTGGAACGGGCAGGGGCAGTAACTTACCCCTAGGCAGATGTCTAGGCGCCTTACACTGGGCGCACACCGAGCAGGAGGAAACATAAACCCTCACATCCCTGGCCAACGTGGGCCACCAATATTTGGCACTAAGACAGTGCACTGTCCGGCCGATACCCGGGTGTCCAGAGGAGGGTGACGTGTGAGCCCAATAGATCAATCGATCCCGACACTCGAGCGGAACATACTTCCGACCCTCCGGGCATTGTGGTGGACTAGGGTCGGTGCGTAATGCCCGCTCGAGCTCAGAATCGAGCTCCCACACCACCGGTGCCACTAGACACGACTCCGGCAGTATGGGAGTGGGCTCCACGGACCTCTCCTCCCCGTCATACCGCCGAGACAGCGCATCTGCCTTACCGTTTTGTGACCCAGGGATGTAGGTGATCTTAAACGAGAAACGGGTCAAAAACATACTCCATCTAGCCTGCCGAGGGTTCAGCCTCCTCGCTGCCCGGATGTACTCCAGGTTACGGTGGTCCGTCAAAATGAGGAAAGGGTGTTGAGCCCCCTCAAGCCAGTGCCTCCACACCTTAAGGGCCTGTACCACAGCTAACAGCTCCCTGTCCCCTACGTCATAATTTCGCTCCGCCGGGCTGAGCTTCTTAGAATAGAAGGCACAGGGGCGGAGTTTAGGTGGCGCGCCTGACCGTTGTGAAAGCACGGCGCCAATACCGGCCTCAGACGCGTCCACCTCTACCTGAAATGGTAAAGAGGGATCCGGATGAGCCAGCACCGGAGCCGAGGTAAACAGGTCCTTCAGTCTCCCAAACGCCCTGTCCGCCTCGACCGACCACTGCAGACGCACCGGACCCCCCTTCAAGAGAGACGTGATGGGAGCTGCCACTTGTCCAAAACCCCGGATAAACCTCCGGTAGTAATTCGCAAACCCCAAAAACTGCTGCACCTCTTTCACAGTGGTTGGTGTTTGCCAATTACGCACGGCTGACACTCGGTCTACCTCCATCTTCACCCCTGAAGCTGACAACTGATAACCCAAAAAGGAGATCGACTCCTGGAAAAACAGACACTTCTCCGCCTTCACATACAGGTCGTGCTCCACCAGCCTCCGCAACACTCTGCGCACCAGGGCCACATGCTCGACACGGGTGGGCGAGTACATGAGAATGTCATCAATGTACACCACCACTCCCTGCCCCTGCATGTCCCTAAAGATCTCATCTACGAATGATTGGAAAACTGACGGAGCGTTCATCAACCCGTATGGCATGACCAGATACTCGTAATGGCCCGAGGTAGTACTAAAGGCTGTTTTCCATTCATCTCCCTCCCTGATGCGCACCAAGTTGTACGCGCTCCTGAGATCTAACTTCGTGAAGAAACGCGCCCCATGCAACGACTCCGTCATGGTCGCAATCAGCGGGAGTGGATAACTATACTTCACCGTAATCTGATTGAGACCACGGTAATCGATGCACGGGCGCAAACCCCCATCCTTCTTCTTCACAAAAAAGAAACTCGAGGACGCAGGGGAAGTGGAAGGCCGTATGTATCCTTGTCTCAGAGATTCCTCTATGTAAACCTCCATAGCTTTCTTCTCCTCCTGAGACAGAGGATACACATGGCTCCGTGGGAGCGCAGCTCCTGCCTGGAGATCTATCGCACAATCCCCCTGCCTATGGGGTGGCAACCGCGTCGCCCTCGCCTTACTAAACGCAATAGCCAAATCCCCATACTCAGGTGGAACGTGCAATGCGGGCACCTGGTTTGGACTCTCCACCGAGGTAGCCCCTACGGAAACGCCCAAACATCTACCCACACACTGAGCAGACCACTCCATCAGAGCCCTCTCCTGCCACGAAATAACTGGGTTATGGGTACTCAACCAGGGCATGCCCAGCACCACCGGATACGCAGGAGAGTCAATCAGGAACAGCTGAATCATTTCCTGATGATCCCCCCGCGCACACATCCTAAGTGGCGCCGTGACCTCCCTGATCAAGCCCGTACCCAACGGACGACTATCTAGGGCGTGAACGGGAAAAGGAACATCAACAGGAATAAGGGGAATCCCTAACCTTAAACAAAACTTTCTATCAATAAAATTCCCAGCCGCGCCCGAATCTACCAGCGCCTTATGCTGGGAATGAGGTGCTACCTGTGGGAAACTGACAGGTATACAAAAATGGGCAACAGTGAGCTCTGGGTGAGTGGGGCGCCTACTCACCTGGAGGGAATCCCCAGTGCGGGACCTGTCGTCATCTCCCTGAGGAGGCCATCCCCAGCACCTAGCCGCGGTGTGTCCTCCCCGACCACAGTTGGTGCAGCGGATGGACCCCCTCGCCTGCCGACTCCTCCTATCTCTAGCGCCAGCGCCCCCGAGCTCCATAGGACATGGCTCGGATGCGCTGGAGGGTGGAATGGACGGACCCCCTCAGGACGTCCGCGGGTGGCCAATAGGTTATCTAACCTGATAGACATGTCGACCAGCTGGTCGAAAGAGAGACTGGTGTCCCTACAGGCCAGCTCCCGACGGACGTCCTCTCTTAGGCTACATCGGTATAGATCGACGAGGGCCCGCTCATTCCACCCTGCATCAGCCGCTAGAGTACGGAATTCAAGCGCAAATTCCTGCGCACTCCTCCTCCCCTGCCGGAGGAAGACCAGACGCTCCCCCGCCGCTTTCCCCTCCGGGGTATGGTCGAACACCGCCCTAAAGCGGCGGGAGAACTCGTCGTAGGTGACACTCGCGGCGTCGATCTTCCTCCACTCCGCGTTGGCCCATTCCAACGCCTTCCCGGACAGGCAGGAGATCAGGGCAGACACGCTCTCATGCCCCGAGGGTGCCGGGTGTACGGTGGCCAGGTACAGTTCCACCTGGAGGAGGAATCCCTGGCACCCAGCCGCGGTTCCGTCATAGGCCCTCGGGAGAGCGAGTCGGATCCCTCGGTGTTCTGGCGCTGGAATGGGCGGGCTGGCCGATGGTGCTGGCTGTGCTGGCGGTGAGGAAGGTGTTGGAGGTGCGCCCCAGCCTCGGAGCGTGGTGATTACCTCCTGCAGGGCGGTTCCCATCTGGAGGATCTGTTCTTGTTGCTCCCGAACCTGGACCTCCAGTCTCGTCGGCGCTGCTTCGGCTCCTGCTGATTCCATTTGTGGTGTGTAATTCTGTCAGTGTTGTTGTATTGGTGTGGTGGGGAATCAGGCGCAGAAGCAGAGGTACAGTCCAACAAGACTTTACTATGAACAATAATCCAAAAAGCGGCTGAAAGCCAAACAGACGCGCACAGGCGTCCACAAACTATCGCACGAAACACAGTGTGCAAAACTCTCCTAACAGCGGAGGAACTACTGAATAAATGGCGTACTGGCAAACAAGGCAAAGGTACGCAAGACACTTGACCAAACAATTACACACAACACTATACAAACAACAAGGAAACTAAATAGGGTGCTTAATGAGACCTAACACTAGACAGGTGTGGCTAACAGACAAAACTAATCAAACAGGAAACAAAGAACATAGAACGGTGGCAGCTAGAATTCCGGAGACGACGCACGCCGAAACCTGCCCGCACAAGGGAGAGAAGCAGCCTCGGCCGAAACCGTGACAGGTTCACCTTCCTGTAGGACAATGACCCTAAGCATACTGCTAAAGCAACACTTGAGTGGTTTAAGGGGAAACATTTAAATGTCTTGGAATGGCCTAGTCAAAGCCCAGATCTCAATTGAGAATCTGTGGTATGACTTAAAGATTGCTGTACACCAGCGGAACCCATCCAACTTGAAGGAGCTGGAGCAGTTTTGCCTTGAAGAATGGGCAAAGATCCCAGTGGCTAGATGTGCCAAGCTTATAGCAACATACCCCAAGAGACTTGCAGCTGTAATTGCTGCAAAAGGTGGCTCTACAAAGTATTGACTTTGGGGGTTGAATAGTTATGCACGCTCAAGTTTTCCGTTTTTTTGTCTTATTTCTTGTTTGTTTCACAATAAAAAAAATATTTTGTATCTTCAAAGTGGTAGGCATGTTGTGTAAATCAAATGATACAAACCCCCCAAAAATCTATTTTAATTCTAGGTTGTAAGGCAACAAACTAGGGAAAATGCCAAGGGGGGTGAATACTTTCGCAGGCCACTGTATGCTGATATGACTGTTCTGAGTGTGCGTGTTTATCCTGTTGTGAAATACTGTATGTGTTTAAGAGACTGTCATGGTGCAGCTGGCCTTTTCACTGTACTGACACACAATCAGATGTTGGCTGTCATGCTAGTTTGAACTAGGATGTATTCAGACTTGGAGAGGAGCCGGAGTAGAGACAATGATACAGCTGGAAGGGCCTTTGATACACAGTAGATGATGTGGCTAGGGCCCTGGGTTTTTCCTAACTACCTGATCTGACCAGGAAGAACTATTGACCCTTAAAGTATTAGTAATTATCACTTCAGTTTGTATCCTGTTCTCTTCTCCAGTCCCCCATCCACCCATCAGACCAGCTCTCAGACCAGGGCTATGGAGCAGACAGTGGGTCTTTGGATTAAAAGCGTGTCAGCGTTTGTAACCTCTGTAAAGCTCCACTTTTCAAACGGGATGCAGCTCTCAGCTGTTTGAAAGAGCATTGTTCCCCCAGTGGCTCTAGCACTGTGTGTGTGTGTGTCTGTGTGTGTCTGTGTGTGTCTCTGTGTGTGTGTGTGTGTGTGTGTGTGTGTGTGTGTGATAGAGAGGTTTGTCAGGCATTTCTTTCCTTCACCATCAATTTCAACCACTCTGAACTAATATAGCTTTATAATCACTTCATAACTGTATCATCTTTAGGCTGGTGATGTAGTGGCTCATATGGACATGGTTGTAGAGTAGTGGTGACATGGACATGTCTGCTGCCCACCCCAATAGAAACACAATCTTTTTTAGTTTTAGTGGAGAATAGCCAGGCAGTCACTGATGTCCCACACACTCAGGGCCAGGCAGGCAGGCAAGACAGGCAGTGGGGTGGGAATCATCTCTGGCCCAGAGCTCCAGTCTCTGTGTGTTTGGGGTAATCACAGGGTTTGGTATTCCCAGCGCCGGGAGGGGCCGTGTGGTCGAAACCAGCGTGCTGGAGCCTGTCTCGCACTTGGCCCAGCCTGCTCTCGCTCCTTCCCTCTCCACTCGCTCCTTCCCTCTCTCTATCATTCTCTCCTTCCCTCGCTCTCCTCACCCCCTCCTTGCCAGTCCCTGTCAGTGTGTGTTTCAACATGCCTCGATCCAACCGCTCCCTCTGTGGAATTCTCTTTCTTTCTCTCTTCATATCTTAAGCCTACTCTTTCATTTTCACTCTCTCTATTTTCCTCTCTTCTCTTCCCTCCCCCTCTCTTTCATACATCTCTCATTTACACTTTCTCCCTTGTTATTCTCATGTCTCGTCTGTTTATGAAATGTGGGAGAGTTACTTGGGCATTGTGACATGGTGAGAACAAGGTGACATCATCAGCTATATAGAGAGCTATGCATCGAGCGGAGGAGAAAGAGAGGATGTGTTGTAAAGGTCACTACAGCTGGATCATATGGCAAGAATGTATATGTGGTGATGGAGGAAGGAGAGATGGAAGGGAGGAGAGGTGAGAGCGGTAGAATGGAAGGAAGAACAGAGGAGAGAAGGGACTGTATTGTAGAAGCGAGGGATATTGTGAGAGAGAGCGAGAAAGAGCTGACCCCCTGTGGTTTTGTATTTATAGGTGCTCTGTACGCCTGGTTATCCCTCCTCTATGGTACCACACTTCCTGTCCCCAGCCTGCCACTTCCTGTTGTTGAGCGGGCTGGGTGATTGGCCCTGCGAGGTCAGAGTGTGTGGAGGGGGGAGGGGGCACAGGAAGTGAAATATAGGGTTTGTGTTGGGGGTTAACCCTTTACACTTGTGGGAATTGACCTATATGGATAGGGCTAAATATATATATTTCCTACAGAAGAAATATGGAAAGCATATGCATAACCATGGTAGCAATTAAAAGGGAACAGTTTGGAGATTATGGGAAAATCATTAGATTAAAGGTGAGGACAGTTCATCTGACACAAGACTGAATCCAAACATTACACTGTTGATTTAATGTACATTTTACATTTACTGTACTTTTTCGCCACATTTGTTGATAACGAAATCTGATAATACTCTGGATACCTTCAGTAAAATGAGAAGAACATTCTTGGAAAATGTGGGGTAGGTGCAACATAAAACAAAAACTTTACAAGGGTTTGAGTGAGAGGACTAACTGGTGTCTCCAAGTGGCCACACAACTCTCCAGAGTGTGCACAGTTCTTAAGTATTTTCAATGCACTTTATGACTCAAAGAAGAGTCATCAACTATAAGGTGCTTTTTTGAGCACTCCTAGCTGTGGCATTGAGGAACTAGAGCACACTTGTAGTTGTTTTGGTTGGAACACATTCCTGCATCCCCGCAATCATACAATTACCCTTGTTGTTTACGCAATCCAAAAACGGTCCATTATAAATAGCAATATGGGTCAGGTGGGCATAATTTGAAAGCTTGTTCCATTGCCAACATGACTAGCTACATTTCTATAATACGATCTTACAGTCTTAGGCTTTCCCAAGGCAATTCAGAGAAGCAGATCGTAATTCTTGTGCGCATAGAATGGAGTCACGAATGCATTCAAATGCGTGGTCCTTCTTCACAATAGACAAACATAAGCTCATTCTGTTCAGGACAACCCAGGGTATGACGCCATGTCATCTTGTAACTGAACATCAAACATAGTTATCATAAACATGGACACTGTATATGACATGAGTTTTATGATATGGAAATGTGAAGTGCACATTTGGACTCACAGGTATTTGGCTTGCTTGTATGACATCAAAGCTGTATTTATTATAATCCTCAACGTCTCATCTTTCAAAATACATCGAGTCCTCTTAATTTACAGCATTTCCCTCACACAGAAAACAACACATTTGCAAAAGTTGCCCAATTAGCGGGAGAGATGGGGGCAACTTCTTCATGTGGTGCTCAAGTTCAGAACGGCTGTAAGTCAAAACCCATAAAGCACTGTGAAGCGGAGACCCTGACTTCCATGTATAGGATGTGACAGTACTGCCACTGCATTCCAATTTAGGCTCTTATCAGTGCCCAAATCTGCCATTTCAACCCGTATACGGGTACGAGTGTGAAGGGCTACTGCCAGCTGTGGGCCAGCCGTACTCACCAGTCACCTATTAGCATTAAAACATGGATACACACACACACACACACACACACACACACACACCCTCTCACACACCCTGGGAGTGGAGAGTCAGGAGGAGAGACACCGGTACAATTATGTAACTGGGCTTCCATAGAGAAGAGTCAATAGGTATTTTGACCAAACAGGCTCATCTACGTTTACGAAGGTTGTGTCTCCCTCCTCCCTCCCTCCCATCCCTGTTTGGTCAGGTGGTTGTGTTTGAGTGACAGATTTGGGTTGTAGCAGCAGAAGCAGGGTGTTAGTTTTCACATGTATCTGTCATGTTTGGTATTTTCCCAGGCCCAGAACTATGATGCCTTCTTTGGGGAAAATGAGTGGAAATCTACTCCAAATCACCCTGACCCTTTCACACAACTCTGGTGCGCTATGACATGACCAAGGTCAATCCTGATTGGTTACCGGCATTCCTTAATTGGTTAGAGTTCCGTCCTGAGCATTCCTGAGTGTTTCTCCCAGGAGCCCCTCCCGCTCCACTCCGTCTAGACCTGGGCTCTTCCTGACAGCGTCCGGACCCTCCAGGACCCACTAGTGTTTTATGGGACATTGTTGTGGTGCTGGGTGCCATGTGGGGACTGCCTGGCCCTATGGGCCAGCCGTGCTCACCTCTCACCCACTAGCATTAAAACATATGGATACACACACACTCATTGTCCGCCAGTCTCCCAGGACAGAAACAGACACATTCCTATTCCTGCCTGCAGGGGAAGTCACTAATGAAGTAACCAGCAACCCATAAGGTGGTCACTCTGGGGTCTGTCTCTTGCTGTTATGGCTCCAAGTATAGCATGGATGTCGTTTGACCTTTGTTCCAGTTCCATAAAGTTATGAAACTTTTTCCTGAGAATACTTGGTGGAAGGAGGAACTGGTTGGGTACTTATGGAGTGTTGACCGTTGGAGTGACATAGGTGATTGTTTTAGGGATATGACCTGAGTCTCACGTGTATTCATTCTCTTTCTGTTCAACAGGCAAAGGGGTGGAGAGATGGGCTCTCCTCGTCCGGTGACAACCCTCGGCCTGCGATGGCAGCGGGAGTGGGAGGAGAGGGGGTTGGCGTTGGCTGGCAGGGCCCCCGGACGCTACTACTCCAGAAGAACTCCCAGGGCTTCGGCTTCACACTGCGCCACTTCATCGTCTACCCACCAGAGTCTGCCCTGCACACCAGCCTCAAGGTACCACCACTGGACACAACAACTGGGGCTTTAAAGGAATAATCCACTCAAAACCACACATTCTGCAAATATGTGAGAGCAACATATGTTGTGAAGAAAAATCGCATTTCAACGTTTATAATAAATTAGAAGACAATAAAATCATACTTGTAGATATCTGCAGAACTCAAGTCGACTACAAAACCCACAATGCAATGCTCTATCTAGAAAGGCTGGCTGGCTGGCTGGCTAGCTAGGTAGCTAGCTAGAAAAAATTGCTACACTCCATAATACCAAAGTCATTATCATCATGTGAAGTAGTTACAGTAGCTAGTTGTAAAATCCCTGAAACAAACTGCACTATCAATTTTGGTATTTTATTAGGATCCCCATTAGCTATTGCGAAAGCAGCAGCTACTCTTCCTGGGCTTCACACAAAACATGAAACTTGACATAATACAGAACATTAATAGACAAGAACAGCTCAAGGACAGAACTACATCAATTAAAAAATTGCATACGTAGCCTACATATCAATACATACATACAAACTATCTAGGTCAAATAGGGGAGAGGCATTGTGCCGTGAGGTGTTACAATATCACCATGTTCGACCTGGTAGAGATAACGTTTCTAGCTCAAAGCTGTGTGAGTCGAGTTGCTATGGCAACTCACAGGGCGACTAGAGGAGAAAACAGGTTTGTGCCATGGTAGTTGAAGGAAGAAAGGATATTAATCTTTGAGGACGTTTGAACAAAATATATACTTTGTCGTGACGATATAGACTGATGGATGTGTTCTACACAAGTATGCCCATATCATCTATTGGCTTATTTGGCGATCTGGAGTGTTCGGGTAATTGTTTTAAAAGCGTTATGAAAACGGATAGTTTGTAATCCCCATCTCCATTGACGAGAACCTTATCATGATGAAGTATCACGTCACATTTCATTTCTAGGGTGGATTATCCCTTTAAGACTGACCCAATCATATCACATGGACTGTAAGGCTGAGCCAATCAGATCACTGGAACTGTAAGGGGCAGTAAGACGGGACCAATCAGATCACAGGGCAAGAAGGTCGGAGGTCGATCAGAACACAGGAGCAGTAAGGTCAAGACAATGGGGGACAATGGATGACAAGCCAAGCATAGCTAATTAAATGCAGGGATTGAACAAGCGTAGCCAATTAAAGTGTTGGGGTAGACTCGTATGAGTTAATCAGATTAGGGACATAGACAGATGGATGCCATAAGAAGAGCCCTGTCATTAGAGTAGAGATGGATAAACAAGCGAAGGACAGAAGGGGATGCAACTTAGGTGATACACAACCTGTATGACCAATTAAGGAGAGAGAGTCCCATTAAGTTATCAGTCTGTTTTACCGTCTATGGACAGACAATGCTACCACTGCCAGCGTACCTTTTGGCTGACTTTTTCCAAAAGGAGGGCACTGCTGTAAGAAACCGTACAGGGACAACAACAGTGTTTACCTGAAAGATATGTTCTATCTTAACCTTACAGCCATTCAGCATCATAGATAACAATCTCCTCAGAAAAAGCATCATCCCTGTGGGTGTTTTGTTCTGTTCTCTGAGGTGTCGGGGCAGACAGAGCTACAGATGTGAAATGGGGGGGGGGGTTCAGCCAGCCGAAACAAGGTCCCTATTATGATGAACCCCCTTCAGCCCCCAGCCGAGCAGCTGCAGTAAGGACAGGACACAGTGGGTGCGTCCAAAAATGGCACCCTATTCCCTATATAGTGTATTAATTTTGACCACAGCCCTATGGGCCCTGGTCAAAAGTAGTGCACTATAAAGGGAATAGGGTGCCATTTGGGACACAACCTGTGTCAATAGGCTCTGTTGTCCTGGCCTGCCTGGTACCACTCTCATATCACCCCCAGCCTGGACCGGCAGTACCATGCCCTCTACCAGGATCCCTACGGACAATGGGCCCACTGCTGCCTGCACTGTCCTGTCCCCAGGGTCACATGCTGCTGTGAGGGGCAGCTAGTGGCACAGAGAACGCAGTCTTCTTCCCTACCCATCTGTAAGGGCCTCAGGGGTGACTGCCCCATCAAAGACCTGTATGATGTGTGACTCCCTTCATCATGGACAGATGCCTGATGATCTTCCTAATGGACTGATCAGTGCATACATGGCACCTGTCCCTAACCCGAAATCTATATCCACAGAGAGAGAGAGAATCAAAGAGGGATGTGGAGATGAGGATAGTGCATCTCCATCTCTCGGTCCTCAGCCCCACCCCAGGCCCGCATGTGTCCAGACAGGGGTGGTCAGCTCAGCTGGGGAGCGTCCCTGGCTCCTGGCTCTATTCTGGGGCGGCAGCCCTCCTTTCTCTAGCCATAAACCCCCACTATTGTCTGTGGAGGCAGGAATGAGCCCACTCAGCTCTGCCTAAAGCCAGGCACCAGCCAGCCAGTCCACCCTGCCCCTCACTCACCCCAAACTGCCCACTCAGCTCAGTGTGTGTGCGCCTACATCAGTCTATCACCCTATCAAACAGCACCCATGATAGACAGACTGTTTGCTCAGTGCTGCCCTCGTCTGTCTGATCCAGACAAATACATGTGTTTGGCTCTGTGTATGACATCACCACCTGCAGACAGTCAAACCTGTTTGAGTGTCTCTGCTGTGTGTGTGCTGAACGTTAGGAGCTCATAAACCAGAACTGGTCTGTTTGTCTGAGAGTCCTGGCTGGGATACCAGTGAAGTCACTCCTCACATGCTAATCATCTTGTAAAAAAAGATCTACATGATTCAAATGCCAGACACTGTGCATAAACACGAGCTTAGGGGACACTTTGAGTGTTTGGAAGCTTCCATTCACACGAACAACCACACATGTGCACACAACAAGTAGATACACTAGTGTACACTAGTCTTTTTTTATTTATTTTTTAACCCCTTTTTCGTGGTATCCAATTGGTAGTTACAGTCTTGTCCCATCGCTGCAACTCCCGTACCGACACAGGAGAGGCAAAGTTCGAGAGCCGTGCGTCCTCCTAAACACAACCCAACTGAGCCGCACTGCTTCTTGACACAGTGCCCGCTTAACCCGGAATCCAGCCGCACCAATATGTTGGAGGAAACAACGTACACCTGGTGACTGTCAGCGTGCCCGGCCCGCCACAGGAGTCGCTAGTGCGTGATGGGACAAGAACATCCCTGCCGGCCAAACCCTACCCTAACCCGGACGATGCTGGGCCAATTGTGCGCCGCCCTATGGGACTCCAGAGCCTGGACTCGAACCAGGATCTCTAGTGGCACAGCCTTAGACCACTGCGCCACTCGGGAGGGTGCACACTAGTCTAAGGCGTCGTGGCTGTTTCCTCACCCAACTCCACCCTTCCTATGGCGGCAGGTAGCTTAGTGGTTAAGAGCGTTGTGCCAGTAACCGAAAGGTCGCTGGTTCTAATCCCCGAGCCGACTAGGTGAAAAATCTGTCGATGTGCCCTTGAGCAAGGCACTTAACCCTAATTGCTCCTGTAAGTCGCTCTGGATAAGAGCGTCTGCTAAATAATGTAAATGTAATACCTGTGTCATTCTGGTTTCACGGAAAGAGGTGGACGTTGTGTGAACAGATGTTAAGGTTGTCGTGGAGCTTTGTCCCCTGGGTAACATTGTCTGTATGGGCCTGGATATCAGTGTTGATGTTGTTTTTCATTGTCTTCACAGGACGAGGAGAACGGGAATGGAAAGGGTAAGTTGCCCCCCCTCTCCCTCAGTCAACACCATCACCACTAGACTCTGGTCTCTCGATGATGTCACCACCCCTCTAGCCAGGGTCCCCCTCTAGTCTGTAGCTACACTGCTCCCCCTGCAGGATCGAGCCTCCCCGCTGCTGCTGATGGGCTGGTGGCCCCAAAACACTGGTCCTAGGACAGTTTGATTCCTTATCTTGTAATGCTCACAGTTAAGAAAAGGGGGAAGGAAACTGAACCTGGACCTGTGCATAGAGTTGTCTTTTTATTGAGTCTCAATTGGATTATTGGCAGTATTTATGTTCATGTCATGATATTGATGCATATAGTATATTCCCACTAGGCACACACTGGTTGAATCAATGTTGTTTCCACGTCATTTCAATGAAATTACGTTGAACCAACGTTGAATAGACGACGAATTGAAGTCTGTGCCCAGTAGGCAATGATTAATTAATAGTTATTATCAGGTTCTATTTAATCAATTGAAGAATGAACTGACAGTAACATACTGTATGTTCCATGTAGGGAGAAGTAGGTTGGAGCCAATGGACACCATATTTGTCAAGAATGTGAGAGAAAGAGGTCCCGCTCACCAGGCTGGCTTGTGTACAGGTAAGGACAATATGTGTGTGAATGAGAAAGAGCGGGACGGGAGAATGAGTGTGGGCAGAACAGTCTGATTTGTAATGGAAATAACCTGAAGAGCATCAGACATGATCACACATAGATGATGAGATCAGAGCGAGAGGGAATCAGGTGCTTCCAATGATTCAACAAGGATACTAACCAGACCATGTTCAGCAAACACACACACATTAAAGTTGCATTACTGTCTTAGGAAATTAGTAATGATACTGATGAGAACAGAATTACACAGACTGACAAATACCCAGCAGTGTGACTTAGAGCTAATTAGAGATATTTTCCTGTTGTGTCTTGCAGGCTAAGCTGGGTAGCATTCCTCTCCCTGCAGCCCAGCCAAGCTAAATCAGTACTCCTAACAAATATATACGCACACACACACACACAAACGTGCACCACCAAAACACATCCACACACTAACACACAACGAATGACTCATCCCTTCTCCTGCCATACACACAAACAGATACAGGCATTTTTCCTCAGGCTTATGATCCGGTATGTCAACACACAATATACCCCGAGGCGACACCTTGTCCTTCCTGACTTCACAGCACCTATTGCAAACACATAGTTCTATATTTCCATACACAGTCCCTATCAAGCCCCCCTCTCAGCCATAAACCACCCATCCCCCAGCAGGATGTGTGTGTCTGGGTCTGGGGTCTCCCTGACCTTCCCTCCCCTGACCTGACCCACCAGGATATCCCTCTGCTGGAGGCCTGTGTCTGGGGGGGGAGGTGGGTGTGACTGGGGTCAGTGATGGGGGTGGTGGAGGGGTTGCTCTAGTGCGTGTGTGGATCACTGAATATCTGTGCTGTGTTTGGTCCTACTGTGATTTAAGTATGTATGCGTGTGTGTTGCAGGGGATCGGCTGGTGAAGGTGAATGGAGAGAGTGTCCTGGGGAAAACCTACTCCCAGGTGATCGCCCTCATACAGAACAGGTAAGTGCCACTGGACTGTGTGTGCCCACAGTATGTACAGTACAAGTCAAAAGTTTGGATACACCTACTCATTCCATGGTTTTATTTATCTTTACTATTTTCTACATTGTAGAATAATAGTGAAGACATCAAAACTATGAAATAACACATATAGAATCATGGAGTAACCAAAAAAGTTTTAAACAAATCAAAATATATTTGAGATTTGAGATTCTTCAAAGTAGCCACCCTTTGCCTTGATGATAGCGTTGTACACTCTTGGCATTCTCTCAACCAGCTTCGTGAGGAATGCTTTTCCAACAGTCTTGAAGGAGTTCCCACATATGCTGAGCACTTATTGGCTGCTTTCCCTTCACTCTGTGGTCCAACTCATCCCAAACCATCTCAATTGAGTTGAGGTCGGGTGATTGTGGAGGCCAGGTCATCTGATGCAGCACCCTTACACAGCCTGGAGGTGTGTCCATTGCTCGTGTTTCTTGGCTCAAGCAGGTCTCTTCTTCTTATTGGTGTCCTTTAGTACTGGTTTCTATGTAGCAATTCGACCATGAAGGCCTGATTCACACAGTCTCCTCTGAACAGTTGATGTTGAGATGTGTCTGTTACTTGAACTCTGTGAAGCATTTATTTGGGCTGCAATCTGAGGTGCAGTTAACTCTAATGAACTTATCCTCTGCAGCAGAGGTAACTCGTGAGAGCCAGTTTCATCATAGAGCTTGATGGATTTTGCGACTGCACTTGAAGAAACTTTCAAAGTTCTTGAAATTTTCCGGATTGATTGACCTTCATGTCTTAAAGTAATGATGGACTGTTGTTTCTCTTTGCTTATTTGAGCTGTTCTTGCCATAATATGGACTTGGTCTTTTACCAAATAGGGCTATCTTCTGTATACCACCCCTACCTTGTCACAACACGACTCATTGGCTCAAACGCATTAAGAAGAAAAGAAATTCCACAAATTAACTTTTAACAAGGCACACCTGTTAATTGAAATGCATTCCAGGTGACTAACCCATGAAGCTGGTTGAGAGAATGCCAAGAGTGTGCAAAGCTGTCATCAAGGCAAAGGGTGGCTACTTTGAAGAATCGAAAATTGAAAGTATATTTTGATTTGTTGAACATGTTTTTGGTTACTACTTGATTCCATATGTGTTATTTCATAGTTTTGATGTCTTCACTATTATTCTACAATGTAGAAAATAGTAAAAATAAAGAAAAACCCTAGAATGAGTAGGTGTCCTAAAATGTTAACTAGTACTGTATGTATGGGTGTTGTTTATGTATGAGATGTGTCTGTTTTACAATGCATGTTTTATGTATGTATAGTATCATTCTGGAATGTGGAACATAACATGTTCAGTTGTGTAAGTCTTCCTTGACTGTGTGAGTAATTCCTCCTAAAGAGAATAGCCTGGAGCAGTGAGTGTACAGATCACATCCACTGAGAGCAGTAGTGTCACCAGGGTCAGCAGCAACAGTGTCTCCTGTGACATGGTTGCTGATCAACTAATCCCAAACCAAAACAAATCCCTTCGTCACAACTGGGGGGAAAGTGTTATCTTACTGTAACATGATGAGTTTGGAAAAAATGTGGAATTATATTGTTTTTCTATCCTTCCATCTGTGTTCCCTTTTCCCTTCCTCTGTCATTTTCTCCCCTCTCTTCGGTTCCCCCTCTCTTTGCCCTCTCTTCCTTGTCCCCCCTCTCTTTTCTTCTCGTTCCCTCCACAGTGAGAGTGTGTTGGAGCTCTGTATAATGCCAAAAGATGAAGACGTGCTGCAGCTGGTAAGTGTGAGTATGACAATTCTGCCACACTACACCCTAATAGAAATACATACTCTCTCCTGAATCATTGATTGATTTACGAATACTAATACTACAGAGAGATAACATCTTGGATATTGTCATTCTTGTCATTCCTCCATTGCTTTGAGTTGAAATTCTCAAACTCTCATAAACTAGCTTGACTGTGACTAATATGCTTTCTAGTCTGTAGTTAGATTACAACACACATTCATTCAAGCTATTATTCAAAGTTCTGTAGACGCGTCACATGAAAAGCAGCTACCTACATACTCACACACCCACACACATTTTGACTCTGTCCATAAATTGCTCCACCACTTACTCACATGACCAGACATGCAGAGCAGAGCATGTCACCGCCTCTCCTCTGGACCAGGAGGAGCAACCCAGGGGCACAACACTGACACAACCTCCCAGACCTGGGCGCCCAACCTGGGCTTCTCTCTCACACACAACCCCCTACCCACCAAGCACCCTGTCTGATTCCCCTTCCCGAATACTGCCATCCTTCAACTCCACTACCACTACCCCACCCCTCCACCCTTCTCTCCTCTCACTCCGCCCCTCACTGCAGCACGTGCATCAGTTGCATTCCAATGGTGACATCACCAGCACTAGCTACGCCCCCTTCCACCCTCCCACAGGGTAGAGTGAGGGAGAGAGAGAGGGAAGAGGAGAGGGAGTTTGGAAGGGCTTGTCTGAGGACAGCATACTGAACGAAGCAAGTAGAAAACAAGAAGAAAGTTCGACAGATAGCTTAAAAAGAACAGCAAGAGTGACAAAAAAGGAGTGAAAAGAACACGGCGAGACATAACGAGAGAGAGAGAGGGAGAGAGTGGTAAATCGTAGCAACGGGAGTGGTAGTGTCTGTGGGAAGCAAACAGACTAGTGCATTGAGGAGTCTTCCCCTCCTCTCCTCTTCCTCTGTGAGTGACTTCAAGCCAGTATTGAGTCTGAGAGACACTGCCAGACTGCCCTGCTCTCGGAGGTAAAGCCTGAACACCACTGAACACTTTATCTTTAAGTGTTGCCTTTTGATAGACAATTTTTGGGGGGCAAAGATGTTTGAAGTCTGTAGCTTTGTTGTTTCTTGTTCAGTGTTGTGGCTGTAGCTTCAGGGGCTGAACGATGCTTTAGATGTGTGTTGTTGTTGTGGGTGTATATTAGATCAAGCGAGCTATAGCAGTGGGATTCTGTGCTTGTTTTGATAGATACAGATTCTGCTCTAAGTCAGTGCTTTGTTGTAGTGGTGTATTTGGAACATTGCTGTGGGTCTGTGCGGCTGCAGGTGGTTGCTGTGTTGTGGCTCTTGCTCAAGGCGTGTGCTGGAGCCAGTAACTAACTAGCTAGCTAGCTGTGTTTGTGTTGGAGGCTGAGTTGGGGCCTAAAGAGTCACTGTGGCTGAGCAGACTGAGGTGGTAGGAGGATGAACGTTGCTTGCTGTATAACATAATAGTTAACAAGGAGCTTTAGTGGAATACTGTGCCGGTCAAACCTGTGACTGTCAAAGCAATGCTATTGAATCATTGACAGAGTCCATCTACTGATCCTGCTCCTTCCTCCCCTCTGACCTCTGACCTCTGTTCGTCACCTGAACTCCTCCTGTTTGTGTCTCACCTCTCTCCCTCTATGTCTCCCCCTACAGGCATACTCCCAGGATGCCTACCTGAGGGGCAACGAGCCTTACACAGGGGGAGCCCGGAACCTTCCGGTACCCCCGCCCCTCTGCTACACTCCCCGCGCCAAGTCCCAGCCTCCCGCCGGTGCCCCGGCCCCCATGGGCCAGAACCAGCTGGATAACTGGAGCCGCTGGGCAGGCTCCTCCAGCCCTTCGTCCCCCCTGGACAACCGCTCCGCCGTTGGCAGCCCGGCCAGCTGGCAGGAGGGGCGGGGCGGAGAGCCGGGGGGCATGGGCCACAGTAGCCCCCCCCACAGGACAGAGGAGATCCAGTACGGTGTGACCGGGCAGCAGCCTACGGGACAGACCAGGGGTCGCTCTTACTCCTCATCTTCCTCCTCAGGAGGGCCCCTCAGCAGCCCTCTGCATGTCCACTACGTCAACCACAATGCTGCCACCGCCACCACCGCCTCCTCTCAGCCACGGAAGGTCAGCCAGGCCTGGGCCAGCCCTCCCCAGCCCAGCCCCAGCCGTAGCCAGCACTGCCAACAGGCCCTGTCTGAGTGGTACTACAGCCAAGCTGCTGAGCAGCGCCAGGGCCGTAGTGGCAGCATGCACCAACGCCACCGCAGCTACTCTCAGGACAGGCTGTGTGAGACAGGCCCCGGGTGCCACCGCCGGGGTCCGGGTGGCTGGCCCCACAGCGCCTCCCAGGACACCCTGATGCTACTGCAGCAGTCGGGCCCCGGCCCCCACGGGGACCCCTCTTGGACCTACGGAGACTGGGAGGGGGCCCGGGACCGGAGTCACCCCTCCTACGGCAGCAGAGCCCGGTCAGAGAACCTGCTGGTACAGTACGACCGCTATGGCCACTCACTGGAGATGCTGGAGTCGCCCCGTTTTGAGAGGCCCGCCTGGCTGCAGCAGGCCCCACAGCAAGCTCCCAGGACTGAGGCCTACCAGAGGAAGGGGAACCATTATGGTGTCGCACCAGCCCCCTCTATGGGCCGACAAGCACAGCCACACCACAAAAACCACTCCCAACCCCAACCCCACTCACAGTCCCACACACAGCCCCAGCCCCAACAGCCAGCCCCCCAGAGCAGACGTCTGCCTACCGGACAGAGCCTGGACGACCAGCCAGTAGGTTACCGCAGCTACAGCCCCTCCTTCTACCGCAAGACAGGCCGCATCATGCAGCAACCCTCCTTCAGGGACCCCTCCTACCTTGGCCCCCACCTCAGCTGGGCCCCCACCCCCAAAACCAGCCCCCCAGAGGGTGTTGTCCCCTCAGTTCCATCCCCCCTGGCCTCCACCACCCCCGAGCCCCTTGACAGGGCCTACCACCCCACCAACCATGAGAGGGGGGCAGTGGAAGGGCAGGTGGAGGTGGAGGCTCAGACCCAGGAGGTCAAACTGAGACAGAAACCCCCCACGGGGCGAAGGAGCGCCCACGCCATGCGCCACCCCCACTACACCCTGCCTGTAGATGGCACGGAACCCCCTGTGTTCCCCCCTGACCCCCACGACGCTGTCCCCGCCCCTCGCCCCTCAGGAGAGGGTGCCCCGCGCCGTACCAATGGCAACCTGGCCCCTCTGTCTGTAGAGAATGACGCAATGGCCTCCATTCCCTTTATAGGTAAGCACCTCCACCACCACACACTCCTCCTCCTCTTCCTCTCCCTACCCCTCCATGTGACCTGCAGACCCAATCGCTCCCACTTCCGTTTAAGACACAAACATACTCCTCCTGATTGATCCTACTGGAATTTACTGGAAACTAACTGTTCGTAAAAACAAACAAGAAGCTTACCAGAAAGAGCGGGGGACATAGACTATGACTTGGCCTGTATTTAGAGAATAGAACCCTTTCATTTCCTCTGTCCGTCTGCCTGTGTAATCAGGATCCGGGCTTTTCTTCACTCTCTGTCTCCAGTCTGTGTCTATGTTCATGTTGGGTAATACTGGCACTTCCCACAGACATGATGACGGTATTAGTAGTGTTTGATTGAATCATAATTTACGGGACTTCACTAATACCCCCCTCCCCTCACCCAGTCTCTCAGATTGCCTTTCCATTCACAGGAGATGAGGTGGAAGCTGACTTTATGTCTGGCGCTAGCGTGTGTCTGTGATCACAGATTACGTCTGTCTGTCCACCTATCTGTCAGTTTGCTTTCACAACAGGGATAATATTTTTCTCTCTCTACGTCATTGACATGAATTCCATTTTTGGGCGGCAGGTAGCCTAGCGGTTAAGAGCGTTGGGCCAGTAACCAAAAGGTTGCTGGTTGGAATCCCCGAGCCGACTAGGTGAAAAATCTGCCGATGTGCCCTTAAGCAAGGCACTTAAACCTAATTGCTCCTGTAAGTCGCTCCGGATAAGAGCGTCTGCTAAATGACAAAAAACCTTTTGGCATTGTGCCTGGATTTATTGAGATTGACCCTCTGGGCTTCGTAACTGTTTGAACGTTTGTGTGTTTGCGTACTACGTGTGTGTGTTCTACTGTAATCACACATATTTGTATGTGTGTATGTACAATGTGTGTGTTTGTGAGAACAAAACAGGAGGTATCTGGTCGTGTCTCAGCTTGTTGCCTCTGCTCTGCTGCTGAAAGAACACATGATGAACATAACAGGGCCTCACTACATACTGTGCAGTACTCATCAACAGGCCATAGCCCCTTAGCCCTACAGTCAAACCACAGGAAAAACAACCAACCACAGCTAGGGCCAGGCCAGGGCAGGGCCATATACAGTGCCTATAGGAAGTCTACACCCCCTTGAACCCTTTTCACATTTTGTTGCATTACAAAGTGGTATTGAAATAGATGTAATTGTTTTTTGTCATTGACCCACACAAAATACTCCATAATGTCAAAGTAATAAGAAAATGTTAACAAATGAATAAAACATTTACTAAAATATAGTCATTGCATAAGTATTCACCCCCTTTGTTTAGGCCTAAATGTACATTTTGGATTAACAAATCACATAAGTTAATAGAGGTTGACATGATTTTTGAATGACTAACCCTTGCTCTGTCCGCCATATATACAACATCTGTAAGGTCCCTCTGTCAAGTATTGAATTTCAAGCACAGATTCAACTACAAAGACCAGGGAGCTTTTCGAAAGCCTCATATAGAAGGGCAGTGATTGGTAGATGGGTAACAATAACAAATCAGACATTGAATATCTCTTTAAGCGTGGTCAAGTTAATAATTATGCTGTGGATTATGTATTAAACCACCCAGACACATCAAAGATACAGTCTTCCTTCTGAACTGAGCTCCAGGACAGGAAGGAAACTGCTTAGGGATGTCACCATGATGCCTATGGTGATTTTAAAACAGCTACAGAGTTCAATGGCTGTTATGGGAGAAAACTGAGGATGGATCAACAACATTGTTACAGACCTATATCCATCCTGCCCTGCCTTTCGAAAGTATTTGAAAGCCAAGTTAACAAACAGATCACCGACCATTTTGAATCCCACCGTACCTTCTCCGCTATGCAATCTGGTTTCCGAGCTGGTCATGGGTGTACCTCAGCCACGCTCAAGGTCCTAAACGATATAATAACCGCGATCTATAAAAGACAGTACTGTGCAGCCGTCTTCATTGACCTGGCCAAGGCTTTTGACTCTGTCAATCACCGCATTCTTATTGGCAGACTAAATAGCCTTGGTTTCTCAAATGACTGCCTCGCCTGGTTCACCAACTACTTCTCAGATAGAGTTCAATGTGTCAAATCGGAGGGCCTGTTGTCTGGACCTCTGGCAGTCTCTATGGGGGTGCCACAGGGTTCAATTCTCGGGACGACTCTATTCTCTGTGTAAATCAATGATGTCGCTCTTGCTGCTGGTGACTCTCAGATCCACCTCTACGCAGACGACACCATTTTGTATACATCTGGCCCTTCATTGGACACTGTGTTAACAAACCTCCAAACGAGCTTCAATGCCATACCACACTCCTTCCTTGGCCTCCAACTGCTCTTAAACGCTAGTAAAACTAAATGCATGCTCTTCAATAGAACGCTGCTTACACCCGCCCGACTAGAATCACTAATCTCGGCGGGTCTGACTTAGAATACAGTGGGGGGAAAAAGTATTTAGTCAGCCACCAATTGTGCAAGTTCTCCCACTTAAAAAGATGAGAGAGGCCTGTAATTTTCATCATAGGTACACGTCAACTATGACAGACAAAATGAGGGGAAAAAATCCAGAAAATCACATTGTAGGATTTTTTATGAATTTATTTGCAAATTATGGTGGAAAATAAGTATTTGGTCAATAACAAAAGTTTCTCAATACTTTGTTATATACCCTTTGTTGGCAATGACACAGGTCAAACGTTTTCTGTAAGTCTTCACAAGGTTTTCACACACTGTTGCTGGTATTTTGGCCCATTCCTCCATGCAGATCTCCTCTAGAGCAGTGATGTTTATGGGCTGTCGCTGGGCAACACAGACTTTCAACTCCCTCCAAAGATTTTCTATGGGGTTGAGATCTGGAGACTGGCTAGGCCACTCCAGGACCTTGAAATGCTTCTTACGAAGCCACTTCTTCGTTGCCCGGGCGGTGTGTTTGGGATCATTGTCATGCTGAAAGACCCAGCCACGTTTCATCTTCAATGCCCTTGCTGATGGAAGGAGGTTTTCACTCAAAATCTCACGATACATGGCCCCATTCATTCTTTCCTTTACACGGATCAGTCGTCCTGGTCCCTTTGCAGAAAAACAGCCCCAAAGCATGATGTTTCCACCCCCATGCTTCACAGTAGGTATGGTGTTCTTTGGATGCAACTCAGCATTCTTTGTCCTCCAAACACGACGAGTTGAGTTTTTACCAAAAAAGTTCTATTTTGGTTTCATCTGACCATATGACATTCTCCCAATCCTCTTCTGGATCATCCAAATGCACTCTAGCAAACTTCAGACGGGCCTGGACATGTACTGGCTTAAGCAGGGGGACACGTCTGGCACTGCAGGATTTGAGTCCCTGGCGGCGTAGTGTGTTACTGATGGTAGGCTTTGTTACTTTGGTCCCAGCTCTCTGCAGGTCATTCACTTGGTCCCCCCGTGTGGTTCTGGGATTTTTGCTCACCGTTCTTGTGATCATTTTGACCCCACGGGGTGAGATCTTGCGTGGAGCCCCAGATCGAGGGAGATTATCAGTGGTCTTGTATGTCTTCCATTTCCTAATAATTGCTCCCACAGTTGATTTATTCAAACCAAGCTGCTTACCTATTGCATATTCAGTCTTCCCAGCCTGGTGCAGGTCTACAATTTTGTTTCTGGTGTCCTTTGACAGCTCTTTGGTCTTGGCCATAGTGGAGTTTGGAGTGTGACTGTTTGAGGTTGTGGACAGGTGTCTTTTATACTGATAACAAGTTCAAACAGGTGCCATTAATACAGGTAACGAGTGGAGGACAGAGGAGCCTCTTAAAGAAGAAGTTACAGGTCTGTGAGAGCCAGAAATCTTGCTTGTTTGTAGTTGACCAAATACTTATTTTCCACCATAATTTGCAAATAAATTCATTAAAAATCCTACAATGTGATTTTCTGGAGAAAAAAATTCTCAATTTGTCTGTCATAGTTGACGTGTACCTATGATGAAAATTACAGGCCTCTCTCATCTTTTTAAGTGGGAGAACTTGCACAATTGGTGGCTGACTAAATACTTTTTTTCCCCACTGTATGTGGACAACTACAAATACCTAAGTGTCTGGTTAGACCGTAAACTCTCCTTCCAGACTCACATTAAGCATATCCAATCCAAAGTTAAATCTAGAATCGGCTTCCTATTTCGCAACAAAGCCTCCTTCACTCATGCTGCTAAACATGCCCTCGTAAAACTGACCATCCTACCGATCCTTGATTTTGGCGATGTCATTTACAAAATAGCTTCCAACACTCTACTCAGCAAATTGGATGTAGTCTATCACAGTGCCATCCTTTTTGTCACCAAAGCCCCATATACTACCCACCATTGTGACCTGTACGCTCTCGTTGGCTGGCCCTCACTACATATTCGTCGCCAAACCCACTGGCTCCAGGTCATCTATAAATAACTTCTAGGCAAATCCCCACCTTATCTTAGCTCATTGGTCACCATAGCAAAACCCACCCGTAGTATGTGTTCCAGCAGGTATATCTCACTGGTCATCCCCAAAGCCAACACCTCCTTTGGTCGCCATTCCTTCCAGTTCTCTGCTGCAAATGACTGGAACGAACTGCAAAAATCTCTGAAGCTGGAGACACTTATCTCCCTCACTATCTTTAAGCATCAGTTGTCAGAGCAGCTTACCGGTCACTGCACCTGTACACAGCCCATCTATAATTAGCCCACCCAACTATCTCATCCCCATATTGTTATTTACATTGTTATTTATTTTGCTCATTTGCACCCCAGTATCTCTATTTGCACATCATCTTCTGCACATCTATCACTCCAGTGTTAATACTAAATTATAATTGTATTATTATTATTATTATTATTTTGCACTATGGCCTATTTATTACCTTACCTCTAACTTACTACATTTCCTATTGTGTTATTGACTGTACGTTTTGTTTATTCCATATGTAACTCTGTGTTGTTGTTGTTTTTACCGCACTGCTTTGCTTTATCTTGGCCAGGTCGCAGTTGTAAATGAGAACTTGTTCTCAACTGGCTTACCTGGTTAAATAAAGGTGAAATAAAATACAAAAAAAAAAATTGTAGTGACTCCATAATAATGACTTAAATGACAGAGTGAAAAGAAGAATACAAATATACTGAATAAAAATATTACAAAACATGCATATGTATGCAATAAGGCACTAAAGTAATACTGCAAAGAAAACACGGCAAAGGAATACACTTTTTGGCCTAAATGCAAAGGCTTATGTTTGGAGCAAATCCAAGACATCACTAAGTAACAGCCTCCTTATTTTCAAGCATGGTGGTGGCTGCATCATGGTATGGGTATGCTTGACATCGGCAAAGAGTGGCCAAGTTACAGTTTTGACTTAAATCTGCTGTAAAATATATGGCAAGACTTGAACATTGCTGTCTAGCCATGATCCCCAACACCTTGACAGAGCTTGACAGACTTCACATTTGACAAATGTGCTTCTAACATGTATTGACTCAGGGGGGTGAGTACTTAACTAATCAATGTATATTAGTGTTTTATTAAATTGACATTTTCTTCCACTTTGACTTCAGAGTATTTTGTGTAGATCGTTTACATATATGACAATTCAATCCATTTTATTCCCACTTTGTAACACAATCAAATGTGAAGAAATCCAAGTGGGGTGTAGACCTTCTATAGGCACTGTAGGCTACTCCACTCCCTCAAATGGTCAGGACAACAACCGAGGTCAGTAAAGTGCAAAGCAGATTCAAATGAGCTGCGTCGGAAACTTGTACCTACGTTGAAATGGAGAGATACAGTTGAAGTCGGAAGTTTACATACACCTTAGCCAAATACATTTAAACTCTGTTTTTCACAATTCCTGACATTTAAACCTAGTAAAAATTCCCTGTCTTAGGTCAGTTAGGATCACCACTTTATTTTAAGAATGTGAAATGTCAGAATAATAGTAGAGAGAATGATTTATTTCCGATTTTATTTAGTGGGTCAGAAGTTTACATACAAATCAAATCAAATCAAATCAAAATCAAATCAAATTTTATTTGCCACATGCGCCGAATACAACAGGTGTAGGCATTACCCTGAAATATACAGGGGGGTACCGGTGCAGAGTCAATGTGCGGGGGCACCGGCTAGTTGAGGTAGTTGAAGTAATATGTACATGTGGGTAGAGTTAAAGTGACTATACATAAATAATTAACAGAGTAGCAGCAGCGTAAAAAGATGGGGTGGGGGTGCAAATAGTCCGGGTAGCCATGATTAGCTGTTCAGGAGTCTTATGGCTTGGGGGTAGAAGCTGTTGAGAAGCCTTTTGGACCTAGACTTGGCGCTCCGGTACCGCTTGCCGTGCGGTAGCAGAGAGAACAGTCTATGACTAGGGTGGCTGGAGTCTTTGACAATTTTGAGGGCCTTCCTCTGACACCGCCTGGTATAGAGGTCCTGGATGGCAGGAAGCTTGGTCCCAGTGATGTACTGGGCCGTACGCACTACCCTCTGTAGTGCCTTGCGGTTGGAGGCCGAGCAGTTGTCATACCAGGCGGTGATGCAACCAGTCAGGATGCTCTCAATGGTGCAGCTGTATAACTTTTTGAGGATCTGAGGACCCATGCCAAATCTTTTCAGTCTCTTGAGGGGGAATAGGCTTTGTCGTGCCCTCTTCACGACTGTCTTGGTGTGTTTGGACCATGATAGTTCGTTGGTGATGTGGACACCAAGGAACTTGAAGCTCTCAACCTGTTCCACTACAGCCCCGTCGATGAGAATGGGGGCGTGCTCAGTCCTCTTTTTTTTTCCTGTAGTCCACAATCATCTCCTTTGTCTTGGTCACGTTGAGGGAGAGGTTGTTATCCTGGCACCACACGGCCAGGTCTCTGACCTCCTCCCTATAGGCTGTCTCATCGTTGTCGGTGATCAGGCCTACCACTTTTGTGTCATCGGCTAACTTAATGATGGTGTTGGAGTCAATTAGTATTTGGTACCATTGCCTTTAAATTGTTTAACTTGGGTCAAATGTTTCGGGTAGCCTTCCACAAGCTTCCCACAATAAGTTGGGTGAATTTTGTCCCATTCCTCCTGACAGAGCTGGTGTAACTGAGTCAGGTTTGTAGGCCTCCTTGCTCACAAATGCTTTTTCAGTTCTGCCCACACATTTTCTATAGGATTGAGGTCAGGGCTTTGTAATGGTCACTCCAAATCCTTGACTTTGTTGTCCTTAAGCCATTTTGCCACAACTTTGGAAGTATGCTTGGGGTCATTGTCCATTTGGAAGACCCATTTGCGACCAAGCTTTAACTTCCTGACTGATGTCTTGAAATGTTGCTTCAATATATCCACATAATTTTCCTTCCTCATGATGCCATCTATTTTGTGAAGTGCACCAGTCCCTCCTGCAGCAAAGCACCCCCACAGCATGATGCTGCCACCCCCTTGCTTCACGGTTGGGATGGTGTTCTTCGGCTTGCAAGCCTACGCCTTTTTCCTCCAAACATAACGATGGTCATTATGGCCAAAGTTCTATTTTTGTTTCATCAGACCAGAGGACATTTCTCCAAAAAGTACGATCTTTGTCCCCATTTGCAGTTGCAAACCGTAGTCTGGCTTTTTTATGGCGGTTTTGGAGCAGTGGCTTCTTCCTTGCTGAGCAGCCTTTCAGGTTATGTCGATATAGGACTCGTTTTACTGTGGATATAGATACTTTTGTACCTGTTTCCTCCAGCATCTTCACAAGGTCCTTTGCTGTTGTTCTGGGATTGATTTGCACTTTTCGCACCAAAGTACGTTCATCTCTAGGAGACAGAACACGTCTCCTTCCTGAGCGGTATGACATCTGCGTGGTCCCATGGTGTTTATACTTGTGTACTATTGTTTGTACAGATGAACGTGGTACCTTCAGGCGTTTGGAAATTGCTCCCAAAGATGAACCAGACTTGTGGAGGTCTACAATTTTTTTTCTGAGGTCTTGGCTGATTTCTTTTGATTTTCCCATAATTTCAAGCAAAGAGGCACTGAGTTTGAAGGTAGGCTGTGAAATACATCCACAGGTGTAGCTCCTCCAGTGACAGGCATGAGGCAAGAGGTCTTGATTCAAATACAGGGCTTTAATGCTGGTCAACCCGTGAGAACTGGTTTAAAGAAAGAAAAAATACATTAACAAAATAATGCCATATGCATGTCTCACACATCTGGCGTTATAATCAAGCTCATACAGCTAGCCACTTTATGTATATTTTACACCAAAACTGACGCACGTAAACACAAACACCCTCATAGCAAAATAAGTAGTCAACAAACCTCATTGCTGCTTATCACACAGAGGTACTAAACATCCTTTTAAATGTCCTTTATCTTCTTCTGTATACTTTCTTTGTAAGTATGCACTTAAACACGATAACAGTGGAAAAATAATTCGCTTTTTCGCGGTAAAGTTTTCTCGGTGCGTCGCTAAAGGCACTCGGGTGACAACACTCGGGCGGAACCAATAATTAGTTCCGTCTTGCTGTAAACGTACAATACAGAAGAAATTAAATAATAAAAAGTGCAAATACATGAAATAAACTGGCGACAGAGGCAGTTACACTCCCACCAAATCACAAGTGATTTCTTAAAACTTGGAGACAAACCTACTGCATGAATAAATAAAATGAAACTCTGTCCTAATAAACAACTAATAAACTGTGTGTGAGTGTATGATAGAACCATCAGTCTGCTTCTAGCAATGTAACTGTTTTCTGAATGGGTCTCTCCAGGTAAACAGGTTTGGCTGTACGCTTTCCTCTTCCATCCAGGGAGGAGTCACTGATGAGTAACTTGAGTCTCCTCACTCTTTCATCACTTCCAGGATACACCTCGATGACTCTTGCTAGCTTCCATTGGTTTCGTGGTGTGGCAGCATCTTGTAACAGAACAATGTCACCGACCTTTGCATTTCTGCGATCTTTGGTCCACTTCTGTCTGTGTTGGAGATTCAGGAGATACTCCTTTTTCCATCGTACCCAAAAGTTGTTGGTTAAGAGTTGAACTCTGCGCCATCTTTTGCGGAGGTAGAGATCCTCCTTGACAAACTTTCCAGGAGGAGGGAGAATGATTGTGGATTTCATGGTCAAGATGTGGTTTGGTGTCAAGGGCTCTGGACTGGTAGAATCGTTCAGATGATCAGTGGTTAGAGGTCTGCTATTCACAACCGCCATAACCTCATATAGAAATGTTCGTAGGGAAGAGGAGTCAAGTTGCCTGGACGACTGTTCTAGAATGGACGCCAGGACACTTCTGATAGTGCGGATTTGTCTTTCCCAGACTCAACCCATATGACTTGAGGCAGGGGTGTTCATGATGAACTCGCAGCCCAAATCTTTGAGCTCTTCTTGATCCATCTCTTTCAGTGCTTCAATGAACTCACGCCTTGCTCCGACAAAGTTTGTCCCTTGATCACACCTTATCTGCCTTACTGATCCACGAATGGCGATGAATGAACGCAGAGCATTGATAAAGGCATCTGAGGTCAAGTCATCAAGTGCTTCAATGTGAACTCCTCTTGAACACAACGGACATAGTTTGTGCAACTGGTTGGCTTTGTCTTTGACCTTTGTCTCCTTATGATGTCTAAGGCGTTGAATTTCTTGAGAGAGAGTTGCTTCTTGGACCATCTTGATTATGGTCAGCTCCGCCTCTTTCCTTTCCTCCAAGTTCGAGGCCTCACAGGACTTTGGCTTGAGACCTTTGATTTCCTTAGCACGGCGCTTGAGTCTGGCAACAGCCTTCACCATTCTTGCCCAGTCTGAGAACTTGTGTAGACGATCTAAAATTGTTTTTGCTTCTTCTGCCTGAGTGTCATGAACCTGAGCTTTCTTGACCTCTGGGTCACTGCTCTCGATCTCTCCCACCATGACAACTCCAGTTGGTAGCTCTTTTTGCCAAAGAAGGTCTGGACCTGTGAACCAGTTAGAAGCTGTGAGTTGTTCTGCTGTGACACCCCTTGAGGCGTGGTCAGCTGGGTCATCTTCTGAAGCCCTTTCTACAAAATCAGATTCCAACACCTTGATGACGTCTGTTGGAAGGACTACTTCTTTGATCTGTGTTCTACAGACATAGTGCACTTCGTTTGGGAGATTTGGAAGAACTGATGTCACTTGCTTCACAATGACTTGATGGCTTATTCCAAAGGCATCTCCAAAGTCAAGACATGGGTTGCCATAGCCGACTACACTCCAACCCAAGTCTGTTCTCTGAGCAAAGGGCTCATTTTCTTCTCCAGCAACCACTTGTCTTGGTACAAGAGCTTGAGGACAGTTGTAGCCAATTAGTAGGCCGATGTCACAGCTCTGCAGAGGAGCAATTTCATCTGCAATGTGCTCAAGATGAGACCATGCCTTGGCAGTCTCTGGTGTGGGAATATGATCTCTGTTTGCAGGGATGAATTCTCTTGAGTAAGTTCCTGGCAGGTAGATTATCTTATCGGAGTAGAATCCTCTTATTTGTAGATCAGTCAGCCTTCTGCTAGGCACCACTGTATTTCTTGAAGCCATTGTGGAGAGCTTTAACTGGACTGGTTCATTTTTAGTGTGAAGCATCTTTGCTGTCTCTTCAAGGATGAAGGTCGTGTCACTCTGTGTATCGAGAAGAGCGTACACAAGGACTTCATGATTTGGCTTACTTGTAGTGGACAACCACACAGGAATGACTGAGGATGTATGGGTGCCTTTCACATTCTGGATAACTCTGTTAGATGTTACCTCGCGTGGTGGTTTTGTCACCCTCTCTTGTGAACGATCTGTCGTTCCTTCTCTTGACTTGTCACTCTCCATTTCTCCATCAGTCCTTGTTGACATTCCTCTTTCTTTGCTGCGATTATCGTGTAGGCAGGTTGGATGTCCTTTCTCACAAGTATCACAGATCCTTCTATTTTCACACTCCTTTGAGCGATGGCCAGGCTTCAGACAGCCAAAGCACCACTTCATCCCCTGAACAAACTTGACTCGCTCAGAGATGGTTTTATTCATAAATTTCCAACACTTGTGTAGACTGTGACCTGACTTCTCACAAAAAACACAGCTTGTGGAGAAAGCTTTTTCATCTGAGTTAGTTGCTAGTACCTTTGCTCCGAGAGCTCTGTTCTTTAAAACATTGATCTGCTCACCTTCAGCAGGTTTCAGAGCATGGAGAGATGTTATTGGGTTATTTGCAATCTTAGCTTCACGTGTGAGAAACTTTACAAACTGCTGGAAGCTTGGGAATGTGTGACTTTCTTCCTCCACTTCTATGACCTTTCTGTTCCATCTCGAGGTCAGCCAGTCTGGAAGCTTTGCAAGTAACTTCTGGTTCTCATTGCAGTCATTAAGTACTTCGAGGCCTCTGATCTGAGTCATAGCAGCCTCACAGCTCCGAAGAAAATCAGCAAACTCTTGAAGTTCGATACTGCCTTTGGAGCTTATCTTGGGCCATGCCTCCAGCTTATCTCTGAATGCTTTGGCTATGAGGAATGGATTTCCATATCTTTCCTCGAGAATCCTCCATGCTGCGTGATAGGCTGACTCTGAACCAAGCAGGAAGTAGCTCTCTATAGCCTTTTTAGCAGGTCCACCCACATACTTTCGCAAGTAATATATCTTTTCTTCGGCTGGAATGTTTTTCCGATCAATGAGTGTCTGAAAAGAAACCTTCCAGTCATTGAATCTGAGTGGGTCGCCATTGAATATTGTTGGTTCAGGTATAGGAAGACGACCTGCACTGATGGACTCTGCAAGTGCTCTAACAAGAGCTGCTGTGCTGTCATCCTGCTTTGAATGTGCCCGGTCTTGTGGTGAAGAATGGTGCTGCAACAGATTATTTTCATGTTTAACTTCTTCCTTTTCCTTCATACAGACACTTTGATGGAGTAGACTGCTTATTTCTTTATCTGAGCACTCACTCTGATCATACACTCGCTGACGTGCCTTAGCAGCCTTTAACTTTTTAACTATCTCTAGTCGCTCCAGTTGTCTCCGCTTTGCATCTAGCACCTTTTGTCTCTCTGCAGCTTCAGCTTCAAGCCTTTCCAATTCCTCAATGCAACACTCTTGTTCTAGTAGTACTTCTAGAGTAGCTTCATTGGCAGCAACTTCAGCAGCGGCATCTTGTCTGCTAACAGAAATCCGACTTGAATGTCTGGAGCTGCTTTGAGCATGAGAGGACTTAGTGCATTGGGATTTGATACTTATCTTGTCTGAGGCTACAGACTTGAATATAGACGATGTCGCCCTGTTGCTTCGTTGTTCATCTCCTCCACCGTTATCTTCTGTCTCCAAACGATATTTTGCAGTTTGGATGATCTTCCTGGTTACTGCATCACAGTTGTCAATTCTGCGACGTGTGTCATGGTCAGGGTTGTCTATGCGCCTTAACTCATCATAAGCAATGTTCAGATTCTCTGAGGCAGCACTTATTTTGCTTATGTGTTCATGTAGCAGGTTGTTTGAGCATTGTCCACTCAAAGCTTGCTTGGCGTCTTTAGCAATAGCCTTCCACTCCTCATAGCTCACAGTGAAACAGTGAGCAAATCTTCTTATTTGCTCATTGTACAGTTCTTGGCCCTTTTCTGTTAACTTTCGGTCTCTTTGGCTTCTTTGTGAGGAAGTGTGGTCATTAGCTCTTGTGCCTTTAGTAGCCTGTGGTTGCATGTCTATGCACTGCTGCTCTATACTTTCACCTACATTAACCTGCTTTCTCCCAGAGGTAAGACTAGGCTCTGACATTGTTACTTGGTGTACTTAAATTTGGGTTAAATCTAATTTGGCCTGTAGCTAAGTGATTCAGCTCCCATTAGCTATTCACATTTATACTATTTTTACCACTAATATTATTTTTTAGAACATATTCACTTCTACTTCACACAAATCAATATCACGTTGTTCTATGAAATGCAAAATTCAGTCTCTTGGTTGTAGCTTAGTTAACACTTAAACATACACACAACTATACCGTATGAATATGAAGGCAAAATGTGTCAGTCTCTTGTGGGAAATAGTTTAAGCTTCTTTGCATCAGCTGGATTCATGGTAAGGCGCCTGGATTCTTCTGTGGATGCTGCGGCTGTGTAAATGTCAGGAGCAGATGCACACTCTTGGATGTAGAGATGTCCCTTCTTGTCCATGGATCACGGCTCTTTGGTACTGTCTTCCTCGTCTACTCATGCAGAGCAGTTGAGTTCTCACTGTAGCTCCTCCAGTGACAGGCATGAGGCAAGAGGTCTTGATTCAAATACAGGGCTTTAATGCTGGTCAACCCGTGAGAACTGGTTTAAAGAAAGAAAAAATACATTAACAAAATAATGCCATATGCATGTCTCACACATCTGGCGTTATAATCAAGCTCATACAGCTGGCCACTTTATGTATATTTTACACCAAAACTGACGCACGTAAACACAAACACCCTCATAGCAAAATAAGTAGTCAACAAACCTCATTGCTGCTTATCACACAGAGGTACTAAACATCCTTTTAAATGTCCTTTATCTTCTTCTGTATACTTTCTTTGTAAGTATGCACTTAAACACGATAACAGTGGAAAAATAATTCGCTTTTTCGCGGTAAAGTTTTCTCGGTGCGTCGCTAAAGGCACTCGGGTGACAACACTCGGGCGGAACCAATAATTAGTTCCGTCTTGCTGTAAACGTACAATACAGAAGAAATTAAATAATAAAAAGTGCAAATACATGAAATAAACTGGCGACAGAGGCAGTTACAACAGGTACACCTCCAATTGACTCAAATGATGTCAATTAGCCTATCAGAAGCTTCTAAAGCCATGACATCATTTTCTGGAATTTTCCATTACATTTACATTTACATTTATGTCATTTAGCAGACGCTCTTATCCAGAGCGACTTACACAGTCAACTTAGTGTATGTAAACTTCTGACCCACTGGAATTGTGATACAGTGAATTATAAGTGAAATAATCTGTCTGTGAACAATTGTTGGAAAAATGACTTGTGTCATGCACAAAGTAGATGTCCTAACCGACTTGCCAAAACTATAGTTTGTTAAAAATAAATTTGTGGAGTGGTTGAAAAACAAGTTTTAATGACTCCAACCTAAGTGTATGTAAACTTCCGACTTCAACTGTAGATGCCCTCAATGTGGGGCCAAGCCATGAGGAACAGAGCGAGAGAGAGAGAGGGAGACCTATAAAGAAAGAGATTTAATCGGGAAGAGAACCAGGAAACAGAAAGTTCTTGCTGCTTCTCTTCCCTCCTGCTCAAAGCAGCTGAAAATGTACCGAAACTAGGCAGTCAGGGCTGCAAGCTGAGGCACGTTTAATGACCAAAGACTGAAATGTAAAACTTCTCTCTTGCTGTTTCTCTATATCTCCATCTTTTCCTCTCCCTGATAAGATCTGTGATCTGGTTGTTTGGGAACATAATTTAATAGGCTGTTGTTCTGTTGACTTTAGATGATGAGGCCGTGTAGTAGACAGAGACACAAAGCACACAGTCTGTGCTGTGCTGGATGGTGGTTGTATTCTCTTGCTCTCTAGTATAGGTAGTTTGACTTAGCGTTCCCTATATCGTGCTTTCACTCACTGTAGTCTCCTTTTGAATAGTGTTGGTAGCTTGCGGTAACAAAACCAATGAAAGGAATAGGAGCATTTTAACTGTAAATCCTAGGATTGGGTCTTATTAGGATGGCAGGTTACACTTTCCCCCCTGAGCCTCCTTTTGGGGGAACCCAGTAGTGTAGATGGTTGGACAGGGGGCCTGGTCGTAGTGGGGACCCCCTGTGAGGCGCACAGTACAGTAGGGGTCCACACTGTCTCTGTCACACTGCCAGCCTCAGGCATTGCACTCTGTGCCCCCCGCCCTCAATGCTGCCTTTGTGCACCACTGGGAGATGGAGGGGGTACTTACCAGTCCACAGCCCCTCCGCACTATACCCTCCCCACAACAGACACACATACACACACACACACTGAGCCGGCCAGAGCATGGCCTATCCTCTCAAAGACATCTCTCTTTCTCCCGTTCCCTCCCTCTCTCTCTCTCTCTCTCTCTCTCTCTCTCACCCTCTCTCTGTGTCTCTGTGTGAGCCGGTGAGGTCATGGCGTCTCCTATAGAGAAGGGGAAGTGGTAGTAGGCTATAGGAGTGTGAATAGTTGTAGTAGTATAGAGCCCTGCTTCATTCTAAGGCCTGTAGTGTGGTGGCTGTGAGCTCCCTACCGCTCAGGGTTCCTCTCTCTACTGGCTCTACTCTGCTGCTGCTGGCTCTGTTAATGATGGCCTTTGTTAAACCCACAGGCAGCGAGAGCGGCTATTTCTGGGCTTGGCTGTAAACAGGCAGATTCCACATCCCAGATTGGGAATGTTTCTGCCTCTGCCCCTTCTCCTACTGCCTCTGTTGGGCTGGCCCTAGCACCGAGACGTGAAACGGACTGATACAGAGAGAAGAGGAGGGGTGAGGGAGACATCGAGAAACAGAGGAAAGCAGGTGGAAGGCAGTGAAAGTGGAAGCAGAGAGGAATAGAGGGGAGAATATGATGTCTGTGGAGAAGAGTGTATGGTCAGAGAAGAAACAGAGACATGGGGGAGAGAGGGACAAGTCTTGCATGACAAGTTATGTTTTGAGCACCTTGTAACAATACAAGAAAGCATAACATTCAGTTTCAAAAGTTCAAGTAAAGGCTATAGGGGGTGGGTTTCAAGTTGAGCCAAGGGTGGGTTTCAAGTTGAGCCAAGTAGTCTTTGAGCCATAGCATCCTTTTGAAACTGAAGATCTGCTGCCCTCTGCTGTTTAGTGAAGGTACTCACAGACAGGCACAGAAGCTGTGGTTATTAGTGTGGCCAGCATTAGGACCTGAAGCTACAAGAGTTAAACTTGGGCAAAAACCTCCCCTTCCCTCTCTACATGCAAACACTAGTCTGTGTCAATCAGAAAGTGTGTTGTGGCTCGCTGGTTTCACATCCCCTTGTGTGTGTTTTAGAATAGTTGAGGTGAACATTGTATGGTTATCTTGGACAGGGTTAGGTAGGTTACTTTCCAGTGGTGGAAAAAGTACCCAATTGTCATACTTGAGTAAAAGTAAAGATACCTTAATAGAAAAAGACTCAAGTAAAAGTGAAAGTCACACAGTAAAATACTACTTGAGTAAAAGTCTCTAAAAGTATTTGGTTTTAAATATACTTAAGTATCAAAAGTAAACGTAATTTCTCACAAAAGTATAAATAATTTCACAGGTCAAACGTTTTCTGTAAGTCTTCACAAGGTTTTCACACACTGTTGCTGGTATTTTGGCCCATTCCTCCATGCAGATCTCATCTAGAGCAGTGATGTTTTGGGGCTGTCGCTGGGCAACACGGACTTTCAACTCCCTCCAAAGATTTTCTATGGGGTTGAGATCTGGAGACTGGCTAGGCCACTCCAGGACCTTGAAATGCTTCTTACGAAGCCACTCCTTCGTTGCCCGGGCGGTGTGTTTGGGATCATTGTCATGCTGAAAGACCCAGCCACGTTTCATCTTCAATGCCCTTGCTGATGGAAGGAGGTTTTCACTCAAAATCTCACGATACATGGCCCCATTCATTCTTTCCTTTACACGGATCAGTCGTCCTGGTCCCTTTGCAGAAAAACAGCCCCAAAGCATGATGTTTCCACCCCTATGCTTCACAGTAGGTATGGTGTTCTTTGGATGCAACTCAGCATTATTTGTCCTCCAAACACGACGAGTTGAGTTTTTACCAAAAAGTTCTATTTTGGTTTCATCTGACCATATGACATTCTCCCAATCCTCTTCTGGATCATCCAAATGCACTCTAGCAAACTTCAGACGGGCCTGGACATGTACTGGCTTAAGCAGGGGGACACGTCTGGCACTGCAGGATTTGAGTCCCTGGCGGAGTAGTGTGTTACTGATGGTAGGCTTTGTTACTTTGGTCCCAGCTCTCTGCAGGTCATTCACTAGGTCCCCCCGTGTGGTTCTGGGATTTATGCTCACCGTTCTTGTGATCATTTTGACCCCACGGGGTGAGATCTTGCGTGGAGCCCCAGATCGAGGGAGATTATCAGTGGTCTTGTATGTCTTCCATTTCCTAATAATTGCTCCCACAGTTGATTTCTTCAAACCAAGCTGCTTACCTATTGCCGATTCAGTCTTCCCAGCCTGGTGCAGGTCTACAATTTTGTTTCTGGTGTCCTTTGACAGCTCTTTGGTCTTGGCCATAGTGGAGTTTGGAGTGTGACTGTTTGAGGTTGTGGACAGGTGTCTTTTATACTGATAACAAGTTCAAACAGGTGCCATTAATACAGGTAATGAGTGGAGGACAGAGGAGCCTCTTAAAGAAGAAGTTACAGGTCTGTGAGAGCCAGAAATCTTGCTTGTTTGTAGGTGACCAAATACTTATTTTCCACCATAATTTGCAAATAAATTCATTAAAAATCCTACAATGTGATTTTCTGGATTTTCTTTTCTCAATTTGTCTGTCATAGTTGACGTGTACCTATGATGAAAATTACAGGCCTCTCTCATCTTTTTAAGTGGGAGAACTTGCACAATTGGTGGCTGACTAAATACTTTTTTCCCCCACTGTATTTAGCAGTCCTATGTCTTGGGGATAGAAGCTGTTCAGGAGCATGTTGGTGTCAGACTTGATGCACCAGTACCGCTTGCAGTGCTCTACTGCCAGGTCACTGACCTCCTCCCTATAGGCTGTCTCGTCGTCACCGGTGATCAGGCTTACCACCGTCATGTCTTCAGCAAACTGGATGATGGTGTTAGAGTCCTGTGTGGCCAAGCAGTCATGGGTGAACAGGAAGTACAGGAGGGGACTAAGCACACACCCCTGTAATAGGATTAGGCTATATCTTTACATTAGAAACCAAAGTCTGTCAGATTTCCAGTCATTTCAATTAATTGAATACCCCTTGGTCTTCAGGAATTGGACTTGGAATGATGGAAATATAGATTAACCTAATTGTTTTACCTGAGCATAACCCAAAAATGAAGGATTTATTAGCCTACTCTGTTTTTTATTATTTGGTTGTCATTGAGGACTGATTGGGCTCATTGCTTCGAGCTGAAAAATAAATGCTGCTCTCATGCTTTGAGCACTGCCAAAAAGTGCTATTTGCATGTGAAAAATGAATGCCATATGCTGCATTTGCTATAGGGCTAATGTTTGCGTTTTTGTTGGGGACACTTTGATATCTCGATAATTTGCAGCTGTTTTAAGTCTATCAAAATTGTGCACGTTTGAGCATGTGTCCGTTAGTCCCATGGATTTTTTTTTTTATCAGCACAAATTAGATTGAGCAATAAAAGCCCCACTTGTGGTCTTCTTAAATTAATCTAGTTTTTGACAGTATGGAGCACAATACCACGGGGGAGTTTAGAAGGGAGGAACTTTTATTCCATAGGCTGGGATCCACACTATGCAGCTGTTGCAAGAGTGAATTTTCATGCACTGGCTGTCCACTAGTCGCAAAAACAATACATGATAGGCATCTTAAACTCCTTAAATTCAACCATTATTGGGTTAAAATACACAGTCATCCACAACAACCACAATCCGTAAGGCACAAATAGCTAGAGCAGCAGTGTGAGTCATATCAATGCGCTATTTATGTAGATATCAATACTAAGTGATATCCATATCGCCCGTATGCTACACCACTGCTGTCGTCCTTACCTCCAAGCCTTTATTCAAGTAGGATGTATAATCTTTGGATGCCGACAGCAGTCGCACCATTGGAAGACATAGCTTGGACTGTAGCCTACCAAAGCCTATTCCTGCTCTTTTCCCGCTATCCATCAAATGTGTCATCATAGTGGTCTCTTACTTGTGGTCAGACTCGCTCCGGCGGAACAAACTTAAATTTGCGCCTTTTTTCAATGCTGATTTCTATGTCTTTGAGAAAACAGAAAGGTGTCATAACATCCTTTCTGAATTTAGAAGTAATCCTATAAGTAATCATCTAGTTTTCCAAAAGTATCTGTAATCTGATTACAATCTTTTTGCTGGTAACGTAACGGATTACAGTTCTTTTTTTTTTTGTAATCAGTTATATGTAACACATTACATTCTATCCGTTACTCCCCAACCCTGATCTTGGATATATTACTTATGGTTGTTTCATGTATTTCTGTCATTCAACCTTCAAATGACTGCTTTCATTTTGAAAATGCATAGCAGCTAACCAGGACATTATCACTGCAAGCAAGACATAGTTTCACACACACCCTTACACATACTTCCCAACCCGCTAGTTGATAAAGCACTGAAACCTAGCGTTATTACATAGTACAAAAGCCTCTCCTGTTTCTATTTGAAGAACTCTTCTCATGGAGGCAGCAGACACAGGTACAGCATAGGGCATTGTTTTAATCTCTCTTTATGCCTTTTTACTTTCCACTTGATTATTTTGTCTATTGTCCATAAGTGTGTGTGGGGACGTGTTTAACTATACTTGTGGGGACTAGAAGTCCCCACAAGTATAGTAAACCAAGAAAAAGTTGACCAACTGGGGACATTTTGTTGGTCCCCACAAGGTCAAATGCTATTTCTAGGGGGTTTAGGTTTAGGTTTTTGGGTTAGGGTTAGGTTTGGGGTTAGGGGTTAGGGAAAATAGGATTTTGAATGGGACTGAATTGTATGTCCCCACAAGGTTAGCTGCACAAGACTGTGTATGTGTGTGTTTACACAATATAGCTGTAATATTGCTCATTTAGAGTTACATTACTGGGGGCCAGTATGAAAATATAAATACAAAATATAATGTATGCACTCTATGCACACACTAACTGTAAGTCGCTCTGGATAAGAGCGTCTGCTAAATGACTAAAATGAAAGTAGTAATGTGTCGTGTAATGGTTCTCAGAGAACCTGAGCTTTCCGTGTGAAAACAGTATCTCTTGTCCTTTATAGTAACCCTGTGGTGGTACCTCATCGCTCTCCTTTCCTTCAAATCCCCTCTCACCCTTGATTCTGCCCTCTAACCTTCCCTCTACCTCCCTTCTTCCTATCCTGTCTCCCACCTCTGCCCTTTCCCTCCTCTCCTCCCTCTATCCTTCTCTTCCCTCTACCCCCCCCACCCCCACCCCACAGATGAGCCGACGAGCCCCAGCGTTGACCTCCGTGCCCGCCACGTGCCCGCCTCCTCCGTCGTGTCCGGCGGCATGAGCTCAGCACCCGCCATCGTCACCAGCCCCGCCTCCCCCACCTTCACCTTCCCCCTAACCAGGCTCTTCTCACACGACTGCAGTGAGTGCCCTCCTTGAGCCGGACTACCCCGGGCCGAATCCCTGCATGCAGCCATACCAGAACCCACCCACCACCACCTCTCTAGGGTGTCTGGTACCATGCTAGCAGACATGCCACCTCCACATCTATGGAGAGAATGGCTTACTGTACACAGCATGTTCCTCTGTCTCTCTGCATGAGTTGATTGACAATATTTCCATGGCGAGGAGGTAAAATGGCCTCTAGGAAATAGGCCTTGTGTACTTCTTTGTGCCTGGTAAGATGCATGCGCGCCCTGGGGGCTCCCGTGTGGTGCAGCGGTCTAAGGCACTGCATCTCAGTGCTTGAGGCGTCACTACAGACCCACTGGTTCGATTCCAGGCTGTATCACAACCGGCCGTGATTGGGAGTCCCATAGGGCGGCGCACAATTGGCCCAGCGTCGTCCGGGTTTGGCCAGTGTAGGCCGTCGTTGTAAATAAGAATTAGTTAACTGACTGACTTGCCTAGTTAAATAAAGGTTTAAAAAAAAAGCTAATGTAGTCACTCCTCGCTGGACTAACTGCCTAGGCAGATGCATGTGCATCATTGAAGTGAATGTGGTTACTCTCTACCTTTTGTAGAAAGTGTGTTTTGTACCAATAGGGTCCACATTTCCTCTGTATAGACTGGAGCATGAAGTCCAGTGGTCCTCGTACACCCACCTTTAGCCCAGTCTGTCCAGTCTGACAGACAGACTCCCCTTGCATGACAGTAGTGAGCGAAGTGACCTGAGATTACCTAACCTGACTCCATCCTGCTAGCCCACCTCTACACCCTCTACCTCACCCCAACCACCTCACCCAACCACCCTCCACCTCTCTGTCAACTGCTCACCCCCGTCTCTTAACACCACACTCCCTAACATCCTCTGACAATCATTACATCTACATTCTTTCTTTCTTTCTTTCTTTCTTTCTTTCTTTCTTTCTTTCTTTCTTTCTTTCTTTCTTTCTTTCTTTCTTTCTTTCTTTCTTTCTTTCTTTCTTTCTTTCTTTCTTTCTTTCTTTCTTTCTTTCTTTCTTTCTTTCTTTCTTTCTTTCTTTCTTTCTTTCTTTCTTTCTTTCTTTCTTTCTCTCCTTTCTTTCTTTCTTTCTTTCTTTCTTTCTTTCTTTCTTTCTTTCTTTCTTTCTTTCTTTCTTTCTTTCTTTCTTTCTTTCTTTCTTTCTTTCTTTCTTTCTTTCTTTCTTTCTTTCTTTCCCTCACTCCGTCTCTCACTGAGCAGGCAGTATTAAATCCAGTCGCCGTTCCTCCTATCTTCTAGCCATCACCACGGAGCGCTCCAAGTCATGTGACGAGGGACTCAACACCTTCAGAGGAGAAGAGGGCCGCGTCTTCTCGTGAGTACTGGAACACCGGGGGAGACATGGGAATCGATTAGGAGGGATTCATCTGAAGCAAATGATCAATTAATTTCATAGGAAATCTTGCAGTAGCCATTTTGAACTTATTCCTAACCCTCCATTTTATTCTCCATAGGAGGCTGCCAAAGAGAGTGAAGAGTTTCTTCACAGATGGGGTGAGTTTTTCCCTGTTTCACAATAACAGTATGCTGTACCCTACACGTAACTACACTGCAGATTGCAGATGACCTACCATTTCTGGCAGCTTGGAGGGTGTGTCTGACACCATTTGTTTTCAGTGTGTTTATCCTAAAACCTGTCGTGGAGTGGTGTGTAACCTTTGACCCTGTGTGCGTGTGTTAGTCCCTGGACAGTCTGGGGGCAGCGGAGGAAGTGCGCTCCAAACGCCACTCCACCTCAGAGCTGGGCAGCATCAGCTACAGTGACATATGGAGAGAGGGATGGCTTCACTACAAACAGATCCTCACGGAGAAGGGCAAGGTGGGTTAGAGCGAGAGAGAGAGAGAGAGAGAGAGGGGGAGGAAAAAGAAAGAAAGAACAAGTAGAGGAGTAGGACTTACTGTAGTTCAATTAACCATTTCTTCTCTGTCTCTTTCTCTCACTCTCTCCATTCCGTTCTGTGTTACAGAAGGTGGGCAGCGGCATGCGTCCGTGGAGGCGGGTCTTCTCGGTGTTGCGCTCCCATTCGCTCTTCCTTTACAAGGACAAGCGGGAGGCAGTCCTGCGAGGCGCCACTCTGGGAGGTGATGCCGACGAGGAGCAGCCAATCAGCATCCGGGGCTGCCTGGTGGACATAGCGTACAGCGAGACCAAGCGTAAGCACGCGCTGCGGCTGACCACTCAAGACTTCTGTGAGTACCTGCTGCAGGCCGAGGACAGAGATGACATGCTGGACTGGATCAAGGTCATCAGGGAGAACAGCAAGACCGACAATGAGGTGGGTCAAAGGGTACCACTCTCACTTCTCAACTGACCTTTCCCCTCTCAACTCTGAACCTAGAACCCTCTGACCTCTCAGCTCTGAACTCAACTCTGACCCTAGAACCCTCATATCTTATGTCACACACTGCCTCCTATTTATATATCTCCTGTAACGTTGTACATGTCACCTTTCTTCACTGGTGTTGCTACAGTGTAAGGCTGTATTAATGAGGTAGTGGTCTGTGTGTTTGTCTGTCTCAGGAGCTGGGATTCTCAAGACAGGCTCTAATCAGTAAGAAGCTCAATGACTACAGGAAACAGAGGTGAGGGACACCTACCTGTCACTAGACAGCAGTAGTGTTTGGTACATCCATGTTGCTTGTCCTGGCTGGTAGAGTCAGTGTGTAACAGTCTTCTCTCTGTCTCTCCCTGCCTGCAGTCCAACAGGCAACAAGCCAGACTCCTCTCCCAGGGTGCCCCGTGCCAAGCCTTCCTTCCTGCTGGCCAAGATGGAGAACGCTGCCGGGGCACCGCGCTCACCCAAACCTGAGGGCAAAGGTCAGTGGTAGTCAGAGACAGGAACCAACCAGCAATGGTCATTTCAGATGGATGTTTGTTCTGACTCTGTGTCTGTCTGTCTGACTCACTGTCCCTCTGTCTGTCTGTCCCCAGATGAGAGCAGCCCCCCTAAGTCGCCATGGGGGATCAACATCATGAAGAAGTCCAAGAAGTCAGGGCCCAAGGCTTTTGGAGTGAGGCTAGAAGACTGTCAGCCAGCTGCCAATAACAAGGTCAGCCAGAGCCTCCCTTCCTCATATACTGTAAATGTATCATTTTGGGTGTGTTTATATGCACTGTTAAAGTATTTACTGAAAATGTATACAGTCTGATATACCACGGCTGTCAGCCAATCAGCATTCAGGGCTCGAACCACCCAGTTTATAATGTGGTGTATATGTGTGTTGGTAAGGTATATGTGTCCACTCCTGTCCGACCCTCCCCTGTCTGTCTGTCCTCCCAGTTCATCCCTATGATTGTGGAGATCTGCTGTGGGCTGGTGGAGGAGATGGGTCTGGAGTACACAGGCATCTACAGGGTCCCAGGGAACAATGCAGTGGTGTCCAGCCTTCAGGACCAGCTCAACAAGGGGTCGGACATCAACCCTGCAGAGGAGGTGAGCAGAGCAGGATCACATTCGTACCCACGGGCACACACACACTCTAACGTACAGTAAGCAGTAAGCATAGTACACCATGGCTGGATTAGCTGGACACAGTATATCTAGTCATCTGTGGGATGGTGTTAAACAGCTTCACTTGAAATCAGTGGGGTATACAAGTGTTCAACAACGGGAAAGGATAATATGACCATCAACTATTCTATCCAACCATTTCTCTAAAGGTCCTTTTAGTATTGCCTTTGACCTCTCTCTCCTTGTTTTTACCTCTTCACAGAAATGGCAGGACCTGAACGTGATCAGCAGCTTGCTCAAGTCTTTCTTCAGGAAACTTCCAGAGCCCCTCTTCACTGATGGTGAGTCCCATTTTATTAGATGAACCGTCAGTAAAGACATGAATAAACTCACATTCATCCTGCTTTTTACAGTTACAGTTGAATGTTAGTTTTTATTTAAATGTAACTATTCATATTACTCTTATCCTCACAGATAAGTACAATGACTTCATCGACGCTAACCGGATGGAGAATGCCGGGGACCGGCTAAAGACCATGAAAAAACTGGTATGTGAACGTTGTCTGAGCAGGTTTTTCTATTTGCATATCCGGTTTAGTCTTTCCCTGGAAGGATGGGATGATATGTTCAAGGGCTAACAGATTACACAGGATACTCAGAAGTGTTGACATATTTCTCCTTCTCTCTCTCTCTCTCTGTTAGATTCGTGACTTACCGGACCATTACTACCACACTCTCAAGTTCCTGGTTGGCCATCTGAAGACGGTAGCTGACCACTGTGAGAAAAACAAGGTCTGAATACTGTTTTCATAGTGTTTGAATGTAAATGTGTTATTATAGGCTGCATCCTAAATGGCACCCTGTTCCCTATGTAGTGCCCTACTTTTGTCCCGGATCCAATGGCACTTTATTCCCTATATAAAGTGCCCTACTTTTTACAGTGTTACAGTTCAGATGTGTTAACATGTGGTCGTCATTGTAACAGATTATTAAGGAAGACTGATATAATGAGATGTATTGTTTCTGTGTGTGTAGATGGAACCTCGTAACTTGGCCCTGGTGTTCGGGCCCACGCTGGTGCGGACGTCTGAAGACAACATGACAGATATGGTGACTCACATGCCTGACCGCTACAAGATAGTAGAGACGCTCATCCAACATGTGAGTGACCCTCTCCTCCCACACACCACCCAATAACCAATGACAAACCTGTTTACTGGCTTCATGTTAACTCTCCTCCAATGAGCTGTCACTACCCTGTAAGAATAGTCCCGTGTGGCTCAATTTGTAGAGAATGGCGCTTGCAACGTCAGGGTTGTGGGTTCGATTCCCACGGGGGACCAGTACAAAAATGTATGCAGTCGCTCTGGATAAGAGTGTCTGCTAAATGACTAAAATGTACATTTTTTGTCATTTCTCATCTCTGTTTCCTCCCACAGTATCTCTGGTTTTTCAGTGAGGACCTGGACAAGGATGAAAAGGTACAGTAAGTCTTACTGTGGAAACAGCTGTTCAGTTCACACAGTCATGTTGGAGCTGACAGTGTAGTCTGCTACAGTAAACAGCCCAAATAGAATCCTGGGATGTGATATGATACAGTATATCTTACCTATGTGTCATTGGCTGTGTCTCATATTGCACCCTATTCCCTTCGTAGTGCACTACTTTTTACCAGAGCCTTATGGGCCGTGAAAAAATAGTGCATTATATAGAGAATAGTGTGCCATTTGGGACAAAGTCACAGACTCTTGTGCAGGACTTAAATCCAGTGTTCATGTTTTGTTTGACTCGATGCCTTTCTCCCCTTCAGACTCCAGTAGACACGAAGGACCTGGTGCCTGCCCCCAACATCGACCACTTGCTCTCCAACATCGGCAGGACCGCTCTGCTAGGGGAGGCCTCAGGTGAGGGTCCGCCCACCACTGCCCAAATGCACCAATCACAACCTGCACTGAGCTACTGACAGCCTGTGCAGACCAATCACGGTTCATACTGTGGCCGAACTGGCCAATCAGTGACTGTCAATTATTATTGACGGCCACACAGTTGAACCAAATCCATACAATCAAGAAATAGGCATGACATACATTTGAAATGATTTGCACTTGCCGAGTTTCTCCCTTTCCTGATTTGATCAATCACTAGACTGTGCTTCTTTCCTCTCACCTGATTTTATTTTCTTCTTTGTTACTCATCTGTCACTTTCTCTTCTACATCGCTGCCTCCCTCTCTTAGCTGAGCCTGTGGAGCAGCCACTGCGGTAGGATGGGATTTCCCCTGCCAATTCCTGTGTGTGTGTGTGTGTTTGAGAAATAGGGAGTTGTGGTGTGATGGTGTTTGTAAGTAAAAGGTGGGTGGGTGTGTTTGGTATGTGTCACCATCTTCAGAGGAAGTTGCTCTCTGCTCCCTCAGTGTCAGCTTGACTAAGGCAGGAGGTGTGTGTGAGGATGGCCCTGCATTGTCACCCAGTCTGACTAATGGATTAATGACTTCGTGTCCTCTGTCACTGAGAGAGAAAGCCCCTCTACAGTGGTCTGTCCATCTGTCTGTCCTGTCTACCTCACCTGCTCCACTCATTCTCTATAGGCCCTCTCATGTGTTACTCTGGGGTTTTAGTGTGTGTGTGTGTGTGTGTGTGTGTGTGTGTGTGTGTGTGTGTGTGTGTGTGTGTGTGTGTGTGTGTGTGTGTGTGTGTGTGTGTGTGTGTGTGTGTGTGTGTGTGTGTGTGTGTGTGTGTGTGTGTGTGTGTGTGTGTGTGTGTGTGTGTGTGTGTGTGTGTGTGTGTGTGTGTGTGTGTGTGCGTGGTTAACTATACTTGTGGGGGCCAGAAGTCCCCACAATAATAGTAAACAAACAAAGATTTGACCAACTGGGGACATTTTGTTTGTCCCACAAGGTCAAATTATATTTCTAGGGGGTTTAGGGTTAAGGTTAGAATTAGGTTTAGGGTTAGGAGCTAGGATTAGTTTTAGGGTTAGGAGCTAGGGTTAGGTTTAGGGTTAAGGTTTTCAGGATAAGGTTAGTGTTAAGGTAAGGGTTGGGTTTAGGGTTAGGGGCTAGGGAAAATAGGATTTTGAATGGCACTGAATTGTGTGTCCCCACAAGGTTAGTTATACAAGTGTGTGTGTGTGAGCGTGTTTGTGTGTGTGTGTGTGTGTGTGTGAGTGTGCGTGTGTGTGAGCGTGTGTGTGTGTGTGTGTGTGAGCGTGTGTGTGTGTGTGTGCGTGAGCGTGCGTGTGTGTGTGAGCGTGTGTGTGTGTATGTGTGTGAGCGTGTGTGTGAGAGCTAGTGTGAGTGTGAGTGTGAGCGTGTGTGCGAGATGGTGTGACCAAAACTCTTTACTCAACCTTGATTTCTGCCTTCCCTCCTCCCGATGCTTCCTTCACCAGTTGATGTCATCAGTGTTTGCCGTGATGTCATCAGTGTGTGCTGTGATTCCTTAAAGCTGTCGTTTTTCCCCACCCTCGCCCCTCTCTCCAACGACCCTGGTCACATGCCATTCAGTTTGATCAACTCCATGACAATCAGTGGTTTGTGATGACATGTTGTTCTGTGCTGTGTGTTAATGGTGTGTGACCAGTGTCTGTATGATTCTGTTCCCCAGGGGAGGGTGAAAGGTAGAGGGTGGGCACAGAGGATGCACAACTCTCTACTAATTGGATTGTCGTTACATTAGAGCAGTCATATTTCCTGTGTTATAACAGTGTTGAAATTGTGTGTTTAAAAGCTCTAGCTAGCTAGAGAACAGAAAGGTTGATTGTTTTCTGAGCAGCAGCTCTGTGCCCCCATCTCTGCCATTCACGCTCCTCCTCCCCTCCCATGTAACACAGACCAGCTTTACAGTGTACCTTCTCCTCTGACCCTCTCTCTTTTTCCTCTCTCTTAGACTCAACCAACAGTGACTCAGCTAAATCTAAGGTAAGGCCTCAGATAGCCAACTATGCTGTTTTACACTAGTTATTGAACTTGTTATTGAACTTCTGGCCACTCATATCACACAGATAGCAGAAACTGAGCACAGTTTCACAGACACAAAACAATCTTCTTCCACTACCACAAAAATACTTTCAAAGAGCTGAAGCAAGTCACACAATGTTTCTTCACACCATCTAGTTATGGTTGAGGTTGTGTAAATCATCTGACCTTTGACCTATGTGACTTTGTTTTGCCTCAGGGGTCGTGGGGGTCAAAGCGAGACCTCACTGCCAAGGACTTCCTGACACTGTCCATCATGTCCGCTGTCACCGGATGCAAGCGCAGGAATCGCCACAACGGCCGCCTGGTGGGCAGCAGCACGGACGACGACTCGGAGCACGAGCCAATCAAAGCCAGCCACCTGGGCGCGGAGGAGGCGGGGCTGGTGGTGGGAGGAGCAGACACCGCCCCACGAGCAGAGGGAGAGGAAGATGAGGAGGAGGAAGAAGAGGAGTCTGTAGTAGAGAGAGTGAGAGTGCAGGAGGAGGTGGAGGTAGAGGAGGTGGTAGTTCCCAGCATGCCGTGCGGTGGTGAGAAAGAAAAAGCAGGGCAGACTGTGATGCTGCTCCCTGAGGAAGAGGCGGTGACGGCGGAGGTGAAGGGCAGGGCGTGGCGGGGGCCAGAGGACGCTCGCTCTATCGTCTCCGGTTACTCCACCCTCTCCACACTGGGGCGGAGCCTGGCGTCTGAGGGCCGGTGCGATGAAGCTGACGACGAGCGCAGCGAGCTGGTGAGCGAGACGGACAATGAAAGCGGATTCGCCTCGCGCTCCCTTACCCAGGAGAGACCTGAGAAACACCCCCCTTCATCCACTTCACCCACCCTCACACCCCCTACCCCCACACAGCCCCCCACAGCAGCACAACGAAGCTTCCTCTACACACACTACAAACCCCCTGCTGTCTCCCCCACTCCCCAGCACACCACCCCCACCCCCTCCACACACACTCAGGACCCTGGGGAGAGGAGCGAGGGTGGGGCACGATCCACCACACCTTCCTCCTCCTCCTTCTCGTCCTCCTCCACCACCCACAGACTGCACCCCCGGCCCTCGTTCAACTCCCACAAGCTGATTCAGTGTGACACGCTGGCCAGGAAGAAGCTAAAGGACAGAGGGAAGACCAAGGCTCGTTCTCTGGACCTGCTGGACCTCCCTGGGCCTTCAGGAGAGGAGGAGGGAGCTGGGGCACCAGGGGCCCAGAGGGACCGATCCAGGACCAACCCTTCCTCAGGGAGCAGCCAGGAGAGCCTGCGTCCCCCCCAGCCCAAAGCAGCCCTGCCGCCTAGCGAGGCTGCCTCCTTCACCCCCAGCGGGACAGGGCAGGGTCAGGGGCTCGGGTCTCTGGCTGACCAGGTGCGGGCGCGCCTGCTGGGCTCGGCTGATGACCTGCGTATCGTGGGGCTGAGGAAGCCACTCTCCCCAGAGACGAGGAGGAAGAGACGGGCCTGGAGAAGACACACTGTGGTGGTCTCACCTACCGAGACGGGCGACAAGAGGCCTGCGCTAGCCACCAACGAGTTCCCCATGTCCCTCGCCACTTCCAACCAGGACAAACCACAGGGGTCACCCCTCGACCCCCAGGAGCTTGACCCAGGACATCCTCTTCCCCTGGGCCAGAATCCCCCCGTCACACGCCGAACACCAGCCTCCAGGTTCCATCAGTATCTGTAACAATGGACAGAGACTGATAGGCCTGTAAGTTACAAGGCCCCCGGGCCTCCCTCTCAAAGTCTCCCTCCCCTGAGCTGCTGATCCAGGGCTGCTTTCTGAGGGTTAGATAGTGCTGACCCCAGGTCAGTTGCATGATGGCAGTGGGTAGTGGACAGCAGAGCCACAGACAGACACAAGGGGTCTTGTGACAGGTCTGAGAACAGTTTCTGGCCTCCAGTCTACTTACGCTCCCTTTTCATTTGAATCAGCTCCGTTTGCATGGCAAGGGGCATTCCAGTATTTGCCAAAGCTTTTTTGTTGTTGTGTGTTTTAAATAAAATATAAAATAATGCTAATCTGCAATGGGACAGCAGAGAAACAGACAGACAGACCTCATCACAGTGTTAATGTCAATGTTAAAGCCAAGAACTCTCCCTCATGCAGGCAGCAGACAGACAGTGTGTTACTGAATACTAGGATCCTTCCTGTCCTCTCTGTTGCTTCCTGTCTGACACAGGAAGTGAGTTGTCCTCTCCCAGTGCACAGGGAAGAGCATGCCAAACCTTCCCAGGGTTCCTCACAGTGACACTTTCAACAGGGCTGTGGGCTCTCTCTCTGTCTTTCTCTCACACACACACACACACACACACACACACACACACACTAGCTGAGAGATCAGCACGTACACTATAAGAAGAGTACAGGCAGTATTGGAATGTGAGTTTTGAGAAGGAGAACTCTGTCTAACTTTTGGCCCCAGCACTGACTTCTATATCACTCAGTCTTCCTTAATATTCTGTTACTATGACGACCACAGAACAACTGGCTCTAACACTCAACTAGTTGCCAACACACAGAAATAACATAACTCTCACACACACACATGCTCACACATTAGTAGTGGTCTGAAACCAAGCTGCCTGTCTCTCTTTAATGTTTGTCTGTCTGTACATATGTGTGTTTGCCTGACAATACCTGTGAGTATGTTTGAGTGTGCAGGTATTTGTGTGTTGAACTATTTTGTAACATTTGTACAAAGCCTTGTTAAGTTAACCTTGTAAATATATATATATTACATTATCATTATTTGTTGTTGTTTTTTTTGTTCGTTTTTTATGGTTTACATAAGTGCACATAGGTGCACCATCATTTCCTTCAAGATGTTACTTGAAATGTTTCCCTTAATATATTATTTTTTGTTTTATATACAGTATATATTATATATATTTTTTGTATGAAAATAATAAGTACTTTTATTGTGATTTGACTTCTCTGGTGTACCTGTTTTTAAAACAATCAAAAAAGAAACAACCTAAACCTGACTAAAAGCCTGTTCCTTGTTTCCTCATAGATGGCCTTTCTCTGTGACTCACAGTACTATGCAGAAATACTTTCTCTCATTTAGCAAACATAGAATAACTAACTCATTCAAAATTAACATTATCTAGTCGTGGTCCTCTGTAGCTCAGCTGGTAGAACACGGCGCTTGTAACGCCAAGGTAGTGGGTTCGATCCCCGGGACCACCCATACACAAAAAAATGTATGCACGCATGACTGTAAGTCGCTTTGGATAAAAGCGTCTGCTAAATGGCATATTATATTATATATAAAATCCTTAGTTCTGGCAGTTGAAATGCCTATCCGTTTCATGGCTGGATAGCATCCATTTCCACATTTGAAGAAAGCAATGTACTTTCCCCTGGCTGACACTACTATCTACCTTGTGCTGACAATGCTTATCTTATTTTGCAGCAAACGGCTTTATCTACCATAATCTAATTTAAATCAAAATAATGTTTGTATGCATCTCAGCTCTCTTATCAAAGAACGATCACATACTGTCCTTGCAACAACTCTATCATAACTGTCTTTTCAATTGGATTAAGTATTAGTTGGTAATAATTTGCTTGACCAAACCTGCCTATGTGTACCAGAGGAAACATTTGCTTTCATTTTATGGGTGACAGAGAAAGCGCAAAATATTGACAACATGCCCTGTTAAACGTCAAGGATTATAAATGCAACCTGCATGTATACACAAAGTTACATTTTGTAAGGTCTGTCAATTATATTTTCTTTGTTATATTATCAGGAATATTTCGAGTATTAAACCATCTGCACATGGTTTTTCATGTCACATATTTCATTTCCATAAGGTTAGACTCACTCAAGTGGATAACCACTGTGAGCAGGGTGCTTCAGAATTCCAGGACACAAATGACTGATTGCAGAAATGTGGTTACCATAAGTTGCCATTTTGGGGTCTGCTGTGTTTCTAGACTTGCATACCATTCTCTTGGCCATGGTCCAAGATGAGTTTCCATTTCCCAAATACTCTTTATTAACTATCCCTCGACCAATGTCATATGGGACTTATTCTTTGGTTTTCCCCTTTGCTTGACCGGATTTTTGTCATGATTAAATGTAATTGACTTTTTTTGTTGTCTTGTCTTACCTCGAGTTGCCTTACAAGTGCCTGATTTCTGGAGTGTTTTTGTTCTGCAGTGCCATGGTCAGTCCTCACCTCCCCATTAACCCTCATTATTCCAGATTCTCAAAGCCAGAAACCTCAACCTTCACATCTAGTTATAAACCAGACTGAATCCATTATCTTCTCGTTGCTGCGCTTACATCTTAGCCGCTGACCCAAAGACGTGTATCATACGAGCAGCCTCTCTGCGAGGCCATTAAAAGCACACTGTGTCTGGCCAAGGACTTGTCTATGCTGTCTGTTTGCATCTAACAAGCACTTACAAACAGCAGAATACCTGATGCTGCAAGAAGAGGGAAAGTATAGTGCTCTCACCTGCTTTTCTCCCACACTAAGGTTATTTCATGTGGACAGAGTTTTGAATGGTACGCATAACAAGCCCTAATCAAGGGTAACCAATACCTAGAACATGGGAATATGGTACCAACTCATTTGCATTAGATTTCGTTTGATGAACTAACTGTATAAATTCAAACAGTCAGTTAATAGGAGACATACAGCTTAACCGGGCTGAACCAAACTGCTCATGCCTTCATCGAAAATACAAATATATAAATTGTAGAAAATTCACTCAATGTGTGTTTAGCTGTCCGTTTCTTGAAATGTGATATACCTTATGTTTGTTATTATGTCTGTTAATATTTTGTACATATTGTCTTGATATGTAACATATTGTATTGTGTAAAGTACATTTTGAATTGCTTTGAGTAAACGATCTTATAAGAAAATGGCTTGACTAAAGGTTATCCACCTGGAACCATTTCATTCGATGGCTTTTTGCTTCAAAGCAAGGTTTTATTATGTAAATAAACAGAATTACGTTTAAAAAATATATTTTTTGCAGTTGCTTGAAAGTTTTATGAATGTTTAATGTCAATAGTATTCTGTGATCATTGCTGGCATGCGTCATTCCAGGCAACATTTTCAGATATTTCATTGAAATGGGGAAGGATGTCATTCCACATGAAAAAAATTAATTCACAAACCAAAAAAGTGGAACCAGATTTGTGACACCACTGATTGGTATCCACCCAATGCATCCTGCACCACAATAAAATATACAGTACTTATTTTTTTAAGTATCCCTCTAGCGGAGCACATCACGGATGAATCTTGGAACTACATTACCCATAATTATTCTGCTGTAGAGCACTCACGGTCTTGCGCCACACTTCCCTGCATCCAGAGAGGACCTGACAACTCGAAATCGGTGCAAATTAGATCAGTACATTCAATTAAGATTCCTGAAGTCTTGTATACGTTTGTTTCAGTGTATTGTATGTCGGGAAACCTCGTTTGATTGGGGAAATTTAAGTGCGTAAATCTGCCTAAAACCTAGCTAGCTAACAAGTTAGCAAAGTCCTGCTAAAAACAAGGAAATCGTTAGCTTGCTAGGTGGCCTAGCTTAGTAAATAAATGCCTATTTTGACCAGCCATATAGCTAGTTACCTAACCTACGTTTTAAACAGAGGGACGTTAACAATTAGCTAGCAATCTAAGCACCAACAGCTCTAGCTGGGTAAGCAATTTCATGTGCTCTGCCCACAGCCCACTTTGAACCACGGCTATATTTGTCAAATGCATACACGGTTGCAAACTAAGCATGAAAGGGAAATAACCGTCCTAATCCGTATTATATTGTAGCCATCACTGAAATCAAAATTCTTAGCAGCAGCCAAAAGGCTACCAGTATGAGCTCGAGACATTAGGAACAAGACAGAACGTCGAAAGTGGAGCTCAGGAAAATCCGTGGATTCCAAGTAGGCCACGAGAAACGCTTGACTTAAATAATTTCTTAATAATAGAACAATTTATCACTGCAATCTTGGTATTTAATTATAGTTCAAACATACATGAAAAGGTATCATTTTGGAATAAATATATTGACACAGAACTTTATTTGCAACTTTGTGTCAATGTTCTTGACATTTTATATCTCAGTCTGGAACCAGGCTAAATGGGGCAGCGTTACTTATCTTTCATTCTTAGCTTTTCTCTCTTTAAAGGAATAGGTAATCCAAATTACATATTGGTTTCCTTACCCTGTAAGTCTATGGACAAGGTATGGCAGCAATCCATGCATTGGTTTGTATTACATGGCCACTGTTTCATATATGTAACTTAATTGAGCAACACTCAGTGTTGGATACTTTAGGAGGATTTGGACCTGAAGAACAAAAAATGCTAATATCATTGACTTGCATTGGATTTGTGCCACAAATGCTAAAAAGTTTGTTTGATAACAGTGGCCAGGTAAACAAACAAAGCATGGATTTCTGTCATACCTTGTCCATAAACTTCTTACAGGGTAGGGAAACCAATGTAATTTTGTAATTTGGGTGAACTATCCCTTTAAGATGGCCACGACTCCTCTTTTCACACTATATAGCCATATACTATTCTATAAGAACAGTATGAAGGGTAAGGCTTAACATTCACATTGAATTCAATCTCATTTTATGAGTAATTGCAAAATATAATGACAATGAAAAAGTGACAGAGTTCTCCCCTGACATTCATTGATCACCCTGGGCCCAATAAAGTCCATAACCCCAAATTATACCATTGAAGTAGGGCAATGCAACTCCAATAGGACCCTTGCCTTGTTTAGAAATACTATTTTAGCAAGTTGGAGTCATCTACTCGATGAGCTTTAGCCTACTACATTAGGTCCATACCACTGAGACGGGTCAAGAGGTGACCTATGGAACAGTGACCTATGGAACTTTGGAGTACAAAATAGCTTTTGTAATTTGTGAGACCTCACAAAACCATCAGCTACAGCTAGAGTCATATATCCAGGGTTGGGTAGGTTACTTTCTAAATGTAATCCGTTACTAGTTACCTGTCCAACATAATAACGTAATTTTCGTATTACCCAAACTCAGTAACTTAATCTGATTACTTTCCCCTCAATTAGAATAAGACTAAAAGGATCTATCGAATGCATTTGGTGTGATCATCATAGTGGTCTCTGACTTTTTTCAATGCTGAATTTAATGTAATTCACAAATATCCTTTATTTAAAAGTAAATCAAGAAGTAGACATCTCATCTGATTAGTTAAGTTTTTTGTAATCAGATTATATGTAATCAGTTACTCCCCTACCCTGAATATATCTAAATATATGGCTGTGTACAGCCTACTGTAGATTCTAGCCAGTTTTTGTTTACCAAGGGTATATGCATATATGATTTCTATAGTGGCCATCGGTAATGAGTGAAGCAGTCACAACTTACCTGATTTGGTAGTGGCTCATCGAAGAGTAGAGTAGGATTGTAAGGGCACATCTAAATGAATCTGAAAAACTAGGCTATTGAGCAGTGCTATAAAGTACTTAGTAAAAATACTTTCAAGTACTACTTAAGTAGTTATTTTGGGTATCTGTACTTTACTATTTATATTTTTTGACAACTTTTACTTCACTACATTCCTAAAGAAAATAATGTACTTTTTACTCCATACCAACCCTGATACCCAAAAGTACTCGTTACATTTTGACAGGAAAATGGTCTAATTCACACACTTATCAAGATGTTCCCTGGTCATCCCTACTGCCTCTGATCTGGTGGACTCAATAAACACAAATGCTTCCTTTGTAAAATATGTCTGAGTGTTGGAGTGTGCCCCTGGCTATACGTCAAAAATAAAATTGTGCTATCTGGTTTGCGTAATATAAGGAATTTGAAATGGTTTATACTTTTACTTTTGATACTTAAGTACATTTTAGCAATTCCATTTACTTTTGTATACATAAGTATATTTAAAACCAAATACTTTTACTCAAGTAGTATTTTACTGGGTGACTTTCACTTGACTCATTTTCTATTAAGGTATCTTTACTTTTACTCAAGTATGACAATTAAGTACTTTTCCCCACCAATTGCTATTGAGCATATTCCATCACTCTACTTCTGCCTAAATAGTGAAAATAAAATGATCTAAGTCGATAGCTGTAAAATGGCTTGCAGATATTAGCCAAATACTTTAATGTATTGATATCAGGCAAAATCTGTATTTACCCACTATGAAAAAAACAAAATAATGTTTGTGTACATGTTAATTTGCACATTTAATTGTGGGAAAGTTATTTGAAATTCTCGAAAGAAGCTTTTTGACAAATGTTACATTTGGACAAACACGTCCTGCTGATTTAACAAATTGTGGGATAGTGTATTTTAATGCATGCATACCAGGGAAACAAAAACATAACGTATTTCCAAATACATTCTCTTTATAAAAAAAGAAAATTATTTTAAATATATACATTACTTATTGAAAAACTTTAAACAGGCGACTTACAGTCCAGATAGAAAAGAAATATCAAGTATTGCAATGCAATGTACGGACTGTCACTGAACCTTCCAGAGTTAACAACCGATTTCATAAAACTGGTGACCATTTAAAAAAAATCCTGTTAAGTCCCCTCATTTCCATATTTTACCTGGTTCTATCCATTTCTAGTCACCTAATGTGACAATCTTCTCCCGTTCCTTGCTCTGCTGGTTATGCGGACGTTGCTCACTGTTCTGCGCCCTCAGTCTCTCCAATTCACCCTCTAATTCTCTGATCCGCGCCGAATCCGACTGGGGCACCTGGCTCTCATCTGTGATGTCCGGGTTGGCTGCGCGTCGCAACCGGGTGTTCTCTTCCTCCAGACGGGACATGCATTTCTCCAGCTCCAGGTATTCTTGAACCAGCTCTTGCTTGGACATGTTTTGAAGACTCTCGATGTGGTATTTCTCGTAGGTCTCGGAAAAGTCTCTCTGAAGAAACTCCCCACCTGCGTTTCCAGGCCTCCCGATGCAGTCGCTGCCACCACCGCTGCCATAGTCCTCCTCATCCTCGACATCGAATAGCTCGTCCTCACTTGCGGTGTCCTCTGGGCGAGCACCAGTCCCCAACAGACGTCTGGGCCCACTTTCGGTATTCAGATCCGGTTCCTCTCGGTCGTGTTCATCCATAAGGAACTGCGTTGTATTGTAGGGGGCAACGGGCAACCCCTTCGCGAACATCTCTGCTCTCACTCGGGACGCTCGTTCTGTCTCTCGCTCGTCAAGCTTTTTCTTTTCTTCCCAAGAGAGTTTAAAATAGGGCTTCCATTGACGCTTCTTTTTGGATGGTCGACGCCTGTGTTTCTTCTTGCCCTGACGCGCATCTGCAGCTGCCCCGGCGCCCGGAGAGCCAGAGTCGCTTCTCTTCCCACACTCGCCTTGCACTTGACTCAAGGTCTCCTCGTGCGGTCCATCTCCACTATTTCCGTGGGCTACGAGGCCAGCCTCTCCGGCTGCATCTGCTCCGGGTTCCTGGCAAGGCTGTGTTGCTGCTGGGCACTTAGGAAGTGCATTTCCGGCAACGAACCTAGGGCACACCTCCCTCTGTCCGCCTTGCATTTGCCACAACTTGTCTGAAGGGATAACCCCGCCGTCGCTCTCTGCTTGCTGCTGTTTATCACCATATCGCCCCCTATCGTCAGTCTCCAGTCCACGGCTCTCATTGGTTTGGGGATGCTCCACAACTCTTCCTCTCCCACCTGATGGGGTATCTGAAGTTTTCAGGTGATTAGTCTTCTCAATGCTCGGTTCTGTCATCCTGGTGTATGCGGGTGGGCTGTTCGCCTTACCACATGTCAACCGTTGTCTCTGTGCGAATTAAGCTAAATGTTAATTAAAATATATTTTTCTAACTTTTGTTAAGTATACTGTTTCTATGTCTTAATATGAGCAACATTTACTTGACAATAAATGTTTTGCTAACTTTCGAAACGTTCACTATCGCTACTCTTAAAAACAAAGTTATGAATGGTAACACTTGTTACTTGTCGAATGATTCGTCAGAGCTACCGTAGCTAGCTAGCGAACTAACGTTAACTATTTCGGTGCCGTTAGCACTCCCAGTCCTTCTCAAGTTCGTATTTCAGCTCCACAACAGTGACTGTCCAGTATGCTACTATAGAAAGAGTTCGCGATTTTATATCAACTCTACCACTGCCAGTGCGCATGCTGCTTTTCTTGACTGTACTTGTTTTGTGGGATATGTAGTTCCAATGTAGGTAAATTACTAGCGATACCGTCCATGATCAACTACCTGACCCACAATTCTAGGGCATCTATTGAACGTTTAAGCCAATCAGATTTTAGGACATAGGACCACCCTCTCATTGCTGCTATTGGACAAAATGGCATATTCACTGTTGCTAAGCTTAAACCATATTTTTATTGGTTATCCCGAGAGTCAATCAAGTGCACATTGGTCCCATGAGGAAAGCGGTCCGGGCTATTCTTTCAGACGCTACCATGTATAAAAAGAGGGAGGAATTTGTGAACGTTTTGAAGAGTTTGGGAATTGATCTTCATTAATCGACTTCCTACTCATATTGTATACTACTATTAAATTATGACATATGAGTATGTCGTGGCTTTTATCTATTTCGGATTGTTTTGCTCAGTATCAATCATTGAGACAATCCTTTCTTTGTAACGATAATGAAACCGTCATCCTGAACAAACTAGTCCTTTTTTACGGACCGTGTAGAAAAACGGTTAACTATCGGCTACGCGCTATGTTCATTTTGTTATTGCTTTAACAATTACACAATTATTTTATGTGGTTTCAAATAGTTTCAGGTTTTTCTAGCTTTTGTAAAAATTATTCTCTCTGGTGCGGAGCGATATTTCTCTCGCCTCCCACTAATGCGCAAGGATAGGAGTGTAGAACGACGCGTAAAGAAACGACATTTTATTTAACTAGCTAGCTAGTAGCAACACACAGTCAATAGAACTGAACAACGAACGATGGTGAAATGTTAAAAATAACACAATTGCCCACTTTTGAGAGTTAGCCTTAAGCTTATTGTCGACGGTTAGTTACCAGTTGATTAAACGTGCCTCTCTTTGACCCAGTTTCTATATTAAAAACTACCTAAAGGCTTGCCGACTAAACTGGCTACTTACTAGCATTTCTAGCTAGGTTAGCTGGCTAGCTAATGTGTTAGCTAGCGTCGCACATCATGCATGTGCAGTGAAATATACAACTTTAGATTCAAATACTGTATGGTCTTGGCAAACGCCTTGATAATCGTATAAATTAGCATATTATAAAATATACGCTTCTCATTGCAAGCTGGTAACCTGGAAATCATAAATTAGCATGTGAGCTAGCTCGACCAGTAGCTAGGTACCAAGACCAGTTCACGAATCTTGCCAAATAATAATAACTAGCTAGCCAATGCCCTATTTGCATGGATGTTACCATAACCCGGTTCTAACTAAGCAAACATGCTGCACTAAAGTGGGAGTATCGGTGGAAACATGGTTTTGTAATATAGCTAGCTAGCTAACAACATTCAAAACATGCAATCAAACTAAATGTTGAGTTAGCGTTGATTAGCTAGCTAGTTAGTAGCATGCAGCTACTAGCTAGGATAGCTGGTGGTTAGGTCTCTACTGTGGTTGAAATAGCTAGTCTGTGAAGTTACCTAATTATATCTCTGCATTAATGTAAGCAGCATAGATAACTTCAAACTGTCATAATTGAGTAATTACCTCTTCAAACACATAATCTTTTTGCTTTACAAATACACAGTTTAATGCATTATTTGCACATCTCACCGAAAGTGTGCACACAAGACAACAGAAATGACAGTGTATGTATATTTTGACTGATATGCAATGTCCTTATCCCCTGCAGGCAAGAGATTCCTCCCACATGGAGAGGGCACATCTCAGTGGCATTTCACATGGTGCCTACTTGGTGTGTGATTGCTGCTGTAGGCTATATGCATGTGGGCCTACTTTTCAGTGGGTAGGCATCCCCTCCCCCTCATACCATAGACCTTTCTCTCAATCACGTTCACTCTTATCCTGATTTTCTCCTAAATTGTCATCTTCAATCATTCCCCCTCTCACACCGCCTTGCTCTCTCTTACAGTCTTTTATCCTCTCGTTCATCTATTATTTTTGCTCTGTAGTTTTCTCTTACTAAGCATCTCTTCCTCCTGTCCTCTTTTTTTCTTGGTCCTTTCATCATCATTTTTCTTGGAGCAGTTGATGCAAGAGTAGGCTATGCCCGAATGTATAGGCCCAAACGAGGAGGAACTTTCTCTTATGAGGTGCTATTCCTGTAATGTGTTCTCTCAGTCAACCTACCTGGTTAAATAAGGGTTAATAGTCTAACTAGTTTGGTGTGAGGTGCTTGCTAGCTATAACTCTCAGAGTTAAAGAGACTAATATACAGTAAATACGCCATTGTAAGTCGTGCTAAATACATTTCTACATTTATTATTATTATTATTATTATTATTATTATTACATTTGTTAGCAAGCTCACAAATACAAAAATGTACCACACACACTCAAAGTGGGCTGACCAGATGTTCTTCAGTCCAAGGCAAACTTTTGGCAATTGACAGATACCAGCCAAACCTGTGTATCTATCAGCTGCCATATTACCAATTGTTTACTGAAAGAGGAGTGATTGCTGGGGGGACAAGGAGGGAGGGTAGGGTTTGTCAAATGGGTGAGTGGGTGTTTACAGAGCCAGTGGTGTTCAGTGGAAGCTCTAGATGCCTGGGCAGGAGTACAGCAGCTCCTGGATCAGAGCCTCTGAGAGGATTATTGGACATGAGTTAATCTCTCACCCTATATATACTGCAACACGGCTGGGCACAATTGAGAATGGGTCAAAAGATCTATTCTATATCCATTTGGGATTTTTCCCATAACATTATATCAGAGCCATATACTGTATTTAGATAAATATATGGATCTGCATTATATTGTTCTATCCTTTGTCTCTGTTTTGATATTACACATCAAAGCTTACAGAGCCTGTATGATTGTTCTAAAATGGAGGCTTTTGGATCAGGTGTCATTAGTTATTAGGAGACCCAGTGCCATTCTGTGAGAGAGAGAGAGAGAGAGAGAGCGAAGGAGCTTGCATCTATGCTGTAGGGATAGGTCTGTAGATGGTCTGTGAAACATGCCTCTCTCCCCTAGGCCTGGAACCTACAGCTGAGCTCGCTCCTTCTCCTAATTATCCTCTTTATACCCTTATCGAAACCTAATTAAGTCCCAACCCCACGGGTTTGCCACTGCAGCATCGCAGACCAAGACCTATTAATCTAATCCACAGTTAGTATTTCCCCCCGGCTAACTTAAAATGACATACAGCACCTATTAAGTGGAGTCCCCTTCAAAAGCATTTCACTTTGCACAAATTGACGTTGTATGTTAAACATATATGGATGTAGAAGAAGTAATAAATCATAACTTGGGCCCAGAGCTATTTGATCATGTTTATCACCACTGCAGCCTGGTTTTTTAGAGAACATCAGGATAGGCTATAGAAATACATTTATCTTCAGAAGTAGACCAGGCTACTTGCTGCCTCTGCGATATTAAGAACCCCCCCCCCCATAATGGATTTCAGATAACAGATTTTTACAACCACATATAACCGCTAGGTGGCGCCCGGTGATAAGACTTTGAACGTGGGCTGCAGTGTATCCTGTGTTTGGATTGCGAAATACTGCTTTATGCTACCCGTCATTTTGGAAGGAGGAACTGCAGTAAAAAACACTAAATTAATGCAGATTGTAGGCTATATAGGATTAATTGAAAACTCTGTCGGCGGAACTATAGGCTACGCAATTCTTCATGAATCATGAAGTGTAGGCTATTAGATCGATTCAAATACCATAAGAATAGACTCTACCTATGAAATTGGTCAGTGAGATTGTGAAACTTTCCTTTGGCCATGACCAAATTGCCCAGTGGTGTAAAGTACTTAAATAAAAATACTTGAAAGTACTACTTAAGTCGTTTTTTTGGGTATCTGTACTTTACTTTACTATTTATATTTTAACTACTTTTAGTTTTACTTCACTACATTCTTTATGAAAATAATGTACTTTTTACTCCATACATTTTCCTTGACACCCAAAAGTACTCCTTACATCTTGAATGCTAAGCAGGACAGGAAAATGGTCCAATTCACGTATTTATCAACAGAACAACCATGGTCATCCCTACTGCCTCTGATCTGGCCGACTCACTAAACACACATCATTCGTTTGTAAATGATGTATAAATGTTGGAGTGTGCCCCTGGCTATCCGTAAAAAAAAAGAAAATGGTGCCTTCTGGTTAGCTTAATATAAGGAATTTGAAATGATTTATACTTTTACTTTTCATACTTAAGTATATTTTAAACCAAATACTTTTAGACTTTTACTCAAGTAAAATTTTACTGGGTGACTTTTACTTTTAATTGAGTCATTTTTTCTATGAAGGTATCTTTACTTTTACTCAAGTATGACAATTGGGTACTTTTTTCACCACTGAAATTGCCCCTGATAGGCTGCTATGTTCAAAGAAAGTAGGCTATAGCCAGGCAGGCTATATGAGCATGTGTCTGCCGGTACAAGTAATTTGATTTGTGTTTGTGTCAGTGGGTATAGTTTTCAAGCGTTTCTGCGCCCTTGGCTGGCCTCAGATTACGCACTGCTATTAAATCACGCTGGGAGGGACTTCGCATGGAAAGGGAATTAATTACTTTACCGCGCTCTCCTGGTGACGCAACTGAGAAACACAAAACTCAAGACTTGCTGTAGTGTTAAAAAACGGCACATGCACCGGGAATTTGCGCTCCCGAATACATACCCCTGACTTTTTCATATCAGTCAAGAGAGCCACAGGCAGAAAACTACAACGAGGACGACATTGGACCTTGCATCATGTTGGGCAGGAGCAAGAAACCTCCTATCGCCGTGCATCATGAACCCAAGGCAGTGGAATCCCAACCCAAGGCGCATGACCCACTTAGGAAGCTGGGTAAGAGAATAGTGCCTCTCGTTGGTTAAAAAGTTTCTTCTTCTGTCAATATTACTCTAATTTGTTTCCTTGAATCTTGATTAACCGGTCAAACCAACATTATTTTGCTACAACAGATATAAGAGCACATAGTTCAGCTTTGCCTTTTAAAAAAAAGTTACATTTTACAACTGTTGATTGTTTGACAAGTTATTGCTATTATTGTGCTGTGTATTTGTGTGTTGCCCTGGTCCATAAGGGGAAATAAATCAGTGCAGGGTAAGGTTAATGACAGTTAGGCTATTGCGTTCCACATCCATTGGCATCTGTGCTTATTTTTACAAGTTATCAGGAGGCATTGAATGTTTTAATATGGAAATTAAGACTTCTTCTCATTGACAACTTATAATGCTAGGAAGATAAATGGTGAACAATATGCCTTGGTGTTGGCGGTAATCCGTTTTGCTAAACAAATTAAACTATGCTTGAAATCCACTTATGCAATTGTATTTGTAAACGCACACACAAACACAGAGAGGGGGAGAGAGAGAGTGTGTGTGTATGGTAGTGAGAAAGTGTGTGTGTGTGTGTGTGTGTGTGTGTGTGATATAGAAGAGAGAGCTCAACTCAAGTGGAGATTGTGTGTGGGTGCTGACAAGTGGTCATGTGTTTGTGAGGTGTCCACTTATGATTCAGGCTCTCCACCCCACTCCCACAGATCCTCACTCACCAATGAACATCTCTGACCCAGTGCCTAGCTCTCCCACCACCCTCTCTCCATGGCCACCACACCCCCCTTATTCATCCAAACCCGCTCAACTCACGGTCACACCTCGCCTAAAATAGAGAACTGCTGAGGATGGACAGAGCACATCTCAATGTCCCTGTAAAGCCCCTGGATATCTGCCAATCTAGACGACAGAACCATGTCATACTATGTGTGTGTGTGTGTATTTACATGTCACATGCAAGCTCCCTCTTCTTGTTTTGTGTATATACTGTATGTATTTATTAGCATGTGTAAGTACAATTTCACCATAATGCATGATACAATTAATTAAATAATACACGTTTTTCATTCCCCCCCATGTGTTGCATACACACAGGTACTCGCATGTACTGTACCTAAAAAGATACAGCAGTGCATACAATCAGACAAACAAAAAACAAATCCATCAACACAATTTTTTAAAATGAATAAACATGTCACTCATTATTTATTAGCTCTTATTGCCATAAATTGGATGTGGGAATGCCAGATATGTGGTTATATAAAATATTGTCCAAAGGGATGTAGCTAGATATTTAATTTAGCCAGTGTGGTAAAATAGGGGGACTATCTGATTTCAAGAATAATGTTATGTATTTCTTTGCCACGAGCACAGACAGATCAATATATATTTTTCTGATTCTTGTTCCATGGATCTAGTTCACTAGTCCCAAACAGACACAAACGAGGCGTGACGTGAGAGGGATAGAAATCTGTAAACGTTCTGAAATTGTGTTGATTACTGATTCCCAAAACATTGAAATAAGATTGCATGTCCAAAACACTTGATAAAAAGTACCCTTTTGCCTCTTACAGCGGCAACAAAGGAAATACATTTCAGCATTCTTTTTGTGAAGTTTTCCTGGTGCATAGTAAACTCTGTGAATGGTTTTAAACTGAGAGAGCTTGTGTCTGAGGCTGTAGGAAGATGTGTGTGAGACCATTCTTCTTCTCTGCTTATGCAACCAGGAAATCTTGTTCCCATTTCAATCTAGTAACATCTGTGTCGACTGGCATATGATCTAACAACAATTTATAAACCTTAGAAATAAACTTTTTTCATTATTATTCAGTAAGACATCAAGTTGAGATGGGTTCCACAGGAGAACCCTGTTTCAATTTAAACATATGTCAGACTTGGTTCTTTGACCAAGGGGTTCTATGACCTCTTCTTGTTTTGAAAGCCTCTGAGATTAGCACACTGACCTGTGCTATCACAGAATGTGACTACACTAACCTGAGAAACACTTTTTAAGTTGCTATTTTGTGTTCTGGTGGGCATTTCCCTTTGCCATTGAATGACTTGTGGGGTGCCTAACCCTAATCCTAACCCTAACCCCATACACTCTCCATGCATGAGGTCCTGTTAGTCATCACAGACCAAACTAACAGTATCAAATGATTGTGTCTGTAACTGGCTGGAATGCAGGAGGTCAGGAGTGCTGCTGGCCTTGCAGCTCTCAGACTTCATGACCTCTCACAGTGTGTTTTGGCACATCAGACAGAGGAGAACTTACAGTGGGGGAAAAAAGTATTTAGTCAGCCACCAATTGTGCAAGTTCTCCCACTTAAAAAGATGAGAGAGGCCTGTAATTTTCATCATAGGTACACGTCAACTATGACAGACAAATTGAGAATTTCTTTCTCCAGAAAATCACATTGTAGGATTTTTAATGAATTATTTGCAAATTATGGTGGAAAATAAGTATTTGGTCACCTACAAACAAGCAAGATTTCTGGCTCTCACAGACCTGTAACTTCTTTTTAAGAGGCTCCTCTGTCCTCCACTCGTTACCTGTATTAATGGCACCTGTTTGAACTTGTTATCAGTATAAAAGACACCTGTCCACAACCTCAAACGGTCACACTCCAAACTCCACTATGGCCAAGACCAAAGAGCTGTCAAAGGACACCAGAAACAAAATTGTAGACCTGCACCAGGCTGGGAAGACTGAATCTGCAATAGGTAAGCAGCTTGGTTTGAAGAAATCAACAGTGGGAGCAATTATTAGGAAATGGAAGACATACAAGACCACTGATAATCTCCCTCGATCTGGGGCTCCACGCAAGATCTCACCCCGTGGGGTCAAAATGATCACAAGAACGGTGAGCAAAAATCCCAGAACCACACGGGGGGACCTAGTGAATGACCTGCAGAGAGCTGGGACCAAAGTAACAAAGCCTACCATCAGTAACACACTACGCCGCCAGGGACTCAAATCCTGCAGTGCCAGACGTGTCCCCCTGCTTAAGCCAGTACATGTCCAGGCCCGTCTGAAGTTTGCTAGAGTGCATTTGGATGATCCAGAAGAGGATTGGGAGAATGTCGTATGGTCAGATGAAACCAAAATAGAAATTTTTGGTAAAAACTCAACTCGTCGTGTTTGGAGGACAAAGAATGCTGAGTTGCATCCAAAGAACACCATACCTACTGTGAAGCATGGGGGTGGAAACATCATGCTTTGGGGCTGTTTTTCTGCAAAGGGACTAGGAAGACTGATCCGTGTAAAGGAAAGAATGAATGGGGCCATGTATCGTGAGATTTTGAGTGAAAACATCCTTCCATCAGCAAGGGCATTGAAGATGTCTTTCAGCATGACAATGATCCCAAACACACCGCCCGGGCAACGAAGGAGTGGCTTCGTAAGAAGCATTTCAAGGTCCTGGAGTGGCCTAGCCAGTCTCCAGATCTCAACCCCATAGAAAATCTTTGGAGGGAGTTGAAAGTCTGTGTTGCCCAGCGACAGCCCCAAAACATCACTGCTCTAGAGGAGATCTGCATGGAGGAATGGGCCAAAATACCAGCAACAGTGTGTGAAAACCTTGTGAAGACTTACAGAAAACGTTTGACCTGTGTCATTGCCAACAAAGGGTATATAACAAAGTATTGAGAAACTTTTGTTATTGACCAAATACTTATTTTCCACCATAATTTGCAAATAAATTCATTAAAAATCCTACAATGTGATTTTCAGGATATTTTTTTCTCATTTTGTCTGTCATAGTTGACGTGTACCTATGATGAAAATTACAGGCCTCTCTCATCTTTTTAAGTGGGAGAACTTGCACAATTGGTGGCTGACTAAATACTTTTTTCCCCCACTGTATGTCACACCAAAGGAGAACCTGCATTTAAAAACAATACGCTTTGTATTACAATGTCTCAGACATGGATATTTCCCCATTATACTCAATAAGGGAAATGGAACTGCCATGAGTTATGCACCATTTATTAACTTCTCCCTCTTTTGCCAGCATGTGAAATAGCATTCATGGAATCTTTAGGGGAGGGTGATTTGTTTGGGGTAGGTGTGAAGACACGTTTTCCAAATGGCAGAGAAGAGTAAGTGGACAAAGTAATGTCTCCATAGACCTAGTTCCCAGTGGCCCTGTGTCTTCCAAATGATAGGGGTCAACGGTTGTCTCCAAATAACATTAACCCAACAGATGCACGCTATCTGGCTGCAGAGAGACTGCAATATCAGCCACACATTTATTAACACTCATTGATGCCTGTGTTTGCCAAGTGTTGCAGTTTGGTATATTGTAGTTAATACATAGCCTATATCAGGGATCCCCAACTGGCGGCCCGGGTGCCGAATTTGGCCCGCGGGTGATTGCCCCCCCAATTTTTCAGAGCAACATTTTTTTCACTTATATTTTTTTATTGTTGGAAATAAAATGTTGTAAAAAGACCGGCAAATCAGCTCCAAGTGATTTTGATTTTGGAAATCTGTTCCAAAGTATTTTCACGCATAATATAGAGATACTGTATATGTGATTGTATACAAATGTAAGCAAGGTTTAAAGTGATCATGTTTTAGTAATCTGTTTGGGCTTCTTGTGGTCAATTTGCAGTCTATAAATTATTTGTAATTATGTTCCAGCCCCCTGAATCCGCTCAAGAAAAAATCGTCCCACAGTTGAATCTAGTTGATGATCCCTAGCCTATATGATCATATACGAGCTGTATAAGGCCATAAACAAACAAGAAAATGCTCATCCAGAAGCGGCGCTCCTAGTGGCCAGGGACTTTAATACAGGCAAACTTAAATCAGTTTTACCTAATTTCTACCAGCATGTCACAAGTGCAACCAGAGGGGGAAAAAAACTCTAGACCACCTTTACTCCACACACAGAGACGCATACAAAGCTCTCCCTCGCCCTCCATTTGGCAAATCTGTGAGGGGAACGGCACCTCCATACCTTCAGGCTCTGATCAGTCCCTACACCCAAACGAGGGCATTGCGCTCATCCACCTCTGGCCTGCTGGCCCCCCTACCTCTGCGGAGGCACAGTTCCCGCTCAGCCCAGTCAAAACTGTTCGCTGCTCTGGCACCCCAATGGTGGAACAAGCTCCCTCACGACGACAGGACAGCGGAGTCACTCACCACCTTCCGGAGACACTTGAAACCCCACCTCTTTAAGGAATACCTGGGATAGGATAAAGTCATCCTTCAACCACCCCTTACACCCCCCCCCCCCCCCCCCCCCAAAAAAAATATACATAATGCTATCCTCCTGATTCCTGCTTACAAGAAATAACTAAAGCAGGAAGTTCCAGTGACTCGCTCAATACGGAAGTGGTCAGATGACGCGGATGCTACGCTACAGGACTGTTTTGCTAGCACAGACTGGAATATGTTCCATGATTCATCCAATGGCATTGAGGAGTATACCACCTCAGTCACCGGCTTCATCAATAAGTGCATTGACGACATCGTCCCCACAGTGACCGTACGTACATATCCAAACCAGAAGCAATGGATTACAGGCAACATCCGCACCGAGCTAAAGACTAGAGCTGCCGCTTTCAAGGAGCGGGACACTAATCCGGACACTTATAAGAAATCCCGCTATGCCCTCAGACGAACCATCAAACAGGCAAAGTGTCAATACAGGACTAAGATTGAATCCTACTACACCGGCTCTGACGCTCGTTGGATGTAGCAGGGCTTGCAAACTCTTACGGACTACAAAGGGATGTGTGATCACGCTCTCTTTAGCCGATGTGAGCAAGACCTTTAAACAGGTCAACATTCACAAGGCCGCGGGGCCAGACGGATTACCAGGACGCATACTCAGAGCATGCGTGGACCAATTGGTAAGTGTCTTCACTGACATTTTCAACCTCTCCCTGACCGAGTCCATAATATCCACATGTTTCAAGCAGCCCACCATTGTCCCTGTGCCCAAGAATACGAAGGTAACCTGCCTAAATGACTACCGCCCGTAGTACTCACTTCGGTGGCCATGAAATGCTTTGAAAGGCTGGTCATGGCTCACATCAACACCATCATCCCTTAAACCCTAGACCCACTCCAATTCGCATACCGCCCCAACAGATCCACAGATGACGCAATCTCAATCTCACTCCACACTGCCCTTTCCCACCTGGACAAAATTAATACCTACAGTTGAAGTCGGAAGTTTACGTATGCTTAGGTTGGAGTCATTAAAACCCATTTTTCAACCACTCCACACATTTCTTGTTAACAAACTATAGTTTTGGCAAGTCGGTTAGGATATCTACTTTGTGCATGACACAAGTAATTTTTCCAACAATTGTTTACAGACAGATTATTTCACTTATAATTCACTGTATCACAATTCCAGTGGGTCAGAAGTTTACATACACTAAGTTGACTGTGCCTTTAAATAGCTTGGAAAATTCCAGAAAATGATGTCATGGCTTTAGAAGCTTCTGATAGGCTACTTGACATCATTTGAGTCAATTGGAGGTGTACCTGTGGATGTATTTCAAGGCCTACATTCAAACTCAGTGCCTCTTTGCTTGACATCATGGGAAAATAAAAAACAATCAGCCAAGACCTCAGAAAAAAATGTGTAGACCTCCACAAGTCTGGTTCATCCTTGGGAGCAATTTCCAAACGCCTGAAGGTACCACGTTCATCTGTACAAACAATAGTACGCAAGTATAAACACCATGGGACCACGCAGCTGTCATACCGCTCAGGAAGGAGACGCTTTCTGTCTCCTAGAGATGAACGTACTTTGGTGCGAAAAGTGCAAATCAATCCCAGAACAACAGCAAAGGACCTTGTGAAGATGCTGGAGGAAACAGGTACAAAAGTATCTATATCCACAGTAAAACGAGTCCTATATCGACATAACCTGAAAGGCCGCTCAGCAAGGAAGAAGCCACTGCTCCAAAACCGCCATAAAAAAGCCAGACTACGGTTTGCAACTGCACATGGGGACAAAGATCGTACTTTTTGGAGAAATGTGCTCTGGTCTGATGAAACAAAAAATTGAACTGTTTGGCCATAATGACCATCGTTATGTTTGGAGGAAAAAGGGGGAAGGCTTGCAAGCCGAAGAACACCATCCCAACCGTGAAGCACGGGGTGGCAGCATCATGCTGTGGGGGTGTTTTGCTGCATGAGGGACTGGTGCACTTCACAAAATAGATGGCATCATGAGGAAGGAAAATTATGTGGATATATTGAAGCAACGTCTCAAGACATCAGTCAGGAAGTGAAAGCTTGGTCGCAAATGGGTCTTCCAAATGGACAATGACCCCAAGCATACTTCCAAAGTTGTGGCAAAATGGCTTAAGGACAACAAAGTCAAGGTATTGGAGTGGCCATCACAAAGCCCTGACCTCAATCCTATAGAAAATGTGTGGGCAGAACTGAAAAAGCGTGTGCGAGCAAGGAGGCCTACAAACCTGACTCAGTTACACCAGCTCTGTCAGGAGGAATGGGCCTAAATTCACCCAACTTATTGTGGGAAGCTTGTGGAAGACTACCCGAAATGTTTGACCCAAGTTAAACAATTTAAAGGCAATGCTACCAAATTCTAATTGAGTGTATGTAAACTTCTGACCCACTGGGAATGTGATGAAATAAATAAAAGCTGAAATAAATCATTCTCTCTACTATTATTCTGACATTTAACATTCTTAAAATAAAGTGGTGATCCTAACTGACCTAAGACAGGGAATTTTTACTAGGATTAAATGTCAGGAAATGTGAAAAACTGAGTTTAAATGTATTTGGCTAAGATGTATGTAAACTTCCGACTGCAACTGTATGTGAGAATGCTGTTCATTGACTACAGCTCAGCGTTCAACACCATAGTGCCCACAAAGCTCATCACTAAGCTAAGGACCCTGGGACTAAACACCTAACTCTGTAACTGGATTCTGGACTTTCTGACGGGCCGCCCCCAGGTGGAAAGGGTAGGTAACAACACATCTGCCACACTGATCCTCAACACCGGGGCCCCTCAGGGGTGCGTGCTTAGTCCCCTACTGTTCTTCCTGTTCACCCACGACTGCATGGCCAAGCACGACTCCAACACCATCATTAAGTTTGCTGACGACACAACGGTGGTAGGCCTGATCACCGACAACGATGAGACAGCCTATAGGGAGGAGGTCAGAGACGTGGCAGTGTGGTGCCAGGACAACAACCTCTCCCTCAGTGTGAGCAAGACAAAGGAGCTGATCGTGGACTACAGGAAAAGGAGGGCCGAGCATGCCCCCATTCACATTGACGGGGCTGTAGTGGAGCGTGTCGAGAGTTTCAAGTTCCTTGGTGTCCACATCACCAACAAACTATCATGGTCCAAACACACCAAGACAGTTGTGAAGAGGCCACGACAACACCTTTCCCCCCTCAGGAGTCTGAAAAGATTTGCCATGGGTCCCCAGACCTAGGTTTCTGCCTTTCTAGGGAGTTTTTCCTAGCCACTGTGCTTCTACATCTGCATTGCTTGCTGTTTGGGGTGTTAGGCTGGGTTTCTGTATAGCACTTTGTGACATCTGCTGATGTAAAAAGGGCTTTATATATATATATACAATTTGATTGATTGATTGATCCACAAAGAGTTATACAGCTGCACCATCGAGAGCATCCTGACCGGTTGCATCACTGCCTGGGATGGCAACTGCTCGTCATCCGACCGTAAGGCGCTACAGAGGGTAGTGCGTACGGCCAAATACATCACTGGGGCCAAGCTTCTTGCCATCCAGGAAAAAATTGTCAAAGACTCCAGTCACCGAAGTCATAGACTGTTCTCTCTGCTATCGCACGGCAAGCGGTACCGGAGCGCCAAGTCTAGGTCCAAAAGACTCCTTAACAGCTTCTACCCCCAAGCTATAAGACTGCTAAAATTTTATTTGATATGAGCCACATATATGTCTATTTAATGAGCTGTTTTGGTTTGGGTGACATCATATGACATTATCTGCTTTTTGACAAGCATTTTGCTACACCCGCAATAACACCTGCTAAATATGTGTATGTGACCAATACAATTTGATTTGATTTGATAGGATCAATGTTGTCTTGCGTGGTCTGTGGCATTTGTCCATAGCTCAAAGTTAAACATCAGTCACTTTATGTGGATAACTATGAGGTAACACGTCTGAGGTAACACGTCGATGTCAATTAAAGTTGTGATCATTTTACAGTGGGGAAGTTACAATTTATGGTTGTGTATTGTGGATTTGATTTGCTGTGGTAGATATGAAAAGTTTATTTCCAAAACGCTATATCCACCAATTTTTCACATTTGTTTTTTTTCATCAGAAATGATTGCTTATAGGTACCGGAGCCTTCATGTGTGTATAAAATATTACCGTTCTTAGATTTTTAATTCATCGATTTTAGATGTGTATGAAAATGTTTTTTTATTGCCAAACGCTATATCCGTTGTTTAGCTGGAATGGAATGTGCGTATATGTGATATATATACAGTGCCTTCGAAAAGTATTCAGACCCCTTGACTTTTTCCAAATTGTCTTATGTTACAGCCTTATTCTAAAATGGATGTAAAAAAAAAAGTTTAATCCTCAGCATTCTACATACAATACATCATAATGACAGAGCGAAAAACAGGTTTCTAGAAATTTCTGCAAATCTATTAAAAATACAAAAAATACAAAAAAAATATTTACTTAAGTATTCAGACCCTTTGCTATGAGACTTGAAATTGAGCTCAGGTGCATCCGGTTTCCATTTTATCATTCTTGAGGTGTTTCTACAACATGATTGGAGTCCACCTGTGGTAAATTCAATTGATTGGACATGATTTGGAAAGGCACACACCTGTCTATATAAGGTCCCACAGTTGACAGTGCATGTCAGAGCAAAAACCATGCCATGAGTTTGAAGGAATTGTCCGTAGAGCTACGAGACACGATTGTGTCGAGGCACAGATCTGGGGACGGGTACCAAAACATTTCTGCAGCATTGAAGGTCCCCAAGAACACAGTGGCCTCCATCATTCTTAAATGGAAGAAGTTTGGAACCACCAAGACTCTTCCTAGAGCTGGTCAACCTGGCCAAACTGAGCAAGAGAAGGGCCTTGGTCAGGGAGGTGACCAAGAACCCAATGGTCACTCTGAGAGAGCTCTATTTCCTCTGTGGAGATGGGAGAACCTTCCAGAAGGACAACCATCTCTGCAGCACTCCACCAATCAGGCATTTATGGTAGAGTGGCCAGACGGAAGCCACTCCTCAGTAAAAGGCACATGACAGCCCGCTTGGAGTTTGCCAAAAGGCACCTAAAGACTCTCAGACCATGAAACAAGATTCTCTGGTCTGATGAAACCAAGATTGAACTCTTTGGCCTGAATGCCAAGTGTCACATCTGGAGGAAACCTGGCACCATCCCTACTGTGAAGCAGGGGATGATGTTTTTCAGCGGCAGGGACTGGGAGACTAGTCAGGATCGAGGGAAAGATGAACGGAGCAAAGTACAGAGAGATTCTTGATGAAAACCTGCTCAGAGCTCTCAGGACCTTAGAATGGGGCAAAGGTTCACCTTCCAAAAGAACAACTACCCTAAGCACACAGCCAAGACAACACAGGAGTGGCTTCGGGACAAGTCTCTGAACGTCCTTGAGTGGCCCATCCAGAGCCCGGACTTGAACCCGATCTAACATCTCTGGAGAGACCTGAAAATAGCTGTGCAGCAACGCTCCCCATCCAACCTGACAGAGCTTGAGAGGATCTGCAGAAATGAATGGGAGAAATTCCCCAAATACAGGTGTGCCAAGCTTGTAGCGACATACCCAAGAAGATTGATGCTGTAATCACTGCCAAAGGTGCTTCAACAAAGTACTGAGTAAAGGGTCTAAATACTTATGTAAATGTGATATTTCCGTTTTTTATATTTAATAAATTTGCTACAATTTCTAAAAACCAGTTTTTGCTTTGTCCTTATGGGGTATTGTGTGTAGATTGATGAGGATTATTTAAAAATATATACATTTCAGAATAAGGCTGTAACGTAACAAAATGTGGAAAAAGTCAAGGGGTCTGAATACTTTCCGAAAGCACTATATTTTAAACAAATACATGTCTGTCATTGAACAAACCCATGCCATGATTAGATAGTGAAAAAACACACCAATCTCTTTCATAATTTCTTTAAACATCAAAAGCTAATTTACCAACATTTCTGAAAATGGATATATGGCGGTTTGGAATAAAACTCTTCATATCTTTATAGGTGTGATCTCAGAAAATCAGTGCCTTAATGTCAACCCTCTCAGCCTAGCAGTCCCATTCTTTGATGTGCCGTCCTCTCCTTATCAGGGTTCAAAGTTTTCCTTAGCTTCTGTCCCAGTCTGTGTCTGAGAGCATTGATTTGATTGAGTTCAACACTGCTGTTTCGGCCTCAGTTGGCTAATTTCTTACCTAGAATCAATACAACACATCACCCATGTTTACAGCAGGTCCCCAGGGTCCAGTACTTAGTTCCTCAGACAGACATGGAGAACGAGAAAGATGACGCCTGAGACTGGAGTGGTGATTCTCCTACATCAAATGTAATACATGTTGACAAATTAATGATCCCATGTTATACTTGGTTCTCTGTTTTACCCTGAAAATCCTGGCGGTGTAGTAAGGGTATCTTTGATCCTGTCAGGTCTATGGCGCTCCTCTTCTCTCCCACTGGTTACATTGTTGCTCTACTCTCAGGGAGATGTGTCTCTTGGATTGCATGTTTATGGAATTAAGGTCCATCAATGCCCAGAAATCTTCCTACCTATCCTCTCTGTATCTTCACTATCTTTACTTATTTCCTGTCTTATTCCAAGTCATTCACTCCTTCTGTCTCCCCTTCACTCCTTCTGCTCTTGTAATTATCTCTTATTTTTCCTTCTTTCACTCTCCCTCTGTTCAGAACCTCCATCTTGTTGTGTGTTTGGTTTCACATACCTTTGTATCGTTGCTAGCCAGCCAGGTTGTTATGCTGGCCCAATTGACAAAGTGCGTGTCAGCAAAATTATCTTTCAGCTTGCTGTAGGAGCTGTGATGAACAGGATACCCAGCTCATGGGCCAAAAAAAACCCTCTGTCTCCCCTCACACCCCCCTGTGTTTCATTAAAGCAATATTACTGTATGGACAGGTCTCTCTTAGCATATAACAGTGCTGTTGTCAAGGTGAGGAGTGCTTGATACTAAAACTCTCTCCTTCTCGTCTCGATTGGCGGTATCCAGCATCCCTGAACATTTGCATATGTACGCACGCGCACACATTTTTCATCCGTATTCCTGGATGGGGACTCGGGAGGTATAGGGACGGGACAGAGAGAAAATAATGGGGTTGAGGTTAGTGAGGTGACAACAGTAGGTCCAGGAATAATAATTAAACAGGCTCATAAGGGTTGGGGTTAGTGGTGTGAGGATGGGCAGAGCGAGAACACAGGTCAGTTAGGACAGCTTAGCATGGTCACTGATCTGCTGTTAATAGGGTCCCTTGTGCTCAGTGCTCAGCCTGTGGGAATTCCTTGCATTTGGTAACAGCTTGGTGACTGGCTGTGTCAAAAACACGGTTGTTATGGTGGAGGCTTGGGGTTGGGGAGGAGGGGGGGGGTTGTCTTTGTGTTTGACCCACGGCTAGGGAGAGAGAGAGAGAGAGAGAGAGAGAGATGGCTTGCTTCCCCCCTTTTCTACTTAGGGGGAGAGGAGGATGGGGGAGGGGAGTGGGTGAGAGCACTGAGCTGCTCATGGTGTACTGGCTCTCTAGCCCATGTCTGCATCCCAAATGTCACCTTATTCCCTATATAGTGCACAACTTTTGAGCAGGGCCTATATGTACCCTATTCCCTATAGTGCGCTACTTTTGGTACTACTATGGGCCCTGGACAAAAGTAGTGCACTTTATAGTGAATAGAGTGCCATTAGAGACACAGACCAGCTCTGGAAGCCTGTGAAGAGCTCAGTCAGAGACTGGCATGGCATTGGCAGTATGAAGAACTCTGAAAGGGCTTTTAGCTGATTTAAGAGAAATAATAGACGAGGGAATCCATGCCAACAATTATTGAAATTAATCTTTGAGGATATACTTGAGAGACTTAGAGAAGAGAGGAGGAAAGGGAGGGTGTTTGGGAGGACGGGAGAGAGTTTCTTTCAGAGCACTCCTTTGAAATCCTCTTTTGTAGGTGAAAACACAGCTGAACAGTGTATGAGGTCCCATTCACCTACTGCAGAGAACCACAGAGGCATCCAACTGTCAGATGGAGAAACAGAGAAAATACTATCTCTGTTTTCAGTAGTGTCTGAATGCAGTTCCAAGTACACAATACTGTGTTCATTTACAACATGATTGTGCATGTCTTCTTGTCTGCCTATCTTTCCCCTCAATTCTCCATATTTGTCTGTTTACTCTGCTCTTTACATAGATGATAAAGCTGCTCAACATTTCAGATGTTGGTGGTTGGTTGTCCGTAAAAGGTCCCTTGCGACATGCACATCAGGGATAGCATGCTGCATCTGTGAATCACATTGGTATTAAATAACCATTAGCAATGATAGCTTTCCCTGGCTAGATGAGCTGCTGCAACTCCAGACTGACTGGTTGTTTGTGACAATCTGTTTCTGCAGCTCTGTAAACCCCTCCTTTTCCTTGAAATCCCCCTTTCCGGTTCTCTGTTGGACTGCCTCTGGCCTGTGAGGGAGATTAATCTTTGGAATATTGGCATTCGTTCCAAATCCTAGCATTCTACTTCTTCCTTTGTTGTGCAGCGTTCCAATGTCAGGCTTGGCTTATACTGCATACTGCAATGAACCATGGAAAATTAACAACAAGTTATAACTTCATATGAATATAAGAAACTACCATTAACTCCAATAACACATGGCTCACATGTAGAAAAGTTTGTCTTCTCTCGTCAGCAGATTCTGTGGGGATTTCCTGCTTCAGTACCCAGAATGTCAACCATGTTTCAGTGTTGCTCCTTTCAGGGGTTTGTATATAAAACAAAGTCCTATGTTTAGGCCCTAATTATGACAGCATGGCCTGTGTTTGTGAGTTATGGAGGTGGTGCTTCCAAAGGACTGCTGTATGTATAAAGGTGAATGAGTCATCCCTGGAACGCCCACTGCTGCCAAGCCCTCAACACACAATACAACCACAGGGCTTGAAATGGGTTGTGCTTGACTGGTTTGTTAGCATACCTGTTTTCTTCAGACTTGGGGACTGGGTCATAAATAACTCGTAACCCTCTGAGTGAGTTATTATCCCTGGAACGCCCACTGCTGCCAAGCCCTCAACACACACCACAACACAACCACAGTAGAGATCTTGAAGTGGGTTGTGCTTGACTGGTTTGTTAGCATACCTGTTTTCTTCAGACTCATAACCCTGTTTTCATCCTGACATGATATTGAGTGTCATATCCTGCAAAATATATGAGCCATATCCAAAATGGAAATGGCTCATATACTTCTACTTAAATTTACGACAGTAGAGCAGACAGACTGAACTCTCAATGAACTGCCTGTGGAGCTTGGTGTGGATGGTCTAACATTGAATTAGACTAGAGTGAATGAAATAAGGACATGGAGGGTGTGTTCTGCAACAATGACACAGTGTCAGTGACATACCCTATTACATCATACTGGAAAATTCACAGTGATACTGCACGTCACCTAAAAGTGTATAACAGTGTAGTTGACCTTGACCTTGCGCATGTGTGTGTTGTGTGTGTGTTTCCAGGGGTACTAGATGATGAGGATGTCCGTGCGATGATGCACGGTTCCAACATGGTGAAGGTACGCTCCCAGAGGTGGCAGAAGAGCCGCAGCCTGCGTCTGCTGGAGGACGGGGTCACCGTGTGGTGTGAGTCCACCAAGAGCTCCCGCAAGGCCAAGGCACAACAGACCTGTGAGTATACCATGGGGGACGGAGGGGTGGAGGGAGGGGCCAGAGGAGGAGGGGAAAGGCGAGGTATGGGGAAGGAGGAGAGAAAAGAGAGGGGTGGGTGTGGAGAGAAAGGAGGCATAAGAGAGGAGAAGGAGAAAGGATACGGATGTGGATTAAGGGAGAGGGAGGGGAGAAGGTAGGTGTAGATTGAGAAGAAGGTTAGGGAGTGAGCAGAAAAGGAGAGAGGAGTGGGGATGGGGAGTGGTCACAAGAGGGGGATGTTTTGGTCTTTTTGATTTTCAGATTCTGAGGCTTTCGCGATAATTGGAAAGGAAGCCAATATCAGATTAGGAGAAGTAGCTTTGCATGAAGGGAAGACTATCTACAGGAAAATAATAATGTATAAACAAACGAACAGGACTTCCACAAGCACACTCCCTGTTCTAGCCTATTCAACCATCCTCTTAGACCTGATTCAGTAGATTAATTTAGCCAGCTCTTTGTCCTAAGCCGTTTGGGCTTTTCATGTTGGCCAACAATAATGCCCTCTTTTCTACATTTCCCTTTAATTATTAAAAGGAATACTATGATGTGAGCCAGGAATAAAGTCAGATGCTATAACCTGTGTAATTGAATGATACAGGTAACTGCCAAAATAAAGGAAACACTTGAGTAAATGAGGGATACAAAGTATATTGAAAGCAGGTGCTGCCACATAGGTGTGGTTCCTGAGTTAATTAAGCAATTAACATCCCATCATGCTTAGGGTCATGTATAAAAATGCTTGGCATGCCATTAATTTGGCTACCATGGCTATGCCCCCATAGGATGACAATGCCCCCATCCACAGGGCACGAGGTTTGGTGAGCATGAAAACGATGTAAACCATATGCCATGGCCGTCTCAGTCACCAGATCTCAACCCAATTGAACACTTATGGGAGATTCTGGAGCGGCACCTGAGACAGCATTTTCCACCACCATCAACAAAACATCAAACGATGGAATTTCTCATTGAAGAATGGTGTTGCATCCCTCCAGTAGAGTTCCAAGGTGCATTGAAGCTGTTCTGGCTCGTGGTGGCCCAACGCCCTATTAAGACACTTTATGTTGGTGTTTCCTTTATTTTGGCAGTTACCTGTAGTAATGCATCCATATAGTACACACAGAAACGTCATACCTGCTAAAGGTTCACATCGGTCAACCACTGTTATAAAGAGGTATAAATGACACAATCTGCATTAGAAACAATGTACAGTACATAGACTTGTTATCCGTTGGCCTCAACATATTGGCTTACCTCAGCTCGCTAATCTTTTACAGGCAATGGGCCGATCAGAAAGGGAAGCTGGCACATCATATGAGTGCTCTAATGATTACGATCCCCTTAAAGAAAGAGAGAGGAAATGTTCACAATAATCTTAGATGTTTTGGCCCATTAGACTGTGGGAACGCTATTTCTACTCATAAAGTTTTGACCGCTTCCCCTCTCTCATATGCACATATACACACACATGTACACACACACTCAAACGCACGCACACACACACACGCACACACACACACACACACACACACACACACACACACAGTTTTGCTATCCTTGTGGGGACCAATTAATTTATTTCCATCCAAAATCCTATTTTCCCTAACCCCTAACCCTAAATCTAACAGTAACCCTAACCTTAACCCTTAACCTAACTATAACCCTAACCTTAACCTTAACCCTAACCCTAAGCCTAACCTTAACCCCAAACCCCTAACCCTAAAACTATACCTAACTCCTAACCCTAACCCTAACCGTAACCCCTAACCCTAACCTTAATTCTAACCCTAACACTAATTGTAACCCTAACCCTAAACCTAACCCCTAAGCCTAAATGAACCTTTTTCCTTGTGGGGACCGGTGAAATGTCCCCAATTGTCCGAATCTTCCTTGTTTTGATATCCTTGTGAGTTCTGGTCCCCACAAGAATAGTAAAACCAAAAACACACACACAAAGCTCAATGGTTTAAGGAGAAGGAGAAGTGGGCAGCGGGTGAAGCGCTTGGGAGTCCTCAGGCCTCCTAAGCCAGTATTAAATCTCAGTATAGTTTAATAGATCTACACCTACAGGGTTTGCCTCTCAGATTGCTCTTGAAATATCCCTCCGGTAAATGAGAGGCCATGGCTCTGGCCCCTCTCCATGTTCCATAGGGCAAATATAGGGCTCCTCTGCCCTGCCCATAGGGATCTGATGACACAGCCTATTGATTGTTTTTGGCTTGATGAAGGATGTGTGTGTGTGTGTGTGTGTGTGTGTGTGTGTGTGCGCTTGTGCGCTTGTGTCAGATTATAGCCCTACCAAATGGGTAAACCTCTTTATGACTCCCAATTGCAGGGTTTGGCCGTGCCTTACCAACTACTACTACACTACTATAATTGAGATTGTCATTTAAAGAGTCTAAATGTCTCTGACACATATCATTTTATGAATTAGTGCTGGCGGTCCTTAGAGCTTTGGAGTTGCCGAAGTCAATCCACATTTTTTATTTTCATTTTTGAGTCATACTATACAAACATATTATACTAGTGATCTAGATAATACACATGCAAACACACCCACCTACACACAGAGTGGAAACATCACAGACAAGTTTATGTCCACTCAATTCCAAAGTCCAGTTAACGATTACAAGGTTTAAGAGGTGTTTTGTGACGGGTTATAAATGTCAAGGTCAGGAGAGTACATTCAACATGTCGACTCAGACGGCATACATCCACAGTGGTTCACTTCAAGTGGAACACAACACTTCCTTAATACCTTCTAACACCTACTAGTCTGAGTCTGATACCACTGCTGCTAACCTAACACACCCTGGGCTGGGAGGCAAGCTGAGTGGCAACGGTTCAGAATGGGATAATGCTGATGGGAGGTTGTATTTGCATGACCTCCTTGTACCGCTCTCTTTCTCTCTACCTTCATCTTTCTCTCTTTCTTTTTTGCTATCTCTCTTTCGCTCTCTCTTTCTCCTCTTTCTCTTTCTCTCTCTTTCACTTGTTGTACAATCCACCCCCACTATGTCACTTCAGCAAGGACTATTCCTTGGTCATGGAATTCAGATTATGTCCCAGTTCTCTCCCATCGCTGTCCCTCAGGGACCAAGGAAGCACCCGCTGCTGTGGGGAATGGATACGGCCAGAGCCATGTATTTAGAGAGTTGGGCCAATGCGGTTTCTGCATTATGATGAATTTACATGACACTTCAACATTCTATGGCAGCCATGTTAGCTCCCCATTAACATTGCATGGCAAATATGTAAACAATGCTATGTAACTGGATGTCTAGAATTAGAGAAATATTCAAAATTCTAAATGTTGGCCATACTCTCAAATATACAGTGCCTTCGGAAAGTATTCAGATCCCTTGACTTTTTCCACATTTTGCTACGTTACAGCCTTATTCTAAAATTGATTAAAAAAGCAAAAACAGGTTTGTAGAAATTTTTGCAAATGTATTAAAAATAAAAACAGAAATACCTTATTTACATAAGTATTCAGACCCTTTTCTATGAGACTGGACATTGAGCCTCAGGTGCATCCTGTTTCCATTGATCATCCTTGAGATCTTTCTACAACTTGATTGGAGTCCACCTGTGGTAAATTCAATTGATTGGACATGATTTGGAAAGGCACACACCTGTCTATGTAAGGTCCCACAGTTGACAGTGCATGTCAGAGCAAAAACCAAGCCATGAGGTCGAAGAAATTGTCCATAGAGCTGCGAGACAGGATTGTGTCAAGGCACAGATCTGGGGAAGGGTACCAAAAAATTTCTGCAGCATTGAAGGTCCCCAAGAACACAGTGGCATCCATCATTCTTAAATGGAAGAAGTTTGAAAACACCACTTCTCTGCAGCACTTCATCAATCAGGCCTTTATGGTTGAGTGGCCAGACGGAAGCCACTGCTCAGTAAATGGAGTTTGCCAAAAGGTACCTAATGACTCTCAGACCATGAGAAACAAGATTCTCTGGTCTGATGAAACCAAGATTGAACTCTTTGGCCTCAATGCCAAGCGGCACATCTGGGGGAAACCTGGCACCATCCCTACGGTGAAGCATGGTGGTGGCATGCTATGGGGGTGTTTTTCAGCGGCAGGGACTGGGAGACTAGTCAGAATCGAGGCAAAGATGAACGGAGCAAAGTACAGAGAGATCCTTGATGAAAACCTGCTCCAGAGGATGTGTCAAGGGTTAGGGGTTCTATCTTTTCTGAAGAGACCTGAAAATAGATGTGCAGCAACGCTTCCCATCCATCCTGACAGAGCTTGAGAGGATCTGCAGAGAAGAATGGGAGAAACTCCCCAAATACAGGTGTGCCAAGCTTGTAGCGTCATACCCAAGAAGACTCAACGCCGTAATCGCTGCCAAAGGTGCTTCTACAAAGTAGTGAGTAAAGTGTCTGAATACTTATGTAAATGTGATATTTCCGTTTTAATTTTTTTATAGATTTGCAAAAATATATAAAAACCTGTTTTTGCTTTGTCATTATGGGGTATTGTGTGTAGATTGATGAGGAAAAAAACAAATTTAATACATTTTAGAATAAGGCTGTAACCTAACAAAATGTGGGTCTGAATACTTTCCGAAGGCACTGTATGTCTCTGGATAAGGCCTCATGTACAGTAGGGTGAGAGGCCAGGTGGCTGGTGTGGGGGGTCAGGTGGTTGTGACGTCGTCTTCCCCCAACCAGGCCACAGTTAGAGCCAGTGTGACGGTGTTGCAGTATTACCTCAGTCACACTCGGCTAACGCTACAGAACAACGACAGGCCACAGGAAAAAGGTAGGCTGACCACTTCAGCAGACAGCTACTGATAACACAAAATCGGCAGGCATCGAAGGAGTGTGTGTTGTCAAACACCCAAACACACAGGACGTATGCACGCTCATTAACACACACACACACAAATGACTACAGGGGGTCTCAAGGGCCTTTGGGGTCTGGCACCTGTAGCTCAGCATGATCCCCTCTGTTCAGATGGGCTTTAGAGAATATGCACCGCACTTAACACTTCGGCTGTGCCAGCCTCACACACACACACACACACACGCACCACACTTTACCCTACTCTCAGCATTGAAATGTCATCCTTGTCATGGAGCGATGGGCAGGAATGTGTCAGTGATTTTGAGGAGGTGGAGAAGTGGGGGCTGTTCAACACAAAGAGGCCATTGTCAGAAGAGACAGTTGTCTAGTGGCTGCCCATGGCCCCTGGCTCTGGCACAGCCAGCCCTGTGGCTGAGCCATCGTTGGTCTGTGTGTCACTATCGAAAGCTGATCCCAGTGTAGAAAGGCACTGCTAAATGTACTTAAATAACCAACTGAATGATTTGAAAGCTACTCCACAAACCCAACCACAATTCCGGCTATTCAATTAATGATGGGATATGGGTTTGTTGTTGTAGTGGAGCTAGTCTTAGGTTTGAAACCTTCACCGGGCTCTATTCTGGATGTGGTGCAGGGAGGGTAATGGGGTAGTAGGCTGGTGTTGTGTTGCTGGGCAGCGGGTCAGCCATCACGTGTAAAGCCCTGCCCACTCCCTCGTCCCCAGCATAGGTTTCACCACAGATGTTACTGTTATAAATAAGAGCTGAAATACATGCTAATCTCTCTAAAAGTCAATGAGATGGCGTTCTTCTTTCTTCCTTTATCTCTTTACACACACAAACACCTCATGGCATTGGGCTAAAGGTCCACTTGAGTGTCAGTTTGACTGCTGTGCCCTGAGTGTCAAGGAGTTGCTAATTAAATTTGGACCTCGTCATGCAGATGAATGTAGGCCTGAGTCGTAAAACATATTCTGCCGCCGCAGCTGACACAGGTCTGCGTCTGTACAGGTCGTATTATTTAAGAGCCAAATCAGGACCCCAGCACCGAGATGCCTTGTCACACTGCTACGTGGGTGTTACCACACTCCCCCTAGAGTTCACGACCTTTCAGCTCCAAGCCTCCCTCCAAGTTCCACGTGTTTTGGTGCCCTGTTTGAATTCTGTTTATTCCTACACCCAGATTGATACAATTTCTCTGTTTCTCCCACTGTCTCCTTTTCCACCACCCCTCCCCAACATCTCTCTGTGCCAGTCTCAGTGACAGAGGTGGAGTGTGTGCGTGAGGGCTGCCAGTCTGAGGCTCTGCGGAGGCTATCCGGGTCGGTACCAGAGAATCAGTGCTTCACGGTGGTGTTCAGAGGAGCCAGGAAGAGTCTGGACCTCCTCTGCCCCTGTGAGGAGGAGGCAAGGCACTGGGTCCGAGGGATTCGCACCCTGAAGGAACGCGTGGCCAACATGACCCAGAAGGAGAAACTGGACCAATATCCTTTACCCCCCGTGGCTCTTTGCTGCGCTGTGCCAGGCTGCCAGCCTTCGACCCAGAGTAAATATAGTGCAGGCTGGGCAGCCAGGATCGCTATGGTGACTGACTCTGAACATAACACTGTCACATGCACCATCCCGCATCCACAGCATACCTAAGATGTGCAGCATTGGCCCAGCAAAAAGCACTGTCTAAATATAGTCTGAACAAACATGATCCCTTGTATAGCCGCTGGGTTGTTAGCGACACAGACGTACGACAGACACACTTGTGTAAAACGCAAAGCCAGATCTTTGTATCTCTGCTTATCTGTCACTGTTCATTTTCTGTTTACGTGTGTGGAGTCATGAGAACAGATAGAGGAGTAGGTGCTCTGGGACATGTCCAGACTAGTGCCTTGGCTTGTTATTGGGTAAGATTTGAGGTGCGGTTTTACACTGGCAGGGCCCAGCCATGTTTGCAGTAGACTGATGAAGACCAGCCTTGCAAAAGCTCTTATTGTTGTGTGTGTCCTGGAAGAGGGGGGTGTCATTTTGGCTCCTCTCTCTACATCAGCCCTGGGGGGTGTCATTTTGGCTCCTCTCTCTACATCAGCCCTGTGTTCATTAGAGGCCTTGGAGGAGGCTTTTAGTATTATGACATCAGATGGATGTTGGCACAACAGGACATGTGTGTCTATAGTCAACACACATCTGAATCATAGGCTTGGGTGTATTCCATTTCAATTCCTGGTAGTTGAATTAGACACGGCTATACAATTGATTCCTGGATTGCTGTGAATTAAGAAATGATGCAATTGACCCTTACCCATAGTTGGATGTGGGCTGTAATGTGCCTGTATACAGTATGCATGTGCATCAACTCTGCCTGTATGTATAGATGTGTTTTGTGTCAATAAATACTGTGTATATACCATAGTATGTACTTTTAAGGATGTGTTTAGGGTTAGGGGTTCGGTATGCTCCCCTGGTTGCTCTCCTTAACCCGCCACACCTGGATCCGTGGCTACCTGAAACGGGCTGATGAGAACGACGATGGGAAGATGAGTTATGACGAGGTCAAACGCCTGCTGCAGATGATCAACATAGACCTGAATGAACAGTACGCATGCTCACTATTCAAGGTGAGCACATACTGTATGTGTGTGCATGTGCGTATGTGTGTGAGCGAGATGTTGTTGTTGGTTGAGGGCCATTGTTTACACAGTATGCTGTGGAGTAGATTGGGGCTGCGTTTCACTCTCAGCCTGGAGTCTGTGTTCAATTACCAACCCAGTGGCAAGCCAACCAGGAGGCCCCTCGCTCTCTTTCTCACTCACAAACTCATACTCTCTCTCCTGCAATCTTCTCTCTACTGCTGTCTTTCTTTCTCCCCTGACGGTCTCATCCTTCCCCATCTTCCCCTCTCTCCTTCTCCCCCTCTCTCCCCTCCTCCCCATCTCTCTCCTTCTCCCCCCTTCTCCCCTTCTCCCCCCCTCTCTCCTTCTCCCCCTCTCTCCTTCTTCCCCTCTCTCCCCTTCTCCCCCGTCTCCTTCTCCCCCTCTCTCCCCCTCTCTCCTTCCTCCCATTCTCCCCCTCTCTCCCCTCTCTCCTCCTCTCTCCTTCTCCCCCTCTCTCCCTCCCCCTCTCTCCCCTTCTCCCCCTCTCTCCTTCTCCCCCTCTCTCCCCTTCTCCCCCTCTCCCCCTCTCTCCTTCCTCCCATTCTCCCCCTCTCTCCTCCTCTCTCCTTCTTCCCCTCTATCCCCTTCTCCCCCATCTCCTTCTCCCCCTCTCTCCTTCCTCCCATTCTCCTCCTCTCTCCTTCTCCCCCTCTCTCCCTCCCCCTCTCTCCCCTTCTCCCCCTCTCTCCTTCTCCCCCTCTCTCCCCTTCTTCCCCTTCTCCCCTTCTTCCCCTCTCTCCTTATCCCCCTCTCTCCCTCTCTCCTTCTCCCCCTCTCTCCCATTCTTCCTCTCTCCCCATCCCCTTCTCAAATTATCAGGCAGCCAGTCATTTCTCCATAGTTGAGGATTACTGCTAGCTAAGTCTCTCAGCTCTCCTCTCCTCTCCGTTAATGTCGAGTTGTTTTCCTGCTCCTTCCTTCACCATGTGATCTCCTTCTCCAACCCTGCCCAGCCCTCTCTTCAGACACTGAATATCAAACCAACAGTGTGCAGTGCAGTAATGTGTGGAGTGTATGTTTGTCTATGTGGTATGAATTATGGGAGTGGATGGGGTTGCTGGGCACTCCCATAACTAATCAGTTCACCCCCATAGATTTGATAATATAAACATGGCTCACCTATAAGAATTGAAGATATTAACTTTGATCCAGCCCGCTGTTTTTAGGGAACCCCTTTGAAAATGTGTGGAGGGGTTGTGCATGTGAGAGTGTTTTAATCAGATCAGCCCTAACCAAGGTCCTTGTCCGTCCGTTTGCCCTTCTGTCTGTGTCTTTGTCCCTCCCTCTCCGCTGTCTGTCCCTCCTTTTCCTCTGTCTGTCCTCTGTCTGTCCCTCCTTTTCCTCTGTCTGTCCTCTGTCTGTCCCTCCTTTTCCTCTGTCTGTCCTCTGTCTGTCCATCCATCCCGCTCAGAAAGCTGACCGGTCGTGTGATGGCCGTCTGGACCACGTAGAGATCGAGGAGTTCTGCAGGGAGCTGATGAGGCGGCCGGAGCTGGACGCGGTGTTCAGACACTACTCTGGTAACGGCTGTGTTCTGTCCACCGCTGAGCTGAGAGACTTCCTGGGAGACCAGGGGGAGGACGCATCACTGATCCACGCTCAGAGCCTCATCCGCACCTACGAGCTCAACGACTGGGGTAGGCCGAAGAAACACTGAACATCATTTTAGCCTTGGATTTGTACATTTTAGTCATTTAGCAGACGCTCTTATCCAGAGTGACTTACAGTAGTGAGTGCATACATTTTCATACTTTTTTCATACTGCATTCCTTACATTCACTGTGCTTTTATTTATCTGAATGATTTATGAATTTATATTTTACATATTTAATTGCTGCAAATTCAGGGCCAGTTCTGCACCTGACTTTATTTTTCCACAATCATACGAGCATGTCTATACCAGTCTATGCCTGTTCATAATGGTCCTCTGTAGCTCAGCTGGTAGAGCACGGCGCTTGTAACGCCAAGGTAGTGGGTTCGATCCCCGGGACCACCCATACACAAAAATGTATGCACGCATGACTGTAAGTCGCTTTGGATAAAAGCGTCTGCTAAATGGCATATTGTTATTATTATTATTATTATAATCCTCACAAAAGGTAGATGATTTGATGTGCAACTCCTCCCTGCAGCCCAGAAGAACCAGTTCATGACCCAGAATGGCTTCACAATGTACATGCTGTCCCTGGAGAACGATGTGTTTAACCCTGACCACACCAGGGTACACCAGGACATGACCAGACCCCTGGCCCACTATTTCATCTCATCCTCACACAACACCTACCTCACCAAGGATCAGGTCACCAGTGCCAGCAGTGCCGAGCCATACATCAGGTATTGAATACACACACATGCACACACACAAACACACATATGAATGCTCATAGACACACACACATAAACACACATGCACACATGCATATGCATGCACACGGGCATACACCCACACACACACACACACACACCCTAAGAATATGTACTGTGTGAACCAGAGCTCTGAACCAGGGCTGTCGCTGTGTGGAACTGGATTGTTGGGACGGGGACAAAGGAGAGCCTGTCATCTATCATGGACACACCCTTACTTCTAAAGTGCCCTTCAAAGAGGTAATCGAGACCATCGCCCAGTATGCCTTCAAGGTGAGCAATATCTTTTTTTTATTACAACAAAAAAATATATATAGTAAGCACACCTGGCCTGTAAGACCCTCTTAGTGGGTTGGGGGGATGGTGGACAGATGGTTGTGTGGTTTATAGGGAGGCCAAATGTTTCACCTTAACCATCCATATGTCTTCCGTATGTGACTCTTTATGGAAAGCAAAGTATTCCTCATCTAAACAAAATAAAGTTGTCAAGTAAATAGCAGCAGGCCAATGGAAGAAAACAAATCTAGACTATTAACTTTTTGCCTCTGCTGACGTTCAGTTCAAGCTACGGTCATAGTCTTGGCTCAGAGTCTAATAAAACGATAGGCTGTCCAACAGCTTCCTGGCTTATTACCTAAGGAGCTTATGGTTTCTCTTACATTTTAATGAGTGGCCTCTTATGAACCAACCCTTGTTTTTTCCCGTAGGCCTCCCCATACCCCCTGATCCTGTCCCTTGAGAACCACTGTACGGTTGAGCAGCAGGCGGTCATGGCCCGACACCTGCGCACCATCCTGGGCAAGAGGCTGCTCACCAAACCCCTCAACAACCAGCCTCTGAAGGACCTGCCCTCTCCTGAGGTACGACACACACCCCTGTCCCCAGCTCTCTACTCACCCCTGTCCCCAGCTCTCTACTCACCCCTGTCCCTAGCTCTCTACTCACACCTGTCCCCTTCTGTCTAAGAAACCTGTTGTCCTTTTCTGCTCTCTCTCCCATCCCTTGCATGTTTATGGAACGATTGTGGAATATTAACAGGAATATTAACATATGCTTTTCAGTGTTTTGAAGCATCTTTGTCTTGCCTCTGCAGGAGCTGAGGGGTCGTATCCTGGTGAAGGGGAAGAAGGATGTTCATCACCTGAGCCAGCTGGGGAAGACCAGCAGCTTTGATACCAGCTCGGACGACGAGGCATCAAGCAGCAACAAAAAGGACAAAAAGGACCCTGCCAAGGTGCTACATATTTACCTTTCATGTGACTGAGACAGCACTGTAAGTCTACAGAAATTGATTAGGAACATACTGTATATCAAGCATTTCTCATGTGCACTCTGTGTTGCTGTCTCAGGCGGTCTCATCTAAGCTGAGCCCAGAGCTGTCTGAACTGGTGGTGTACTGTCGAAGTGTCCCCTTCCGCGGGTTCCAACACTCTGCCCAGAAACCACCTGATGAATTGTCATCCTTCAATGAGAATGACGCCCTCAAACACATCAAGGACACAGGCAAGGGGCTTAGGAAGACATAACTCGAACAGAACAGTTTTCTGTGAATCAGTTCCTGTTGAGATCCTATAATGACTCATAGTTCTTACTGGCACTGTAGTTGTAGAGAAAGTCATTGTATACACAGGTGCATTTGTGCATCATATTGTTGTGCATATTTGTGTGTGTCAGTCTTTTTATTTGCGTTTGAGGTATTGTGATGGATCTCTTACCCTCTCCTCTCATCACCTTCCAGGAAAGCTGTTTGTCAGACACAACAGCAGGCAGCTGAGCCGGATCTACCCCTCCGGGCAGCGCCTCCAGTCCTCCAACTACGACCCCCAGGATATGTGGAACGGCGGCTGCTCGATGGGTTAGCACTCTGGGCTGGAGGGGGGTGGGAGGTGGGGGGTGGGATGGAGGAAGGAGTTGGTACAAGTGGCTCATTTATTTAACATTATCTAGCCTGGAAGTCCCTGGAGATGGAAAGCTATTTTACATTGGGCCTCCACTGAGAGCATTGCAAATGTTTGGTATGAGCCTCCTATTCCTCACTCCGCTTGTCATAATAACTAACCTCACATTGCTTCCTGGTAAAGTGTGTTCTGTTGTTCATGTGTTGCGGTATGTTGTTGTTGTCTCTTTTCACACTCCTGTCTGTCCTCTCTCTCTCTCTCTCCCTCTCCCTCTCTCTATCTCTCTTTCTCTCTCTGCAGTGGCTCTGAATTTCCAGACTCCAGGGGAGCAGATGGATCTGAACCAGGGCCGCTTCCTGCCTAACGGCCGCTGTGGATACATCCTCAAACCCAGCTTCCTGTGCAGCCCCAGCTCCAACTTCAACCCAGAGATCACAGGAGGCGGGCCAGGTCACATCCCCACACAGTTCACCATACGGGTGAGAAACCTGCTGGGAATCTGATTCTGTTGTGGTGGTGTATATGTGGTAACTGCCTTGTTGGAATAGTAGTGCACATTTTAGTTAGCAGTGGTATGGAAACAGACCAAGATAGTAAACTACTTCACCTTATTAGTCATTTTGTAAAATCATTTAAATAATTTTCATATTAGAATTTGATATACAAAGGCACAAAAAGTAATTGGGGGGATTTTGTGTTCAGATAATATCAGCACAGCAGCTCCCTAAGATCAACACAGACAAGCCCAACTCCATTGTGGACCCGCAGGTGTGGGTGGAAATTCACGGGGTGGCCATTGATAATTCCAGAGACAAAACCCACCGAATCGACAACAATGGTAACCTTCCACTCATCTATTGCACATCTATTATACTCCCCTTAAAGAAATGGATAACAAGGGTTGTATACACCCTTGAATTCACATATGAACCATATTAGAAGAGCATAATAGTACTAGGAACATTTGACATTTTACCATGAATGAACATAAGGATTCCAGGGCACCTGTATGACTCCCACCACCCACGGCACTATTCCACACAGAAAATTGATCAGGAACATTATTCTGCACTCCCATATTTATCTTTACCATAATGATAATGAAACATGATAGCTACCCCAGCTACTACATTATCTTTTCTCAGTGCAGTTATTCTGAGACATGCAAGTACCAGAGAAGGAGTACCAGAAAATGATACTTCCCGTGTAGAGCTCCATTATCCCGGTCTGTGGAGTAGTTTCAGGCTGTGAATGGTGGTGGATGGCAGTGTCTGACAGCTCTCCTATGCCCCCTGCAGGTTTTAACCCATGCTGGGACAGCACTTTGAGCTTCCAGCTGCAGGTCCCTGAGCTGGCCCTGGTACGCTTTGTAGTGGAAGACCATGACCACAAAGCCAAGAACGACTTTGTGGGCCAGTACACCTTGCCCTTCACCAGCCTCCGCACAGGTACTAGGAGACTGTCTCTGTATTGTAGGCGTGTTTGTGGAGATAGTGTGTCTGTGTGTGACACTGACACCAGTAACTCTATTTCTCTCTAGGTTACCGCCATGTCCACTTGCTGAAGGCAGATGGCTCCAGCCTCTCTCCTTCCACCCTTTTCATCCATGTCAAGGTGTCCCGTAAGGGGGTCCCCATCAAGACTGTGTCCGAGCGCATGGCCTTGGCCAAGAGTAAGGGCAAAGCATGACCCCCATCTACCTGAACTAGTGCCACACCTATCTGATAAGCGTCATGCTTATTTCATCTTGGGGGGGGGGAGTCTCCCTAATTGGGGTGAAAAGGACAAGCTGCTGCCTGCCTATGTACCAGTGCTCATCTCATACACCCAATTTAGAGTTGGCAGGACCTATAAGGCTCCCTGGCTACAGAGGGGAAGACATCAGTCCTCCTCAGTCAAACCTGGATGGGAGTCTTGCCGAATATGTTGGCTGGGAGAGAAACTCTCTGGCATGTTGCTGTTGTGAGAGTATTCTGTACTCTGTCGTCAGTGTATTCAGAGTGTTCGTGTCTGTTTCCATAGAGACATGACTCTGGCACTGACCTGTTTTACACCAGAACTCTACCTGGCAGCCGTCTGCTTATAATGAAGCCGATATAGAGTTTTTATTTCACTCAAAGCCACGTCTGTGTCCTGGAGTCCCTGTAGCAGATCATTAAGATGTTTCCCTTTTTTTTTTTTACATATTTAAAGTTAAGAAATATTGAACTTTTTTGCTACTTTTAGCTGATGTGTGGTGAGCGTTCTGGCACAAAAATGCATCACCCAGGTGGGTGCCGCACATTGATGGTGGATGAGGTGAGTTTCCCCCTACTATGTAAAGCTCTTTGAGTACCTCAGTTGGTAGAAAAGCGCTATATAAATCCAATCAATTATTATTACTTTTTTACTATTACAGAATATTATGTTTGTAACTTATAAAAGTGTTTTATCAGGTAAAGACTTGTAGTTGAGCTCCTTTTTCCAGGACAATGATAGTGTTATATGACTACATTTCCTCTGTAAATTAAGTCTAGGTGTTGTGTCACACCTGGGATGACACAGCCCAAATACTGAATGAACGCCTTAACCTTAGTGACAGAATTTATACATTTCAACACTTAATGTTTTTGTAATGTGTTTGCAACAAATTGTGTTTGTTGCAATTGATGAAACACACTTCTTTCAGTGTGCAATTGCTGATAGAGGTTTTTAGATTATATTGAACATTGTTGTAAAATGTTATATTCTAATGTAGTTACAGTATTCTAATTCTCTCAGTAAAATGAGTACTGTATGTACTGTCTCTGACACTAACTTCCTTTAGCTTAATAAAAACAGCATCAAAGTCACAGAGTGTCAAACCAAGACTAAAGCAATTAACCATGATTATATTGTATACGTATAATTGAAGAATTAGCTTTCATGAATTTCCAAGGTCAGTTTTCATTTTGATGAAGTAATCCATAATGCACTAGTAGAATGTATTGTTGCTGGACTTTATTATTTGTATTATTTTGTCTGGTCATCTAAATTTAAATGACTGTATACTGTATGACTGTAAGTCGCTTTGGATAAAAGCGTCTGCTAAATGGCATATTATTATTATTATTATTATGTACTTTCTCTGACACTAACTTCCTTTAGCTTAATACTGTATGTACTTTCTCTGACACTAACTTCCTTTAGCTTAATAAAAACAGCATCAAAGTCACAGAGGGTCAAACCAAGACTAAAGCAATTAACCATGATTATATTGTATACGTATAATTGAAGAATTAGCTTTCATGAATTTCCAAGGTCAGTTTTCATTTTGATGAAGTAATCCATAATGCACTAGTAGAATGTATTGTTGCTGGACTTTATTATTTGTATTATTTTGTCTGGTCATCTAAATTTAAATTCAAAGTCACTCTAATTTTGAAAACCAGCAAATGGTTTTGACAGTTTAAAATACTGTATTTACATGTGCCTGCCTTATTTCAATGGAAAGAGCTGTTAGTATTATTTATTGTAGTTGCTAAGACAGTATATACGTGCCTGTTTACCTCAGTGTCTCTTTCATTGTATACTTTGTTGTGACTTATATCTGTGGGCTGCACACAGTGGGCATCAGATTCATATGGGCCAGTGTTAAATCCAGCCACCAGATCTGAAAGGTCTCCCAGTCCATTTAACAACAAAAAACACTTCAATCCAAACTTTGAAGATAGTGTGTCCTTATAGTGCTTTAGAAAATAATAATTTCCCTTCGCTTCAGGGGCAATATTCTCATTGACATTAGTATAGTAAGTGACATTAGTACAGTATTTATTTGGCTGTCTGCTTCATTCATCTCACAAACTGGTTTGTATTGTACTGAATGAGAAGAGAGTAATATTATTTTAATAGTAAGTGTGAAAGCCAAGAGAGCATGTTCAGGTTTTATAAAAACTATTTTAACCCCATTGTGCCCTTCTGTATTTTCAATTCTGGCATACTATTTCAATGTACAGTTGAAGTCGGAAGTTTACACACACTTAGGTTGGAGTCATTAAAACTTGTTTTTCAACCACTCCACAACTTTCTTGTTAACAAACTATAGCTTTGGCAAGTCGGTTAGGACATGTACTTTGTGCATGACACAAGTAATTTTTCCAACAATTGTTTACAGACAGATTATTTCACATATAATTCACTGTATCACAATTCCAGTGGGTCAGAAGTTTACATACACTAAGTTGACTGTGCCTTTAAACAGCTTGGAAAATTCCAGAAAATGATGTCATGGCTTTAGAAGCTTCTGATAGGCTAATTGACATCATTTGAGTCAATTGGAGGTGTACCTGTGGATGTATTTCAAGGCCTACCTTCAAACTCAGTGCCTCTTTGCTTGACATCATGGGAAAATCAAAAGAAATCAGCCAAGACCTCAGAAAAAACATTGAGACCTCCACAAGTCTGGTTCATCCTTGGGAGCAATTTCCAAACACCTGAAGGTACCACATTCATCTGTACAAACAATAGTACGCAAGTATAAACACCATGGGACCACGCAGCCGTCATACCGCTCAGGAAGGAGACGCGTTCTGTCTCCTAGAGATGAACGTACTTTGGTGCGAAAAGTGCAAATCAATCCCAGAACAACAGCAAAGGACCTTGTGAAGATGCTGGAGGAAACAGGTACAAAAGTATCTATATACACAGTCAAACGAGTCCTATATCGACATAACCTGAAAGGCCGCTCAGCAAGGAAGAAGCTACTGCTCCAAAACCGCCATAAAAAAGCCAGACTACAGTTTGCAACTGCACATGGGGACAAAGATCGTACTTTTTGGAGAAATGTCCTCTGGTCTGATGAAACACAAATATAACTTTTTGGCCATAATGACCATTGTTATGTTTGGAGGAAAAAGGGGGTGTCTTGGAAGCCGAAGAACACCATTCCAACCATGAAGCATGGGGGTGGCAGCATCATGCTGTGGGGGTGCTTTGCTGCAGGAGGGACTGGTGCACTTCACAAAATAGATGGCATCATGAGGAACGAAAATTATGTGGATATTTTGAAGCAACATCTCAAGACATCAGTCAGGAAGTTAAAGCTTGGTCGCAAATGGGTCTTCCAAATGGACAATGACCCCAAGCATACTTTCAAAGTTGTGGCAAAATGGCTTAAGGACAAAAAAGTCAAGGAATTGGAGTGGCCATCACAAAGCCCTGACCTCAATCCTATAGAAAATGTGTGGGCAGTACTGAAAAAGCGTGTGCGAGCAAGGAGACCTACAAACCTGACTCAGTTACACCAGCTCTGTCAGGAGGAATGGGCCAAAATTCACCCAACTTATTGTGGGAAGCTTGTGGAAGGCTACCCGAATCGTTTGACCCAAGTTAAACAATTTAAAGGCAATGCTACCAAATACTAATTGAGTGTATGTAAACTTCTGACCCACTGGGGATGTGATGAAAGAAATAAAAGCTGAAATAAATAATTCTCTCTACTATTGTTCTGACATTTCACATTCTTAAAATAAAGTGGTGATCCTAACTGACCTAAGACAGGGAATTTTTTACTAGGATTAAATGTCAGGAATTGTGAAAAACTGAGTTTAAATGTATTTGGCTTAGGTGTATGTAAACTTCCGACTTCAACTGTATTTGTGCTTGAATGGTGTCTGTGTGAGAAAACAGATTTATTTTTGAGGGAAGTGAAGTGAAGTAGGAGGTTGTATGCACAACATACTGACACACAACACACACAGAGCCTCCTTCTGCCATATAAATGAGTCGTATAAACGTCTAGTCAGTCTGTTGTGCTGGATTCATTGGAGAACATCAAACTATCACAACTCATTTAAAATTAGTGTAGATGATTAAACCCCCATTTGTAAGTTTTACTCTTTTCACCTATCCAAATGTTGTAAAGATGTATGAGTAATGTAAAATCAAAAGACAGAAATCAGTGCATCATATGATCATACCCAGGTCAGGTGACAAGATTTGTTGGCGCCCCCATGCGGTCTATGGTTGGCACATATCAACAGAGGTGAGTCCATAGGAATTAATGGAATTCTACAGTATTTCATTTTAAGGACCAAATTACATGTATTTAAGTATTTTTGTTGTTGTAGTGGGGACAGTAACATTAGTACTTTCTAAAAACGATTCTTTAAGGATTTATTTTTAGCTCACATAATGTAGTTTAAAAGTATGCATTAAGGTGTCTGTAATAGAATAAACCTGGCAACAACAAATGTAGATATTATTAAAATGCATTTATATAGCTTCCAAAATATGTTTTACAACGGTGGAGGAGTGCCAAGATGGAGGCGCGGTGGCTTCAAAACAGTGCCCCCTTTCGGTCAACCAATGTATATATAAATAATTGGGTGAGTCACAACTACGTGACATTGTTTAATAGACAACTGAGGCTCAATCCTGTTTAGGGACATTTATTTATTTTACCTTTATTTAACTAGGCAAGTCAGTTAAGAACAAATTCTTATTTACAATGATGGCCTACACCGGCCAAACCCGGACGACGCTGGGCCAATTGTGCGCCGCCCTACGGGACTCCCAATCACGGCCGGTTGTGATACAGCCTGGAATCGAACCAGGGGGTCTGTAGTGACGCCTCAAGCACTGAGATGCAGTGCCTTAGACCGCTGCGCCATGTACCTTATGTAACCTTCGAAAGTGTTGTTAAAATTAACATTTCAATATCACAACCTGTCACATTAATAACTACAAGAACCAGAATGCACCACAACAGTCGGCCAATAGCATCGCAGGTTGTTTTGAGGCGTTGAATGCACGCGGTGATTCTTCACTTCCTGGTTAAAGATGGCGGATGAGAATGAGACAGCACCGAAGCCGGAGAAAGAAGAGGAGGTAGAAGAAGACCATGGACATTGCAGTGATTGCGAAAATGACGAGCATCACTTTGATGATGGGTAAGGGTGCACACTTATTTTTTAGCATGCTAGAAAATGTGTCATGCTCCTGCGCTCGTTTGAAAGATACGGTGCAAGCTAAGCTCAGCTGGGCTTGAGCAAACCCAATTGAACTAATCCCTCCCACCTGCTTTTGCATGATTGGTGATAACGGTTTACTGATTGCCTGCTTTTCGCTCTGATTGGATCTAAATTGGTTATGTTCCTGTTATGGGCGGGGTTTCATGCCGTTCCTCCTTTTGCTATCATCGCGAGGCATAGCTAACTACCATTGGGTCACTGTACAAGAAATTGAACCATATTATGATCAATTAAATACAATTATGCGGTCAAGACCAACACAAATCAGATTGTAGTACAATATTAAACTGGAACACATGGATGTAGAATAGAGACCAGCGTCCAAATGTTAGATACGACGTCTTAAGTCAAATGCGAAACTGATAACGTTAGCTAACTAGCTAGCCAGCTATGCCTTTTTACGACGTTGACTTGTTAGTTGACTCCCGAACTTGTGACACTGTCTGTCAAAAACAATCAACATATTAGGGTAAATAATTATTCATCGTCTGTCTTCCTTTTCAGCACAGCAACACCAGCATGATAGGTGCTAATTTCTTTAGCATAGTTGGGTCATTCCTACCATGCGGTTCCTTTTCTGTCCCCAGGAAATGTCACTACTTATTTAGTGTAAAATGTGGATTCCAGAAGGTTTTAAATATAAGGTCAGGTGTCCTTTACTTTAATAATAATAATGACATTTTAAAATCTTCATTATTTTACAGCCCTAGTTAAATTCTCTCTCATCAATAACGTTTTTTACATGATTATTGTATTTATTATTATTTCAGATTTTCTGTGTGTCCCTGATATCAAGCCAAACAACACTAGTTTTGTGTCCAGTAACATGGAGCCAATGCATGCTGAATGAAAAATTAGAGCAACATATGCAAGTCTAGTGTTGCTTGGCTTGCCAGCATCTTCAATATCTAGGCATTGCTCGCTAATGAAGCTACTGTATGTTTTCTCTGTCAAGGTCTATGCAGCCTGACATGTTTAATCAATTAGCTTTATTTTGCCAGGAGAAAATGAAAGTAACTGCTCCTAACATTCCTTCTGTAATTTGCCGTGTTGAACTTACCATATAGTACCATGTAGCTATCTTACAGCCCTTGTGTGGCTTGATGATGTCAGTGTGTATGCGAGCATCTGGAACCCTGCTAGGTAGCTAAATAAGTTAACATGAATATTACATTTGATAGCTAGTTAGCTAAATGAAAAGCTGCTTTTATAAATTGGTGATTAAATTGTCTCTATGGGAGCTGGCTAATGAAAATAGTCACTCTCAACCAACCACAAGATGACCACCTCTTTTTCCTCTGAATACCTATTTATTCTTGGGGATACATTTCCTTAATGTTTCCTCCCCTTCTCTCTTCTGTCACACTGAATATTCACTCTGAAAGGTGTTGATGCCTGATCCAGTGTTAAAATCATAGTGCCAGTCAACACACACACACTGATCTGTGTGTCCGGGAAATTAAGGGTGAATGGTTCTGGATGGTAGTTAGGTTTGACTGCTGGAATGGAAGCCTGTCGAATAAGCCATTGAATGCTTGGTCCTCTATTGTTCCTGTCAGTGTCCCCTTAACGTCCCTCATACACACGTACAAACACACATAGCCACACACTCCCCCCGGGGGGGGTCATGTGATTCACCATCTGTCCTGGTGTTACAAATACAGGCCTGTCCCTAGCCTCACTCCCCTCTCGTATGCTAATGCGATTATCCCCTGTTCTTGTAAGTATGCTGCTGTCTCCCTGTCCCTGCCCTGCCCAGGAAATGGGCCACATGGTGGGGGCTCTTCTAGAGTCCTTGGTGATCAGGGTATGGAGGAATAACTCCAACTTAAACTAGCTTGGCAATAAACTGTAAATGATCTGTATTTGTGACAAAAGGTCACCACATGCTTGTTGCCATCCTATCTTATAAGATACTGGGTATTCTAGGTTGGTAATGAAGAGGACTGAAACAGTTGTGGCACTCTCCTGGCCTATGGAAAGTCTTATAGTTACATGTTTTGTTTTTTTTCCTATGGTAGTGACAAGGGCCAGGGAGATGACAGCAGTGCCAAGAAGAAGAAAAACAAAAAGAAGAAGAAGAAGTCTGGGGCTAATAAAGAACCTACAGAGGAGGATCCGCTAGCCAAGGTAGATGTATGTACGTGTGTAGGCTACATGAATGAGTGTGGGGGCAAATGTTTTTTCTTTGTGTTTGTTCTTTTGAGAGAGGAGTGCTAGAAAGACCGATATTGACTTATTGTTCTGTAACTTTTGAAAACGGCCTCTACAAAACTGAATGGGTATGTTTTTAAATGTCTGTGCAGACATTGTTTGCATTTGGCAATTCGTTTCCTTTTCAACTCTACATTACTCTCTCTCTCTCTACACAGGTGAACTCTCTGCCTGCTGATAAACTGCAGGAGATCCAAAAGGCCATTGAACTGTTCTCTGTAGGCCAGGGCCCTGCCAAAACCATGGAGGAGGCAAGCCGACGCAGCTACCAGTTCTGGGACACACAGCCTGTCCCCAAGCTAGGTATGACATTTGGCAGGGGTACAGAAATGTCTCTCCAACCTCACAACCTTACTGTAGTGACTAGTAGGGAATAGCACATGTAACTGGGATGCCGGGACTGTCCCGGGACCACTCTTCACATTTCCCCAAAAAATTAAATGCCAAACCCTGGGAAATTACAAAATTTCCCCCCCAATATCGCACTAATGCAATTCCACAAAATACACAACTTGTGCAGCAGCAGATTGGGGAAAAAATTAAATGGCACATCATCCAAACAGGTTGTCTCATGGAAGCCTTGAACCTAGCGCATTTACTTCACATGAAGTCGCCATAAATTCAAAGCACACGCATCATTGACACTGCCGGATTGCACACGAGACCGAATGCAGTTTAGAGTTCTTATCCGATGTGAAAATACGATCCCGGTCTGACCCAAGCCCGGTGAGCTGAAACCCCGAGCCCTGGTCCGACATCACAGAAATTTAATGAACCTGAAAGAATGCCTGATTTCTAGGAAACAGTAGCCTATATTGATTTAAACTGTTGTTGAGAACAACACATCGGAGGCGGGCGGGCGGCAGCGGAGTGAATAGACGAGGAAACTGCCATTGTGCCTAGAAAAGCGCAGAAAAACTCACCTTAGTTATACAAGTAGATTTTGCTCTTCACTTGCATAGTAGCCTGTTCTACTCCTGACCAAAAGCCTGTGTCTGATCAATGTGATTTTGTTTCACTGAATCTCTCTGTATATTTGGTTAATTGATCTCTGGTTGGACAAGTGGATGTAGCTCATTTATTCGTTTGCTCATCTATCACTGATCAGAAACTTTTAGCTTGCAATAATGAAGCCTAAATCAAGTGTATTACTGATCTATTGACTCACCTAATAGCCATATATCGTCCCAATCCCACTGAAACCCCAAATCCTGACTCCTGTCTCGCATGATCAACAAACGGTATGAGTGTAGATATGGATATTTTTTAAACAGTTGGTCCCCGTTAAGATACCTTGATATTTAAACAATTTCCTCTCTTAATCTCCCTGTTATTCATGAGCTGATCTGCTATCTCTATAATCAACAACTCGATTTAGCCAAATAGGTGATATTCTGTCATTTGTTGAGTTTATCTAGCAAGTTTAGCGACTTTGGTCATTTGACTTTACACGTGGTCTGTGGTTGTGAGGCCGGTTGGACGTACTGCTAAATTCTCTAAAACGATGTTTTAGAGAATGGTAGAGAAATGAACATTCAATTCTCTGGCAACAGCTCTGGTGGACATTACTGCAGTTAGCATGCCCATTGCACGCTCCCTCAAAACTTGAGACATATGTGGCGTTGTGTAACAAAACTGCACATTTTAGTGGCCTTTTATTGTCCCCAGCACAAGGTGCACCTGTGTAATGATCATGCTGTTTAATCAGCTTCTTGATATGCCACACCTGTCAGATGGATGGATTATCTTGGCAAAGGAGAAATGCTCACTAACAGGGATGTAAACATATTTGTGCACAACATTTGAGAGAGAAGCTTTTTGTGCATATGGAACATTTCTGTGATCTTTTATTTCAGCTCATGAAACATGGGACCAACACTGCATGTTGTGTTTATATTTTTGTTCAGTGTAGCTAATTACATTTAGACAAAGCTTTTTCATTGTTAAAATATGCATAAGATTTGTTTCCAAAATAAATAATCTCACTCTGTGTAGCAATGTCACATACATTATTAAATTTAGACAAAGCCTTTTCATAGGCCTATTATTTTTTTTTATTCAAAAAAGTAGTAGTGACCTGAGGAGATTTTGATATGAGTAGTCCAATTGGGCTCCCCGTTTTTGGATTAAACCTCCTATGATGTTATGCTTTGTAAATTAACATTGAATATACAGATTGCTAATATCCTCCTTCATTGCGTTTTGTTGTTTCCCTTAGGGGAGATGGTGACATCGCATGGTTCCATCGAGCCTGACAAAGACAACATCCGGGAGGAGCCCTACAGCCTTCCTTCAGGCTTCACGTGGGATGCCCTGGATCTGGGCAATGCCGCTGTGGTGAGGAGGAGCCTCCACAACCCCTCCACCCCAGACTGAGGGTCCCAAAACAATATAGTGATAGCAATCAAAATACTTCCCTTTGGTTCTGGTTATTCCATCAGCTCACCCCACTTTACCCTACTTAATTTAACCCTTTCAGTCGTGGCTTTTCCCATGGCTCAGTCTCTCACTCTTCCTCCTTTTAGCTGAAGGAGCTGTACACTCTGCTCAATGAGAACTATGTGGAGGATGATGACAACATGTTCCGCTTTGACTACTCCCCAGAGTTCCTGCTCTGGTAACTCATTATTACTTAGCTATGTCAACTTTGTTACTCAGCTAGTCTCATTTATGTAACAATCTCTTTCAATAGAGATCTCTTATGTTAGATGTGATATCTTTAAAGAGGAGTTTTTTCTGACCAGGAAAACTCTTGGCCCTCATGTTTTCTATCGTAGTTGGGAACTGACCTGTAACTGTAATGTCTCTCTCCCTCAGGGCTCTGCGCCCCCCCGGCTGGCTGCCCCAGTGGCACTGTGGGGTGAGGGTGAACTCCAACCAGAAGCTGGTGGGCTTCATCAGTGCCATCCCTGCCAACATCCGCATCTATGACCAGTCAGTGAATATGCATCATGCTCTTGTTCACACACTTTTATTACTCCCATACACTAGTATTTTAAATAATTAATATTACATTCCTATTGTTAGCTATATTATCTCCTTGATTATATCCTTTCCTGTGTTAATTTGCTGTAAGAAGTCAGACGTTAAGAGGAGGCCTTACTCACTCTAGACTATTTTTGTCATTTAGAAACAAGAAGATGGTGGAGATCAACTTCCTGTGCGTCCACAAGAAGCTGCGCTCCAAGCGGGTAGCGCCAGTCCTGATCCGAGAGATCACCAGACGGGTCAACCTGAAGGGCATCTTCCAGGCTGTCTACACCGCTGGCGTGGTACTGCCCAAACCTGTGGGCACCTGCAGGTGGGTCACTGAGAGGCACACCCACCAACCACACCACACCACACCAGACATAGATCCATCCAACCAAATTCATATTTTCTCAAACACAAAAACAAAGTGAAAAGTGGTTATACAATCTGTTATCTGTATAGGTACTGGCATCGCTCTCTGAACCCACGCAAGCTGATCGAGGTGAAGTTCTCTCACCTGAGCCGGAACATGACTATGCAACGCACCATGAAGCTGTACCGTCTGCCTGAGGTGAGTCAGTGAGCAAAGTGCCATCTAGAGGCTGTCCTCTGCACAACACCCAACCGCTCAGCCATCACATGATGCCTCTATTTGAAATGTCTATTGTGTTGACATAAAACTCTCCATTTGAAAAGGATTACCATAACCTTCCATCTCCTTCTCTCCAGGCCCCAAAGACGTCTGGCTTGCGGCCGATGACCAGGAAGGATGTTCCGGCTGTGCATCGCCTGCTCCTGGAGTACCTGAGCCAGTTCCACCTGGCCCCCGTCATGAGCCCCGAGGAGGTGGAGCACTGGCTGCTGCCCCAGGAGAACATCATCGACACCTACCTGGTCGTGGTCAGTACCATTGTTAAAACGTACACTACCGTAGACACCTATAACGTTACACATTACAACACCAAACACACCTAGTATATGATATACACTTAGTAGACCATTAGACATTACCATATATGGACACCTATCCAGATACCCTCTGTAGACGCTTCACTGGCGGAGACATCTACCTTTAGACAACATTGTTCACCTTATGTCACCTTAATTTCACACACATCTCAAATGGAGTGAATTTTTTTAGTTGGTGACTTATGTTGGAGGATGTGTCTTCTCTCCCTGTGGCAGACGTCTGGGGGCAAAGTGACAGACTTCCTGAGCTTCTACACACTCCCCTCTACTATCATGAACCATCCAGTGCACCGCAGCCTCAAGGCAGCCTACTCCTTCTACAACGTGCACACCACCACCACCCTGCTGGACCTGATGTCTGACGCACTCATTCTGGCCAAGTCGGTGAGTTGGTCCTCCTGGTTCAGACGACTGGAGGTCAAATGGGAGATGGATTTGGGTACCAGGTCAAATACTTACTGTGTACAATGAGTATACCAACATTTCCCTTCAGAACAGCCTCAATTTGTCAGGGCATGGACTCTACAAGGTGTCAAAAGCGTTCCACAGGGATGCTGGCCCATGTTGACTCCAATGCATCCCAAAGTTGTGTCAAGTTGGTTGGATGTCCTTTGGGTGGTGGACTATGCATGATACACACGGGAAACTGTTGAGCATGAAAAACCCAGCAGCATTGCAGTTCTTGACACAAACCGGTGCGCTTGTTACCTACTACCATAACCCGTTCAAAGGCACTTAAATCTTTTGTCTTGCCCATTCACCCTCTGAATGGCACATACACAATCCATGTCTGAATTGTCTCAAGGCTTACAAATCCTTATTTAACCAGTCTCCTCCCCTTCATCTACACTGAAGTTGATTTAACAAGGGGCATCAATAAGGGATCATAGCTTTCACCTGGTCAGTCTGTCATGGAAAGCGCAGGAGTTCTTAATGTTTTGTGTCCTCAGTGTATAATTCACCTTTATCTAACTTAATCCCTCTCCCCCATCTCTCTCCGTATCCCCCTCTCTCATCCATATCTATTGTCAATATCCAGAAAGGGTTTGACGTTTTCAATGCACTGGACCTGATGGAGAATAAGACTTTCCTGGAGAAGCTGAAGTTTGGCATCGGAGATGGAAATCTACAGTATTATCTGTACAATTGGAAGTGTCCTAGCATGGGGTCAGAGAAGGTGCGTCATGATGCCCATAGTTCATATTTACTGATAGTTCAGTCAGTTCCTAGAGTGATTACTATTTTTCACATTGATATCAATTATCCATGGTAATATGATGATAATGAAACAGTGTTTTGTGTTACCTAGACTGTACTGTAAACCAATGAGATCATGCCTATGGAGATATGCACCACTAAGAGCTAAATATTTTTTTCTGGTACAAAAGGAGGAAGTGTTATAAATGAGATAGGGAACTGTTGACTTGATTATCTTGTTATCGCAGTTAAGCCAGGCAGAGAAGTATACAAGCTTCACAGATGTCATCGTGTGTTCTCATTTGAACTTCTGGTGAAACTATCATAAGCTTCCCTTTTCTGTGGTTCACAGGTTGGCTTGGTACTACAGTGACACCCCTCTTCACCCCATCCCCACTGAGCTTCACAGTTAGGCCAGGAGACCACACAATGCACTGACCACCTGACAGATGGACCGATGGACTTCCTTCTTCAGGAAAGAGAACCCACCGCCCATTTTTACTTTTTGACCTTAGAACTTTGACCTGCACTACCGCTGCCAGGCAGGGAGTCGGGGTAGTTGGTCCTTCTCCACACTCACTCTCTCTCCCTCCCATCACATGGACCTTAAGCCATTGTAGTTACCATCCCATATAACAATTTGAAGTCTGTAATGATTGTACCAGAAATCATATAAACACACTGCACAATTCACCATATAACACACACACACGTATAACTACACAACATACATGTACAGTAAGACAAACATGACAGGAAAATTATACTAACACATACTCACTAGACGCTAACATTGTATTATCCTTCATGTGTGCGACACGCTTTTGCAAAACAAATCTCATCATCCCCAAAGTAAAGTTTTAGAGAGAGAAATCTAAACAATCAAAAACATTTAAAAAGGAAGAAAAATAAATAAGGTAATTAATATCCAAAGTGGACACGACAAGGGCTTCTATCAATGTTATTTCTTCTCTCGATACTGAGGCTTGAACCTGCAGATTTACTATCAACCCCTCAATTTTCTTCACTGTAGGCATTCTAGAGTTCACTCTGTACACAGCTGACTGAGGGGTAAATGAGGGGTTTTGTCCTTCATCTTTTTTTAAATATATATTTTTTGTCCCATCTGTACTAACTGCCGTGACCCATTCAGAAGCCCTGTTCAGAAGAAAATACAACGGTTACTGTTAAATGGAACAGCTGTCATCACCAAGAACTTAACAATGTGGAGTAGTTCGGACATTTTTTAAAAGTTTTTTTTAAGTTGAGGCCGGGAGAGCAGATATCTGGAGGGGGAATGGTTGGGGTGGGGGCTGCTGAGAGGGGGCACGGGAGGGACTGGATACTGTTTGTGGGTATAACACCTCTGGAATTGAGAATCGAAACTGTCAAAGATTTTGGGACCTGGGCCAGGGAGGGGGCTGGATAACACCCAAGTAAACATTTTGTTTTTATGTAGAGTGTTGGATGGGATGCAAACCGAATGGAAAAACGGGTCTCATGGTTTTATGATGCAGGAAAACAAATGTGAAGATGCGGGGGAATTTTTGTGCAAAATAAAAGATAGAAGTTGCTGTGAGGTTTTGTAATGGTTTCTCTCAGGTGATCTCTATCCTTTAGTTTATCATGAGGATATTCACTGGGTTAGTTCTGCATTACCCCATCACCCCTTGGTGGTCAAATTCTACTTAAGTGGTGTGACTCCGAAATCAGTCAAAACAATTAATTTGGATTCTTGTTATACTTGTATTCTTGTTCTGTAAATAATTTCCCATGAACCATTTGGTTTGAGTTTGCTATTTTAGTGCAGACATAAAGGTTATAACTTTCAAAGGAATTTAACAGAAAATTGCCATCGAAAAAATGCATTTGTGTTCGTTGTCCGTAGCTTATGCCTGCTCATACCATAACCCCACCCCCACCATGGGGTACTCTGTTCACAACGTTGACATCAGCAAACTGCTGCTCGCCCACACAACGCTATACACGTGGTCTGTGGTTGTGAGGCCAGTTGGATGTACTGCCAAATTCTCTAAAACGACATTGGAGGAGGCTTATGGTAGAGAAACACGCTCCCTCAACTTGAGAAATCTGTGGCATTGTGTTGTTTGATAAAACTGCACATTTTAGAGTGGCCTTTTATTGTCCCCAGCACAAGGTGCATCTGTGTAAAGATCATGCTGTTTAATCAGCTTCTTGTTATGCAACACCTGTCAGGTGGATGGATTATCTTGGAAAAAGATAAATGTTCACTAACAGGGATGTAAACAAATTTGAGCACAACATTTGAGAGAAATAAGCTTTTTGTGCGTATGGAACATTTCTGTGATCTTTTATTTCAGCTCATGAAACAGCACACTTTACATCTTGTGTTTATATTTTTGTTTGTGTATATTTGATAATATCTAATTTACCTCTCATGGAAATATAAAATCTGTAAGGCACTACACACTCCAATTTACATTTACATCATTTAGCAGACGCTCTTATCCAGAGTGACTTACAAATTGGTGCATTCAACTTATGATAGCCAGTGGGACAACCACTTTTATTCTTTTTTTTGTTTCTTTTTTTTTGTGGGGGAGTAGAAGGATTACTTTATACTATTCCAGGTATTCCTTAAAGAGGTAGGGTTTCAAGTGTCTCCGGAAGGTGGTCAGTGACTCCGCTGTCGTGGGGGAGCTTGTTCCACCATTGGGGTGCCAGAGCAGCGGATAGCTTTGACTGGGCTGAGCGGGAACTGTGCTTCCTTAGAGGTAGGGGGGCTAGCAGGCCAGAGGTGGATGAACGTAGTGCCCTCGTTTGGGTGTAGGGACTGATCAGAGCCTGAAGGTACAGAGGTGCCGATCCCCTCACAGCTCCGTAGGCAAGCACCATGGTCTTGTAGTAGATGCGAGCCTCAACTGGAAGCCAGTGGAGTGTGCAGAGGAGCGGGGTGACATGAGAGAACTTAGGAAAGTTGAACACCAGACGGGCTGCAGCGTTCTGGATAAGTTGTAGGGGTTTAATGGAACAGGCAGGGAGCCCAGCCAACAGCGAGTTGCAGTAATCCAGACGGGAGATGACAAGTGACTGGATTAGGACCTGTGCCGCTTTCTCTGTAAGGTAGGGTCGTACTCTGCGAATGTTGTAGAGCATGAACCTGCAGGATCGGGTCACCACTTTGATGTTAGCGGAGAATGACAGGGTGTTGTCCAGGGTCAGTCCTTCTCCGGGAGGAAGAGCAGCTCCGTCTTGCCGAGGTTCAGCTTGAGGTGGTGATCCGACATCCACACTGATATGTCTGCCAGACATGCAGAGATGCGATTCGCCACCTGGTTATCAGAAGGGGGAAAGGAGAAAATTAATTGTGTGTCGTCTGCGTAGCAATGATAGGAGAGACCATGTGAGGATATGACAGAGCCAAGTGACTTGGTGTATAGAGAGAATAGGAGAGGGCCTAGAACTGAGCCCTGGGGGACACCAGTGGTGAGAGCACGTGGTGCGGAGGCAGAAAGGAGTGACCTGTCAGGTAGGATGCAATCCAAGAGTGAGCAGCGCCAGAGATGCCCAACTTGGAGAGTGTAGAGAGGAGGATCTGATGGTTCACAGTATCAAAGGCAGCGGATAGGTCTAGAAGGATAAGAGCAGAGGAGAGAGAGTTAGCTTTAGCAGTGCGGAGAGCCTCCGTGACACAGAGAAGCGCAGTCTCAGTGAATGACCAGTCTTGAAACCTGACTGGTTTGGATCAAGAAGGTCATTCTGAGAGAGATAGCAGGAGTGTTGGCTAGAGACGGCATGCTCAAGAGTTTTGGAGAAAAGAAAGGGATACTGGTCTGTAGTTGTTGACATCGGAGGGATCAACTATAGGTTTTTTGAGGAGGGTGCAACTCTCGCTCTCTTGAAGACGGAAGGGACATGGCCAGTGGCCAAGGATGAGTTGATGAGCGAGGTGAGGTAAGGGAGAAGGTCTCCGGAAATGGTCTGGAGAAGAGAGGAGGGGATAGGGTCAAGCGGGCAGGTTGTTGGGCGGCCGGCCGTCACAAGTCGCAAGATTTCATCTGGAGAGAGAGGGGAGAAAGAAGTCAAAGCATAGGTTAGGGCAGTGTGAGCAGGACCAGCAGTGTCATTTGACTTAATAAATGAGGATCGGATGTCGTCAACCTTCTTTTCAAAATGGTTGACGAAGTCATCCACAGAGAGGGAGGAGGTGGAGTATTCAGCAGGGAGGAGGTGGTGGCAAAGAGCTTCCTAGGGTTAGTCAGAGGCTTGAAATTCAGAGTGGTAGAAAGTGGCTTTGGCAGTGGAAACAGAGGAAGATAATGTAGAGAGGAGGGAGTGAAAAGATGGCAGGTCCACAGGGAGTCTAGTTTTCCTCCATTTCCGCTCGGCTGCCCGGAGCCCTCTTCTGTGAGCTCGCAATGAGTCGTCAAGCCATGGAGCAGGAGGGGAGGACCGAGCCGGCCGGGAGGATAGGGGACATAGAGAGTCAAAAGATGCAGAAAGGGAGGAGAGGAGGGTTGAGGAGGCAGAATCAGGAGATCGGAGGGAGAAGGATTTAGCAGAGGGAAGAGGAGAGAGTAGCGGGAGAGAGAGAGCGAATGTTGCGACGGAACATTACCATCTGAGTAGGGGCAGAGTGAGTAGTGTTGGAGGAGAGCGAGAGAGAAAAGGATACAAAGTAGTGGTCGGAGACTTGGAGGGGAGTTGCAGTGAGATTAGTAGAAGAACAGCATCTAGTAAAGATGAGGTCAAGCGTATTGCCTGGCGTTGCAAACACCACAGTCAACTTAGTGTATGTAAACTTCTGACCCACTGGAGTTGTGATACAGTGAATTATAAGTGAAATAATCTGTCTGTAAACAATTATTGGAAAAATTACTTGTGTCATGCACAAAGTAGATGTCCTAACCGACTTGCCAAAACTAGTTTGTTAATAAGAAATGTGTGGAGTGGTTGAACATTGAGTTTTAATGACTCCAACCTAAGTGTATGTAAACTTCCGACTTCAACTGTATCTACAACACAAAATCCATGTGTACTTGTGTGTATAGTGCGTATGTTATCGTGTGTGTGTATGCATGTGTCTGTGCCTGTGTTTGTGTTGCTTCACAGTCCCCGCTGTTCCATAAGGTGTATTTTTATCTGTTTTTTATTTATTTAATTTTACTGCTTGCATGAGTTACTTGATGTGGAACAGAGTTCCATATAGTCATGGCTCTATGTAGTACTGTGCGCCTCCCATATTCTGTTCTGGACTTGAGGACTGTGAAGAGATCTCTGGTGGCATGTCTTGTGGCGTATGCATGGGTATCTGAGCTGTGTGCCAGTAGTTAAAACAGACAGCTCGGTGCATTCAACATGTCAATACCTTTCACAAATACAATACACTTTGAGCCAGGAGAGATTGACATGCATATTATTAATATTAGCTCTCTGTGTACATCCAAGGGCCAGCTGTGCTGCCCTGTTCTGAGCCAATTGCAATTTTCCTAAGTCCCTCTTTGTGGCACCTGACCACACGACTGAACAGTAGTCCAGGTGCGACAAAACTAGGGCCTGTAGGATCTGCCTTGTTGATAGTGCTGTTAAGAAGGCAGAGCAGCGCTTTATTATGGACATACTTCTCCCCATCATATGTTTTGACCATAACAGTTTACAATCCAGGGTTACTCCAAGCCTTTGATGACCAGTGAGGACCAACAGGGAGGTGCAGACCCTCAGCAGCTTCTACACCAGGGGTATTCAACTCTTACCCTACAAGGTTTGGTTTTCTGTTCTACCTGATAATGAAGTGCACCCACCTGGTGTTCCAGGTCTAAATCAGTCCCTGATTAGAGGGCAACAATGAAGAAACGCAGTGGAACTGTCTTAGAGGTCCAGAGTCGAGTTTGAGGGTTCTATACCTTCTCTGAGGAGAGCACAACTTGAGAAGCCAGCAGGGGGCTCTGTCAGGCTCTGGAAGGAGAGCTGGTCATCATCAACAGCGAGAAGGAACAGGTACAGTCTAAAATAGATCATCTTAAAACAAAGATCTTTGCAGACACAGAGTACTCCTTCTTTATTTTTCTGGGATAGTCACCTGTTGTAGTGTCCTGGGGTAAGGAAAGATTTTGTGAGTATTTAAACCTCTTCAGCTCTTGAGCATACTATTGTTTTCCAAGGACTTTCTTGCAGAGAGGGTTGGCAGCATCGGTGGCTCTTCACTTCACTGGATTGGTCTCACTGATTCATAGAGAAAGGGTACGTGGATCTGGTTGGGTCACACTCCCTTAGTGATCAACCGATCGTAAGCACTTCATCTATCTATAATAGCTTATGCTTGACTATTACAGAAAACCATTTGGTCAGAGCCATATATTTAAAATAAAAATATGGCTCTGAGTTTGGCCCCTCTGCAACAAAAGGCTGACTGTTTAATCTTGTTCTTTTACGTTTTTTCCGGTGGCCGGGGGGCTTTTCAAGGTTGTGGCTGTATCCTCCAGATGACTGGCTGAAACACAACCCACGAGGAGAGGACTGTCTTCCACTGGCAAAAATGGGCAGATTTGTCCTGCCTCAACGCTGAAAAGAGCATATGCGAAATGCCATGTTTTCACTAATAGTGTTGTGGGAGACTAAACCTTTGTATAGCAAGCACATTTTCTAAATTAGTATTCTGTTCACTTGGAAATGAGTAAACTGTACACACTTCAAGAATAATGATTTGTCTATTCTCATGTCAGAGATAGATTAAAGTACATTGGCACCACAGATCTAGAATGAGATTCTATATCTATGATTGGCACAAAGTACTGTAACATCCAATGAATGAATGCATTAAATATACTGAACAAAAATATAAACGGAACATGCAACAACAACAAAAATAAATAGGTCATTATCTGGTGTCACCACCATTTGCCTCATGCAGCGCGACACATCTCCTTCGCATAGAGTTGATCAGGCTGTTGATTGTGGCCTGTGGAATGTTGTCCCACTCCTCTTCAATGGCTGTGCGAAGTTGCTGGATATTGGCGGAAACTGGAACACGCGGTCGTACACATTGGTCCAGAGCATCCCAAACATGCTCAATGGGTGACATGTCTGGTGAGTATGCAGGTCATGGAACAACTGGGACATATTCAGCTTCCAGGAATTGTGTACATGAGGCCGTGCATTATCATGCTGAAACATGAGGTGATGGCGGCGGATTAATGGCACAACAATGAGTCTCAGGATCTCGTCACGGTATCTCTGTGTATTCAAATTGGCATTGATCAAATGCAATTGTGTTCGTTATCCGTAGCTTATGCCTGCCCATACCACCATGGGGCAATCTGTTCACAACGTTGACATCAGAAAACCGCTCGCCCACACAACGCCATGCATGTGGTCTGTGGTTGTGAGGCCGGTTGGCTGTACTGCCAAGTTCTCTAAAACGACGTTGTGGGCAGCTTGCGGTAGAGAAATTAACATTAAATTCTCTGGCAACAGATCTGGTGGACATTCCTCCAGTCAGCATGCCAATTGCACGTTCCCTCAAAACTTGAGACATCTGTGGCATTGTGTGCACATTTTAGAGTGACCTTTTATTTTCCCCAGCACAAGGTGCACCTGTGTAATGATCATGCTGTTTAATAAGCATCTTGATATGCCACACTTGTCAGGTGGATGGATTATCTTGGGAAATGAGAAATGCTCACTAACAGGGATGTAAACAAATGTGTGTACAACATTTGAGAGAAATAAGCATTTTGTGCATATGGAAAATGTGTGGGTTCTTTTATTTCAGCACATGAAACATGGGACCAACACTTTACATGTTGCGTTTATATTTTTGTTCAGTGTATGTTGTCAACTCTTTCAACCCTGTCAGGGGGCTGGTCAGAGGTATTAACTTTTTATATTTATCAATTAAAAGCAAAGGGATCGAGTCTCTGGGGAACAATGATCTTAATGACTTTTCCTCTCTGCAGTGTCCAGGCAAATGTTCTGTGCAATTTATGACTTCACCTATTTCAATATGAACAATTCATTTGGCTCGATCATTGGCACCATTACTGCTGAACAATTACTGTCAAATCTCTGTGCACTGACTGGCTTCACACCGTTCTCTTCTATGACGCTTGTTACCGCTTGCTGATGACGTTTTATTTAGGGGACGATAGCTAACTAGAATCGATAGCTAGCTAGCTAGAACACGTCAAAATGTATATATTAATGTTTTACGCACTGTAGCTTTGGGTTAAAGTCCCAATCCCGCGTAGACTCAAGTATTGTTTCGATAATTTGCAGTGAAATGTTGGTGACGTTAACTAGTTGAATTAATCTGTTCATTTCCTGAGATAGCTTGTAGGAAATGATTAGCAAGCTAGATAGCGAGCTTGTTTTGTTGCTAGCAATAATAATGGGAACAACAATGGGAAAGGGGATACCTAGTCAGTTGCACTACTGAATGTATTCAACTGAAATGTGTATTCCGCATAATATGGTAGTACTAGTTAGTGATCCAGTTTAGCTAGCTATGTTGACATTGTTTTTTGAGCTGCCAAGATGGCTGTAGTTTTAGGGTAAGTGGCTAATATGATTGTTCTTAGTAAAATGTATATTACTCAGTGTGTATCTCTTGTTGAAGCTCCAAGTGAGAGAGGCTTAGAGATGTTGTGGTCATATCAATTATCAGAGAGGAAGCAATAACTTATACTAGAAAATCTTTGACAATACCCAGTTTTGGTGGGGTTTTTAATAGACTAGCTACATACCATCCCATAGAGCCTAACCAGTGGTTGGTGTCTAAAGTCACAGAGACAGCCAGGTAGAGCTGTGCCAAGATGGATGTCCAGTTGTCCATCAGCTTCCTGAGGGACAGACTGGGCGGGGCCATTGAGGATGCAGTGCGTACAGCAGTGGAGTCTGTGCTGTGTGAGACTGTGCGTCTGTTAACCGGGCTCCAAGGGGACCAGCAGCAGGGACTCTCCTCAGTGCCCCAGGGGGACCAGGACACCCTGGGACTGAAGCAGAGGTTAGAGGCCCCCAGCGGGGGTGACTGGAGGGTGCAGGCTGGGTCTTCAGGGGCATTCTGTAACACAGGACCAAGGGGTAGTGGTGGTGGTGGTGGGCGCGGCAACACTAGGAATCCGATGGGTCAGACCACTTGCTCGACCACCCAAGCATCACAAAGGACCACCGTGGAGCCCCATCCCCTGGAGGTGGTGGAGGACTGTGCTGGACTGCCTGACCCGTTTGACCTTGTGTCGGCTGGGCCAGTGATGGTGGACTTTGAGGAGGGTCAGGGCATGGGAATCCCAGAGGAGTGGGAGCTGATGAACAGAGTGTACAAGACGGAGCACAATGAAGACATGGCCCTTATTGATGGGGATGGTACCACACACTGTAAGTCCTGACTCAATGTAGTGAAAGATGGCTGTGATGTGGTTTTACAGAGAAAATAAAGCTTTAGTGAGATAGCCACTCTTGATTTCTTGATAGTATTTTCATGTAGCCTCGCAAGCTGCTTGATATCGCGAGCTTACATGAATGGTAAACTCGCGAGATCAGGTGGCTTGCTAGGCTACCTCTCATGCTCTTCCTCATTGTTTCCTCTCTGCTAATGTTCAGTTGCAGATGACCACAGGCTGCATGAAGGAGACCAGAGGACTGTGGCTGTGCCCCTGGAGGGAGAGATGGCTGCCAAGCCCCAGGACGCATTGCACCCCTGCTTCAGCCCAGCCAACATCAAAACAGAGCAACCTGAGATAGAGAGATGCTGCATGGCTGAGGAGGCCCTTGCTCTGCCTCTGCCTCTGCCTCATCCTGCCAATGTGAGTAAAGCACATCTACTCAGTCCTCGAACTCCGACCTCACAATCTCATAAACAATATTAGGCACTAAATGTTCACTGGCATATAATGTGAACCTCAGTCCTTATCTTATCTAAACCTGTCATTCTCAGAGTGGTGTGGAGGCTGGTGAGTTTGGGCTAGAGCAGGTGGAGGCTGGTCCACAGGACTTTGTAGGTCGCCTGCGCCTGTGGCTGGAGAAACTGTGTCCTGAGGTGATCCGGGAGTACGAGAGGGAAGGCTGTCTGTGTGAGCTGTCCCGCAGGAAGCTCATTAAGTTCTCTGTGTCCTTCATCGTGGAGGAGTTTGGATTGTGAGGAGCTGATTGTATGTGTGTTTGGGATGAGAAGGGAAGGGACTGAGAGATCAGAGATTTTGCTCTTCTATTTAGACTCAATGTTTTGTGAGTGTTTCTGACATTTCATCTCCTGTCCTTCTCTGCAGCTACCCTACCTCTGCTCAGAAGACAATGCTGGCAGAGCTCATAGTGGAGCTCTTCCCAGGACTCAGGCTCTGTGCACCCTCTGCTGGCATCAATGGCATAGTGAGTTAGTAAATGTATTAGTAGTGTAGGATTCACATGATTCTCAGTTACTGAATAGACAATCATTTTCTCTCCCTGTGTAGGAACACTTGTACGACCCTTTGTCCCGTACGGGTTACATTGAGACGCGCCTACGAAACTCTCGACGCACCCTTGAAGACCACAAGAAGAAGTATGTGCTGAAGAGGCGTCGGCCAGAGCCAGGCCTGGCAGACCCCCCTGGGCCTAGATCGGGGCTCCTGGAGAGCCAGTCCAGTGAGGAGACCCAGAGGTGGGTGGAGCTGATGAAGAGAACCAGGCCCCTGACCAGGAACCTGCCTGCCATCCACGGTGCTATGGACCTCACATTCAACGCACGCAGGAGGTGGATCAGCAACACACGGCCTAGTATGAGGGCTGTGTTGGCCGAGTACCCATGTTTTCTTGACATACCCGCCACGGTGAGTCCAGTCTTCATGGTGAAAGCTACGGATGCTCACTAGACTAGAAAGGCCACAGATAGACTTGTATTAGGGTCATTCCATGTCATTTCAGCCAGCTATGACACCGACCATCTCAAATTATGAAATTGGTTCTGAAGTTAGAAACCGATAAAATTAGCATTCCTGCAACATTATTTTGATTAAATATAATTTGATCTGAGAAATTAAGCTAATTGATTGCACCTAAATTGTCCCTTTTAATTTATAGGATATATATAATATTTACATTTTAGTACCTAACATCCGATTCGAACAAACCTTTTTTCTAACAATGAGTAAGATACTGTATGAGGAATCAAAGAAATGGTCAAAAGCCACCCACAGACCCCCCACACTAATCCCATCCCAACAGAGTATACAGTATCAGTTCTCTATGTCTGACGAGTAGTATGGAACTGCGGCTCAAGAGTATGGTTTCTTCATCCTATGTAATGTGTTCTCTGTGAATTTGGTGTGTGTCCCCCTCCCCCCTGTTCAGAGAAATAAGTCATTGAAGTTGTTAGGTTTATGTCCCATCCTACATCCTGATATTATCAGCTTCTGGCCACTAGATGGTGCTGTTCCTGCTATTAGGTGATAACCCCCCCTCAATGTTAAAGGGATAGTTCACCCAAACTACAAAATGACACATTGGTTTCCTTACCCTGTAAGCAGTCTATGGACACGGTATGACAGCAACCCATTATTTAGTTTTGTTTGCCTGGCAAATGTTTCAAATGCTAACTTTTCAGCATTTGTGGCACAAATCCAACGTAAGTCAATGGTACCTATATTAGCATTTTTGCGCTTCATATTCAAATCATCTACAGGAAATACTAACATAAAGTGTCTTAATAGGGCGTTGGACCACAATGAGCCAGAACAGCTTCAATGCACCTTGGCATAGATTGTGTGCATAGAAGTGTCTGGAACTCTATTGGAGGTATGCGACAACATTCTTCCACAAGAAATGCCATAATTTTGTGTTTTGTTAATGGTGGTGGAAAACGCTGTCTCAGGCGCCGCTCCAGAATCTCCCATAATTGTTCAATTGGATTGAGATCTGGTGACTGAGACAGCCATGGCATATGGTTTACATCGTTTTCATGCTCATCAAACCATTCAGTGCCCTATGGATGGAGGCATTGTCATCCTATGGGGGCAAGGCCATGGTAGCCAAAATAATGGCCTGCCCAGCATTTTTATACATAACCCTAAACATGATGGGATGTTAATTGCTTAATTAACTCAGGAACCACACCTGTGTGGAAGCACCTGCTTTCAATATAATTTGTATCCCTCATTTACTAATGTGTTTCCATTAATTTGGCACTTACCTGTATAAGTAACATAATTGAGTTACAAAATACATGTTAAAATACTTTAGGCTGATTTTGAACATGAAGTGTGAAAATGCTAATATAGGTACCATTGACTTGAATTTGATTTTTGCCACAAATTATATAAAGTTAGCATTTGAGGCAGTGCCCAACAACCAAAGCATGGGTTGCTGTCATACCTTGTCCATTGACTGCTTACAGGTTAAGGAAACCAATGTAATTTTGTAATTTGGGTGAACTGTCCCTTTTAAAAACCTAATAGCAGGAACAGCACCATCTAGTGGTCAACCTGGTAATATCAGGACATAGGATGGGACGTAAACATAACTTCAATGACACATTTCTCTGAACGGGGGAAGAAACATCACCAAATTCACTGAGAACACATTACATAGGATGAAGAAACAATACTCTGAGCCGCAGCTCCATACTACTTATAGTCCCGTGTAGCTCAGTTGGTAGAGCATGGCGCTTGCAACGCCAGGGTTGTGGGTTTGTTTCCCACGAGGGACCAGTATGAAAATGTATGCACTCACTAACTGTAAGTCGCTCTGGATAAGAGCGTCTGCTAAATGACTAAAGTGTAAAATGTACTTGTCAAACACAGAGAACTGATACTATATACTCATTGTTGGGGTGGGATTGTTGTGGGGGGTCCGTGGGTGGCTTTTGACTATTCCTTTGGATTCCTCATGTCTAAGTCATTGTTAGAATAAAGTTTGGTCCAAATCATATGTTAGTTACTATATTTATTGAATATTATATGAATCCTATAAATTAAAATGGCCAATTTGGATGAAATCAATTAGCTTAATTTCTCAGAGATCAAATTATGTTTCAACAAAATAATGTTGCAGGAATGCTAATCGTATCTGTTTCCAACAACCAAAATGATTTCAGAATAATGAGTCAGTGGGTGTAAAAATCCTATTTTCTGAGGTGGAACGACCCATTGGTGACTAAGTGTATTGGGATCTGAAAGGTGTTTGTTTGTTCAGATTGACCTGGAGTTTGAAAGGATGTTCCCAGGTAAAGGCCACTCCTTCCTGGCCCAGTGGTCATCGTTCGTGTTGCCAAGGGTGTACCAGATCGCAGAGTGCGAGAAACACCCAGACATCTCTGCACTTCTCCAACTGGCTGCCACACAGCAAGGAGGTCAGAGGTTAACTACATTGAATGAAAATATAAAGTGTTGGTCCCATGTTTCATGAGCTGAAATTTAAAAAATCCCTGAAATGTTCCATACACACAAACAGCTTATTTCTCTCAAATGTTGTGCACAAATTTGTTTATATCCCTGTTCGTGAGCATTTCTCCTTTGCCAAGATAATCCATCCACCTGACAGGTGTGGCATATCAAGAAGCTGATTAAACAGCATGATCATTACACAGGTGCACCTTGTGCTGGGGACAGTAAAAGGCCACTTTAAAAATGTGCAGTTTTGTCACATAACACAATGCCACAGATGTCTCAAGTTTTGAGGGAGCTGACTGCAGGAATGTCTACCAGAGCTGTTGCCAGAGAATTGAATGTTCATTTCTCTACCATAAGCTGCCTCCAACGTCGTTTTAGAGAATTTGGCAGTATGTCCAACCGGCCTCACAACCGCAGACCCACGTGTAACTGAGGAATATTTCTGTCTGTAATAAAGCCCTTTGTGGGGAAAAACTAATTCTGATTGTCTGGGCCTGGCAACCCAGTGGGTGGGTCTGGCTGCCAAGTGGGTGTGCCTATGCCCTCCCAGGCCCACCCATGGCTGCACCCCTGCCCAGTCATGTGAAATCCATAGATTAGGGCATAATGAGTTCATTTCAATTGACTTATTTCCTTATATGAACTGTAATTCAGTAAAATCTTTGAAATTGTTTGCATGTTGTGTTTATATCTGTTCAGTATACATGCAATAGACACTTTACAGTCAACCTCCTAATCAACCATTGACAGACTGACTGAAAATCTGTATGATTTACTCAGTGGTAGTGTAATTGGAGAGTAGATTGCTGTGTTTCGTTTTCTTTTTTTTTATGCCAAGTTTCACATATTTGTTCCCCTCTGATTCCTCTGCAGACTCCTACACCCTGACTATGCTGAAGGTCCTGATCTATGTACTACCACCAACAAACACCAGTAGAGCCTCCTTACCCTCCAGGAGCAGTGTCAGGCAGGCCATTCGGTATCTGGTGGACATTGTACCGGTGAGCAACACAGTAATTTTTTAAAATACTTCCTGGTCAGACTGAGCAGTAAACCCAGACATTTCCTCATTGCCATATAGATTAACAATTTGTGAACTATGGGAATTTTAGAAGGAAATTGTTGGCAACTTTAGAAGGAAGGGTAACAATGACTCTTTTTGAAGAAATGTAATAGAAAAATCTCCTTGAAAGACCTTTCCTCCTTTGTTCCTCTACAGATGGACACCAAGGTGTCCTCCTTATTCTGTGACCCTACCTCCTTGGAGGGCCCAGAGTCTGTCTCCCACGCTCAGCCCTACATAGTGAGCGTGGGGCCCTTGGAGGCCCCTGGCCGGCAACTTTGCATCGTGTTCCCTGTTGATAGGATGGCAATCCCCCTGCCTCAGGAGGGCCTGAGTAATGCACTGGACAAGCTTTTCAAGCTTCTGCGTGTGTTTGAACTGGGGTACCCAGATCAGCTAGCCTCCCTGTATGGCTTCCTAGAGCACCTGTATGGGCTGGAGATGACCCCACAAGGTAACCATGACTCCCCCAGTGGCAAGGGGTCAAAAGTGCTTGAACTTTTATCACGGCTCCACATGCCCTCCTGACAGATGGCATAGGTCTACACATGAATTGAACTCGCCCCACAGACTTACCTTGTTTTGTTTTTTGGCTATTTTATTCTAGCCATCCTTTACAGAACACATCCTTTACTATGTTCTGGATTTGCCCCAAAATAAAAAGTATGTCAGACTGAACTAAACAATACTGATGGAACACAATGGTGCTATACCTTCATTATATATATTCACTGAATTACTCATTGACAATGCAAATACTTTCATAAAACTAACATCTTGTATGAATTTTCTGTGTGGGGAAATCATACCGTATTTTGTACTTTGAGATACCTTTTCCCTTTTTGCACAATTGCTTTAGTATTTAACTTGCTCATGATACTGTTATGTGGTTTACTTAAAACAAAACAAAAATAGGAATGTTTTCACTGTCCAATATTTTAATATGTAAAATACTGGTGAAGTACGTAATGGTATAATTTTCTGTCCTGTCACCACATTTATGTAATGCATGACCAAATGATATGTTCTTAGTGAAGTCTGTGTATAATCGGTGGCAGCGGTCTATTAATAAGATGGCCCAGGTTGAACCTGCCTATGGGCCATCACTTGACCAGGCGAAGCCGGTGAGGGAGGAGGGTTGCCCAGCTCAAATCGAACAACAATCTGCGCCACTCCCTTATGTTGTCAACAAGACAGCATGATCCATCGTTAAGAAACAAACATCTATTTTCCATAAAATATATGTTTGAATTGTTAAACTAGTTTTCATTTGGAAGTGAAAACAGAATCCTACTCATTACTCCACATGCTAACCTACGTCACTTTTGTTTAGAGCCGACTTATACTGAACAAAAGTATAAACGCAACATGTAAAGTGTAGGTCCCATGTTTCATGAGCTGAAATAAAATATAGCAGTATTTTTCCATATGCACTAAAAGCTTATTTCTCTCAAATGTTTTGCACATCCCTGTTAGTGAACATCTGGCTTCTTCACCTGTGGGATCGTCTGAGACCAGCCACCTGGACAGCTGATGAATCTGAGTAGTATTTCTGTCTGTAATAAAGCACTTTTATGGGAAAAAAACTAATTCCTGATTGGATGGGCCTGGTTCCCAAGTAGGTGGGCCTATGCCCTCCCAGGTCCACCCATGGCTGCACCCCTGTCAAGTCATGTGAAGTCCATATATTAGGGACTACTGAATTTATTTCAATTGACTAATTTTCTTATATTATACTCTAACGCAGTAAAATCGTTGAATGTTGCATTTATATTTTTGTTCAGTATATTTTTAGTGAACCCTTTTCCTAACCTCAACTTAATCATCATAACCTGTAACTGCCTCTGTCGCCAGTTTATTTCATGTATTTGCACCTTTTATGATTTAATTTCTTCTGAATTGTACGTTTACAGCAAGACGGAATTAATTATTGGTTCCGCCCGAGTGTTGTCACCCGAGCGCCTTTAGCGACACACCGAGGAAACTTTACCGCAAAAAGCGAATTATTTTTCCAACGTTATCGTGTTTAAGTGCATACTTACAAAGAAAGTATACAGAAGAAGATCAAGGACATTTAAAAGGATGTTTAGCACCTCTGTGTGATAAGCAGCAATGAGTTCTCATGGGTTGACCAGCATTAAAGCCCTGTATTCAAATCAAGACCTCTTGCCTCATGCCTGTCACTGGAGGAGCTACAGTGAGAACTCATCTGCTCTGCATGAGTAGACGAGGAAGACAGTACCAAAGAGCCGTGATCCATGGACAAGAAGGGACATCTCTACATCCAAGAGTGTGCATCTGCTCCTGACATTTACACAGCCGCAGCATCCACAGAAGAATCCAGGCGCCTTACCATGAATCCAGCTGATGCAAAGAAGCTTAAACTATTTCCCACAAGAGACTGACACATTTTTTGCCTTCATATTCATACGGTATAGTTGTGTGTATGTTTAAGTGTTAACTAAGCTACAACCAAGAGACTGAATTTTGCATTTCATAGAACAACGTGATATTGATTTGTGTGAAGTAGATGTGAATATGTTCTAAAAAATAATATTAGTGGTAAAAAATAGTATAAATGTGAATAGCTAATGGGAGCTGAATCACTTAGCTACAGGCCAAATTAGATTTAACCCAAATTTAAGTACACCAAGTAACAATGTCAGAGTCTTACCTCTGGGAGAAAGCAGGTTAATGTAGGTGAAAGTATAGAGCAGCAGTGCATAGACATACAACCACAGGCTACTAAAGGCACAAGAGCTAATGACCACACTTCCTCACAAGAACCACGAAGAAGCCAAAGAGACCGAAAGTTAACAGAAAAGGGCCAAGAACTGTACAATGAGCAAATAAGAAGATTTGCTCACCGTTTCACTGTGAGCTATGAGGAGTGGAAGGCTATTGCTAAAGACGCCAAGCAAGCTTTGAGTGGACAATGCTCAAACAACCTGCTACATGAACACATAAGCAAAATAAAAGTGCTGCCTCAGAGAATCTGAACATTGCTTATGATGAGTTAAGGCGCATAGACAACCCTGACCATGACACACGTCGCAGATTTGACACCTGTGATGCAGTAACCAGGAAGATCATCCAAACTGCAAAAGATCGTTTGGAGACAGCAGATAACGGTGGAGGAGATGAACAACGAGGCAACAGGGCGACATCGTCTATATTCAAGTCTGTAGCCTCAGACAAGATAAGTATCAAATCCCAATGCACTAAGTCCTCTCATGCTCAAAGCAGCTCCAGACATTCAAGTCGGATTTCTGTTAGCAGACAAGATGCCGCTGCTGAAGTTGCTGCCAATGAAGCTACTCTAGAAGTACTACTAGAACAAGAGCGTTGCATTGAGGAATTGGAAAGGCTTGAAGCTGAAGCTGCAGAGAGACAAAAGGTGCTAGATGCAAAGCGGAGACAACTGGAGCGACTAGAGACAGTTAAAAAGTTAAAGGCTGCTAAGGCACGTCAGCGAGTGTATGATCAGAGTGAGTGCTCAGATAAAGAAATAAGCAGTCTACTCCATCAAAGTGTCTGTATGAAGGAAAAGGAAGAAGTTAAACATCAAAATAATCTGTTGCAGCACCATTCTTCACCACAAGACCGGGCACATTCAAAGCAGGATGACAGCACAGCAGCTCTTGTTAGAGCACTTGCAGAGTCCATCAGTGCAGGTCGTCTTCCTATACCTGAACCAACAATATTCAATGGCGACCCACTCAGATTCAATGACTGGAAGGTTTCATTTCAGACACTCATTGATCGGAAAAACATTCCAGCCGAAGAAAATATATATTACTTGCGAAAGTATGTGGGTGGACCTGCTAAAAAGGCTATAGAGAGCTACTTCCTGCTTGGTTCAGAGTCAGCCTATCACGCAGCATGGAGGATTCTCGAGGAAAGATATGGAAATCCATTCCTCATAGCCAAAGCATTCAGAGATAAGCTGGAGGCATGGCCCAAGATAAGCTCCAAAGGCAGTATCGAACTTCAAGAGTTTGCTGATTTTCTTCGGAGCTGTGAGGCTGCTATGACTCAGATCAGAGGCCTCGAAGTACTTAATGACTGCAATGAGAACCAGAAGTTACTTGCAAAGCTTCCAGACTGGCTGACCTCGAGATGGAACAGAAAGGTCATAGAAGTGGAGGAAGAAAGTCACACATTCCCAAGCTTCCAGCAGTTTGTAAAGTTTCTCACACGTGAAGCTAAGATTGCAAATAACCCAATAACATCTCTCCATGCTCTGAAACCTGCTGAAGGTGAGCAGATCAAGGTTTTAAAGAACAGAGCTCTCGGAGCAAAGGTACTAGCAACTAACTCAGATGAAAAAGTTTCCTCCACAAGCTGTGTTTTTTGTGAGAAGTCAGGTCACAGTCTACACAAGTGTTGGAAATTTATGAATAAAACCATCTCTGAGCGAGTCAAGTTTGTTCAAGGGATGAAGTTGTGCTTTGGCTGTCTGAAGCCTGGCCATCGCTCAAAGGAGTGTGAAAATAGAAGGATCTGTGATACTTGTGAGAAAGGACATCCAACCTGCCTACACGATAATCGCAGCAAAGAAAGAGGAATGTCAACAAGGACTGATGGAGAAATGGAGAGTGACAAGTCAAGAGAAGGAACGACAGATCGTTCACAAGAGAGGGTGACAAAACCACCACGCGAGGTAACATCTAACAGAGTTATCCAGAATGTTAAAGGCACCCATACATCCTCAGTCATTCTTGTGTGGTTGTCCACTACAAGTAAGCCAAATCATGAAGTTCTTGTGTACGCTCTTCTCGATACACAGAGTGACACGACCTTCATCCTTGAAGAGACAGCAAAGGTGCTTCACACTAAAAATGAACCAGTCCAGTTAAAGCTCTCCACAATGGCTTCAAGAAATACAGTGGTGCCTAGCAGAAGGCTGACTGATCTACAAATAAGAGGATTCTACTCCGATAAGATAATCTACCTGCCAGTAACTTACTCAAGAGAATTCATCCCTGCAAACAGAGATCATATTCCCACACCAGAGACTGCCAAGGCATGGTCTCATCTTGAGCACATTGCAGATGAAATTGCTCCTCTGCAGAGCTGTGACATCGGCCTACTAATTGGCTACAACTGTCCTCAAGCTCTTGCACCAAGACAAGTGGTTGCTGGAGAAGAAAATGAGCCCTTTGCTCAGAGAACAGACTTGGGTTGGAGTGTAGTCGGCTATGGCAACCCATGTCTTGACTTTGGAGATGCCTTTGGAATAAGCCATCAAGTCATTGTGAAGCAAGTGACATCAGTTCTTCCAAATCTCCCAAACGAAGTGCACTATGTCTGTAGAACACAGATCAAAGAAGTAGTCCTTCCAACAGACGTCATCAAGGTGTTGGAATCTGATTTTGTAGAAAGGGCTTCAGAAGATGAACACCTTTCCCAAGAGGATCTCCAGTTCATGTCAATTATGGAGAGTGGCATCAGACTCAAGGATGATGGGCACTATGAAATGCCACTTCCCTTCAAGAAAGGAAGACCAAACTTACCAGATAACAAGGTATGTGGCATCCACCGTCTCAGATGTCTGGAGAAGAAGTTAAAGGGAAATGAGCAGTACTACAGAGACTATAAGACCTTTATGGATGAGACAGTAGCTTCAGAAGACAACCCAGCTGACCACGCCTCAAGGGGTGTCACAGCAGAACAACTCACAGCTTCTAACTGGTTCACAGGTCCAGACCTTCTTTGGCAAAAAGAGCTACCAACTGGAGTTGTCATGGTGGGAGAGATCGAGAGCAGTGACCCAGAGGTCAAGAAAGCTCAGGTTCATGACACTCAGGCAGAAGAAGCAAAAACAATTTTAGATCGTCTACACAAGTTCTCAGACTGGGCAAGAATGGTGAAGGCTGTTGCCAGACTCAAGCGCCGTGCTAAGGAAATCAAAGGTCTCAAGCCAAAGTCCTGTGAGGCCTCGAACTTGGAGGAAAGGAAAGAGGCGGAGCTGACCATAATCAAGATGGTCCAGGAAGCAACTCTCTCTCAAGAAATTCAACGCCTTAGACATCATAAGGAGACAAAGGTCAAAGACAAAGCCAACCAGTTGCACAAACTATGTCCGTTCCTGGATGATCAAGGTGTAATCAGAGTAGGAGGCCGCTTAGCTAATGCTGCCCTACATCCACATGTGAGGCATCCAGCAGTACTTCCTAGAGACAGTCATGTTTCTGCATTGCTCGTCAAGCACTATCATGAGAGAGTGTACCATCAAGGTCGAGGAATGACTATAAATTAACTCCGATCCAATGGCATATGGATCCTGGGTTGCAGCAAGCTTGTTTCATCCCATATTCACAAGTGCACAAGTTGCAGAAGGTTCCGAAGATGCACAGAGCAACAAAGGATGGCAGACCTTCCAGAAGAGCGGATGGAAACAACTGCTCCATTCACTTACTGTGGAATGGACTGCTTCGGACCATTTCACATTAAGGAAGGAAGAAAGGAGCTAAAGCGTTATGGGCTGTTGCTCACCTGCATGTGTTCAAGAGGAGTTCACATTGAAGCACTTGATGACTTGACCTCAGATGCCTTTATCAATGCTCTGCGTTCATTCATCGCCATTCGTGGATCAGTAAGGCAGATAAGGTGTGATCAAGGGACAAACTTGTTCGGAGCAAGGCGTGAGTTCATTGAAGCACTGAAAGAGATGGATCAAGAAGAGCTCAAAGATTTGGGCTGCGAGTTCATCATGAACACCCCTGCCTCAAGTCATATGGGTGGAGTCTGGGAAAGACAAATCCGCACTATCAGAAGTGTCCTGGCGTCCATTCTAGAACAGTCGTCCAGACAACTTGACTCCTCTTCCCTACGAACATTTCTATATGAGGTTATGGCGGTTGTGAATAGCAGACCTCTAACCACTGATCATCTGAACGATTCTACCAGTCCAGAGCCCTTGACACCAAACCACATCTTGACCATGAAATCCACAATCATTCTCCCTCCTCCTGGAAAGTTTGTCAAGGAGGATCTCTACCTCCGCAAAAGATGGCGCAGAGTTCAACTCTTAACCAACAACTTTTGGGTACGATGGAAAAAGGAGTATCTCCTGAATCTCCAACACAGACAGAAGTGGACCAAAGATCGCAGAAATGCAAAGGTCGGTGACATTGTTCTGTTACAAGATGCTGCCACACCACGAAACCAATGGAAGCTAGCAAGAGTCATCGAGGTGTATCCTGGAAGTGATGAAAGAGTGAGGAGACTCAAGTTACTCATCAGTGACTCCTCCCTGGATGGAAGAGGAAAGCGTACAGCCAAACCTGTTTACCTGGAGAGACCCATTCAGAAAACAGTTACATTGCTAGAAGCAGACTGATGGTTCTATCATACACTCACACACAGTTTATTAGTTGTTTTAATTTATTAATGCAGTAGGTTTGTCTCCAAGTTTTAAGAAATCACTTGTGATTTGGTGGGAGTGTAACTGCCTCTGTCGCCAGTTTATTTCATGTATTTGCACCTTTTATTATTTAATTTCTTCTGAATTGTACGTTTACAGCAAGACGGAATTAATTATTGGTTCCGCCCGAGTGTTGTCACCCGAGCGCCTTTAGCGACGCACCGAGGAAACTTTACCGCAAAAAGCGAATTATTTTTCCACTGTTATCGTGTTTAAGTGCATACTTACAAAGAAAGTATACAGAAGAAGATCAAGGACATTTAAAAGGATGTTTAGCACCTCTGTGTGATAAGCAGCAATGAGTTCTCATGGGTTGACCAGCATTAAAGCCCTGTATTCAAATCAAGACCTCTTGCCTCATGCCTGTCACTGGAGGAGCTACATAACCTAATACGTGAATTCTCCAAACCTGCTGCGAAAAGTCAATTCTGACGTTAATTCGACTAAAGCTGAGCTTTACGTGCAGCCGGCTCATGGCCGGGAGGCAGCCCCCTTCCAAATGGAACGCAATCACTTTTCACCCGGTGGAAACTACACCTCCCGGGCGCCCCGGCCATCTTAATAGAATCCCGTCATAAAATCTGGGCGAATGAGCACTGAGTTTTGTATCAACTGTGGGCGTTGTTTTTACACTACTCAGTAATACCGATGTTCTTTGGCTGAAAACGACGGACATACGACAACAAATACTTTAATTGAACAAATGTGCTACATGTCATGCATGGGAGGGTTCCAAGTGGCACTGAACCACTGCTGACCTTCGCACGCGGAAGTGTGTATCCACTTGCAAAAGTGAGAAGGTGCGCTGATAAACATTCTTAAAATGTGGCTCATTGTAGCAATCGTTTGTCCGGTTCTAGCTGTATTCCTATACAAATATGTGTTCCGTACATCCGGACCAAATCCTTTTGATATTGACACTCGTGAGCCGCTTAAACCATTGGTCACCCAAAAGAAGGAGAAAAACAAAGTTCTGAAGCAGGGTGAGTCTCTTGGACACAAGGCTTGACAGATCACCAATGCATGCACGAAATATAGTTTCCTAGGAATATGTGCCCAAACAGATTTACATTTTGTAATTATTTTTTGGCACCCTTGTCCTGTGTGTGTTTCGAAAGCTATATCATGTTGCCAGAGGTGGGTAGTAACGAGTTACATTTACTCCGTTACATTTACTTGAGTAAGTTTTTGAAAAAATTATACTTCTAGGAGTAGTTTTAAATCACTATACTTTTTACTTTTACTTGAGTAGATTTGTGAAGAAGAAACTGTACTCTTACTCCGCTACATTAGGCTACAATGAGGTCATTACACAGTTTATGAGAGTTTATGGGCTGCCTCGTTCTAGTTCTGCCTGGTAAAAAAAAGTATAAAGGTTTTGAAATGTGTGTTACTTGTGCTTATTTATTTTGTATTTATTATTATTTTATTTATTTACATTTTTAAGTACTTGAATTTACCTGAATTATTTTAATTTAAGCTATTTTGTAATTAATTGTAATTAATTTTATTGATTGGATGAACTATAATTTGCCTAAAGATGATTATTTTGTATTTTTGTCTGTCTAATTGTTGTCTTGTGTTAAAACATAAATCAGACGTTACTCAACAGTTACTCGGTACTTGAGTAGTTTTTTCACCAAGTACTTTTTTTTACTCTTACTCAAGTAATTATTTGGATGACTACTTTTTACTTTTACTTGAGTCATATTATTCTGAAGTAACAGTACTTTTACTTGAGTAAATTTTTTGGCTACTCTACCCACCTCTGCATGTTGCGTAATGAAATTGCTCTGTCGTTCACATTTATCGCAAGAGCATTCATTTGAAGGAGGAGAGCAGGTCAGGGAACTATTTCGTCTGTTAGAACCGCTGACATACCGATTTACAATATTTACAAATTCACTGATTGTCAAATGCAGTACTGCGTTACAAGCTGGATAAGGCTCCTATACTGCAGTCATGACTGAGCCCATTGTTGAACTGCAATCCACCCCGTATTATATCATGTTAATAGTTGCTACACACACATTTGTTTCAGTACCATTAGCCAGGTTTTAATCCAATTTGCGACAGATTTTCATGCGAATATTCATAAAATAAATGCGCATTTTCCACCAGACGTGTTTCCATCAAACCGACTTTTTGCGGAATAAAGGCTGTGCGTGATTACGCAGCGCACAAAATTAATTAATCGCGTAATTAATTTTACCGACACAAAAATATCCCACCATGTCGAACGAACAAATTCTGTCGGCATTTAGGCCTATAAAATTGTACCGGCATTTTAATGTTTCCATTAAAATGCGGTCAATACTTTTTTCATGGGTCAGGTAATTCATCCGCATGAAATGGTTAGACGGAAACGTGGTTATAGGGTCTCTTTGCACAGGCCAGGGGATTATATTGATGGAACACCGCGTTATTTGTTTCCTGTAAGAAGCTATAACTGGCAATATCTCAGTGTTAATTGTATATTTTTATTACTCTTCCCCACCAGGTTTCTTGGCCAGTAAAATACCTGAGAAACTAGATGCCATTGTCATTGGCAGTGGAATTGGTGGTCTTGGGGTGGCAGTGCTGTTGGCTAAGGTTGGGAAGCGGGTCCTGGTTCTGGAGCAGCATGATCGGGCCGGAGGCTGCTGCCACACCTTTACAGAGAAAGGCTTTGAGTTTGACGTGGGTGAGAAGGCTCTTATCAGTTTACCTTTCCTTATCTAGAAGGCAGCTATCAGTTTACCTTTCCTTACTCAACGTGGTAGGTACCTTCCTTTACTCAGAAGTGGTAGTGGAGATGAACATAGTCTATTTCTGTTGTTGGCATAAACCAGGGATGGGCAACTTTGATGGTGATTGGGTTCTGCATGGTGGCTTGCAGTTCTGCATACCTACAGTACCAGTCAAAAGTTTGGACGCACCTACTCATTCAAGGGTTTTTCTTAATTTGTAGTATTTTCTACATTGTAGAATAATAGTGAAGACATCAACACTATGAAATAACACATATGGAATCATGTAGTAACCAAAAAAGTGTTATACAAATCAAAATATATTTTATATATGAGATTCTTCAAATAGTCACCCTTTGCCTTTATGACAGCTTTGGACAATCTTGGCATTCTCTCAACCAGCTTCACCTGGAATGCTTTTCCAATAGTCTTGAAGGAGTTCCCACATATGCTGAGCACTTCTTGGCTGCTTTTCCTTCACTCTGCCGTCCGACTCATCCCAAACCATCTCAATTGGGTTGAGGTCGGGGGATTGTGGAGGCTAGGTCATCTGATGCAGCACTCCATCACTCTCCTTCTTGGTAAAATAGTCCTTACACAGCCTGGAGGTGTGTTGGGTCATTGTCCTGTTGAAAAACAAATTATCGTCCCACTAAGCCCAAACCAAATGGGATGGCATATCGCTGCAGAATGCAGTGGTAGCCATGCTGGTTAAGTGTGCCTTGAATTTTAAATAAATCAGACAGTGTCACCAGCAAAGCACCATAACACCACCTCCTCCATGCTTCACAGTGTTAAATACACATGCGGATATCATCCGTTCACCCACACTGCGTCTCACAAAGACACGGCGCTAGGACACATTTCCACCAGTCTAATGTCCATTGCTCGTGTTTATTTTTGTATTTTTTGTTTTACAAAATTGTTTAGCTTATATTTAAAAAAAAATGTTTTTGCTCATGTTTCTTGGCCCAAGCAGTAGTGGTTTCTTTGCAGCAATTCGACCATGAAGGCCTGATTCACACAGTCCCCTCTGAACAGTTGATGTTAAGATGTGTCTGTGACTTGAACTCTGTGAAGCATTTATTTGAGTTGCAATTTCTGAGGCTAGTAACTCTAATCAGCTTATCCTCTGCAGCAGAGGTAACTCTGGTCTTTCTTTCCTGTGGCGGTCCTCATGAGAGCCAGTTTCATCATAGCGCTTGATGGTTTTTGCGACTGCACTTCTTGACATTTTCCGGATTGACTGACCTTATGTCTTAAAAGTAATGATGGACTGTCGTTTCTCTTTGCTTATTTGAGCTGTTCTTGCCATAATATGGACTTGTCTTTTACCAAATAGGGCTATCTTCTGTATTCCCCCCCTACCTTGTCACAACACAACTGATTGGCTCAAACACATTAAGAAGGAAAGGAATTCCACAAATTCACTTTTAACAAGGCACACCTGTTAATTGAAACACATTCCAGGTGACTACCTCATGAAGCTGGTTGAGAGAATGCCAAGAGTGTGCAAAGCTGTCATCAAGGTAAAAGGGTGGCTACTATGAAGATTCTCAAATAAAAAATATTTTTTTGGGGGGAATTGATCCGCGGGCCTGGCTGCCAGTTGCCCATCCTTGGCCTAAACTGACAGCATGTCCTGGGCTGGCCCTAGCCTGGCTTTGTCTCTGAAGGGAAAAAAATTGTGAGTTTATGTAAGTGTAAAACTCTGTAAATCACACGTGTCATACTCATTCCACGGAGGGCCGAGTTTTCGCTCCACCCTTGTACTTGATTGATTCATTAAGGTCACTAATAAGTAATGAACTCTCCTCACCTGGTTTTCTAGGTCTTAATTGAAAGGAAAATACAAAAACCTGCAGACACTAGGCCCTCCGTGGAGTGAGTTTGACACCCCTGCTGTAAATGCAAACTATTAATCAATAATACTGTGTCTTATTCGGCCATGTGATGTGAGCTGGACATCCTAAAGATACAAGACACTCTAATAATACAATTAATAAATCAGTCATGCCTCCACCTCAGGTATCCACTACATCGGGGACCTGTTGGAGAACAAGCCCTTCCGCTGCATGCTTGACCAGCTGACCAATGGGCAGCTCCAGTGGGAGCCCCTGGACAACCCGTTTGACCATGTGGTGTTGGGCCCTCCTGAGAACAGGCGCACCTACCCCATCTACAGCGGCAGGAACCGCTTCCCTGACGAGCTGAAGAAGTTCTTCCCTGGGGAGGAGGCGGCCATCGATGAGTACATGAGGCTGGTCAAGGTATGGTGATGTCATCAGTAACATTTTAAATTTGAGTCATTTAGCAGATGCTCTTATCCAGAGCGACTTACAGTTAGTGAGTGCATACATTATACATTTTTAACCTCATACCGTAGACATCAGTTGACATGTGTTTGAATGGAGCAGTCATGGTGATTGTTTGGTATTTGTTGTTTAAGGTAAACTAAGTTATGAGCTTTGCAATATGAATCGACTACTATGCTGCTGCTGGTGCTAATGTTAGTGCTGTTATTGGAATTGGTGGTTTATGCTGACTGCCTCGTGCTGTTATCTGAGCTCAGAACCTTTTCCCTACTTATTTCAGGGATAGGTTGGGCTCTTTGCCAAGTGCAGGGAATTGTGAGATTGCACTTTGGCAAAGAGGAGCTACCATCTGGGGACTGGTCTGTAATGGTTGTGTTATCTGTGTTGAGGGCAAGGGTTGTAGCGCCAAAGAGCGTAGAGATGGAGTCAATACTGTTTTTCTAACTTTGATGATTAGAGGTTTTACATCGTGCTACCCAGACAACATTGCATCAGAGCACCATGTGTGTATCTGTCTACTTGGTACAGTTCATCTGGAGTGAACGTTTGTTGCTGATAAAGTCCGACAATGCTGTCAAGGCAAGCTGACCATGGCGTGCACTTTATCGCAACAACAACCTCATGAGGCTCCCTAAATACTTTTATACTTTTAGATTTTAGAACTGAATCAACGATTAGTCTGTAGATCTTCTTATAGTTTTTTAAATAATTTTTTACTTTACTCTTCAGAATACTTTTTTTTTTTTAAACACCACAAACCGCTAAGTGCTTTTTATTTTTGTCTGTCAGTCATCATGCCTTCTATCTGTCTGTCTGTCATCATGCCTTCTATCTGTCTGTCAGTCATCATGCCTTCTATCTGTCTGTCTGGCATCATGCCTTCTATCTGTCTGTCTGGCATCATGCCTTCTATCTGTCTGTCTGGCATCATGCCTTCTATCTGTCTGTCTGGCATCATGCCTTCTGTCTGTCTGCACTGAGTGTACAAAACATTAGGAACGCCTGCTCTTTCCATTATATAGTCTGACCAGGTAAATCCAGGTGAAAGCTGTGATCCCTTATTGATGTAACCTGTTAAATCCACTTCAATCAGTGTAGATGAAGGGGTGGAGAAAGTTTATTTGTATTTTTTTGAGACAATTGAGACATGGATTGTGTATGTGTGCCATTGTAGAGGGTGAATGAGCAAGACAAAATATTTAAGTGCCTTTGAACGGGTGATGGTAGTACTGTACGTGCCAGGCGCAGTGGTTTGCATGTCAAGAACTGCAGCGCTGCTGTTTATTTCAAGCTCAACAGTTTCCCGTGTGTATCAAGAATGGGCCACCCCCCAAAGGACATCCAGCCAACTTGACACAACTGTGGGAAGCATTGGAGTCAACATGGGCCACATCCCTGTGGAACCCTTTCGACACCTTGTGGAGTCCATGCTCCGACGAATTGAGGCTGTTCTGAGGGCAAAAGGGGGTGCAACTCAATATTAGGAGGGTGTTCCTAATGTTTGGTATACTCAGTGTATATGTATGCATTCCATCTACAGAAAGCAGGACACAACGTTTGGTTCATGTGTCTGCTGAAGCTCGTTCCTGTCCCCCTGGCCAAGTTCCTGGTGTACACAGGCCTGGCCAATCGTCTGTCATTCTTCTTCCGCATGGCGTCTCGCAGTGTGACCGAGGTGGTCAACGAGCTGACTGAGAACAATGACCTCAGGGCCGTCTTCAGCTACAGCTTTGGCACTTACGGTAGGCTGCTGTAGTTCCTGACAGTGGAGAGCATAACCACAGCCATCTCAAATGATAGGCTGCGTCCAAAAGGGCACCCTATTCCCTATGTAGTTCACTAATTTGTGCCATTTGGGGGACACACACACACAATCTCTCCACATGGACCAAATTAATTCCATCTCTTTTTGTAGTATGTTTGGTTTTATAAGATTCCATTTTGTTGTGTGTAACTGCAGGTAACATGCCCAAAGATGCCAGCTTCTCCATGCACAGCCTGCTGGTCTGCCACTACCTGACCGGCGCCTGGTACCCAATAGGAGGAGCCAGTGAGATCGCCTACCACATGATCCCCATCGTTGAGAAAGCCGGGGGGGCCGTGCTTGTCCGCGCCCCAGTCAACCGCATCCTGTTCAACGACAACAAGGAGGCTATTGGTGAATAGGACTGATTGATTTATTGGTTGACGGGTGAATTGATTGATCACACAGATGGTTTTGACCACCTCTGGTTCCCATGGTTTCAGGTGTGAGCGTGATGAAAGGTCAGGAGGAGGTCCATGTGCATGCTCCAATGGTTATCTCCGACGCTGGCATCTTCAACACCTACCAGCACCTGCTGCCCAAGGAACTCCAGGCCATGCCAGGTGGGTGAGGGTATTAAGGTGTGTTAAAGTATGTTCAAGATGGCCGCGTTAAAAATACTGAATTGTTAGTTAACACTTGTATCGATGGCGTTTGTCTAAATGTTGTTTCCTAATCATGTTTCTATGATCTTGTGATGCCTAATCATTAGGGATGTAACGATTCAGTGATACGCATCGGTCCCTGGTTCAAATGTTACGAATCGCCTGTTCACAATACTTTTTGTTGCTCAAATTACTTTCTTTCTGCCTTCCGAAAATACCTCTTGTGACACCTGCTTCCTCTCCTTCAGTGTCGAACTAAGCATGGAGTTATGTTGACAGTCATTGAGCTTCAAGTCATTTTGGATGCCTAACAAACCCAGGCAATATCAGTAGCCTAGTTAAACTGCATGCTTTGCGCGTTGACCATTGAGAGGTAGGCCTATTCCTGATCTGGCACATCTCTGCATCACTTTCAGCTTTCAAATGTTTGTAAAATGGCTTGCGCAATATTAGGCTTTATTAGTTGTGACAACCAATGTAATATTCATGGTTATTTTCTATGCACTGTTGAAAATTGGGTTTTACCGGAATAAAAGTAGCTTAAGCTACCGCCAGAGACACAACTCTCCTCTGACTATAGGTAGGCTACATGCTAATCCGGGCTTGCATTAGATTTAATTTGATTGTTCAGGTTCATCATCAGCAATAATTTGGGTAGTTTGCTTGAGAAACATTGCCCTCCCCTAACTGATAGTGGGGTGGTAGATGCCAAGTTTCCCTTATGGCATCATTTACACACACACACAACTCCATCAGTTGCAGATTTAAATTTAAGATGAACGTGTTTATGCAACAAATGTTAGTGCATCGAACCACATCGATTCGTTCCTCTAATCAAACCGAATCGCACCGGATCGTTTCCAACTAAAACTTATCGTATCGGAGCCCATGTATCTACACTGAACAAAAATATAAAAGCAGCATGCAACATTTTCAAAATATTTACTGAGTTACAGTTCATATAAGGAAATCATTCAATTGAAATAAATTCCTTAGGCCCTAATCTATGGATGTCATATGACTGGGAATACAGATATGCATCTGTTAGTCACAGATACCTTTAAAAAAAGGTAGGGGCGTGGATCAGAAAACCACAGTATCTGTGAAATGTTGTCCCACTCAATGGCTGTGCGAAGTTGCTTGATATTGTCGGGAACTGAACACGCTGTCGTACACGTCCATCCAGAGCATCCCACACATGCTCAATGGGTGACATGTCTGGTGAGTATGCAGGCCATGGAAGAACTGTGACATTTTCAGTTTCAAGGAATTGTGTACAGATCCTTGCGACATGGGGCCGTGCATTATCATGCTGAAACATGAGGTGATGGTGGTGGATGAATGGCAGGACAATGGGCCTCAGGAACTCGTCACGGTATCTCTGTGCATTAACATTGCAATCAATAAAATGCAATTGTGTTCTTTCTCTGTAGCTTATGCCTGCCCATACCATAAGCCTACCACCCCCATGGGGCACTCTGTTCATAACGTTGACATCCGCAAACCGCTCGCCCACACGACACCATCTGCCCGGTACAGTTGAAACCGGGATTCATCCGTGAAGTGCACACTTCTCCAGCGTGCCAGTGGCCATTGAAGGCTATCATTTGCCCACTGAAGTCGGTGACGACTCCGAACTGCAGTCAGGTCAAGACCCTGGTGAGAACAACGAGCATGAGCTTCCCTCAGACGTTTTCTGACAGTTTGTGCAGAAATTCTTCAGTTGTGCAAACCCACAGTTTAATCAGCTGTCCAGGTGGCTGGTCTCAGACGATCCCGCAGGTGAGGAAACCAGATGTGGAGGTCCTGGGCTGGTGTGGTTACATGTGGTCTGTGGTTGTGAGGCCGGTTGGACGCACTGCCAAATTCTCTAAAATGACATTGGAGGAGGCTTATGGTGGCGAAATGAACATTACATTCTCTGCCAACCGCTCTGGTGGACATCCCTGCAGTCAGCATGCCAATTGCACACTCCCTCAAACCGTGCGACATCGGTGGCATTGTGCTGTGTGAAAAAACTGCACATTTTAGAGTGGCCTTTTATTTTCCCCATCACAAGTTGCACCTGTGTAATGATCATGCTGTTTAATCAGCTTCTTGATATTCCACACCTGTCAGGTAGATGGATTATCTTGGCAAATGAGAAATTCTCACAAACGGGGATGTAAACAAATTTGTACACAATTTGAGAACAATAAGCTTTCTGTGCATATGGAACATTTCTGGGATATTTTATTAAAGCTCATGGAACATGGGACCAACACTTTACATGTTGCATTTATATTTTTGTTCAGTGTAGATACGAATCGTGTTGAAAGGGAAAGATGCACATCCCTACTAGTCAATAATGTTGTATGATCTTGTGATGCCCTGCAGCCATCCAGAAGCAGCTTGGTATGATGAAAAACGGGGCGGGAGGTCTGAGCATCTTCCTGGGCCTGACTGGAACCAAGGAGGACCTGGGCCTCAAAGCAGACAACTACTGGATCTTCGCAGAGCACAACCTTGATGAACTGTAGGTCCTTCCTCTCTCTTTGTTTAACACTAAATGTTTGGCGTGCCCCCATAGGCCCCACTGTCTAATGATTTACTTTAATTCAACACCTTAGAATTTGTCCTTATTAACATACACTGAGTATACCAAACATTAGGAACACCTTCCTAATATTGATTTGCACCCCCCTCTTTTGCCCTCAGAACAGTCTTAATTCGTCGGGGCATGGACTCTACAAGGTGTCGAAAGTGTTCCACAGGGATGCTGGCCCATGTTTACTCCAATGCTTCCTTAAGTTATGTTGTCAAGTTGGTTGGATGTCCTTTGGATGGTATAGAATCCATGTCTCAGTTGTCTCAACTTAAAATCCTTCTTTAACCTGTCTCCTCTCCTTCATCTACACTGATTGAAGTGGATTTAACAAGTTACCTCAATAAGGGATCGTAGCTTTCACCTGGTCAGTCTACAGTATGTCATGGAAAGAGCAGGTGTTCTTAATGTTTGTATACTCAGTGGATTTTGAGAGAGACCTGTATTACTGTGACATTACATAACCTATGGTACATGAGTCTGTGATAGTGATTCTGTATTTCACTACCTTTTACTTTGTGCATCAAAGATTGTGGTATTACAGTAATCTGTTTGGTAAAAACTAAAATGCAGTGTTGTCAAACAGACAGTATCAGTTCACACTCACTACACTTATTTCACAACATGTTTGGAACCTCAATAGATATTCACACTGTTTAACAAGCACGGTCTATATGTTTTACATCATTGCCAGAATTTGAGAAGGGTGAAGTGTTCTTTACTGTATTGTTAAAGAGCCTACAGTATCTTACTAAACCCATTATTTGGATGTTACAGGGTTGACACCTATTTGAAGGGAAACAGGGAGGAGTCAGCAAAAAGTGTGCCACTCTTCTTTGTGGCCTCTCCATCAGCCAAAGACCCCACCTGGGAGGAACGATCACCAGGTACAGAAACAAAACTAGTGTTGGCACTGATATTCACCATACTAAATTATTTAATTATTTTGATCCTTGGAAATGCATAATCCAATGACTTACTTAACTTATTTAAACCCTTGGCTCCTATAAGGAGCCTAATCCATTGACTAATGTCCTATATCTTACTCGGTTCGGGGCAAGTTTTTCCAGGTTGTACCAGTTGAGTCTGCTCTCGCCATATCGGCCTGGACATCTCCTCCAGGTGTTTCTGGGTTGACCTTTCTTTCTTTTCCCCTGAGGTTTGCAGTGTTGGGTGTTAGGCCCTAGTTTTATTCCTGATGATGTGAGACTGACTGTTATGATGAGTTTCTCGGGTGTTCAAGGATGCAAGAATATAGTTAGACACTTTGTAGAAAGTTAATGCAAATGTTTAATGATCGGTACCGGGTTCGTTACAACAATGACCAGAGCTTTGCCCTTGTTGTTACGCGCTAACTTGAACAAAAGAGACACTACCTTGTATACCTTCTGTTACCCTCTTTTTGGCCTACATCTGGTAAGTCTCCATGGGCACTCCCTGTCTTTGATGTTCATCACCCTTACCCCAAGTCAGTATCCTGTCCATCACTCATGCTATCCTAAACATCACTCATCTACTTTGACATAAGGAATGTAGACTTCATGGCCCCAAACCAATTATCTCGTAACCCTATCTCTGTCCTCACAATACTATGACATGCCATCATTACACTGTCTTTTGTTCTTTTATTGTGATATTTTTGATTTACTTCATGGTAACGCAGACGAGACAACAGTTAGGACAAAATACTAAAGACAACATACAACAGGATTCTGTAGTTTTCTATTAGGTACCAGATGGTTGCTCTGTCCATGCTATCAAATGCCTTTTCAAAGTCTGTTAAGTTGATTTGTTCCATTCTATTGACTGTCCAGTGTTGATGCATTAGTGTTGCAATGTGTTCCTGAACCCAGCCTGCTGGTCTCTGATGTACAACATACCAAAACATTTTGTAATTTAGATTGTTGGAAATGCACACATAACTACATTATCTGATGCCATCAGAATGAAGGCTGAACAGACATGTTTCAACCCATTCTTCACAGGCAAGTCCACCCTGAGTCTGGTGAGCTTTGCTAACTATGAGTGGTTTGAGGAGTGGAAGGATGACAAGGTGACCAACAGAGGGACTGATTACAAGGAGCTGAAGCAGATATTCTGTGACTCGATTCTGGAGGTGGTGATGAGTGTCTTCCCCAAGATTACCAAGGACAAGGTAGAGCGTTTAGCCCATTCATACTAAACTCTGGTAGACTGCTTTTTGCAGGAAACTAACATCTCGATGGTGGATGCACTAGTAACATAGACAAGGTTCCTTTCAATTTTGACAAATGGTGTAACTTGAAACCTCAATGGAAAGTAATTGATACCCTGTTCACAATGCATACATCTCCCATTTTTCTCTCTGTCTGTCTTTTAGGTTGAGTTCATCGATGCTGGAACACCCATAACAAACACACACTACATTGGAGCCCCTAAAGGGGAGATCTATGGAGCAGACCATGGCACTTCTCGTTTCAGCGCTGAGTGCAATGCCACCGTGAGGCCCCAGACACCCCTGAAGAACCTCTACCTCACAGGTCAGTATCTTATACAGCTGATCAGGTCCAAGGATATGTTATAGAGAAGCTATATGTCTATGTTTTTGATAGACTAACAAATGTCTTAGCACTTGGATAAGTCATAAGTTTGACATCAATATTACTAAAGGTCTATATTGGCTCTGGTTTCTACCGCGTGTTGATGTTCTGTGTGCAGGTCAGGACGTGTTTGTGTGTGGCTTTGCTGGAGCGCTGGCTGGGGCTCTCACCTGTGGTTCTGTCATCCTCAACCGTAACCTGCACCTGGATGCCATCGCTCTGGCCAAGAAGACCAAACGCGTCGACACCAAGAAGTTGTGAAGTAACACCACTGACCGCCTCCCTCGACCCGTTGTTGCTCCGGGTGAGGTTTCCCCTAGGTACAGATCTAGGATCAACTTCCCCTCCCCCCAATCCACATTAGTGGGGAAAACGCTAAACTGACCCAAGATCACCGTCTAGGGGCAACTTCACCCTACTCCACCCAGCTCACCAAAGCTTCAATAACACCAGCCTAGGGACAGGCACCATACTCTGGTCCTACATTCAACACAGTGAAAAGATGCCTCAAGATGGTCACTGTGTTACTGTGTGTTTTGAGGGTGTAACTAGATCTCTGCTCTCTCACTGTTAAGGGAAAACAAAATGTGGTCTTCCATACAAATCCATATGTTGTTTTCTCTGAATGCCTGAATTCACAGGCAGCCATATCCATATTTAAACCATTATGTCTTGACTGCTTGAACAGATGAAACAGCACTGAACGTCTAGGAATCTCTCTGTGGATGCTCTCGGCATCAGATCTGTAAATTGAGTTTACAACCAATCGACCTTTGGAAATGATTGCCCAGGGATAGATAGCTTTTTTCATTGGGTTTTCATAAATCAAGTGTGCAGTAAGATGTGATTAACACTTAATATTTTCACTTTTAATATATTGAGAAAAAAAGTGTTGGGTGGAGTAGATTAAGTTACCAATATATTTGATACCAGTACCAATACAACTGCTGCAAACATGTTAATAACGTATCATAACTCAATATACTGTGGATAACAGTGGCTTCTGTCTGAGTTCTCAGACAGTCTTCCAACCAGCTATGCTAAATTCAGCTATGCAATAATGTAGGATGAAACTAACACCCTCTACTGGTGCAAAAAAGCCATAGCACAACATTGTAAACCATGTTTAAAAGCTCTGTGCTGTAACACTAACCACTGTACATGTCTGAATGCCTCTATTTGAACACAGATGTACAAACTGGATTGTTATGAATGAACATGCCTTGCTTCAAATTAACAAAGTGCATTGCTCTTTATTACACATTGAATACAAAAATATGTTCATGCTGATTATTGAAAAAATGAATTATTCCACTCTGTAAATGTATGGGGAGACTTTGTAACAATAGCACAAACTGTGATAATGAAGGACCTTTTTGTCTAACCTTTCTGTCATCATCCCTTACAATTCTGTTGATACTGTTATCATGGCCTGGCATATTGCTTGATTATTATGATAAAAGTCACAAAATGCATTTACCATTCTTTCATCAACATCCCATGGATAAACTGTGGTGTATTTATTATGAACATGTTGATAATGTGCAAGACATGAGGATGGCACGTGCACAGAGGTCTTCTGCATGTCAGAGGTGATGAGGGATCTGATTAGTTGAGGCGAATTAGGGGCGGTACCAGAATGTTGTCCCTTATAACCATCTTAAAAATGTATGTCATGTCTCTGCAGTTTATGGTGTGAGAACGTGAGTTCATCTTTCAAAATTCATTAAATATTAGCTAGATAAGTGTAGCTAACCGCACCTTGTACAAAGCAGCTTTGAGATTCTCTTTTGGTTAGCTAGCAAGTGGTTCCTAAGTGGTTGCTAGGTGGAGCTGGAGGAAGGTTGATGGTTACTTAGTCAGCTAGCCAGCCAGCTATTATGTCGTGCCAATGCATAAAATCTTTGTCTTGTTTAAAGCTTACTAAACTCTTTCATAATTAAGTTCACTCTTGCATAAGTAGTTCATTTAGCTAGCTAGCTAAATAAGTCTCGTGAACTAACTCTTTCATAATTAAGTTCACTCTTGCATAAGTAGTTCATTTAGCTAGCTAGCTAAATAAGTCTCGTGAACTAACTCTTTCATAATTAAGTTCACTCTTGCATAAGTAGTTCATTTAGCTAGCTAGCTAAATAAGTCGTGAACTTCTTGACCCCCCACATGAACAGTCATAGGCCTCTGGCTACCAGTAAAAGGCCTTGGCTTGTGGAAGTAGTTGTTCACATCACTGTCCAGTTGATGTGTCAAGCATTTACGCATGGTCTCTTCCATCATAGTTGCATCCAGCTACGAAATCAGCCGGTCATGAACGTCAATGGGTGCGATGAACATCAGAATTATGAAATACTTGCAGAGATAGGCGAAGGCACATATGGCAAAGTGTACAAGGCCAGAGAGGTCCGCGATCAACAGCGACTCGTAGCGGTGAAGAAGTTGAAGATACACGGAGAGTGGGATTCCTGCTTTCATGATCCGGGAGGTGGCGCTCTTGCGTAAGATAGGGTATTTCAACCATCCCAACATTGTAAAGTAAGTTCATTTTTCTGTTATTAAATTATATCTGAACATGTTTGCATAGCCTATGAATTATATATAATGATATTTAGGGTTAAAATCAGTTTGATGGTGTTTTATAATTGCATACCATGGTGTCATGCCATTTCATTATCAGAAAGGGTTCACAATGATTGACCTTAATTGCTGATCTTACTGAAAGGTTGTTGGATGTATCTGCTGGTCTGAAGAACAGGAGTTTGGACCTGACGCTGGTGTTTGTGTACATCGACCAGGAACTGTCTACATTCCTCACCACGGTCCCCAGCACTGGACTGAGTCTGGACAAAATGTATGTGTGAACTCTCCCGCTTACATACAATGAGGGAAAAAAGTATTTGATCCCCTGCTGATTTTGTACGTTTGCCCACTGACAAAGAAATGATCAGTCTATAATTTTAATGGTAGGTTTATTTGAACAGTGAGAGACAGAATAACAACAAAAAAATCCTGAAAAACGCATGTCAAAAATGTTATAAATTGATTTGCATTTTAATGAGGGAAATAAGTATTTGACCCCTCTGCAAAACATGACTTAGTACTTGGTGGCAAAACCCTTGTTGGCAATCACAGATAAGTATTTGACCCCCCCTCAATCAGAAATATTTCTGGCTCCCAGGTGTCTTTTATACAGGTAACGAGCTGAGATTAGGAGCACACTCTTAAAGGGAGTGCTCCTAATCTCAGCTTGTTACCTGTATAAAAGACACCTGTCCACAGAAGCAATCAGTCAATCAGATTCCAAACTCTCCACCATGGCCAAGACCAAAGAGCTCTCCAAGGATGTCAGGGACAGGATTGTAGACCTACACAAGGCTGGAATGGGCTACAAGACCATCGCCAAGCAGCTTGGTGAGAAGGTGACAACAGTTGGTGCGATTATCTGCAAATGGAAGAAACACAAAATAACTGTCAATCTCCCTCGGCCTGGGGCTCCATGCAAGATCTCACCTCGTAGAGTTGCAATGATCATGAGAACGGTGAGGAATCAGCCCAGAACTACACAGGAGGATCTTGTCAATGATCTCAAGGCAGCTGGGACCATAGTCACCAAGAAAACAATTGGTAACACACTACGCCGTGAAGGACTGAAATCCTGCAGCGCCCGCAAGGTCCCCCTGCTCAAGAAAGCACATATACAGGCCTGTCTGAAGTTTGCCAATGAACATCTGAATGATTCAGAGGAGAACTGGGTGAAAGTGTTGTGGTCAGATGAGACCAAAATCGAGCTCTTTGGCATCAACTCAACTCGCTGTGTTTGGAGGAGGAGGAATGCTGCCTATGACCCCAAGAACACCATCCCCACCGTCAAACATGGAGGTTGAAACATTATGCTTTGGTGGTGTTTTTCTGCTAAGGGGACATGACAACTTCACTGCATCAAAGGGACGATGGATGGGGCCATGTACCGTCAAATCTTGGGTGAGAACCTCCTTCCCTCAGCCAGGGCATTGAAAATGGGTCGTGGATGGGTATTCCAGCATGACAATGACCCCAAACACACGGCCAAGGCAACAAAGGAGTGGCTCAAGAATAAGCACATTAAGGTCCTGGAGTGTTCTAGCCAGTCTCCAGACCTTAGTCCCATAAAAAATCTGTGGAGGGGGCTGAAGGTTCGAGTTGCCAAACGTCAGCCTCGAAACCTTAATGACTTGGAGAAGATCTGCAAAGAGGAGTGGGACAAAATCCCTCCTGAGAACGTCTGACCTCTGTGATTGCCAACAAGGGTTTTGCCACCAAGTACTAAGTCATGTTTTGCAGAGGGGTCAAATACTTATTTCCCTCATTAAAATGCAAATCAATTTATAACATTTTTGACATGCGTTTTTCTGGATGTTGTTGTTGTTATTCTGTCTCTCACTGTACAAATAAACCTACCATTAAAATTATAGACTGATCAGGTCTTTGTCAGTGGGCAAACGTACAAAATCAGCATGGGATCAAATACTTTTTTCCCTCACTGTACCTGCATCTGATAATAACTCAATGACTCCGAAGCGTTCCATTAAGAATTAGTATAACATTTTACTGTACTCTCTTTTGACCTTTTCATGCCATATGTCTTCATATCTTGTCAGAATAAGCCACAGTCAGAGAAAGTGGTTGAGCAATGCTGTCATGCTGCTTCCTGTCTGTACAGGATGTGATGGTGCAGCTGCTGCAGGGGCTGGACTTCCTGCACACCAACATGCTGGTGCACCACGACCTGAAGCCAGAGAATGTACTGGTCAGTAGCCGTGGAGAGGTGAAGATCGCTGACTTTGGGCTGGCGCGCATCTACACCTATCACATCGCCCTTACACCCTGTGTAAGTCTACAGAGTAGAACATCCTCCTTTGAATGCACTATCTGTTCAATTGTCACAGTGCCATTGTCCCCCAGGCTAACTAAGGTGAAGGAAAAATGCATAAAAGTAAAAAGTATATTTCTCTCTATGTCCTATCCAACATCTCACACCCTCTCCCTTTCTCTCTCTTCCCTCTCTCTCTCTTCAGGTGGTGACACTGTGGTACAGGGCCCCTGAGGTGCTGCTCCACTCTGGTTACATGTCCTCCGTGGACATGTGGAGCGCTGCCTGCATTTTTGCCGAACTCTTCCTTGTGAGGCATTGTTCCGTGGATACACTGAGGCTCAGCAGCTCCAGAAATTCTTTGAGTATGTTTTTTCTTCTACTGTGCACTACTTTTGATCAGTAATTTATGATAAGCATTTGAATAATGTATGATGTGTGTTTTACCAGTGCCTTGTGTTGGGGGTGTATCTGTGCTCTGCCCCATGTCCCACAGGGTGATTGGCTTGCCCAGCGAGGAGGACTGGCCCAGGGAGAGCCCCATCTCCTACTCCCATAGCTGGTGCCCCAGAGACCCCTGCACCCAGCTCTTATCCAACCTGGGCCAGGAGGAGAACAACCTGCTCCTTGTATGTACAAAATACACATGTTGAATCATGTTTCTATTACAAGGCATTTTCAGAGTTAATGAATCATTGAATTCTATTGTACTTTTAAAGCACACACACTCTCTCTCTTGCTCTTTCTCTCTGCCTGCAGCAATGTCTAGAGTTCAGCCCAACCAATCGCATCTCAGCTTCCAGAGCCCTCTCCCACCCTTTCCTGGTGTGTGCCTGAGTACTCACAACCTGGCAGGATGTGGAGAGAAGGGAGGAGAGCTGGGACAGAGGTTAATTTCCCTTGGAATCCTCTCACCTAGCCTATAGAACACTGAAGGTTCTCGTGCCGTAAGATCCAATGTACCTATTTCGAAATGTAGAATTTTTGGAATGGAAATAAAAAGAAGTGAAAACATTTAAAAGGAAAATCTGCAGTTCAAACAATAAAGTGGGCACCCTACCACCGTTTTGGTAAAAAGCTGAGGGATGGGGGTGGAGAAATTTAACCAATCTCAAATTCATAGACAGAGCTAAGGATGCAAGGACTGACCATCCATGATATTACAATTATAGTTTTAACCATGTTTTAAAGCTATATAGTTTGTTTACAATTACATTATTTACAAACAAAGTAAAACAGGCTTATTTGTTGGGCTCCGATGGGGTACGACAGTTGAACTAAGCTAATTAGGTATTTATAAGTTATATTCTTGAACAATCAATGGGTATATGTCATCAATTTAAAAGTCAAAACATTTATGTAGCATTGCAGATTGCCCCTTTAAAAGTAATTTGTTCAACATGAATATCCAAATCTCGACTGATTTGATCTGAAATGCTTTTCTGAAAACTAGTTTCGTATTATGAAAAAACACATTTATATAAAGCGATGTAGAAATGGTGGTTCTTATGGCATGAAAACCCAAAGTGGAAGGAAAAGGAAAGTTGTATTGTCAGTCATTTAAATTACAACAAATATATTGCTTTAATACGACAAATTAGTTTAAAGCTAGAATTATTAGTTGCTACATTCATTTTTTGGACTTATAAATTAATGATATCTACCTACCCATTAATTCTTGAAGAATATAACTTATAAATGCCTCATAAGTTTAGTTCAACGGTTGTACCCCATCAGAAACCAAAATATAAGCTTGTTTTACTCCAATGTTTGGAAACGATGTAAATGTAAACTAACACTATATAGCCTTAAACCATGGTTAAAACTATTAATTGTTATATCATAGATTGTCAGTACATGCATCCATAGCTCTGTCTATGAATCTGAGAGTGGTTACATTTCTCCAGGCCCATCTATCAGCTTTTAACCAAAACAGACCGTGACCGCTTTGTTATTGTTTCAATTAAAGACTAGCTTTAAAAAAAACAACGCATTGTTGATTGATTTGATTTCCACCCTGTATTTGATACCAGGCAGTCAGAATGCAAAAACGAGCTGCTAGAACATTTTGCAGGATAACAAAATGTTAATAATGTGTATGCTTTAATTTATTACTGAGGGATATTCCTGTTGTTACAAGTGATATTATTAATCTCAAGCTGCTGTAAATCAATGACACTGCTGTATGAGCATATAAGTGAATGCATTGTTTTTATATTGTTCCAACTGCACCTTTGGTTCTTTATGGCCCTTTTTTATTTCATATATATTCTCTGTTTAGATACTTAGAAAGGTCATACCTGTACACCTGTTTTATGTGCCATAACATACATTTTCATTTTAAGTTTTGAGGTGCAATTTCTATGTAAGAGGCATTTTTTCAGGACAGAGAACATTCTGTGATCTTGTTTTAATTTAGCAAATGTAAATTCATTTGATTATTAGTACTTTCGACATTGTTACTGTTTGCATTTCATTCATTCAATTGAGCAGCACCTGTTAACTGTTATTGTACATGGTTTGATTTCACCCCCATCTTACATGTATTTTAATGAAGATATTTTTACAATATCATGTTTCCAAATGTCTGTTTTACTATTTTGTACGAGAGACATGGCTATAAGGTTATCCCACCTCCATGACCTAATAGGTTATAAGCCACAGTGCTGTTTACCCTTTCTTTCATGACCTTTGACCTTAGTATGGCCACACAGGGTCAAGTGCAATTATGTTTATAAGGTCACATATATTCTTATTGTTCAAGACCTGTAATGGCCCAAGCAAGAGTATGAATCAAACTTCAGACTCTCACTTAGGGAGAGGTTATTCTAAGTAGTTATCCGTGACTTTTTGTTATTTTAAAAGTTTTATCTTTGGCCTCTTCAGATGTGGAACTGCCAGCGCTGCATCCTTCCCTCTCACTTGTTGCCTAATTTGTACAAGGGCCTCTGACCCAGCTCTCTGATCTGATCCCCCTTTCAATGTATTCTGGTCCTTGTACCCTGTTAATTTAAAGGCAGAGTCAGTGATATGACGTAGATGCACAAAGTAAACAGCATAGTGGGTCAATTTCAGCAACAGCCAAGAGATTTGGAGCGCAATGCTAAACTTCTCCACTGTTTTGTTCCCGTGGCTACCACGTTGTAAGAGTGTGACGCGAACCTGTGCAGCATGCCAAATACAATTTGACTGTTCGATAGCCGAATATTGCATCTTGCTCATCTTGCATCTCCTCATTGCAATATTGCGTTGCTGCTTGTGCGACGTCATTTTGCTGAACACCTTTAAGTGAAATGGCAAAGTGCCTGTGTGGGCACTAGAGACAGTGTTCTATACTTAGAGGTGGTAGAGTACTTCTCAAATTAGTTTGCCTTACAGTATTTTGTGAGAACTTTCAAACAGGTGAATTTGATTCCCGTGTCATATTTGGATAAATACAAGTGTCTTTAGGTTTCAAGTTATCTTTGTTCAAGCGTATCTTGATCCATGAAATGGCCAGACTTGACATTGTAGATGTAGCCTATGCTTTAGCAAATAAATAAATACAATCCAATCATAGCTTCAAAGATAGAGAAGACCATGCTGCTAACTTTATATCTGCTATATTGACAGTGTGCTGACATTTCACTGTGCATGTGGCATGCTGCAGCGCCCGGGCGAGGGGAGGGGGTTATATTTTTATCAGGGACAGTCTGCGCTCTGCGCTCGCCCTAAATGGGCTTTCATGCTCTCTGTTGCAGCGGCGCACAAATGCCCAGTCCCTGCTGTTGTAAGCGACCATAGCCGGTCCCCTACGATTCGAGTACATGTAAGTACCCTAGCAAAATTCCTTTATGTAGGCTTCTAAAACAAAACATGTTGAAAGCCAATTTACAATGGGAATTGTTTAGCTTTTCGTTCATTGTAAATGACACCGTGAGTTTTAGTGCGCCTTTGCCACAACTAGATTACAACAGTTGATTCGACTCAAATAAACTTACACATTTTAGGACATGGTTCATTTAATTCATTTGCATTTAAAGACCAATTTGATCTATTAATCGTATAGCTACACAGTTAGTTAGAAATACGTCTCCAGTGCGCACGAATGGCAAGGAAAATAGACCTGGAATTGTGTCCCCATTGGAAGGTCTTTCCCCATAAAAAAAAAAAATCATTGACATGTGGTATCAAATAGTGATTATACTCTGTTAATAGATCTGTAATATCAAACTGCAGAGAGACTTGGTCGGCCTAATGTCATTATCTTGCCAAACATTTGACTTGAGACTTGTTTGCGTAGGAAAATTGTTCTCATTCGTGTCATGGCTCATGTCTTGTTTTGTCATCATTGTGGTGGTTTTATTATCTGAGTTTTTTCATACTATATTGTGAGATCATATTCTTGGGTACATATTTGGTGGTAATGATGTTTGTTGCCATGGTGTTTTCTTGAAGTGGTGAGCTACTGACTGTATTGTGGCTGATGTAGAGGGTGGAAGTTGGAGTGGGCTGGTATATCAACTAGGACTGAACTATATGTACAGAAAGGGACAGTGATGTCATGTCATCATTGATACTTACATGTAAATCATGTGATTTAGGCTAGATCTTTTGGATGCCATCTGGCATTGGTGGAGCAAAATATTCCCAATTGTTCACACTTGGATGTCACACAGTAAACAACTGTTAATGTGTCATATCATTCCATCATCCATTGTATGAGGGGCGGAGGAGGAGGAGAGCTACAGCTGCTGTAGAGGCATTATGTTCCTTAGTGTACACAACTCCTAGAAGCTGCAGTTGTTATCATTTCTAAACTAAATTAGAGTGTATTTGTTTAGGCTCTGCAAAACTCTGCCACTGCCCCAGTGATAGCAGCATTCTGAGCTATTTAAACCCAGAGCCTTTTATTGTAAATAGAAGGCTCTGTTTAAATATATCCCTAACTCACCTGCATCACATGTCCATTGTGTCCAGTGATTATCCAGAACATGGGTACAGAGAGAGGTAACACCACGTAAGCCTTCCGCATGTTTCGGTTCGGCTAGCGCCTAGCCAAACCGAACGAGTGTGCTCGCATACTCCCTTAATAAACCTTCGCTTGAAAATCGAGAAAAAAAAAAGCGGCAGTAGTACTGTTTGTCCATCTTGAGACTCCGTGGCCAGTATACGCTTCCTCAAAATAATCGAAAATAACTCAAGAAATCTGTCATTTAGACATTTTTTGCAGAGGAGATCGTTTTACATCTAACTAAGATGTTTGGTGCAGTATTTCGCAATTTGCATGAAAACGATTAGTCTCTCATTGAATGACAACAAACACTTCATTGAAGAATCCCTACTGTTGACCAATCACCGAAGAAGGGGCGTAGACATCGGCTACCGACTTCAATTTGGTTTGAGAAAAAATTTAATGTGCACAAACAGCCGAAAAAAGCCTTGCCGAAGACCAGAACGAACAAAAAGGCATCATAATATATGCACAAACTGTTCAGAACTGTTTCAGCTGGGAAGCATGCGGACGGCTTTAGAATGTGAAGAGTGGATGGAAAGCCACCGCTCATTTGTCCTTAAATTACTCTGCTGCCCAGTGGGGGGCTACAGATCTAATCGCGTGTAATTCCTCTCTGTCTCTTTAATCTGGACTTCACAGTCTGCTCCTGTCCTGAATTTGGTGACATCATCTGATGTAACATATCACCCCTTTAACTTCAATGAGGGAAGATGTGAGATCAGAGACCCCATGGTTGGAAAAAACCCATTGCATTTGTACTGGAAGTTATAAGGTTTAGTATGGACATTATCTATGAATAATCCTTTTATAATTATAGATTACTGTGTGGGCATTTTGAGTTCTGTTAAACCCAAAAAACATATAGGGTACGGGGATACCTAGTCAGTTGCACAACTGAATGCATTCAACCTAAATGTGTCTTCCACATTTCACCCAACCCTTCTGAATCAGTGAGGTAATACCTCCTACATAACAGGAGGTTGGTGGCACCTTAATTGAGGAGGACAGGCTTGTTGTAATGGCTTGAGCGGTATAAGTGGAATGGTATCAAACACATGGTTTCTATGTGTTTGATGCCATTACATTCACTCTGTTCCAGCCATTATTATGAGCCGTCCTCCCCTCAGGAGCCTCCACTGTCCTGCACTACATGACCAAAAGTATGTGGACACCTGCTCATTGAACATCTCATTCCAAAATCATGGGCATTAATATGGAGTTGGTCCCCCCTTTGAGCCTTCCCACTAGATTATGGAAGATTGCTGCAGGGACTTGCTTCCATTCAGCCACGAGCATAAGTGAAGTTGGGCACTGATGTTGGGCGATTAGGCCTGGCTCGCAGTCGGCGTTCCAATTCATCCCAAAGGTGTTCGATGGGGTTGAGGTCAGGGCTCCGTGCCGGCCAGTCAAGTTCTTCCACACCGATCTCGACAAACCATTTCTGTATGGACCTCGCTTTGTGCACTGGGGCATTGTCATACTGAAACAGGAAAGGGTCTTCCCCAAACTGTTGCCACAAAGTTGGAAGCACAGAATCGTCTAGAATGTCATTGTATGCTGCAGCGTTAACACTTCCCTTCACTGGAACTAAGGGGCCTAGCTCGAACCATGAAAAACAGCCAGCCCCAGACCATTATTCCTCCTCCACCAAACTTTACAGTTGGCACTATGCATTCGGGCAGGTAGCGTTCTCCTGGCATCCGCCAAACCCAGATTTGTCCGTCGGATGCCAGATGGTGAAGCTTGATTCATCACTCAAGAGAACGCGTTTCCAATTTCTTGTTAACAAACTATAGTTGTGGCAAGTCGGTTAGGACATCTACTTTGTGCATGACACGAGTAATTTTTCCAACAATTGTTTACGGACAGATTATTTCACTTATAATTCACTGTATCACAATTCCAGTGGGTCAGAAGTTTACATACACTAAGTTGACTGTGCCTTTACAGCTTGGAAAATTCCAGAAAATTATGTCATGGCTTTAGAAGCTTCTGATAGGCTAATTGACATCATTTGGGTCAATTGGAGGTGTACCTGTGAATGTATTTCAAGGCCTACCTTCAAACTCAGTGCCTCTTTGCTTGACATCATGGGAAAATCAAAAGAAATCAGCCAAGACCTCAGAAACAAAATTGTAGACCTCCACAAGCAATTTCCAAACGCAGCCGTCTTACCGCAGCCGTCCTTGGGACCACGCAGCCATCATACCGCTCAGGAAGGAGACGCATTCTGTCTCCTAGAGATGAACGTACTTTGGTGCGAAAAGTGCAAATCAATCCCAGAACAACAGCAAATGACCTTGTGAAGATGCTGGAGGAAACAGGTACAAAAGTATCTATATCCACAGTAAAACGAGTCCTATATCGACATAACCTGAAAGGCCGCACACCAAGGAAGAAGCCACTGCTCCAAAACCGCCATAAAAAAGCCAGACTACGGTTTGCAACTGCACATGGGGACAAAGATCATACTTTTTGGAGAAATGTCCTCTGGTCTGATGAAACAAAAATATAACTGTTTGGCCATAATGACATCTGACTTAGTTACACCAGCTCTGTCAGGAGGAATGGGCCAAAATTCACCCAACTTATTGTGGGAAGCTTGTAGAAGGCTACCTGAAACGTTTGACCCAAGTTAAACAATTTAAAGGCAATGCTACCAAATACTAATTGAGTGTATGTAAACTTCTGACCCACTGGGAATGTGATGAAAGAAATAAAAGCTGAAATAAATAATTCTCTCTACTATTATTCTGACATTTCACATTCTTAAAATAAAGTGGTGATCCTAACTGACCTAAAACAGGGAATTTTTACTCGGATTAAATGTCAGGAATTGTGAAAAACTGAGTTTAAATGTATTTGGCTAAGGTGTATGTAAACTTCTGACTTCAACTGTATAGTGTATCTCCCTAGAAATGTCCCTGAGCAGGACTGTCCATACTCACTCATCTGACAGTCTAATTTCTCTCTCAACAAGCACACACATGCAAAACCTCCATCCTGGTTACTAGGTTGCCTGGCTGTTTGAACACAAACAAGGATCTGAACCACTAACCATATATAAATAATGACATCACCACATTTGTATTCTCAATCAGTAGGGACTTGAGCCATTGGCTAGGCTGCCAAAAATTGGTGTGTAGTCTCCCGAGTGGCGCAGTGGTCTAAGGCACTGTATCGCAGTTCTAGCTGTGCCACTAGAGATCCTGGTTCGAATCCAGGCTCTGTCGTAGCTGGCCGCGACCGGGAGACCCATGGGGCGGCGCACAATTAGTCCAGGGTAGGGGAGGGAATGGCCGGCAGGGATGTAGCTCAGTTGGTAGAGCATGGCGTTTGCAACGCCAGGGTTGTGGGTTCGAAAAAAAAAAAAATTATGTATGCACTCACTAACTGTAAGTCGCTCTGGATCGTCTGCTAAATTACTAAAATGTAGCGTGGGACTGGGGTGAAAGAGGGATATGAAACATAGTGTCCGTGACTACCTCAGCTCTGTTTACAATGACATGCGGGGATATATAATACTCACCTTCCGTTTTGCCTCATTAAAACCTCTCTAGTACAAGTTGATTCAACTTTATCTTGGCAAATAGTGTATACAGTATCATTGCTCTGTGTATTCCTAGCGAGTACTAACTAGTCTGCTCATCCGGGTGCTTTAGAACATGCTTGTCAACTAGTGTTACTGGATTAGGGGCTGATGATCCATGCTGAGCTCCAATGGCAACCAACCTCTCTCGCCCAATCCAGCCCTGCCTAGCCTGTCACATGACCTCTACACCGGTCTGCCACAAAGATGGACACTCTCTGTCTCTGTCTTCATTGTCTTACTCTCACTCATTTACATGGTATTGGGACGTTTCTCATCTTGCCCGCTCTTACTCTTGACAAGGTAGGGCTATACTAACCAAGCTGTCTCTATTCTTGTGGTAGTCAATTTTGTGGTTGTGTTGAACTTGACCTCACATACACAAACATACACACATGAGCACACACACATACACACATGAGCACACATAAACACCTGCCCTTCTGATCTTGATGTCCCGTGGGGATCACTGCGTCTGACAGCTCAGCTTTCGGTGCATCGCCTTTTGCTGTCGTCTGCGGTAACGTCAGATTTGCAGATTCACCCGGCTCTATGTTAGTCGTTTACCTCACACTGTCTGAGAGTAGTAGTCAAAGTCAGGAGTGACTGCAAAATCAATTTAAAGTCAATCATGTCTTCTACATATAAGCTTGCAATGGCAATCTGGAAGACACTGTCTCACACCATTCCCAATACTCCCAGAGCAAGCGGTGTATCTACAGTGTAAACGATGTCCGTGTTTATGGTGATGGTGAAACCACAGAGTACAGTGCCTTTAGGCCTGCAGTACCTCTGCTGTACTAAGTCCTATGAGTCCCATGGCTCTCTCCGCTCATTGTTCCATAGGCCCCATTGTGTTTCAGCTGTAGGGGGAAAGGGACAGGAATGCTGACGCTAACATTTAGCCATTTCAGGACACACAGGACACACCAATTTTTGGCGGCCTAGCCAAAGTCCCTACTGATTGAGAATACAAATGTGGTGATGTCATTATTTATATATGGTTAGTGGTTCAGATCCCTGTTTGTGTTCAAACAGCCAGGCAACCTAGTAACCAGGATGGAGGTTTTGCATGTGTGTGCTTGTTGAGAGAGAAATTAGACTGTCAGATGAGTGAGTATGGACAGTCCTGTTCAGGGACATTTCTAGGGACGTACACTATATATACAAAAGTATGTGGACACCCCTTCAAATGAGTGGATTCGGCTATTTCAGCCACACCCGTTGCTGACAGGTGTATAAAATCCAGCACACAGCCATGCAATCTCCATAGACAAACATTGGCAGTAAGATGGCCTTACTGAAGAGCTCAGTGACTTTCAACGTGGCACCGTCATAGGATGCCACCTTTTCAACAAGTCAGTTCATCAAAATTCTGCCCTGCTAAAGCTGCCCTGGTCAGCTGTAAGTGCTGTTATTGTGAAGTGGAAACGTCTATGAGAAACAATGGCTCAACAGCGAAGTGGTAGGCCACACAAGCTCACAGAACGGGACCGCCGAGTGCTGAAGCGCGTAGCTGGTAAAAATCGTCTGTCCTCGGTTGCAACACTCACTACCGAGTTCCAAACTATCTCTGGAAGCATCGTCAGCACAAGAACTGTTCGTCTGGGGCTTCATGAAATGGGTTTCCATGGCCGAGCAGCCGCACAAAAGCCTAAGATCACAATGCGCAATACCAAGCGTTGGCTGGAGTGGTATAAAGCTCGCCACCATTGGACTCTAGAGCAGTGGAAACGCGTTCTCTGGAGTGATGAATCAAGCTTCACCATCTGGCAGTCCGACGGACAAATCTGGGTTTGGCGGATGCCAGGAGAACGCTACCTGCCCGAATGCATAGTGCTAACTTTAAAGTTTGGTGGAGGAGGAATAATGGTCTGGGGCTGTTTTTCATGGTTCAGCCTAGGCCCCTTAGTTCCAGTGAAGGGAAATATTAATGCTACAGCATACAATGACATTCTAGATGATTCTGTGCTTCCAACTTTGTGGCAACAGTTTGGGGAAGGCCCTTTCCTTTTTCAGCATGACTATGCTCCCGTGCACAAAGCGAGGTCCATACAGAAATGTTTTGTGAAAGAACTTGACTGGCCTGCACAGAGCCCTGACCTCAACCCCATTGAACACGTTTGGGATGAATTGGAATGGCGACTGCGAGCCAGGCCTAATCGCCCAACATCAGTGCCTGACCTCACTAATACTCTTGTGGCTGAATGGAAGCAATGTTCCAACATCTAGTGGAAAGCCTTCCCAGAAGAGTGGAGGCTGTTCTAGCAGCAGAGAGGGGACCAACTCCATATTAATGCCCATGATTTTGGAATTAGAAGTTCGACGAGCAGGGATCCACATACTTTTGGTCATGTAGTGTACATTCCCAATGACATGTTAAGTACCATGTTATTGGTAGAGGATCAGAATGAATACTGTAGCTTACATAAACCATGACTGGGTTTGAACAACCAGCGAACTATACCATCTCTGGGTAGGCCTGTTTGAGATATAATTTACTTTGTAAATGTAATATTTTGTTTAGTTAGTGAACTTACTACTTGCCGGACATGTCTCCAACTGTTCAGCTCGCTAACATAGGAAGCACTAACTAATGTTGGAAGCTAGAGGGACTAATATTGTCCAACCTTAATGATAACCAGTGGAATTCTACTGGAGGGGAAACCTGCAGAAAGTCAGCCACGTACTGTAGGACTGAAGTGAAGCTGACTGGCTGGATGGCTGGCTGGATGGCTGGATGGCTGGCTGGCTGGCGGTGGTATAGGGTTTCAGTGCAAGGGGAGATTCCTGCCTTGCAGAGCAGCCTACAACAGGTCATCTTACAGGGCTTCAGCAGGAAAGAGGAGAGCGAGAGAGAGAAGAGAGAAAGACATGGGAAGAAAAAGAGGGGGCAATTATAATGTAGCTGGTTGTCTACAGATGGCATACTGCTATAAAATGAGATGAAGCAAGACGCTGATTTTATCAGGGACATTTTAAATAGGTGTGGTTTGTTTGGGTTCAATGCTATGTGGGTGTGAGAGAGACTTGTGTAAATTCTGGCTACTGTAAATTCTTTAGCTTTTTGTTTCATCATAGCGTCATGTTATTTGATTTAATAGTGCACTTGTAGGCTGGTGGAATGTTTATGTCGTAGGGATTGACTTACTGAAGAACATACGGATGTGAAACAAACAATTAATCAATTATTCAACTGGTAGGGAATGAATGTGTGGCTAACTGATTGAGAAAGTCGAGATTGCACAGTTATCTGATGTTTCTATTGCGCCCTCTGTCTCAGCAGTGCGATGAGCTCAAAGGAATGATTAGTCTGTCTGGCAGTCTACTGATTGGAAGAAGACATTCCCAATGCCAACAACGGAGGTGCTGATTGGTTCCACATGCCAACTTTGGACCTTATGATTGGTGAAGCACTTTAGGATATCCGACTGGTGTTTGCAGTTGTTTGGAGCACACACTAACTTACTGGAGGAGGATTTGGTTTTTGAACCTCCATTTATCCTTTGGTGTTTGATAGCTGAGAAGTGACGTAGGAGGGAATCTCTTGAGGTTTGAGTCATCAATGCCCAGGTCATTGTTAAAGGAGACCTACTGAGACCTTCTGACTTACGGACAGACAGGGAGAGGAACAGGCAGCATGGACACTGTGGAGAACCCTGACTTGGAGCCCAGATCGGAGCGGATCGCTCGCTACAAGGCCGAGAGGAGGCGGGAGCTGCAAGAACGCTATGGCAACATGGAGGAGCTCCCATCCAAGTGGGTGAGGAGGGATGGGACTCTCATGAACTCAGACGGTGCCCCTCCCTTCACAGACAGGACCCTCTCTGGGGGGGTGAACGACAGAGCGGGGGGGCTGGAGGGGGGCAGGAGGGGCCTCCACTGGGAAAGCAACACCCCACTGGAGTCAGAACCTCGGAGAGTCTCCAACGGCTTTGAGGCAGACACTTCTGCAGACCCAACATACCTCCAAAGGTGAGTCCCTTCCATGTGTAGCCGATCAACCCCATCAGGAACACAAGTAAACAAAGAGTGAGGCAGCAGACAGGTTGCATACACTGACAATTCCCTTTGTTTCTGTGTGTGATGTGACACTACATGCTGACTCAGACCACTGAACCTGGTTATGCTGAAAGTGTGCAGGTAATGCCTACTGGCCATCAGTGAATTGTTGTGTTATACAATATCAGGCCATGTACACATAGAGTAACAGCTACAACAGACTGGCCTTTTCCCTGTTCCCTAACTACAGATTGATGAATAGAAACAACCATATTATGTGTAACCACCTCTTAAAACAACCCCCCTCCAGTCACCAAGCTCCTTCTCCAGTGAACATTCTCTCATGTGACCTTTCAGCCCCGTAAAACAGTTGTCAGAGTTCACCTGTGCTTTATGGCCTTTGTTGCTAATTCAAGCGGAGAGCGCTAAACCTGGCTCCCAGCGGGGTGCAATACTAGTACAGCAGAGATCACATTGATTCCTCCATGTGTGTTTTATACCCTACTGACCTGGACTCCCTTTCCTTTAAGAGATACAATACTTTGTCAGGGTTGCTCTTTAGGAATTGGCAGTGTTGTGGTAGTTTGCCACTTTCCTTACGCCACCTACCTCCCTCCTCCCCCGCCTCCAGGCAGTGTTCCTCTGGCTCTGCCGGCATGTTGAGTGGGGGGAAGCCCCTAGCTCCCCCAGGCCCCCCTGGACCCGACTCGGCCCAGCTGCAAACGCGGGTGTCGGTGGGCCAGCTGAGGAGTGCCCTGCTGCAGCAGACCGGAACTGTAACACAGCCTGAGAAAGTGTAGGGTCTCCTGCATGAAACGGCCTGTGTGTGTGTTGTTATTCTGAATATGTGTGGGTGTCAGTCTCTTTGTGAAGTCTTCTATGTGTCTCTGTTTGTCTCTGTTGGTATGCATCTACATTGTGTATTAGTGGGAGTTGTCCCACTGCTTCCAGTCTCTCACTATCTCTCTCTCCCTTTCTCTCCTGATGCTCACCCTGTTCCTCTGTGGTTGGGAATAGTAGCCCTGACAGTGGCCTTGCGGCCTCTTCCCTTGACCTGGCTGTTAAGCCGGGCTCGGAGGGGGGACGGCGGCGCACCCGTCGCTACCTCCCTGGGGTGTCAGGCGGGGGCCGCAAAACAAACGAGCGCTTCAGGACACAGCCGATCACAGCCTGTGAGGTACAGGAGAGCGGCGGGTAGGGACTGTGTGCTGCGGCCCGCCGTATCAACCATATCATATCAGAGCATGCAGGTCAAGCCTGGGGCTCATCTGGAAGACTCTGCCCTAGTTTGGTTACTCTTCAGGTGGAGAGGTTTGCAGTGTTTTGTGCCATTGCAGTGTTGTTGTTTTTTTGCTGATACGTTGTGTTGATAGTGTGTGATAATGGTTTGCGTGTGTGATAATGGTTTGCGTGCATGTAAATGCTTTCCAGATATGTACTGTCCTCTCATAGAGGAGCATCTCTTCTTGTGGTTATGTATTGAAATATTTTGCCCTTGGTACACTGGCAAGAGGCATGATTTGCATGTATGTTTGCATCTGTTCATGGCCCTTAATACCAAAACCATGACATGAACAGTGTTGCTATGTTGAGCATGCAGATATGGCACAGGAGCCTGGGCCTGTGTGTGAGATACAGTTACCCACACAGACAATGGAGAGAGAGTGAAAAGAGAGAATTACACCAGGCAGAAATGAGCATGGTCAAACTCCTCTCATCTTTTGTCTTGTGTGTATGTTTCAGCCAATGACCTCATGTTGATTCTCTCTCTCTCTCTCTCTCTCTCTGTCCCACAGGCTGCTAGAAGCAGAGGAAGAGGAGAACGCTAAAGGTAACGAACCCCGCCCACCTGGGGTCACATGGCCTGTTTTTGTTTGCCACACACAAACGGCTGATTCATGGCCTATTGGACTGCCTCTGTACTGCCTCTGTACTGCCTCTGTACTGCCTCTGTACTGCCTATGCACTGCCACTGTACTGCCTCTGTGTTAACTGAGTGGGGGGAGAGAGGGACAGAGAGGAACACAGAGAGAGAGACACAGAGAAAGAGAGGGACAGAGAGAGAGAGCGAAATAGCGAGAGAGAGAGAGAGAGAGAGGGTCACAGGCATAGTGCTGTGTGGCTTGCCAGGGATAATGTTTAACACAGTGACAAAGGAGAGCAGGTGCTCTCTCTTTCTCTCTCTCTCTCTCTCTCTCTCTCTCTCTCTCTCTCTCTCTCTCTCTCTCTCTCTCTCTCTCTCTCTCTCTCTCTCTCTCTCTCTCTCTCCCCCTCTCCCCCCTCTCTCTCGCTCTCTATCACAGAAATGCCGACATGAGAGATAGGAGGTGGCAAAGAGCTCTGATCAGCACTTGTCTCTACAAGTAGCGTGTGATAAAATGGCTCAGCAGGCTGCTGTAATAGGCTCTGTCATCACACAGTAGCTGAGAGACAGACAGACAGACAGACAGACAGACAGACAGACAGACAGACAGACAGACAGACAGACAGACAGACAGACAGACAGACAGACAGACAGACAGAGGAAAAGGGGGCGGACAACACAGGGTCAGAAGGGATAGCTGTTTTTTTCTATTTTCACTCAAAATCAACCGATAATATAAACACACAAACCTATATCAACTAATAGTTACTGTATAACAGTACGTTTATAACAGTAAACCTAATGAATATACTCTGACCTCTACTTACACTCAACCCCAGCTCCAGAGCTGCCTTTATAGAACATCTATAATAAACAGAACATCAAATAAATCAAGGGCTTTTATTTTTAAACACTCCACCAGACCCAGATGGGCACAGGGTGACGGTAGAATGTTGAAGTTCCTCTGTGGTGATGGATTTATGAGCCATAAAAGTACCTTACCGCCACTATAAAAATTGTCCACACTTCTACACAGTAACTGTCCAATAAGTTCTCTCTCATACATTAATTTGTATGTCCACCTAAAATACATGATTAAATAGCCATTGAGAGCATTGTTAGAAACAACAGAGACAGTTGACACTCACATGATCAGTGATGCTGACCAACTGCCCAACTGCGTGGTCAAAAGGATGAGCTGTGTGGTCATTAAGTTCAGGCCAGGTGAGAGGAGAAGTAGCCAGCTAGCAGTGCCAGCTGAGAGATAGTGGTGGTGGTGCCATGTGTCAGTGTAGTGAATGCCAGGTGCAGGATGACAAGCAGGGCGATGACCTCACATGAAGGGATTAGTCACAGAGATCTGTCTATCTCATTGTGTCGCAGTGGACTGATGTGTATGTACTTACCTCTAATGCATTTACCTCAGTTTGCCTGACTTGATGTATATATTTAATGTAATGTATTTTCCCCCCAGCTGATGTGAAGACAGACGACAGAGCCAAGATGAGTGTGGCGGCCAAGATGTCTCTGTTTAAAGTAAGCACGTCCATCTATCTCAGCCTTGGCTGTGAAACAGGACCCCCTCCCAGGACCCCCCTCCTGTTCCCTTGTACCATGCTGTCCGTCTCCATGCCTGATCACAAAAGGTCATCACCATGGAGATCAGTGGGGCTACACAGGGCTTATGTCTCACAACTGCACATCAACAGACACAACAGAGCCCATAGAGAGAGAGAGAGAGAGAGAGAGAGAGAGAGAGAGAGAGAGAGAGAGAGAGAGAGAGAGAGAGAGAGAGAGAGAGAGAGAGAGAGAGAGAGAGAGAGAGAGAGAGAGAGAGAGAAGAGAGAGAGAGAGAGAGAGAGAGAGAGAGAGAGAGAGAGAGAGAGAGAGAGAGAGAGAGAGAGAGAGAGAGAGAGGAGAGAGAGAGAGAGAGACCTGGCGGCTGCTCACCTTACAGTCACGGAGCAACGCATGATGGGCCAGCAGGCTGAGCATGCAGAACCCCCCCCCCCCCCCCCCCCCCCCCCCCCCCCCCCCCCATATTTCACTCCTGGTGGGTTTTAGTCGCCTTAGCATCTGTCAAACCCAGGTGAAAGGTAGCCAGGGACTATAAAGCCATGAACAGCCATTAACAGGTGGTTATAATTAGCCTGTAGCTGGCTCCTGTCAGGCTGGCTGGTGGAGGAGGGAGGCAGGGCCAGGAGGGAGGGGATTGAGGGGATATGGTACGCTACTGAGAGAGCTCTGGTTACACTGTGCATTCTATCCCTCTCCTCTACCTCCTTACGTAGGCTACCCACAGCACCTTACAGATCCCTGGTTTATTCACCAGCTATCCAACCCACTTCCGCTGCATATAGTACTGTACCTCCATTCACATGTCAGGAAAGAGAGAGACTTTCAATGAAAGAGATGAAAAACTAGAGGACATTTCTGTAGTTTCTCCTGTTATTGTTTCAGTAGAGTGAGACAGTCATTTCAACCATTATATGCTCTGTTTGATCTAAATGTTGATTATACACCGGTGGCAAAGGCATTATTGTGCAACATGTAATGGTCAGATATTACGTATCAAATATCAACATAAATGTTATGAATGACTATTTCTCTCTCTCTTTCTTTCTCTCTTCCCCCACTTTCTCTCTGTTGCAGGCGCTAGAGAAGACCGCAGCCCCTGAGGCCTCCTCCTTTCTGAAGCCTCGTTCTGGCAGCGTCACGTATGAACGCAGAGTACGACGCGGCAACGAGCACCGCTCACTCACTCAGCCAATCACCTGTGAGGAGATGGTGGTGGCCACCAGGTGAGCAGGGTCGAGTCACACCTCGATGGTCAATGGACAAGGAGATATTGTATCTGTGGGCAGTGAGGTGTTGGCAGACAGTATGCAAAAGACACACGTTCAAATTCCTTGCCCAGTGAGGGGGTTGTGGAATCCACATGGAAGGCAGGTCATGAGATCATAACTGATTATAGTTGTGATACGTTTATGGTATACGGTTTCTGTAGATTCGTCGCTCTAGCACATTCCGATATGGATTTAAAGCCAATGTTATCAAAGTAATCTAAAATAATTCATAGATTTTAAACAAAAAACACTTTCTGTTTGTCATAAATTGACAATATGAGATGAAAGGCCATTTCATAACGAGTTCAGGAAGTCATGCTAGAGCCCTGTGCAATGTTCAGAAGGGTGGGGGCAGAAGTCTTAATCAAAGAGACCTTAAGAAAAATATGCCACATTTTACTAACACTAAACATACAAATATGTATTTCACCGTTATAATGAAGATGAAATCTTATAGCTAGTCGTTTTAAAACTTGATTGTACTATATTTAGAATGCATACAGTGGGGAAAAAAAGTATTTAGTCAGCCACCAATTGTGCAAGTTCTCCCACTTAAAAAGATGAGAGAGGCCTGTAATTTTCATCATAGGTACACGTCAACTATGACAGACAAAATGAGAAAACAAAATCCAGAAAATCACATTGTAGGATTTTTAATGAATTTATTGGCAAATTATGGTGGAAAATAAGTATTTGGTCAATAACAAAAGTTTCTCAATACTTTGTTATATACCCTTTGTTGGCAATGACACAGGTCAAACGTTTTCTGTAAGTCTTCACAAGGTTTTCACACACTGTTGCTGGTATTTTGGCCCATTCCTCCATGCAGATCTCCTCTAGAGCAGTGATGTTTTGGGGCTGTCGCTGGGCAACATGGACTTTCAACTCCCTCCAAAGATTTTCTATGGGGTTGAGATCTGGAGACTGGCTAGGCCACTCCAGGACCTTGAAATGCTTCTTACGAAGCCACTCATTCGTTGCCCGGGCGGTGTGTTTGGGATCATTGTCATGCTGAAAGACCCAGCCACGTTTCATCTTCAATGCCCTTGCTGATGGAAGGAGGTTTTCACTCAAAATCTCACGATACATGGCCCCATTCATTCTTTCCTTTACATGGATCAGTCGTCCTGGTCCCTTTGCAGAAAAACAGCCCCAAAGCATGATGTTTCCACCCCCATGCTTCACAGTAGGTATGGTGTTCTTTGGATGCAACTCAGCATTCTTTGTCCTCCAAACACGACGAGTTGAGTTTTTACCAAAAAGTTATATTTTGGTTTCATCTGACCATACGACATTCTCCCAATCCTCTTCTGGATCATCCAAATGCACTCTAGCAAACTTCAGACGGGCCTGGACATGTACTGGCTTAAGCAGGGGGACATGTCTGGCACTGCAGGATTTGAGTCCCTGGCGGCGTAGTGTGTTACTGATGGTAGGCTTTGTTACTTTGGTCCCAGCTCTCTGCAGGTCATTCACTAGGTCCCCCCGTGTGGTTCTGGGATTTTTGCTCACCGTTCTTGTGATCATTTTGACCCCACGGGTTGAGATCTTGCGTGGAGCCCCAGATCGAGGGAGATTATCTGTGGTCTTGTATGTCTTCCATTTCCTAATAATTGCTCCCACAGTTGATTTCTTCAAACCAAGCTGCTTACCTATTGCAGATTCAGTCTTCCCAGCCTGGTGCAGGTCTACAATTTTGTTTCTGGTGTCCTTTGACAGCTCTTTGGTCTTGGCCATAGTGGAGTTTGGAGTGTGACTGTTTGAGGTTGTGGACAGGTGTCTTTTATACTGATAACAAGTTCAAACAGGTGCCATTAATACAGGTAACGAGTGGAGGACAGAGGAGCCTCGTAAAGAAGAAGTTACAGGTCTGTGAGAGCCAGAAATCTTGCTTGTTTGTAGGTGACCAAATACTTATTTTCCACCATAATTTGCATATAAATTCATTAAAAATCCTACAATGTGATTGTCTGGAATTTCTTTTCTCAATTTGTCTGTCATAGTTGACGTGTACCTATGATGAAAATTACAGGCCTCTCTCATCTTTTTAAGTGGGAGAACTTGCACAATTGGTGGCTGACTAAATACTTTCCCCCCCACTGTATAAGTCATTTCAAGCCTTATACAGTTTTGTTGAATAGAAAATACATAATATAAAATATTTCATATTTTCATATTTGTACTGTGTACTTGAGCTTGTGTCCTGAAAAGTGACTACTACTCAGCAATTTATAACTATTTTTACCAGAACGGTGATTTTAATCTTTCTTGCAGTAAAAGCATTACTAGTTATTGTTTATGGCCCTCTCATGATAAATAATTACTTTTGGGTATGTCTATTTAGGCAGAAATCTACATTTTGCCATTACATTTAACAGGTTTAATGTTGTACAGTTTTCAATTGAAAACCTAGAGCTGGTAGGGTTTGTTCACTCATAATGGCGTCCCATCTGGCTAACTACATGTGTCCTTTACTGAGTTGGACAGAGAGATTCCTGCCTCTAATTGGAACAGGGAGCAGTCAGAGAGGAGGCTAAAACACTAATTTACTGCCACGCATTAAAAATATCTTGCATTGTGTTCCACAGTTTCCGTCAATCCACATTTTAATTAACAGGGCTGTTTCTCTGTTTTAACTATTCATCCATGACTTCCATTAACCACCCTTCTTCTCCTACCTATCTACCCCATGTCCCTGCAGCACCCCCCAGCCAGCGGAGTCACGCGAGGCCAATGCTGTGCAGGCCGAGGCGGAGGTGGTGGAGGACGATGAGAACAGTAAGCTGACTCTGAGTGAGAAGCTGGCTCTGTTCAACAAGCTGTCCCTGCCAGGGAGCCAGGGGGACGCCCCTCCTGATGCCCCCCCGGAGAGACGCAGGCAGAAGGGGGCACGCTACCGCACACAGCCAATCACTGTGGAGGAGGTCAGCCTGGTGAGTGGGTGTGGGACCAAGACATCCTCAGAGGAATGGAAGAGAGAATATTAGAGATGACATTGGCAATTGTGTGTGTGTATCTTTCTTTAACTGAGAAATGTAGATTGTGACACAGGTGATTCAGTGTGTGTATTAGTGCGAGTGTGTGTGTGTGTGTGTGAGTATACTGGATGTTGACGTGAGTATGAGTGGGTGAGTAAGTACACCAAATTAAATGTCACGCTCTGTGCCTCTAACTGTTGTGAGCACTGGATTGATCAATAGTTTTAATTGATCAGCATCAAGCCAATATCGACCATACCACTGTCCAGAGGGTAACACTACCCTAGCGCCCAATTCACACTAAAATTAGACAGGTCCAAAATGATGACTCAGAAATATGTAGTAACCTCTTCTTCTTATAGTTTTCATACTAATTTACACTATTGTGATGAGTAGAATTAGTAACCTCTTCTTCAAATTTTCATACTAATTTACACTATTGTGATGAGTAGAATTAGTAACCTCTTTTTCAAATGTTCATACTAATTTACACTATTGTGATGAGTAGAATCTATAATCTCCATGTCTCTGACAACATTCTCCTCTCTATGTCCTCCCTCAGCTCCAGAAAGGCCCCATCCAGCTGCCCCCGCTGCGCCTGTCCCCCACCCTCTCCGACCGGCAGCAGGAGCTGTCCGTCAACCTGATGCCCAGCGAGGTGTATCATGCCCAGACTCGACCCAGGGCCGACGTGGAGCCTAACACAGGACCTGACCCGTCCCAGCAGGGCCAACAGCAGTGCTGGGACTCGGAGCAAGGAGAGATCAGAGGCATCCTGAGGGAGAGCCCCTCTGCAGGACCAGAATGGGACCGAGACAGAGACACTGTGTGGGAGGACAGACAGCAGGACCAGAACGGAGGAGGGGAGAGGGGGAACGGGGTGGAGGAGAGGAGGGCAGTGAGACATGATAATGTACCAGTGCCTCATAGAGAGAGACCAGCCTCCTCTGCCCCCTGGAGACAGAGGAACAGGAACAGGAGGGAGACGGTGGCTGTGTGTGCCCCAGCCAGGCCATCCTCAGAGCAGGGTCACCCCAAGGAGGAGAGGCCTTCCCTGGCTGAACAGAGAGGGCAGATGGACCCCCCTGTGAACACCTCTGGGAGAGACGGGTACACAACTAACACAAGAGCCAACACACAGGCCTTTTAAATGATGTGTTTGTGTGTGAACGTTGAGGGATTGTTGTGACCCCGAGCATGTATTGACATTTGTGTGCTGAAGGAGGGATTTCTATTGCTGAGTGTCATGGAATGTTTGTCTTTGTGTTTTTAGGTGGGTGGGTGGGTGGGTGGGTGGGTGTGTGGGTGGGTGGTTGTGTGTGAGCGAGCGAGCATACGCACAAGAGAGAAATTTGCATGGCTATTTCTTAGACCTCCCCTCTATCTCTGTGCAGGCTGTCAGATGCTTCCAGGGAGGAGGAAGTGGAGGAGAGGGGTAGCTTAATGAGGAGAGACACCCCTCCCAGACAACACGTCCAGGTGACCTTGGCGGACCAGAGAAAGGTAAGACCAGCGGCCATCTTACTGGACCTCTCCTTAGTTGAAACACACACATAGACACCTTAGTCATAGCAGGCATGTACTGGGAATGGTGGGCAGTGGATGGATGCTGACATCACTGATTTGCATTGGAAATCTCAGACTGACTGAGCTCATGTGTTTTGGAGCAAGTTGGTTGGCTGTTTATAGTTGATTTGGGTCTGCACTTGTGTTTAGCATCTTGAATATGTAGGCTCAGAATCACAATGAGGCAAATCCAGTCTTAGCCTGGAAAGCAGAGCAGCGGACAGCTGTGGACACATCCTTCTCAGTCAGATAGATAGATAGAGCCACAACAGAAGGCTCCCAGCCAATCCCTACTCCCCAGGGTCTGTGATACTATGGCTTGGCCCCACTGTAACACTCCACACCAGCCCAGCCCAGAGAAAAGGCCCTGGCTTCCCCTTGTAATCTCTAATCCTCGGGGTGGCTGCCTGGAACCAGTGGGTTTAGTTTAACCTGTCAGTCAGGGAAAGAGGGGAGGATGAGGGTCACCAGGGGGACAAATCACAGGGGAGATTGGCCTGGATTTGGGAGGCATTTCAAAAGAGGGGATGCTGTCCGCACACTGCCCAAAAATTAAAAATAAATAGTATATTTATTTGGAAAAAGGTGAAAAGTACAAAGGTGCATAGTACGTGGCCAGGTAGGAGGAGTTAGTTAGCTGTCCTTTCTGTTCTTGAAGGTAGAACAGATATGTTGTGTAGGCTAGTTCAGAAAGCTGAGTGCTTAATATCAGAGTTTGAGTTATAGTTTTGCCATTCCACTGAAACCAAAGGAGCATCATAACATCATACCACCTCTACACCAGCCCTATACCTTACTGTGGTATGTGTTTAATATCATACCACCTCTACACCAGCCCTATATCTTACTATGGTATGTGTTTAATATCATACCACCTCTACACCAGCCCTATACCTTACTGTGGTATGTATTTGATATCATACCACCTCTACACCAGCCCTATACCTTACTGTGGTATGTGTTTAATATCATACCACCTCTACACCAGCCCTATACCTTACTGTGGTATGTGTTTAATATCATACCACCTCTACACCAGCCCTATACCTTACTGTGGTATGTGTTTAATATCATACCACCTCTACACCAGCCCTATACCTTACTGTGGTATGTGTTTAATATCATACCACCTCTACACCAGCCCTATACCTTACTACAGTATGTGTTCAATCTCTGAGAGCTACCTTGCATTACTTAGATATGGGTGCCACACCTAATGGTGCTAATGCCCAGGAATGGGCTGAATGGCTCAGAATGACATGGAATGTTAACAGATAGACTGAGAGGCTTCCATGAAAACCCTCTTGACCCCATTAGGCACCCTTAGCTGGACAGTGTTGACAGTTCTCTGTGCTGTGTGTGTGTGTGTGTGAGGGAGAGACCTCCATACCCTTGTAGATGGATCTCATTACCCTTCACCCTCTCTTTCTCCTGTTTGCCGTCTCATTTTATGCTACGCTCCTCTCACCCTATTTTTCTCTTGGCTTTGCTGACCACACCCCCTCTATGCTCCCATGCTGCCCCCTGTAGGAAGACAGTGAGATCTCCCATGATGCACCAGCTGTCAACCCTCAGTGCTGGGTAAGCGGAGTGCTGACTCTGTGGCACCCTATTCCCTACATAGTTCACCATATTGCCTACAAACATCTGTGTTTGGTTATTTCAACCTAACGTTTGACCCTGGTTTGTTGACCATGCTGCTAGTCCAAGTCATATCATATCTATTCTATTCTGTTCAACTCAATCCTGGGCTTTTTCCTTTATCTCCCTCCTCTCCTCTCCTCCTCTCCTCTCCTCTCCTCCTCCTCTCCTCCCCTCCTCCTCTCCTCTCCTCTCCTCTCCTCCTCCTCTCCTCTCCTCCTCCTCTCCTCCCCTCCTCCTCTCCTCCCCTCCTCCTCTCCTCTCCTCCTCCCAGGACCCTGTCTTTTCCTCTGTCTATTCTAACAGTACACCTCAATATGTCATGTGTTACAATCAGGTGAGTGTGTGTGTGCAAGCACACGTTCAGGTGTGAGTGAAGTGTGTCCATTGCACGCCACTGCCCTCAATATTCCATTTGGATGTGCTTGTTTGAGTGCTGTGATTTGAGTTGTGTTATTACTGCAGTGAAACGTGTTAACGTAGTTCCCCTTCATATACCCTATTTTCTCTCCCTCCTCAGACCAGTTCTTCCTATGAGGCCCAGGAGGTCTCCTCTCCAACCCAGACCCGCTCTCAGCCCCAATGGAGACAGAAGGTGACACACACACACATACACACACAAACCCACAATCACAGAATCACACACATACTGGTAGGTGTTACTGTCTGGTCATTGATCCCTGTCTCTGCCCATGCAGCAGGCTAGACCAGTAGAAGTGGAGGAGCTTCCACAGGCGTCGGTGGCTGAGCGCATGAGAACTCTACAGGAGAGTGAGGAACAGTGGAAGACCAGAGGGAGAGGGGTCGCCAACGACTCGGCCCAGTACACTGTGGCTGGACGTATGGCGAAAAGAGGTGAGGTTTCTCTCTCTCTGAATTAATCTGTTTCCCTCTTTCTCTTTCTCTTTCTCCTTTTCTCGCTTTCTCTCTCTCTCTCTCTCTCTCTCTCTCTCTCTCTCTCTCTCTCTCTCTCTCTCTCTCTCTCTCTCTCTCTCTCTCTCTCTCTCTCTCTCTCTCTCTCTCTCTCTCTCTCTCTCTCTCTCTCTCTCAGACCTGTGTGTGATTGTCCCATTGCAGGTTTGGTGTTCCCTGTGTCAGACATAGACGAGACCCCTCCATCTCACACTAAGAGACCCTCCACAGGAGCCACAGCATGCCCATACGAAGGTAAAACTACCCCATCCACAAAAGAGAAAAGATGTTTGTGTCTGGTTTGTGATTGTAGATCCTCTTCCCTGACCTCTCCTCTCAACAGAGATCTCCAGTCACTCTGGGATGGAGGTGGAAGAGGACACAAAGCTGGACAAACTGGACAGAATGAATAGTACGTCGTATTATCAATTCTAGGATGATTTGTCCAAACCTCAGATTAAGAGAGGAAGTCTATCCACTGGTGTCTATTGTCTAACTTCCTGTGTTTTGCTCAGTGATGCTTTGAGTATCCCAATGAAGTGGAATACCTGTAACTTCTCTCATGTTTTCCCCCTCTCCTCCCCCAGCCGCTCCCCAGGACACGCCCCTGGAGGTGACCTCAAGGGAGGTGAAGGAGGTCATGACCCCCGATGACCAGGAGACATGTGGTGGTTTCTACAGGGAGGTGTCACCCCCCTCACCCTCTGCCCGCCCTGCTGGGGCTGGAGCTGCCACTGGAACTGACCCAGAGCAGGACCTGAGTGCCCTCTGCCAGACAAATACCCCCATGTGAGTCTGTGTGTGTGTGTTGGGGGGAGGTGTGCATGGTTGTGTGTATGTGTTTACGTGTACGCTTCTATCTATCTAATTGATTGAGTGTGTTCATTGTGTGTGTTTGTCTCTTAATGCCTCTTCGTGGTGTCTGTGGTGTGTGTGTGTGTGTGTGCAGGCTGACATCAGAGGTAGCACAGCATAGGCGGTCGGTGCGTCCGTACCGCAGGACCCAGGGCTCCCGGAACCCTCTGCGTGCTCTGGCGGCCCGCGATGACATCAGACAGAACTACATGGGAGAGAGAGTCACCATGGCTACCGTTAACACTAACAGGACACAAGTGGAGATGAGTGAGTCATGTTTACATATACCAGAGAGATATCTCTCTCTCTCTTGCTCCTTCTCTCTTTCTCTCTATATTTCTCTCTCTCTCTCTCTTTCTCTCTATCTCTATCTCTCTGTCTCTCTCTGTCTCTTTTTTTTTTCTCAATCTGCTTATATACCGTTTATATACTGTGACTTTCTCATCTCTGATCTCTCTGTCCCATGTCTGTCCTCAGTGGCCAAGAATTCCAACATGGCTGACTCAGCTCTAGCAGGTCTGTCCGGTACAGACAACTTCAGTAACGTCAACCTGCGTGATGTCACTTCCACAGGCTCAGTGACGAACAACAACAACCTGCCCATCAGCAACCTCATGCTCATTCACATCAAAGGTCAGTACAGATCGTGCATGTGTGTGTGCATATGATTGCGTTTATGAGTGTGCGTGTGCATGTCTGTGTGTGTGGATACAAACTCTCCATTCAACATGTGTGTGTGTCTCCTACGGTGCCAGGTCGGCATCATGTGCAAGTGCGTCTGGTGGAGCCCACAGCCAGGTCTCTGAACAGTGGAGACTGCCACCTTCTGGTGACACCCTCTCACTGCATCCTCTGGAGCGGAGCGTTCGCCAACACCACAGAGAAAGCCAAGGTACGACTGGGACACTACACACATTGTATCACATACTGACTCTATTCCTTGGCCACTAACTAGATCCCTGGCCTGTATTGTTCATGGTTTATTCCTGTTGGGCATCTTATTCATCTGTAATTCAAGCCATGTATGCTATTGAAGTACATTTTACACGCTACATTTAAACACAATGTGAAGCCACTGATAAATGTCAGTTATTACTGGTGATGATGTTTGCCTGCCTTCTGCTGTCTCTGTCCAGGCGTCAGAGCTGGCATCGTTGATCCAGACCCAGGGAGACCTGGGCTGCCGGGCCTGTGAGGTCATCCACCTAGAGGAGGGGGTCAATACTGACAACAGCCTGGCCTCTGACTTCTGGAACCTTCTGGGAGGAAAGACACAATACAGAGGTCAGACTACAACTAGTCACCAACCACTCTGTCTCTCACTCAGTAGACAAAACCATAAGAACTGTACAAACTATGTACTAATTCTATTAAAACAACCAGAACGCCCTTTTAGGTAAGTAAGTCAGTAAGTAAGTAAACTAAGTCAGTCAGTCAGTCAGTAAACTAAGTAATGAAGTCAGTCAGTCAGTAAACTAAGTCAGTCAGTCAGTCAGTAAACTAAGTCAGTCAGTCAGTAAACCAAGTATGTAAGTATGCAAGCAACCAGGAAGTAACCATTTGCATCTGTCTTTGTGTACTGTATGTGGGATTGTATATGTGTGTGTTTACTGTAGGAGCGGGAGCCCCAGAGGAGGATGAGCTGTATGAGAGTGGGGTGGTGGAGTCTAACTGTTTGTACAGGCTGGTGGAGAACAGACTGGTGCCCCATGAGCAGGCCTGGGCAGCCATCCCCACTGTCTCCCTACTGGGATCCACGGAGGTCAGTCCCTCCCTGGATCCCCCTGTGTGTCTCTGTTGCTTCTCAGCCATTGCTGCCTTGGTGCTACATATCAATGGGTTTTAACTCAATATAAAGATTATAAACTGGTATGCTATCTATCAACTTTTGTGTGATTCCTGTCAGTTTTCAACACTACAGATAGTAGCTGATCTCTGAATTGTTGTCTCTCTCTGCCTCTCTCTCTGTCTCTGTCTGTTCCCCTGTCTCTCTACCAGGCCCTGGTGTTTGACTTTGGCAGCGAGGTGTACCTGTGGCATGGGAAGGATGTTGCCCCTGGCGACAGGAGTGTGGCTGTACAGCTGGCCCAGCAGGTGTGGGGTGGTCCCTACGACTACAGCAACTGTAGGGTCAACCCACTGGACCCCACTCACTGCAACCCCAACATACAGCCGTACGTAAACACCACACAGGCGCTTACATAGTAAAATAAGTAATTTAAATACATACTGTTGTATTCATTGATACATTATGTACAGTTGAAGTCTGAGGTTTACATACACTTAGGTTGGAGTCATTAAAACTAGTTTTTCAGCCACTCCACAAATGTCTTGTTGACAAACTATAGCTTTGGCATCTACTTTGTGCCATGACACAAGTAATTTTCCAACAATTGTTTACAGACAGATTATTTCACTTATAATTCACTGTATCACAATTCCAGTGGGTCAGAAGTTTACATACACTAAGTTGACGGTGCCTTTAAACAGCTTGGGAAATTCCAGAAAATTATGTCATGGCTTTAGAAGCTTCTGATAGGCTAATTGACATAATTTGAGTCAATTGGAGGTGTACTTGTGGATGTATTTCAAGGCCTACCTTCAAACTCAGTGCCTCTTTGCTTGACATCATGGGAAAATCAAAAGAAATCAGCCAAGACCTCAGAAAGAAAATTGTAGACCTCCACAAGTCTGGTTCATCCTTGGGAGCAATTTCCAAACACCTGAAGGTACCACGTTCATCTGTACAAACAATAGTACGCAAGTATAAACACCATGGGACCACGCAGGCGTCATACCGCTCAGGAAGGAGACGCGTTCTGTCTCCTAGAGATTAACGCACTTTGGTGCGAAAAGTGCAAATCAATCCCAGAACAACAGCAAAGGACCTTGTGAAGATGCTGGAGGAAACAGGTACAAAAGTATCTATATCCACAGTAAAACAAGTCCTATATCGACATAACCTGAAAGGCCGCTCACCAAGGAAGAAGCCACTGCTCCAAAACCGCCATAAAAAAGCCAGACTACGGTTTGCAACTGCACATGGGGACAAAGATCGTACTTTTTGGAGAAATGTCCTCTGGTCTGATGAAACAAAAATATAACTGTTTGGCCATAATGACCATCGTTATGTTTGGAGGAAAAAGGGGAAGGCTTGCAAGCCGAAAAACACCATCCCAACTGTGAAGCACGGGGGTGGCAGCATCATGCTGTGGGGGTGCTTTGCTGCAGGAGGGACTGGTGCACTTCACAAAATAGATGGCATCATGAGGAAGGAAAATTATGTGGATATATTGAAGCAACTTCTCAAGACATCAGTCAGGAAGTTAAAGCGTGGTCGCAAATGGGTCTTCCAAATGGACAATGACCCCAAGCATACTTCCAAAGTTGTGGCAAAATGGCTTAAGGACAACAAAGTCAAGGTATTGACCTCAATCCTATAGAACATTTGTGGGCAGAACTGAAAAAGCGTGTGCGAGCAAGGAGGCCTACAAACCTGACTCAGTTACACCAGCTCTATCAGGAGGAATGGGCCAAAATTCACCCAACTTATTGTGGGAAGCTTGTGGAAGGTTACCCGAAATGTTTGACCCAAGTTAAACAATTTAAAGGCAATGCTACCAAATACTAATTGAGTGTATGTAAACTTCTGACCCACTGGGAATGTGATGAAAGAAATAAAAGCTGAAATAAATCATTCTCTCTACTATTATTCTGACATTTCACGTTCTTTAAATAAAGTGGTGATCCTAACTGACCTAAAACAGGGAATTTTTACTAGGATTAAATGTCAGGAATTGTAAAAAACAGAGTTTAAATGTATTTGGCTAAGGTGTATGTAAACTTCCGACTTCAACTGTATGTGATTTGTGTACAGGCAAGGTGAAAGACGGCCAGACTGGGCCCTGTTTGGCTGTGTCTCTGAGCACAACGAGACAGCCCTCTTCAGGGAGAAGTTTCTGGACTGGGCTGTAGATAAGGAGGATACCGCTGCAATGGTGGTGGAGGAGGCACAGGTTAGTTAGAGACAAATCTAATCAAATCCATTTTTATTTGTCACATGCGCTGAATACAACAGCTGTAGACCTTACAGTGAAATGCTTACTTACAAGCCCTTAACCAACATGACGTTTTAAGAAAAATAAGAGTTAAGAAAAGATTTACTAAATAATTTAAAAAGTAACAATAAAAAAATAATAACGAGACTATATACAGGGGGTACCTAGTACCAGTACCTAGTCAATGTGCGAAACACATGACTCAAAGCCAAATAGGACCCATCCTGTACAGACTCAGAGTGACTGTGAGAAAGATGTCTGGTCTTCCTCTCCCTTCCTACATTTCTCTCTCTACTGTGTATCTCTGTGCAGACTGCCATGCCAGTGTTGCCCCAGCATAGTCCCCTGCCCCAGCAGCCCCAGCAGCATTTAGAGTGTGTGTCTCTGTGTGCGTGTGATGCCAAGGCGCTGGTGGCAGGGCAGGGGGTGGCGGTGCCAGGAGACGGGGTGGTCCCTACAGTCCTGGAGGGGGTGGACGTTCAGAGGGGGCATGGGGTCGTACCCCTGGAGGACGGGCGGCAGGTGGAGCTGAGCACTGTTGCCTTGGATACCTGGCACATTCAGGAGTTTGAGGACAGCGAGGCCCAGCTGGAGAGCCCAGGGCAGCTGCATGATGGAGACACATACCTGGTCCGCTGGACCTATACTCTCAGCCCAGTGGATGAAAGCGGGGAGCCTGGGAAGGAGTGCTCTGCCGTCTTCATCTGGCAGGGCCGGCACTCCAGTATCAATGGGCGAGGCACACCTGCACTCAGGAGTCATGAGGGAACACAGGTGGGTGGTTCTTCTATCAACACTCTTAAACCACCCATAGCCTCAGTTAAATCCATAGAATCACATATAGAACATGCAAATTATAGGATGTCTATGGTTAAACCTGCCTAGCATTTCAGAGGCCTGAGTTTAAACCAGTCTTTTTGCTGGGAAGGATGCCTTTGGTTGTTGTGTACAGTAGGCTCTCTGACTGTGTTGTTGTTGTCCTGTTGAAGGTGATGGTGCCTCAGGGGCAGGAGCCTCCATGTTTCCTTCAGCTCTTCCAGGGAGGTCTGGTCATCCACAAAGGCTGCCGAGCGGACACCACCAACAACACAGGTGGGATATTACCTTGGCTTTACCTCCTCTAATTTAGGTGTGTGTGTGTGTGTGTGTCTGGTTATGTGTATGTGTTGTGTGTATATGTGTGTTCCTAACTGCACTCTCTCTGTGTCCTGTAGGGGTCTGGCGTCTGTTCTGTGTGCGTGGGGAGCTGCCGGAGGAGGCCAGTCTGTTGGAGGTGGACTGCAGCTGTGGAGGCCTGCGCTCCCGAGGCTCTCTCATACTGCTCAACAGTCAACAGGGGGCACTCTACTTGTGGCACGGCTGTAAGGTCCACACCAGCTCCCGGGAGGCGGGCAAGAGGGCTATGGAGCGACTCACTCAGATGTAAGTCTCCCTTCATGGATGTGTTCTTGTGCTTCTGTATGTATTCATTTGTTGGAAAACAAACAGTATTAATACGTGGGTATGTGTGCTTTCTGCTGTCTGTGTGTTAGGTGCCCTCCTGAACTGGGCCTCAGCATTGATAGCCCTGCGAGGGTGCAGGAAGTAGAGGAAGGGGCGGAGCCTGTGGAGTTCTGGAACGCTATTGGGCAGCAGGACAGGAAGGCCTATGACTGCATGTTACAAGGTACTGAACACACCTCTCAGCTCCTGTTCATACCTGAACAAAATACACCTTGACATACAGTGCCGTGAAAAAGTATTTGCCCCCTTTCTAATTTTCTCTACTTTTGCATATTTTTGATACTGAATGTTATCAGATCTTCAACCAAAACCTAATATTAGATAAAGGGAACCTGAGTGAACAAATAACACAGCAATTACATACGTATTTCATGTATTTAATAAACAAAGTTATGCAACAACCAATGCCCCTGTGTGAAAAAGTAATTGCCCCCTTACACTCAATAACTGGTTTTGCCACCTTTAGCTACAATGACTCCAACCAAACACTTCCTGTAGTTGTTGAACAGTCTCTCACGTCGCTGTGGAGGAAATTTGGCCCACTCTTCCATACAGAACTGCTGTAACTCAGCGATATTTGTGGGTTTTCAAGCATGAACTGCTCATTTCAAGTCCTGCCACAACATCTCAATTGGGATTAGGTCTGGACTTTGACTAGGCCATTCCAAAACGTAAAATGTGTTGCTTTTTAGCCATTTTCATGTAGATTTGCTTGTGTGTTTTGGATCATTGTCTTGCTGCATGACCCACCAGCGCTTCAGCTTCAGCTCACAGATGGATGGCCTGACATTCTCCTGTAGAATTCTCTGATACAGAGCAGAATTCATGGTTCCTTCTATTAAGGCAAGTCGTCCAGGTCCTGAGGCAGCAAAGCATCCCCAAACCATCACACCACCACCACCATGCTTGAACTTTGGTATAATGTTCTTACTGTGGAATGCAGTATTTGGTTTTCGCCAGGCATAATGGAAACCATGTCGTCCAAAAAGTTATACTTTTGAATCATCTGTCCATAGAACATTCTTCCAAGAGTCTTGATGATCATCCAGGTGCTTCCAGGTGCTTTTTGGCAAACTTGAGTCAACTTTTTGGACGACATGTATCAGAGAATTCTACAGGAGAATGTCAGTCCATCCGTTTGTGAGCTGAAGCTGAAGCGCAGCTGGGTAATGTAGCAAGACAATGATCAAGAATACACAATCAAGTCACACATGAAAATGGCTAAAAAGCAACATATTTGAAGTTTTGAAATGGCCTAGTCAGTCCAGACCTAATCCCAAATGAGATGTTGTGGCAGGACTTGAAACGAGCAGTTCATGCTTGAAAACCCACAAATGTCGCTGAGTTAAATAAGTTCTGCATACAAGAGTGGGCCAAAATTCCTCCACAGTGATGTGAGAGACTGATCAAGAACTACAGGAAGTATTTGGTTGAAGTCATTGCAGCTAAAGGTGGCACAACCAGTTATTGAGTGTAAGGGGGCAATTACTTTTTCACAGAGGGGAATTGGGTGTTGCATAACTTTGTTCATTAAATATATAAAATAAGTTGACATTTTTTGTGTTATTTGTAAACTCAGGTTCCCTTTATCTAATATTAGGTTTTGGATGAAGATCTGATAACATTCAATATCAAAAATATGCAAAAGTTGAGAAAATTAGAAAGGGGGCAAATACTGTTTCACGGCACTGTATTTAACAGAATGCCTGAAAGTTCTGAATAACCTGAACAGATATCCCAACCCAAATGTCTTATTTTGAAATGAACACACAGATGACTAATGTAAGAAGGTATACACCTGCTGAACTTGACTGAGTGCTGAAAGGTTGAGAGGTTGATGAGATGCTGTGGGTTGTTATCGCTCAGATCCAGGGAAGTATAACTTCACGCCACGTCTCTTCCATCTGAGCACCTTTTCCGGAACCTTCCAGGGGGAGGAGCTGCAGAGCCCGGCCAGGTTACCAGGGGTTGTCATGGCGATGCCCTTTGTCCAGGAGAGCCTGTACTTTGTGCCACAGCCAGGTGAGTGTCCGCTCAATGCCCAAACTCACATGTATGCACGCACGCACTCATAAACACAACTTCCATTGTTATCACCGGGACTTGAGGTATTTGGTATTTGTGTATTTTATTAGGATCCCTATTAGCTGTTGCAAAAGCAGCAGCTACTCTTCCTGGGCTCCACACAAAACATGAAACATGACATAATACAGAACATTAATAGACAAGAAGAGCTCAAGGACAGCACTACATAAAAAAAAGATTACACTCACCCCTAATATCCCCCTCTTTCTTTCCCTTTCTCACTCACTCACTCACTCACTCACTCACTCACTCACTCACTCACTTACTCACTCACTCACTCACTCTCTCGCTCTCTTGCTCTCTCGCTCTCGCTCTCACCCCCTCACTCTCTCTCTCACTCTCTCCCCCTCTCTCATCCCTCTCCAGCCCTGTTCCTGCTGGACAACCATATGGAGCTGTATCTGTGGCAGGCAGGTGAGCCTGAGAACAGTGAGACTGCTGGCTCAGCCTGCATCCGCTGGACTAACGAGAGGAGGTGTGCCATGCAGACAGTGCTCCAGTACTGCAAAGGTGACAGCAAGTAGACAAAGCAAGGCAGCTAATAGAAGAGTTGATTGTTTAGATCAGGGGTATTTCAATCTTACCCTATGAGGTCCAGAGTACTGCTGGTAATTGCACACACCTGGTGTCCAAGGTCCAAATCAGTCCTTGATTAGAGGGGAATAATTAATAAAGAAAAGCAGTGGAACTGGCTTCGAGGTCCAGATTTGAATCTGAGGGGTTTAGATGGTTGTTGGTCATTATCAGGAGTGTGTTGGGGATATGCTGTAGTTAGGGGTTAAGTTGTTCTGTGGTTCTCTAACGGTTTGGGGTGTGTTGGATGTGTTTTTAGAGAGGAACCCGAGGCGCCCCCTTCAGGCTTACCTCATCCAGGATGGAGCAGAACCCCTCACCTTCACCAACGTGTTCCCTCGCTGGGAGAAGAGACCCACATCCACCACACAGGTACAGGAAGAGAGGACTGCTCATCCTCCTCGTGATAATCATTATCATTCTCAATAATAGCGTCTGTAGACATCAGCAGCATCATTGGTAATAACTTCACAACAGCAGTAAACACAGTTCAGTATTATCTGGTTGGGTAAAGACTGCTGTGTCATAGCAACACCACAGTCTTTGTCTTTCAAAGTCAGGTATGTTTTAGATTTAGATATGCTGACTTGTGAATGATGTTGTCCAGGGGGAGGCCGGGCGGGTCAAGCTGACCTTGGTGCAGGACGCCCTGGCCCAGCTCACTAAAACCCAGTACCCTCTGGAGGAGCTGCTGCAGACCCCTCTGCCAGAAGGAGTGGACCCCCATCGCCTGGAGATCTACCTCTCTGACCACGATTTCCAGGTTGACACACAAACACGCTAGTCCTGTGTGGCTCAGTTGGTAGAGCATGACCCTTACATTGTCAGGATAATGATTCCCACTGGGGCCACTCCTATGAAAATGTATGACAATGTATGCACACTTTGGATACATTTGTCTGCTGAATGTTATATACAGTATTATATACATGATATAAAACAGAGTGCAGCTACACCTGACAGCCACTAGGGTGCACCACTAACCTCCTAATGATGGCTGTGGTGTGACATGGCCAATGGAAATATCTTATTGTGGTAGTCTGGAGATTATAAAAACAGATAGTTTAAGAGAAAATGTGACATATGTAGGTTTCTATGTAAATATTTCACAAAACGTTCATCCCTAAGACCAGTGGATGCTTGCTTTTCTCCATTATTCTGCAGTATCTGAAGTAATGTCTGTTTGTTTATATGTTTCAGACTATTTTGGAGATGAAGAGAGATGAGTATGACTCCCTCCCAAACTGGAAACAAATCACCCTGAAAAAAAGCAAAGGACTCTATTGAAAACCTAAACAAACACAAAAAGATCCCATTTTATTTATGTCAATATATCCTGAGGAGAAAATGTTTTTGTATTTTCTATTTTTAAGAGAATTATATTTTCTTGTCAGGTGATGACAATTGTGTACAGTGTTTTCTTAGTAGCTGTTTTTAAGTTGAATCTGTGTGTCTTCTTTAAGTATGGTGCATTAGGGCCTTATTCGTTCTTAGCCAATCGCTTGCAGAGAGACAGGACTGCCTATACCTTCAAACAGAAGGACAACCATCCTTATCACCAATCAATCAACTGGATCCATTTTCTTATTCCTAGAGCTTACATGAGTGTGTGGTTTTCTTACTGACTATGGATTCCCTCAGAAATGTTAACTAAAAAGAAGAAGAAACAGCATTACACATTTTCCTATGAAACTTTAATTTACCTGTACAAATCAATGAAGAGCAAGGTGTAAAAGAGGAGGGAAACATCACTAACGAACGGTGGGTGGGGAGGAGAAAACACAGGAGTACAAAAGCAATCAATTGTAATAAACAACGGAAACCAGGAAAATAAAGGCGTGGCCACTTTCTTCATGTTTCATCTCAATCAATATCATTCCTTCACAGAGCTCTGCTTGTCTGCTGCAGGCTTCAGTTATACTGGCAGTCTTCTCTTAGGCTGAATTTCAGAGCTTGAATTCTAAGAAGGAAAAAGGCACAAAAGGCATATCTTCTCAGAAAGACAAAGTGAAAAAAGGCCTGATTTGTCTCTAAGCTTGACCGTGTGTTTAACAGTATAGTTTTGCCTATAAACTCTAATGTGTGTATTTACGGTCTCCACGCTGTCTCTTTGCGTAAGTGTGTGTATCACTGTGTGCAGTTGCCCCTTAGGTTAGCAGTAGGTGAACTCTGTTACAGTTGCTCTGTAAGCTCTAGTGTGTGGTGAGGTGTTCGCAGCTCTGTGAGCTGTGATAGGGCTGGCCAGTATGTGTGTAAAGCTGGGTTATACTGTGATTACAGCGCTTGGGTTTCAGTTCTACCTAGAATATTAGGCACGTATGGAGAGGCAGGTAGCCATGCTCCAATAACATCACACCACCGGTCAGCACAAGGCACGCAAATTCACCTCCGCCTCATTTGACACAGCTAACCAAGAAACCTTCCCCCATACACACACATTTTACCCTTCCTTACAAGAACAGCAAATTCAACCGTTCATCCGCTCAACAAACCCAACACTGACGTGCATTAAACCGTCCAACACCTTTAGCTGATAGGGAGGCTTGTCTTTACTCATGGTTCTAAGTAGCAGTGTATTGCTCTAAGTGAGAGTGTATTGCTATGAGTAAGCATGTATTGCTCTGAGTAAGAGTATATTGCTCTGTGTAAGAGTGTATTGCTCTGAGTAAGAGTGTATTGCTCTGAGTAAGAGTGTACTGCTCTGAGTAAGAGTGTATTGCTCTGAGTAAGAGTTTATTGCTCTAAGTAAGAGTGTATTTATCTGAGTAAGAGTGTACTGCTCTGAGTAAGAGTGTTTTGCTCTGAGTAAGAGTGTATTGCTCTAAGTAAGAGTGTATTTCTCTGAGTAGGTGTGCATGTATTTCCTAGGCCTTTGGTCCTATTGGGTGTCCAGGGTTTTCCCCCATATGGATTAGCTGACTAAATTTAAGCTTCCATGTGACTGTGCACTCCTAACGGAGCGGATTACAGCTCACCGCTGGGAGAGGGAAGACACACAGGAATGAATATCAAGGGGCCAGTCATCCATGGCAACAACTACACACAAGCCTGTCTCAATGATCTCTCCACTTACTTACAATACAATCTGAATCTGAGTGTGGAACATAACATCTATATAAATCATAATCATAAAATGCATTATGGTTATACGTAACTATATACAAAACCAGAAACATGGTAAAAGTGAAAGGATCAAGAGCAAAAGAGCATAAGAATCTGGCAACCCGTCTGTTTCTAAAACTAGCTCTTTTCTACAATCTGGCAACCCATCTGTATGTAAATCAGCACAGAAGAGCAGCGGGAAAGAGCATTGGGAATGTGTTGAGTTTATTTTATTGTGTGTTTATCAAACATTGTGTATGTGTGAGAATGTGCACGAGATGTGCATTAATGTGTCTATTTGTATAATGTATAGAGAAGGAGTGTATGTGCCATGCTTGCCAGTGTCTATGTGAATGTGTGAGTACATGTGTGTATGTGTGTATGTGTGTATGTATGTGTCTTTGTGTTCTAGATGGCCTGCTCTCTCTGCATGTCTATTCCAGGTAGACTCCGTTCTGGTTCAGACGCTAGCGCCGCCTCCCGCAGCACCACCATGTGATCCTCGGCGGCGTGCAGTGATTGGTCGATCCAGTCCATGCTGCCAGACATGTGACAGGCGTTGCGGGTCACCAGCACCAGGTGACTGACTGACAGAAGGAGGGCGGTGGCCCTGAGGGGACAAAATAGACAAAGGATATTTAGAATTTCTCCATCAAGACTGGACAGGGAAACACTGACACACAAGTCTGTCTGATTATCATGGGTTATATTGTACCATCCCCACCTATAGTAACTTTGTTGGTCAGGTCAGACCTCTTATCATATGAGTTCCATCAGCAGAGCTATGGTCTATATTGTCTATTTGCCCAGCTATCTTTGTCCCCTCAAACCATTATAAATTATATTATCTAACAAAAGCAAACTTCATTAGGTACCTGGCATCCAGGAGTATGGGGTCCAGTGGAGGGTACATAGACCGCACAACGTCATCCACCCTACAGACACACACAGGATGATGGGAGGTCATGAAGGACATCAAACGGTCAGCCAATTTAAGGGTTATGTGATAGTACTGTGTAACCTGATAGTTACCTAGGACTGATGCGTTTAGCCACGTTGATGATGTCACTGAGGCTGGCTGGGGCTTTCACCTTAGTGCCTGAGCCCATTGTCATGGCAACCAGCTTTTCAGTCAGGGTGTGGCAGATCTGCCAATGGAGAGAGTGTGTAAATATCATTGAGTTAGATCATAATGAAAACAATGTATTCATGGAGGGTGTACAGCACGTAGACATTACCTTTAAGATGGAGATACAATGCGAAACCAAGCCACTGTTAGATAAAGAGAGAAAAGCTGTAAATAAGGGTTCATTTTTGTATGATCATGTCAGAGATGTATCACCTATTTTAACTTGATGTTATGATTATGTTGAAGTTATACTCTTGTAACCATGGAAGGCTATACGATTAGCTATAAAAGCTAGCCTGATCTACTCCTGGCATATGTCAGTGTCACATGGCCGACGTACGAGGCATCCTCGATCCAGTCCTCGTTCTCCAGGATGGCCTCGATGTGAGGGTTGGTGATGACCACGTCGTCCAGCTCCAGCTCTGACGGCTCACTCTGGGTCTCCATGGCACCGATCAGGTCAACATTGGGTCTGTGGGGAAGGAGAGGAGAAGTTCTGATGAAGGGAAGAGAGAGTGTGTGAGAGGGAGGGAATGTATACTGAATAGAAGCGTGTGTGTGTATGAGAGAGAGGGAACACGAGGAAAAGAGAGAGCGAGAGAGCAAGAGAGTGAGACAAAGAGATATTACTGGCTCTAGAACTTTGCCCCTGTATGTTGACTTAGTATTAATCCTGTGTATCATTTTGACCTTAGTGCTGTGAAGTCGCTCTGTTCAATCCATAGACTTATAGCTTCAAACCAGCAGGTCAGTCCATTGGGCCTGGGTAAGAGTGGGATACAGTTGAATCAGCTATATCCAGGACCCCTTACCACCACCTAATGTACTGTAGGGCCTAGGCCACATACCCCATCACTAGGGTCAAGAGTTTTCCTGGTCTGGACAAACTCAGGGCCCTATCCATAACCATCCAAAATGCCACTCACCCCTCCCTCCCCCTCCCAGATGTATGAAGCTAGCTAGGTATACTAGGCACTGACTTGGAGTTGAAGTGGTGCAACAGGTGGTGGGGGTGGCAGTAGCGGTGTCGACACACCACCACCAGGGCAACGAAGGAGGCCAGGAAGATGGTGGCCAGCACCCCAATGGCCACGATCACCACCGTCTCCATGGTGACGGCGGGTCCCAGGGCGTCAGTAGTCGGCAACGGGGGGAGAGAAAGGGGTTCTGATCAGACCAGGGTTCTGGTTTTCTGGGCCTGCTGGTTATGGCTGGTCGCTCATCTGTGGAGGAGTTGGTCATTAGGGGTTGGTAGTTTAGTAGTTACATACAGTTGATTTATAGACGTATGGTTACATCTTAAATAAGTTTTAGCTGAGAATCTATCTGAAAACGACCTACTTCAACTTCCATGTGCTACTACGTGGTTAGATATAGCCTACTTCACAAACCACAGGAAAAATGTCCTGTGACTTGGCTCCTAAATATGAAACACCTCCAAAGCACACAAAACTCTGATCTTTATCTGAACTCATAGAAAGCCCTTTGTGTTTGTTTCGCTGATTTAAAAAAAAAAAAAATATATATATAAATATATATTGTATTTGTCCCATGCGCCAAATACAACATGTGTAGACCTTACAGTAAAATGCTTACAGTCGTGGTCAAAAGGTTTGAGAATGACACATGTATTGGTCTTCACAAAGTTCGCTGCTTCAGTGTTATGAGATATTTTTGTCAGATGTTACTATGGTATACTGAAGTATAATTACAAGCATTCCATAAGTGTCAAAGGCTTTTATTGACAATTACATTAAGTTTATGCAAAGACTCAATATTTGCAGTGTTGACCCTTCTTTTTCAAGACCTCTGCAATCCGCCCTGGCATGCTGTAAATTAACTTCTGGGCCACATCCTGACTGATGGCAGCCCATTCTTGCATAATCAATGCTTGGTGGTGCCCCGATCCCGCAGCTGAATCAACTTTAGGAGACGGTCCTGGCGCTTGCTGGACTTTTTTGGGCGCCCTGACGCCTTCTTCACAACAATTGAACCTCTCTCCTTGAAGTTCTTGATGATCCAATAAATGGTTGATTTAGGTGCAATCTTACTAGCAGCAATATCCTTGCCTGTGAAGCCCTTTTTGTGCAAAGCAATGATGACGAACAATGATTTCAAGCACCACCCTCCTTTTAAAGCTTCCAGTCTGTTATCCTAACTCAATCAGCATGACAGAGTGATCTCCAGCCTTGTCCTCGTCAACACTCTCACCTGTGTTAACGAGAGAATCACTGACATGATGGCAGCTGGTCCTTTTGTGGCAGGGCTGAAATGCAGTGGAAATGTTTTTTGGGGATTAAGTTAATTTTCATGGCAAATAGGGACTTTGCAATTAATTGCAATTCATCTGATCACTCTTCATGACATTCTGGAGTATATGCAAATTGCCATCATCAAAACTGAGGCAGCAGACTTTGTGAAAATTAGTATTTGTGTCATTCTCAAAGCTTTTGACCACGACTGTACTTACAAGCCATTAACCAACAATGCAGTTTACTGTAGCAGAGTACATACTGTCCATTAATATAACACAGTTAGTTGATCATAACATCTGACTCTCAACATAAAATAATATAATCATACATTATAGGAAGATATTAACATATTATTGCATGTTTCACACTTTTTTGACTCGGTGCAACCACATCCTACAAGAAACCCATGATAAATGATGTGAATGCTTTATAACTTATTTAAGATCCAAATGAGAGTTTCTCAAAAGCTTTTTATCAGAGTTATGTGAGCTGTTTACGTTGTACTGTGAGTGTTGTGTTTTTGGTATCTGACATACTTTATGACTAGCTGTTCAGTATCCAAATATACAGTACACACAGCAAATGAAACAATATCCTTTCAAAAGAAACAATATCCGTTGTCTACCCTCTTATCCTTTTGGGGTTCTCAGGTCCTAGTTGTGTGAATCTGTAATGTATTTCTGATGGTCTTACCACAGTGAGTAGTTTTCACACAGGATGTGTCAAAGAAAACTACATAACATACAGTATCTGTCCTCTGCCCAGGCTAGTCACTCATTAACCTAGCCTTGCCCTACCTGTGAGCCCAATGTGTGTCTATGAGTATCACTACTACTATAAGAGGCCATGAGCAGAAAGATACATTTCCTTCTGGTACAGCATAATAGCTTTGTAATGAGTTGGCACTCATACAGTGGCAAGACACCATTTGAAACACAGCTTTTGTGCAGTCACTATGGGCAACGGAATTACCGAATTACAACATACCCAACCAACATTTTGATCCAGATGATTATATGAGATTCTGCTTTGGAATGTTGTAATTCTTTAAGCAGATTAATTTGCAGCACACTGGCTGTATCATACAGTTCTTTCGCCCCTCTCTTTCAATCAAGCATTTCTGACTCATTTTCTGTTCAAAGGCCAACGGTCACATTAAAGCCTGTTGGTTTCAGAGGCACTCACTCAGGGTGGAGTTTGACTGGTTTCTCCACACTTTTCCATTGCAAAAAGATGATTTGATAGACAGATGACTGTTTTATTCTGTAATTGTGGGCAGATCCATTGGGCCAAACACTATTCATTAACCTGGCCAGCCCTACCAGCCTATAGTGTGTAATGCGTAACATTGTAGTACTTCAATCTCTAAATGGTTTAATATATCCTTCACCCATCTGACCAAAGAATATTCTGGAATCATTCCTGAGATTACAATAATAAAGGAACCACAACCACTAGAACAGGGTTCCCAACTGGCGGCCCGGTGATTTTATTTGGCCCCCCAAGTTTTCGGACCCCAAAAATATATATATTTTTTGCATTTTTTAAAAAAGACTGTAAAAACATCAGCAAATCAGCTCCAAGTGATTTGATTTTGGAAATCTGCTCCAAAGTATTCCCACGCATAATAGAAAAATATATGTAGGTCCCCTGTAGCTCAGTTGGTAGAGCATGGCGCTTGCAACGCCAGGGTTGTGTATTCGTTTCCCACAGGGGGCCAGTATGTAAAATGTATGCACTCACTAACTGTAAATTGCTCTGGATAAGAGTGTCTGCTAAATGACTAAAATGAAAAAATATGTGATTGTATACAAATGTAAGCAAGGTTTGAAATGATTATATTTTTGTCAAATAATAATTTAGTTTGGGTTTCTTGCGGTCAATTTGCAGTCTACAAATTATTTGTAATTATGTTCTGGCCCCCTGACCATCCACCTCAATAAAGAATCGGCCCGCGGCTGAATCTAGTTGATGATCCCTGCACTACAACCACAAACTGATCATCAAACTGATTTAGTCAATATACCCCTTTAGTTAGGTCACAGAAGGCATGCTCTGGCATTTCTCAACTTGATCCTAATGCAACTCCAACAATATTGTGGTCAACGTCTTTGATTCTTATGTAGTGAGACACAGTAGACTTGAGCCTGGAGACATTTTGTAGGCTTAATGTAAACATCTCTGTGCCCCCTCACAAAGGGCCACATTCTGTCCCAGATTGCAGTTCCCACACCCCCCAATTCACTACACCAACAATGTTGATAATGGAATAGTGATAAAGACGTGCATCCAGTCATTTGAGGAATATCTGCAATGAGAGACCAAGCTCTTTAAAAACATCAAAGATTTAACTGAATCAAGTTGAATTTCCAACTACAGATCGATTAATGGAACACATTTCTGCAAAAAAAGCAACAGAGCCTCATTGTCACCATCTCCAATCTTTGAAATAATACATGTTTGAAATGAATAAATAAATAAATAATGATAAATAAATAGATATTTCTGTTCACTAGTCAAAGTTTCCCAGTTGTGTTGTGGTTTATGAACTTCCTACATATCAGAATGCATTTGCAATATTTGCAGAATTGTTAGGTCACCGAACCCCAAATAACCCCCCAAATCATTATTGTTCCTCAAGGAACAGTACAAATTTCATAGAGTGATACAATTAATTCAATTAATTCCCCCCAACCCAATATAATTCACACTTGCATCATCCTATTCTGAATAGGAAAGAAAACTAAACACACCTATCATAAATGTGTTAGAGAATAATAGACTTACCTATACATTTTGTCTGTTTTCTTGAGTTATAGCTTTGAGAAACAAAGCACCTTTTCCCCCAGGCGAGTGGAGATGGCACGGACCTCTCCAAACCGGGAACGCGCAAAGGCCATACGTGAACGGCTCAGCCCTGAGCAGGCGGCGGGTGAGTGAGCAGTGATGGAAGTTCGCCTAAACTTTGCAAGAGTGAACTCAAATGAACAGTGACGTGCACGAGCAAAGGATTACGGTTACGCGCGCACAAGAATGTATGGTCTGCTTGCTGAAATACTTTGTTTCTAACCCGTTATGAAATAGGCCTAGTTTATCAACACAGGGTTTATAGACATACACAAGATTTCACCTGAAAATCTTCCTGTAGCCACGGTTTTGTAATAAGAAAAAAAAGTTTATAATCAGAAATATATGTCGTTTATATCTGAGACTTTATTATGTGACATCTACTTGACACTTTATATTAGGGACCTTTATTCTGACAAAAGGCTACCCTTCTCCAATGTATTTAGTGGAGACTCACGTGAGTCGCGTCAGCCAGGCTAATTTCACTTGGATTCGGATTAAACTATAGAAAGGAACTTCACTGTAACCAGACTCTCATCGAACCCACCGTCCCTTCAGAGGTGATAGATAATTAGGGTTATAATGTAGGGTTAGCCTACCTTTTTGACGTTATTGACGTAGCTCTGACCAATAGGCCTTCAGGATTAGGCTTCTTGTAAGACCAATTAATATGCTATACAGCCTATTAGCAGCAGATAGGTCTAGTATTATTATCACAAAATTCATTTGTTTGGTAACATTTTTGATAACTCTAGAATGCATACGTTTAAAAAAACAAAAACATTTCCGATATAGGCCATTGATAAAAAATTCAACATTTAGCAGATCTTCAAAAACCCGCTAGATGGCGTGCCCGTCCATCAGATCTCGGAGGCCTACAGCTTTTGGAGGACTGAAAGGAAAGCTTTTTGTAAAAAAAAGAAAAATCATTAGTTAAGTGGAGGGGAGCATGTCAGTCAATCTAGTCGTAACATGATGGCTAGGGTTACACACTCCCTGAATCAATTATGAAATAAAATACATGCAAGCCATAGGTTCAATGGTTTAAGACTCCTTCAAACCCTTGCCTTCAGGTATCATGTTGGCATATCTGCGGGAAGTAGGGGTGCTGAGGGTGCTGCAGCACCTCTGAAAAATCGTAATAAAAAAGAAAATATGAATATATATATTTTTCTTTACATATTTTTTCACAAAGGTAGTGCACTGGGCCTTTAATAGTCCTGTATTAGTGGACCGAAATATAATCTGCAGCACCAACAGGGGCAAAAAGATTAGTCCCCGCCCCACTGGAGAAAAAAATGTACAGCACCACCAGACCCAAATTACTTCCCACGGCTATGCAAGTTGGTACCCCCTCCCCCAGTCTCAGGTTTTTGACCACACCATCTAAAGTCCAAGAAAGATAGTGTAATGAACAGAGTCAGATAACCCTCTGTAGCTCAGTTGGTAGAGCAGGGATCATCAACTAGATTCAGCCACGGGCCGTTTCTTTCTTGAGCGGATGGTCAGGGGGCTGGAACATAAAGTGGGGAAAAAAAGTATTTAGTCAGCCACCAATTGTGCAAGTTCTCCCACTTAAAAAGATGAGAGAGGCCTGTATTTGTCATCATAGGTACACGTCAACTATGACAGACAAAATGAGATTTTTTTTCTCCAGAAAATCACATTGTAGGATTTTTAATGAATTTATTTGCAAATTATGGTGGAAAATAAGTATTTGGTCACCTACAAACAAGCAAGATTTCTGGCTCTCACAGACCTGTAACTTCTTCTTTAAGAGGCTCCTCTGTCCTCCACTCATTACCTGTATTAATGGCACCTGTTTGAACTTGTTATCAGTATAAAAGACACCTGTCCACAACCTCAAACAGTCACACTCCAAACTCTACTATGGCCAAGACCAAAGAGCTGTCAAAGGACACCAGAAACAAAATTGTAGACCTGCACCAGGCTGGGAAGACTGAATCTTCAATAGGTAAGCAGCTTGGTTTGAAGAAATCAACTGTGGGAGCAATTAACTTGCTTTGAATAAAACCATCTGGCATATATTTATATATTATAACCCTGCAACAACCCCACTGAAAGGGTCTGGCCCCTTGATCTTGCAGAATAGACACATAGCCCCTTGTGTTAAATCTCTATGGGTTGCTTTTGTTTGTTGTCTCTCTGCTAATGCTGCTGTGCTACTCCTGCTCGAGTGTGTAATGACAGGAACCAGTGCACCAGATGGCAGTGATGGAGGTAATAATAGGCTACACTGTTATGTCTGTGTCCCGCAATAAAATAGGGTGCTCTTTGCAGAGACACTATGGTTGGTTAGAGTGTTTACTCCACTGTTCCTATCAGAATAATGTGTTATTGTGGAGTGGCAGCTAGTGCAGGAATGTGTAGGCAAGCGAACACCATAATTTCAGCATATTATATGTAGTTTGAGTTTGAATGACCCTGGCACAAAAGGAACAATAATCAATGAAAACATGTTTTGGTACATTAGTTCAATAGAAGCACCTTGTGTTTTCAGCGGGAGCGTAACATAGTCGTGTGTTAGGCTTCACATCTGTAACAGGAGCAGGGCGATTCCATACCAGCGGGAGCGGAATATATTTTGGGTATCTCAGATTGTTCTGGCAATTCTCACATAGAAACTTCATTGGGAGGTTTGAAATGTTTTTTACATTTGCATCACCATTGTTTTGAAAATCTTGATGAAAGTGGCAATTTTAGGCCCTTTTTAGACCTACAGTGCATTCGGAAAGTATTCAGACCCCTTCCCTTTTTCCACATTTTGTTATGTTACAGCCTTATTCTAAAATTGATAAAATAATTTTTTCCCTCATCAATCTACACACAATACCCCATAATGACAATGTGAAAACAGGTTTTTAGAAATTTTGGCAAATTCATTAAAAATAAAAACCATAAATACCTTATTTACATAAGTATTCAGACCCTTTTCTATGAGACTCAAAATGTTGCTCAGGTGCATCCTGTTTCCATTTATCATCCTGGAGATATTCCAGAAGGACAACCATCTCTGCAGCACTCCACCAATCAGGCCTTTATGGTAGAGTGGCCAGACGGAAGACACTCCTCAGTAAAAGGCACATGGCAGCCCGCTTGGAGTTTGCCAAAAGGCACTGAAAGGACTCTCAGACCATGAGAAATAAGATTCTCTGGTCTGATGAAACCAAGATTGAACTCTTTGGCCTGAATGCCAAGCGTCACGTCTGGAGGAAACCTGGCACCATCCCTACGGTGAAGCATGGTGGCGGCAGCATCATGCTGTGGGGATGTTTTTCAGCGGCAGGGACTGGGAGACTAGTCAGGATCGAGGGAAAGATGACCGGAGCAAAGTACAGAGAGATCCTTGATGAAAACCTGCTCCAGAGCACTCAGGACTTCGGACTGGGGCGAAGGTTCACCTTCCAACAGGACAACGACCCTAAGCACACAGCCAAGACAACGCAGGAGTAGCTTCGGGACAAGTCTCTGAATGTCCTTGAGTGGCCCAGCCAGAGCCCAGACTTGAACCCGATTTAACATCTCTGGAGAGACCTGAAAATAGCTGTGCAGCAACACTCCCAATCCAACCTGACAGAGCTCGAGAGGATCTGCAGAGAAGAATGGGAGAAACTCCCCAAATACAGGTGTGCCAAGCTTGTAGCATCATACTCAAGGCTGTAATCGCTGCCAAAGGTGCTTCAACAAAGTACTGAGTAAAGGGTCTGAAAACGTATGTAAATGTGATATTTCCGTTTTTTATTGTTAATACATTTGCAAACATTTCTAAAAAACGTTATTTTCTTTGTCATTAATGGGTCTTGTGTGTAGATTGATGAGGGAAAAAACAATTTAATCTTGTTTAGAATAAGGATGTAACAAAATGTGGAAAAAGTCAAGGGTCTGAATACTTTCCAAATGCACTGCATACATGCCTCCTGTAAGACCCTATGATCTGTGAACCGTACATGATACAAACAACATCTTGGTGTCATTATACATTATACTAGTGTGCTCTAACTTATGGAGTACATCTAGATTCGGAAATACAAATGTTCACATTAATTTATTCAATGTAAAAAATATTAATATAAATACAGTACCAGTCAAAAGTTTGGACACACCTACTAATTCAAGGGTTTTTCTTTATTTTTACTATTTTCTACATTGTAGAATAATAGTGAAGACATCAAAACCATGAAATAATACATATGGAATCATGTAGTAAACAAAAAAGTGTTAAACAAATCAAAATATATTTTATATTTGAGATTCTTCAAATAGCCACCCTTTGCCTTGATGACAGCTTTGCACACTCTTGGCATTCTTGCAACCAGCTTCACCTGGAATGCTTTTCCAACAGTCTTGAAGGAGTTCCCACATATGCTGAGCACTTGTTGGCTGCTTTTCCTTCACTCTGCCGTCCGACTCATCCCAAACCAACTCAATTGGGTTGAGGTCAGGGGATTGTGGAGGCCAGCTCATCTGATGCAGCATTCCATCACTCTCCTTCTTGGTCAAATAGCCCTTACACAGCCTGGAGGTGTGTTGGGTCATTGTCCTGTTGATAAACAAATGATAGTCCCACTAAGCCCAAACCAGATGGGATGGCATATCGCTGCAGAATGCAGTGGTAGCCATGCTGGTTAAGTGTGCCTTGAATTCTAAATAAATCAGACAGTGTCACCAGCAAAGCACCCCCACATCATAACAACTCCTCCTCCATGCTTTTCGGTGGGAACTACACATGCAGAGATCATCCGTTCACCCACACCGCGTCTCACAAAGACACGGCGGTTTGAACCAAAAATCTCCAATTTGGACTCCAGACCAAAGGACACATTTCCACCTGTCTAATGTCCATTGCTTGTGTTTATTGGCCCAAGCAGGCCTCTTCGTCTTATTGGTGTTCTTTAGTAGTGGTTTCTTTGCAGCAATTCGACCATGAAGGCCTGATTCACACAGTCCCCTCTGAACGGTTGATGTTGAGATGTGTCTGTGACTTGAACTCTGTGAAGCATTTATTTGGGCTGCAATTTCTGAGGCTGGTAACTCTAATGAACTTATCCTCTGCAGCAGAGGTAACTCTGGGTCTTCCTGTGGCGGTCCTCATGAGAGCCAGTTTCATCATAGCGCTTGATGGTTTTTGCGACTGCACTTGAAGAAATTTAAAAGTTCTTGAAATGTTCCGTATTGACTGACCTTCATATCTTAAAGTAATGATGGACTGTCGTTTCTCTTTGCTTATTTGAGCTGTTCTTGCCATAATTCACTGTTCACTCAAACAGTAACAATAGGGCTATCTTCTGTATACCCCCACTACCTTGTCACAACACAACTGATTAGCTCAAATGCATTATGAAGGAATTAAATTCCACAAATTAACTTTTAACAAGGGACACCTGTTAATTGCATTCTAGGTGACTACCTCATGAAGCTGGTTGAGATAATGCCAAGAGTGTGCAAAGCTGTCATCAAGGCAAAGGGTGGCTATTTTGAAATATAAAATATATTTTGATTTGTTTAACTATTTTTTTTGGTTACTACATGATTCCATATGTGTTATTTCATAGTTGTGATGTCTTCAGTATTATTCTACAATGCAAAAAATAGTAAAAATTAAGAAAAACCCTTGAATGAGTAGGTGTGTCCAAACCTTTGACTGGTAGTGTATCTAAAAACTATCCTTTTTGATTTTGTTCATTTTAAGACATATTGTTTGGAACAAACAATATACTCTACAGTACATCACATTTCCAGAGTGGAGTCTCTGCTTTTATGAACACCACCAACACAGGGAATGCTGGTGATTTGCTGAATGTGCGATCCTAAAGGAGGGCTGTGATTGGTTAATGACCTACAATGTCAATTTATATGTATAAAATGGATCATATCATTAAAAGTACCAGAGAGCCCACCCTTTAAATGTGATGTGTTTGAAGAGTATTTTTCCAAACAATAAGCAAAATAAAAAAGCGTAGTTTTTAGATATTTATATTAAATATTTTTCATGTTCACTAAATTCATGTGAACATTTTTATTTCAGAATCTAGACATACTCCATATGTTAGAGCACATTATAAGGAGTATAATGACACCAAGATGTTGTCTGTATCATGTACGATTCACAGATCATAGGGTCTTACAGGAGGCATCTATAGGTCTAGAAATAACCACTTTCATCATGATTTTCTAAAATATGGTTTGTGATCAAACTGAAGTGTCCTATGTGAGAATTGCCAGAACAATCTGAGATACCCAGAATATTTTCCGCTGGTGTGGAATCGCCCAGCAGAATGATGGCCAGGTGTAGTTGTCACCTGATGGTACTAGGGCATATAAATCCTATGATTCACTCCACAATACACACCTCCATCCCAGGCCACATCCCATTACCTCACCACATACATTCAGTCATCTCTGCATATCTGCACTGTACATGTTCACTCAAACAGTAACATACAGGTTCATCTCGGCAACCCAAACCCAATCTTGTGTGCTGTTGGCCAGCTACTCGATTTCAACATTTCAAAATGAGAGTCATGAGAGACTACATACAGGTGTACCCTCCCTGTACAGTTCTGCTAACCGGAGAGTAAGTTTCCCCTTTATCACCCCATGTTCAGTATTTGGGAAGGCTTTAATTAAAATGGACCACCTCTCACCTCAGAGTCCGTAGTGTTAATAGCATCCTCAGCCAGAGAGCTGTGCAGCAGCAGTCATGATTATAGCAGTAATCATTCAGCAGCTGCTGTGAGAACATAACAGCAGATCCAATCTCCTGATAACAGTCAGAGGGGGAGAGAAGGAAAGAGAGAGAGGGGGGGAGAGAGATGAACAAAAAACCGTTGTAAATACAACCCATATTTATGTTTATTTATTTTCCCTTTTGTACTTTAACTATTTGCACATCGTTACAACACTGTACATAGCCATAATATGATATTTGAAATGTCTCTATTCCTTTAACTTTTGTGAGTGTAACGTTTACTGTACATTTCTGATGGTTTATTTCACTTTTGTTTATTATCTATTTCACTTGCCTTGGCAATGTAAACACATGTTTCCCATGCCAATAAAGCCCTTTGAATTGAATTGACAAATAAAATGTGATTTGATTTGAGAGAGAGGAGTGGGAGAGAGAGAGACCCTGGCTCTGACCGTTCTGTAATATAACTATTTGCTGTCATTAATACTGCCTGGATAGGTTTGCTGCACAGTGTGACTTAGAGCTGCAGATCTAGCTAATGTCAGGCTGAGGGTGAAGGAGAGTGTGACCATAGAGGAATAATATAAGTAAGAAGTTGAGAGTAGTGCAATTTATCTCTCTGTGGTAGCGAGCTGCTGTAAGCCCTGTTGGAGACTAGAGCAGAGGGGTGATGATGCAGGAGAAATGGCCAGGCATGGTCTTGTTGTCTGGGCCTTTGATATGCCAACCTGTAGGTCAGCTGCAGGCCAGGGCATTGCTGTTTACTGGTGGCTGGTTGTACAGTACTACATCATGGTTATGTCCCAAATGGCACCCTATTCCCTACATAGTGCACTACTTTTGACCAGAGTCCTGATCAAAAGTATTGCACTATATATGGAATAGGGTTTCCTGAAGCCCTGTGATCTCTCATCTCTCTCTGCGTCACACAATCCAGACCCACATCAGGGGACAGGACTGGGCTCCGTGTGAAATGGATGCTGTTTTTTAGATCGCCTCAGCGTGGTTTGCCTCCATCACACACTATATTACTTTAAGACATGAAGGTCAGTCAATACGGAACATTTCAAGAACTTTTAAAGTTTCTTCAAGTGCAGTCGCAAAAACCGTCAAACGCTATGATGAAACTGTCTCTCATGAGGACAACCACAGGAATGGAAGACCCAGAGTTACCTCTGCTGCAGAGGAGAAGTTCATTAGAGTTACCAGCCTCAGAAATTGCAGCCCAAATAAATGCTTCACAGAATTCAAATAACAGACACATCTCAACATCAACTGTTCAGAGGGGACTGTGTGAACCAGGCCTTCATGGTTGAATTGCTGCAAAGAAACCACTACTAAAGAACACCAATAAGAAGAAGAGACCTGCTTGGGCCAAGAAACAATAGCAATGGACATTAGACCCGTGGAAATGTGTCCTTTGGTCTGGAGTCCAAATTGGAGATTTTTGGTTCCGACCTCCGTGTCTCTGTGAGACGCGGTGTGGGTGAACGGATGATCTCCGCATGTGTATTTCCCACCGTAAAGCATGGAGGAGGAGGTGTTATGGTGTGGGGGTGCTTTGCTGGTGACACTGTCTGTGATTTATTTAGAATTCAAGGCACACTTAACCAGCATGGCTACCACCGCATTCTGCAGTGATATGCCATCCCATCTGGTTTGGGCTTAGTCCCACTATCATTTGTTTTTCAACAGTACCACAAAAGCACTCTAATAATTAATCTATTGCAGTTTTCAAACATAATCACATTAATCACTGACAATACATCACAATAGTGTCAACTTGCATGTGTTGGTTTGTTAGTGACCAATAATCGTAGAGATACACTTTCTGGTCTGTCAACCGGTATGATGGTGTGGTCGGAAGCTGTGGGACTAATGATATCATCCCATGTGTTACTTTATTTAACTGGATTGTTATGGAACAGGGATTGGAACCGGTTCAGGGAACAGAACAGAAAACTGGAAAATGAATACATTTTTCAAGGAACAGAAACGGAACCTGGAACGAAAGTGATCCATACTGTTCAAAAACGGAACCGTTATTTTAAAAGCATGGGTTAATAACATTCCAGGTATTGTTTTTCTAGTCGCACAACAAAACACATATGCGAAGCCCTCACTCTGTCACTCAGAAACGTATTCCAGTGTCTGCCTGCAAGCTGGATATCTTAACCTTGCCTGTGCATGTTTAGGCTACCTGCCCCTCCCACCTCCGAAGCATAGGCTACTGTACTGACATTACAAGCTTGATTCAGAAGATAGGGAGAGAGATTTTTAATTAGCTAGATAAGAATGGATTAACTTTTTCAATGATAGTTAAGGATACTATTGGCCTAGTTATCACATTTCACGTTGGATTTATTAACTACAAAAAGGTAAGAAGTGTTTTTAATGCTGGTGCCGCTCTGCACACACAAGCTTGTTAGCTAGCTAGCTCAAAGGACATTCAAAGTTCATAGAAGCCGCTCCACCTAGGTATAATTCTGTGGACCTAATTCATATAATGCATGTCATAACAAGATGCCCAGCACTTCAAGCCTACTCCTCAACCCTCTCTCTCCCCACCCGCAACATTTCTGTCGCATCTTGCGCCATAGGCTACACTTGTCTGTCCATGATGCATGTAAACAACTAGTTTGCCTACTCTATCTGCACTGATGGCGAACTAATTGAATGAGCTAAATGTAAAAAACTGTTGATTTCACAGGTGAAAAAATAACAATATAAACCAGTACCTTTTTTGGGGTCGAACCAGTTCAGAACTTTATTTTGCTGGTGGGAACTAAACATTTTTTAAAGTTATTCTGTTCAGAATGAACCGATTGGAAAATTATGTTATGTGATTGATGAGGATGCTGAGTTACTATACTGTAGATCCTCATTATCTAGGGTTGTGATTGAAGTGTTGCTAAATGTGTATGTACAGAAGAGCCTCATTTATCTCATTTATAGATTTTGAAAGTTTTCTGGTGTCATCCCTTTCCTTCAGAGATGATCTGTTATGTGTTTTAATAAGCCAAGCAGTTAAACGAGAGACTGTTGAAAGATTGATCCATCAATACAATATTGGGATCAATACTGATCAATATCATTGCCTCACCATGGTGGATCAGTGTTATTGGTATCTGTGAAATATGCTAATCTGGTGTGTGTGTGTGTTCTTCATATTGCCATCAAATGAGGTATTTTTACAATGATGAAATACGTCCACCCATGCCTGTGCCTTGAGAGGGTTTCCCGTACTAAACTCTGAGTGGTTTTGTCTTCCCTGCCTTTTCTATTAGTACTTTCTTGTCTGAGAAAACCGAGATACTATGACAAAGCCATCTGAGCCCCCTTCCAATAACAAGCACCTAATGGTCCATGAGAATGCTGCCCATTGGAATCTGTTGTTCCGTTGACATGGCAATGGACAGGAAAGGGAGTCTTGTCTTGTAAGGTACTATAACTATGTGGGGCTGTGGGTGAAAGGACTTGTGAAGAGCAGGAATGATGAAAGGAAGGAATTACAAATGATGGTGATGATTACTGAGCTGATGAGAAGAACAAGGCCTACTCTCCTCTCGTTGTTACTCAGCTACTCCCAGGGGTCAAGAGTAGGTTCACAGTTAATGAGGTTCTGGACCTTGCTTAATGGAGACTCATCAGAATTCAAATGTGTGTTTGAGAGAGGAAAAATAAAAAGAACGACAGAACACAATTTTTCCTTTGATGGTTCAAATCAAATCAAATCACATTTTATTGGCCACATGCGCCGAATACAACAGGTGCAGACATTACAGTGAAATGCTTACTTACAGCCCTTAACCAACAGTGCATTTATTTTAAATAAAAAAGTAGAATAAAACAACAAAAAAGTGTTTTTGAGCAGAAGTAGTAAAATAAAATAACAGTAGGGAGGCTATATATACAGGGGGGTACCGGTGCAGAGTCAATGTGCGGGGGCACCGGCTAGTTGAGGTAGTTGAAGTAATATGTACATGTGGGTAGAGTTAAAGTGACTATGCATAAATAATTAACAGAGTAGCAGCAGCGTAAAAAGATGGGGTGGGGGGGCAGTGCAAATAGTCTGGGTAGCCATGATTAGCTATTCAGGAGTCTTATGGCTTGGGGGTAGAAGCTGTTGAGAAGTCTTTTGGACCTAAACTTGGCACTCCGGTACCGCTTGCCGTGCGGTAGCAGAGAGAACAGTCTATGACTAGGGTGGCTGGAGACTTTTGAGGGCCTTCCTCTGACACCGCCTGGTATAGAGGTCCTGGATGGCAGGAAGCTTGGCCCCAGTGATGTACTGGGCCGTACGCACTACCCTCTGTAGTGCCTTGCGGTCAGAGGCCAAGCAGTTGCCATACCGGGCGGTGATGCAACCAGTCAGGATGCTCTCGATGGTGCAGCTGTAGACTTTTTTTGAGGATCTGAGACCCATGCCAAATCTTTTCAGTCTCCTGAGGGGGAATAGGCTTTGTCGTGCCCTTTTCACAACTGTCTTGGTGTGTTTGGACCATGATTGTTCGTTGGTGATGTGCACACCAAGGAACTTGAAGCTCTCAACCTGTTCCAATACAGCCCCGTCGATGAGAATGGGGGCGTGCTCAGTCCTCTTTTTTTTCCTGTAGTCCACAATCATCTCCTTTGTCTTGGTCTGTTTTTTTTTCTTGGTCTTGTCTTTGGTTTGGTCTGTGTATGTGCTTCCAGTTGTGTTTGCATCATTATGTGTCTCTCTGGCCTGTCAAATCTATAGAAAACCCATTGTCTGTGAAAAACAACCCTCAAAATCACTTGGCTTTGGCTTTCAGAACTGCGCTTTCTCCGTTCTGCTAGAAGTAAAAGAGAAAAAGAGAATTTGGTGTGAACTTTCCTAGCTGTGCCCTCTGGCTTTTTCAATCCCTACAGCTCCTCCCGGCTTACATGGCTTTACGTTCCATAAGCGGCTGAGTGGGAATCGCAGAGCAAGCTTTCCCCGACACTGAGACGGAGCTGATGGGGATGAGTAGAGTAGAGGACACAGTAGCGTCCTTGAAAATCAGACCAATTCAGCTTTTAGTCAGAGCTTTGTCTCGCTACTCTGTAAATACAGGACTGTTGAGAATCAGCTTCTTGGCAGGGACTATGTACAAAATAAATACACAGTAAAACACAAAGAAGACATTGGATACTGCTCAGTTGAGACTTTATAAAAAAAACAGAAACATAGTGTTTATTAAAGTGGCACTCCACAATATAACACCAATTGAAAATATATATTTTAGATTAAAAACCAACATTGAAGAGCACCCAGGAAGAGTTTTGAGACACTATAAACATCCATGATACAATATCATAAGCTTTCATTGTCAGCAGGACTCAAACCTGCACGGGAAGTTCCCAATAGAATTATAGTCCATCCCCTTAACCACTCAGCCACAACAACCTAATAGTGTTGACACACAAACAGTGCCCTATCGCTGACTCTTATCATTGAGTTTTCAGAAGCAGCATGAAGTGGGTACAATGCAGGGTCTCTGTGTGTGTGTCTGTTATTGTTAGGGTTCAACAGTTTGTATTCAGAATGACTGATGGAAAGATGTGTTTTGTTTGACTGTATCAGAGTGCCAGTTTGTATGTGACCACGCAGCTTGCTTTGTTTGCTATTGTATGCTCAGCAGAGCAGTACAGTGTGATGTTGAGTGGCTCTCTGACCTCTGGTGCTGTTGACACACACACACACACACACACACACACACACTGAAAATATCCGATACTCAAAGAGAGAAAGGAGGGCGGTTCCCCAGTCTGGTAGCAGTAATCACATGGCCCTGGCCAAAAACCAACAACACAATGATAACACCACTGTTTGCCAAAAAGTGTGATCGGGGGTATAGCTCAGCGGTAGAGCAATTGACTGCAGATCAATAGGTCCCTGGTTCAAATCCGGGTGCCCCCTCATTTTCTCTCAGATTTCTGTAGTAGTCAAACGCCACAATACAATTGCTTCACAATTGCAATTTGATGATATTTTCTCTGTCGCTAATCACTTATTAGATCAGATGACGCTGCGATTTCAGTCAGTCAGCGAACAGCACCAGTGAGAACTGAGATGTTTGACAAATTATTGCTCTCCCCTTCCACCTGGGTCATCACCTGTGAGGGATCCCTCCCTCTTCCTCTCCAGCTGTCAAGGAGCGATTGCTTCTGCCTTTCAAACCAAGACGTTTTTCAGCCAACTTTAGCATCCGGTCAAATTTGGCCAACTTTTCTTTATATATTAAGGGTATTGCCGGCGAAAAATTTCCGCCAACCGACCTAGTCATGATTGTGGTAAAGTTCTGCCTGGCTTAGTATGAAATGTGACCGTAATGCTGAGGCAACTCCAAAAGCCCGCGGAGGTTGTGTAGTATGAACACGAGACTCACATGCTTTTGAAAATATAGATTGTCATTATTTTCTATCGGTATCATGATGAAGATACTCTCAATGTAAGACCCTAGGCCTGCTCCCTAACAAAGCGGAGTGAGGGTAGGAAAGACATAAAACGTGGATCAAAAAAGCATGGGCTTGCCTTGGGCTCTGTTTCAAAATATGAAAGCGATTCCAAACGTTGCCGTATTTTATTCTGTTATATTTCATTGTATAGACTACTATAAAAGATGTGTGTTGACTGTGATCAGGGTAGCCTTGTCTGTTTAATGAACAAAATAACTATTGATTTCATGTAGCCTATAGGCTGCACAAAAACCCACATCTGACACTTACTGCCACTCCTAAAGTTGCCGGCATGTGCACGGGAGATAATTATCTGGTATAAATGGGACTGTATGAATTGAATTTAAAAAAACACTGCCAGATATTTTTACAGGCAACCTACCATAAAGTCTGTCTGTAAAGGGTACAAGTCTCATCTCTCAAACTCTTCTCCCTGTATTTCAAGGATCACTGTAGAGAAATCACTCTACCTCGGCTTCCATCCATGATATTGTCCTTATTGAGTATTCTCCCCTACATGTTTAATTTAACATGATTACTCCACTTTTGAATTCTTCACTCATCCACAGGGGACTTGTTCCCACCTTCAGATCTTTCTCTCCAATCTCAGAGAAATTGTTCCCGCTCAGATCTTGTGTCCAATCTTTGAGCAATTCCTCCTCTCGCTGAGCCTAAGTGTGGGTGTGAGAGCTTGCGTCCCAAATCGTACTCTATTCCCTTTATATAGTGCCATTTGGGATACACACAGAGACAGCAATGATAGTTAAGGGAGGACTTTTATCACTCGCCCAGGTTGGTAATTGGACGTTTTCGATGGTGTTGTGAAGCCATGCAGTAAGAGGAGTCGAAGGAGAGAGCCAGCCTTCATCATCCAGATGGGATAATTAAAGTGAATTAACAGACCAAACATGCAGAGAACCCCTGTGGATCAGAACACCCTCTGTATGGCATTTAACAAAGCAGACCTGCATCATCTCATCCAGTACTGCTGGGGAGATGGGGAGAGCACCAGAATTAACTTGAATTTGACATCAATGAATGATGTACGTGAAAGTCATTGTACGCGCTTATCTCGACTCTGAATCGGCCCATAAGAGAGAGAAATATGAATATGACTACATTGGTATGTTAAATGGGCAGGCATGTTATTTTCCTGATGGAGGTGGTGAGCAGGCGTTTGACAAGGCGCCCGGCTGGAAGCGATGTGTCTACCAGCTGTGCTCTGCACTGCAGCACTGATGAAATCCACTCTGTGGGCTATTGATCTGGCCTGCGGTTTGATTGATGCTGTCTTTAAAAATTCATTAGGTTGAGGCATGGGGGAGCTGCAGGGCAGCGGGTGATCCTGTAGGGCACATTTGTCTATGTTTACAGAACCACCAGTATTCACTCAGCAGCAGGAAAATAGCGTTGTTGTGTTGCTCTGTACCACACACACACTTCACGTAACTTTTACATACGTGCACCACACACACACACACACACACACACACACAGACATTAGATGTGATTTTAAATCCCTGTAGTTTTGAAGTGCATATGTTGCGCTATGCCCTTATCTTTGTGAAGTGCTTGGTGTGACTATGTGTGCTATTGATCCCTGCATGTCCCTAGAGCTCTGCACTGCTTATACCTGCACCCATAAATCACATGACGACTACAGGACGACGACCCCGGGGATTCACTCTCATCGACCCCTACATCCATTTAAACGCGTGGGGACGGCTATACTACAGCGTCTGGTCAAAGGTAGTGCACTATGTAGGTTGCCATTTGGGATGCAGCCCACATGTCAGAGTGAGACCACAGAGGAGCAGGTAGCACACAAAGAGTTAATGATCGTCAGAATAGAGCAAGTCCCCCCTCATAGGGAACACAGCAGGGTTGATGAGAGGTGCCGTTTACTATTAAGACACGCTGTTAATTAAGACTGCATGCTTCAATTTGCTGGGAAGTGCTTAAAGGACAGACAGGGGAGAAGCCTGGGGTTAATGTTCTACTCAGGGTTAGAGGGAGAGACGGGCCTGTATGGCAGGGGAGGGAGAGGGGGAGAGATAGGGAGGGAGGTGGGAGAGAATACTTGCCTATAGTCAGAATGCTGCAGAGGGAAGCCTTGACTTGCACATGAAACTCTGCCTACCTCGATGTTGGCTGTTTGAAACAGGGAAATTAGAATTTGGGTATTGCTGTGCTCCTGCCTCAGCCCTGGATCTCGCCCACTCTCTACGGTTGCAGAGTGGGAAGAGTTCACACACACACACACACACACACACACACACACACACCGCTCCACTCCAGCACTCGCTAGCTTGTGTGCGTGCATGACTCCAGTTGGATTGTGTGTGGGGGAGTGCATTTACAGTGCCTTGTAAAAGTTGTCATCCCCCTTGGCATTTTTCCTATTTAGTTGCATTACAACCTGTAATTTAAATGGAATTTTTATTTTTATTTAATGTAATGGACATACACAAAATAGTCCAAATTGGTGAAATGAAATGTAAAAAAAAAACTTGTTTCAAGAAATTGTAAAAAATAAATAACGGAAAAGTGGTGCGTGCATATGTATTCACCCCCTTTGCTATGAAGCCCCTAAATAAGATCTGGCGCAACCAATTACCTTCAGAAGTCACATAATTAGTTAAATAAAGTCCACCTGTATGCAATGTAAGTGTCACATGATCTCAGTATATATACACCTGTTCTGAAAGGCCCCAGAGTCTGCAACACCACTAAGCAAGGGGCACCACCAATCAAGCGGCACCATGAAGACCAAGGAGCTCTCCAAACAGGTCAGGGACAACGTTGTGGAGAAGTACAGATCAGGGTTGGGTTATAAAAAAATATCAGAAACTTTGAACATCCCACGGAGCACCATTAAATCCATTTTTAAAAAATGGAAAGAATATGGCACCACAACAAACCTGCCAAGAGAGGGCCGCCCACCAAAACACACGGACCAGGCAAGGAGGGCATTAATAAGAGAGGCAACAAAGAGACCAAAGATAACCCTGAAGGATTTGCAAAGCTCCACAGCGGAGATTGGAGTATCTGTCCATACGATCACTTTAAGTCGTACATTCCACAGAGCTGGGCTTTACGGAAGAGTGGCCAGAAAAAAGCCATTGCTTAAAGAAAAAAATAAGCAAACACGTTTGGTGTTTGCCAAAAGGCATGTGGGAGACTCCCCAAACATACGGAAGAAGGTACTCTGGTCAGATTAGACTAAAATTGAGCTTTTTAGCCATCAAGGAAAACACTATGTCTGGCGCAAACCCAACACCTCTCATCACCCCGAGAACACCGTCCCCACAGTGAAGCATGGTGGTGGCAGCATCATGCTGTGGGGATGTTTTTCATCGGCAGGGACTGGGAAACTGGTCAGAATTGAAGGAATGATGGATGGCGCTAAATACAGGGAAATACTTGAGGGAAACCTGTTTCAGTCTTCCAGAGATTTGAGACTGGGACGGAGGTTCACCTTCCAGCAGGACAATGACCCTAAGCATACTGCTAAAGCAACACGCGAGTGGTTTAAGGGGAAACATTTAAATGTCTTGGAATGGCCTAGTCAAAGCCCAGACCTCAATCCAATTGAGAATCTGTGGTATGACTTAAAGATTGCTGTACACCAGCGGAACCCATCCAACTTGAAGGAGCTGGAGCAGTTTTGCCTTGAAGAATGGGCAATAATCCCAGTGGCTAGATGTGCCAAGTTTATAGGGACATAACCCCAAGAGAGTTGCAGCTGTAATTGCTGCAAAAGGTGGCTCAAAGTATTGACAAGGTATTGACTTTGGGGGGGTGAATAGTTATGCACGCTCAAGTTTTCTGTTTTTTTTTTGTCTTATTTCTTGTTTCACAATAAAAAATATTTTGCATCTTCAAAGTGGTAGGCATGTTGTGTAAATGAAATTATACAACCCCCCCCCAAAAAAAAATCAATTTTAATTCCAGGTTGTAAGGCAACACAATTGCCAAGGGGGGTGAATACTTTCGCAAGCCACTGTACACCATGTGTGTAAGAAGGGAGTGGTTCATGCCTAGCGTAGACTGCATGTGTATGAAAATGGGCCCCTGGCTTTCTAATTACCATATTATTTTCATCACTGGATTCAATAGAAAAATGGCACCTCTGGCTGTATGCAGCAGGTTACATAACACAGTCATGTGAAAACCTGGCAAAGTATTTACTTCTTCCTTGGAATTTGCGTCACATCCCAGATATTCCTAAAGGAAACATTTCAAAATGCTGTTTTTTCACCTGCGTAGGTAAACAAAGATATAGGGATGGCTTGTGTGTTTGTGGAGAGGTCCGTCAGCCAGTGAGTCAGCAAGCCATCCAGCCAGTCAGTGATAGCCTTTTGGAATAATGAGTCCCCATTGTTCTGAAGCCTAATACTGTTTTTTTGTTTTATCAGTTTGGTACTATTTTCACAAGTATGTGGTACATTTTCACAACTCTTAGTACAAAACTCCAAACTGGTCACATTTTTTACGCAGCCAGTCTTTCATTCAAAACCTGTCATTGTGCATTCATTTGGATTGTAAAAAATGTTCACCACACAACCATTGATTCAAAATATACGTTTACAGTTAATCCAATAGCAAACAATGCAAGATACGCGTTTCAAATCGCAAAGAAGTGCTGAAAGTAATATGCTACAGTACTGTAAATTATAGTAGATTACAGTTTTCACATTAGGCAATACACTTACATTACCCAACAAAATTGACAGCAAATCTATAATTTCCATAATATCTATCCAAAGTGTAATCAAAGGTGTGTAATCAAAGGTGTGATCAATGAAGATCATTCATGCAAAAAAAACATTTTCTTTTTTAGATTGAATTGCAACATAGGTGAACTGTCTGTAATCAAATGTAAGAAATTAAATGAAACAAATTAAATGAATTAAAATAAAACAATGTTTATTATGCATTAACTTGCATCAAGCCTGTCTTGAGCATTTGGCCATAAATTCTCAACTACATCACAGTGAATGTCCTCATTGTTCATGCACCATGGGAAAAACCTTTTGGCATGACGAATCCAAGCTTGACATTGGTCTGCATTGATGTCATCGCATGCCTCATCCATGGCCAGAAGGAGGGTGGCACACTCATGGGATGGCGATCGTACACCTGCCACCTCCATGCTGAAAAAAAAATCTACAATAGGGTTGAAGAAAGGAGAGTATGGGGGCAAGTATAGTGTCACGAATCAGGGATGGGCCCGAAACCATGCCTGAACCACCTATGCAGGGTGGAATCACGCCATCTTCAAAGATCGCTGCGCACATGGAGATGTTTCCCCCACGTTGTGCAGGCACTTGGACGGTCACCCATTGACCGATGAGGTTCCACCCACGGCGCCAAGTTTTGGCCAGGTTGAAACACGCTTCATCAACAAAGATACACTTGTGATGGTTCACAGCAGTGTCAAGCACCATCACTCTTTCAAAATATATTTTGGTTAGTTATTTTTTACAATATATTTCCAATATGATATTGTGTAGTAGCATGTGCATCAAATAGTACCAGTATACAGTGCATTCGGAAAGTATTCAGACCCCTTCACTTTTTCCACATTTTGTTTTACGTTACAGCCTTATTCTAAAATTGATTAAATACAATTTTCCCTCATCAATCTACACACAATAACCCATAATGACAAAGCGAAAACAGGTTTTTAGAAATATCTTATTTACATAAGTATTCAGACCCTTTGCTATGTACTCGAAATTGAGCTCAGGTGCATACTTTTTCCATTGATCATCCTTGAGATGTTTTTACAACTTGATTGGAGTCCACTTGTGGTAAATTCAATTGATTGTACATGATTTGGAAAGGCACACACCTGTCTAAATAAGGTCCCACAGTTGACAGTGCATATCAGAGCAAAAACCAAGCCATGAGGTCGAAGGAATTGTCCGTAGAGCTCCGAGACAGGATTGTTTCGAGGAATAGATCTGGGGAAGGGTACTAAAAAATGTCTGCAGCATTGAAGGTCCCCAAGAACACAGTGGCCTCCATCATTCTTAAATGGAAGAAGTTTGGAACCACCAAGATTCTTCCTAGAGCTAGCCGCCCGGCCAAACTGAGCAATCGGGGGAGAAGGGCCTTGGTCTGGGAGGGGACCAAGAACCCGATGGTCACTCTGACAGAGCTCCAGAGTTCCTCTGTGGAGATGGGAGAACATTCCAGAAGGACAACCATCTCTGCAGCACTCCACCAATCAGGCCTTTATGGTAGAGTGGCCAGACGGAAACTACTCCTAAGTAAAAGGCACATGACAGCCCGCTTGGAGTTTGCCACAAGGCACCTAAAGGACTCTCAGACCATGAGAAACATGATTATCTGGTCTGATGAAACCAAGATTGAACTCTTTGGCCTGAATGCCAAGCGTCACGTCTGGAGGAAACCTGGCACCATCCCTACAGTGAAGCATGGTGGTGGCAGCATCATGCTGTGGGGATGTTTTTCAGTGGCAGGGACTGGGAGACTAGTCAGGATTGAGGGAAAGATGAATGGAGCAAAGTACAGAGAGATCCTTGATGAAAACCTACTCCAGAGCGCTCAGGACCTCAGACTGGGGCGAAGTTTCACCTTCCAACAGGAAAATGACCCTAAGCACACAGCCAAGACAACGCAGGAGTGGCTTCTGGACAAGTCTCTGAATGTCCTTGAGAGGCCCAGCCAGAGCCCGGACTTGAACCCGATCGAACATCTCTGGAGAGACCTGAAAATAGCTGTGCAGCAAAGCTCCCCATCCAACCTGACAGAGCTTGAGATGATCTGCAGAGAAGAATGGGAGAAACTCCCCAAATACAGGTGTGCCAATTTAATCCATTTTAGAGTAAGGCTGTAACGTAACAAAATGTGGAAAAAGTCAAGGGGTCTGAATACTTTCCAAATGCACTGTATAGTGCTGTACCTGAACATACTCGGCGCGCAGTTGTTTCACCTGGTCGTTGTTTCTCTCAAAAGGCACCAGGTGAATGTGTTTCATAGATACCTGGTGCCTCTTCAGAAGGCAGGCAGATGGATGCCACAAAGTTCTCCTGAATGGCCTGATTTATTTCAGAAAGCCGTTTGTCTTTCCTGGCCCTCACCATTTCCACCGCTGTCCACTCCTGCTGGTCGGTCAGCACACGACCACCACCATGGGGTTTTCTATCAATTCTGAGGGTAGAACAGAGTATACTGTTACTAGATCATACTGTAAGAATACTGTAACATGTTTGGTGAATTTACATGCATTACAATATGTAATTTACTGTAAATGTAATGGTACAGCATAGTGCATATCCTGCAGACTTACCAGTTTTCTTGGCGAAATGTTCTCATGATCGAATTGACATTGTCAACTACACAACAGTTCCCTGCCGTCTGCTTCCCTCTCTCTGACGTCCACCTCTTTGACGGGGCCCATGCCTACCTCTTTGATGGGGCCCAAACCCACCTCTCTGACGGGCCCCTTGTCCATGAGCTCTTTGATTTCTTCCTCTCCCTTGCTGTCTATCCTGATTCATGTTGAAAGAAATTGGAAGTATTCACACATAGGGCTGTGGCGGTCACAAAATTTCGTCAGCCGGTGATTGTCAAGCAAATAACTGTCAGTCTCACGGTAATTGACAAACACATTTAGCATCTCCTGGCTTCCACACATAGCCTACAAGCCACTGATGCAGACCTTTGGAACATCTACATTTAAAAAAGTCTAATAAATCCATGTAATATAGCCTACACTATCACAATAAATCCATAATTTATCGTAAACAGGTCTAAATAAACATGATATGAAGAAAATGTAGTCTACTTCAGAAGAACAGAATAGCATACTCTGAGTTGTCCTTATGTTAGGTCCTGATCTGGCTATTCCATATGGCTGTGGGCTACACTAGTTCATTTAGCAGACAAGATTTGGTTAGAATTCCGTGGCATTATTTTATAGTATGAAGAATACAATTGAACAAAGCTGAATAAAATAGAAAGGATATTTTCTCCAAACGATTTGAGGGAGTGCGCACATGCGGCTATTCTGTGTTGAGCGGTAAACAAAGAAATAGGTACTCCTATATGCTTAATTTAGAGTTATTAATGTAACTTTAGTTGTTCTACAAACGTTGGGCTATATGTTTTGATTTTTAATACATTGTAAGGCTGCATGATGCGACTCTAATGATGATTTGAAAAAAGTCGCTTGAAAGGCATGAGCTCTGCTTTTTTTTTGTGCAGGCTGTACACACTTCGTCAGTCTCGCATTCACAATTTGAGAAGCACGTGATAATGCCTCGAATTTCCCGGCGGCATCATCTTTGTGTGGCCATAATGCGCCCCCCAAAAAATCCATGCCTTTTGCAGCCCTTCTCCCTAAGTGCTGCCTGCTCTGCACCTCTCACTCACACTGCTCTCCATCACGTGATCGGGTCTTTCTCACAGGCTACAAGTGAAGACAGATACATCAGGGAAACAACTGTGCGCGTCCTTATCCAATTCCGAGGTGCATATTGAAGATATTGGAAGAACTGTCCACATTTACTTTTTGTCAGCCAACAAGATGAGTAGGCCTAACGAACAGCAAAAGTACTAGCCTATGTCAATCTACTATCCCTCATAGTGCAAAAGTTGACCTATTCTGTGCGAGAAATAAATATTCCAAACATAGTCTGGGACAGTTGTGGGATACGATAGATCCCAAATTAATACAACCACTAGCATCAAAAAACATTTTTTACGCAATGAGGCTGACGCAACAGATCAGAACTTTAGCTTACATTTTTTTATTAACTATAAGGCTATTTCTTCACATTATAAGTGCAGCAATGCACACACGGCAGTAGGCTACAAGCGCGAATGTTCCATTAGCGGGAAAACACCATTTTGACCACAAATGCAATTATGCATGTAATGCTTTTATTATAAAGGTGCATTTTTATGGTGAAAATGATCTTCCCCAAACTTGAAACTAACGCGCTGCGTACAGTATGTATGCCAGTTAGTCTCTACACCCGTTGTAAAGTGGATTAATGTGTGTATGGGGGCAAGAAGTTATTTGGCCACTTTAGTTGTGATACAAACCTTATTAAAACATATAGGCCTATGGTCTAGGGTACATGAGGTGTGAGACTATGATTCGAAAAAGAATGGACCATTATTGTCAGAATGCTGAATGTGGATGTGGTGCAGGAATCAGGCGCAGGACACAGAAGCTTCGTCCAACAGACTTTAGTTGATGACAACGAAATACAAACAGGCCTCAAAAGAGCCCGGAGCCGAGCGATTACGCACACCGTGCGTTAACACCAAAATACAAGAAGCGCGCACACAAGTGCGAAAACTCTCCAAACAATGGAGCAAAACAATCACAGCACCTGCTGAAAGGCGGAACAAATACACACAACACACGACTAACAAAATGAGAACTTATAGGACACATAATTAACACTAAACGGAAACAGGTGTACAAATAAGACAAAACCAAACAAACATCGAAAACATACAACGGTGGCAGCTAGTCCTCCGGGGACGACGACCGCCGAAGCCTGCCCGAGCAAGGAGGAGGAGCAGCCTCGGCCGAAACGTGACAATTATCATGCACCTGTAATAGTGAATGGAGGACGCTTTTCCCCATGGTTTATTTTTCAAGCCAGCCAGGTAGCCTATACTCCTGTTGTAAATATAAGCAATGTACTTAATATTAGGAAAGTTTAAAAATAAATATAGTAGGCCTAGCCTATAGAAAGCTGATCCTCCTCTTTTTAGTAGAGGCAATCACTCTCTTTTCTCGCGCAATTGCATAGCCTATAGAAATGTTGCACAACATGAGGTCATGGGCTCTCATGAAGTGTTTGATTAGATTAGATTGATAGATTACATTTGCATTGATGTCAGAGTGATTAGAGGGACAATAGAGTGCTGAGTACCAGGCAGTTAGCAAGTTTGGTAGGCTACTAATGACCATCAGCAGCATCAGAGCTTGGAGAAGCCTAATTACCGTGACTAAATGGTCATGTGGAATTTGACTGCCTTCATGACTCGTGACCGCTGGTGTGGAGGTAATACAGTCACCGCAACAGCCCTATTCACACACACCTTTTTTTATGGTGACCAATTGTGGTTACCACTATGTGAAATCAATTAGCAATAACGAGTAGTCATTATGTATGGTTATCATGTATCATACATGTAATTTAGATGTTTATACTGTACAAACACTCATATTATTTCTGTAGTTCTCAAAATCCATTCATAGTAGACAAACCAGTTTAAAATCTATAGGTTTACCTAACGGGTATGTGATTAACCAGTAAGCGCAGTTGGATTAAGTGATGGTCAAATGTATTTAAACAAATGAGAAGAGAATCATATTAAAAGTATTGTGAGCATTGCATTGGGAAAGGCAATTACTTTATATGAAAGGTATTTCTAGATGAAACACTGATTAGGCGTGGTGAAAAAGTTACTGTGTGATTTTGTGTGTTGTACTGTTAAGTTGCGTCAATTCAAATCTGGTATAGTAACAAAAAGAGGTCAATACACATCTTCTAAAATAGACTAGTATTTTAATTAATGCAAACACTTGAATGGTAAATATGATGTTCGTATATACGGGCCCACTGAAACACCACGCAGGGCAGACAGAGAACTGAGCTATTGTTATAAGTTCTTCTTTAAATACTCTGACAGAGATAGTTCCCGCTCCCTGCTGGGCCTGTCAGAGTAGAGGCTGGGTGTGGTTTAAACTTACCCAACCTATCGTTGGCGCTCAGGCTGGTCCCATCCCCTTGGCGCTTCACTGTTGCCGGGCATTAGTTGTTATCTTTACAACTTGTCTCGAGTCAGCAACCTCAGACATAGTTTGTTCTTCTTCATTGTAGCAGAACACATGTCCTTGAGCGGTTTAACAAAGAGGCAGTGTGTGTGTGAGTCACAAGTCTGTCTCAGCCTACCCCCTAACGGTTCCTCACATTAATCACAGCTTATGTTAAACAATATATATCAGTACAGCACAAACCTATTATGTTTAATCATTAATGTATTATTTCTAAGCTAGGCATCACATCTAGTTGTAAGAGAATAGATCCCCACAACCCCCCTTTTCACACCCGCTGGGTGTGAACCCAAAATAAGAAATTTCAGGGAAATGTAGGATTCCCCCTTTTGACACCCACTAGGGTGTCACTCATTAAAATACAATACAAACAAAAAGAATCACACTTTTATTAATAGGCAATAATGATAATAAAAAGGCCTTCAGTCCTTCCATCTACACCTAACTTGTACTAGGTTGGCTACCAGCCACCCAGGAACTTCAAACCTTCACATAAGGAAAGACAAACATTCACAATAGTTAAAATGGATTTATAAAACATAAAAACACAAAGAGGGAATTTTGATTCCCCCTTTAGACACCCACTAGGGTGTCACTCCACCACCTCACCAATAGCAAACCAAGGGTCATCCTCAGTCAGCTTCATCTCAGTGTCTGCATCTCCTTCTTGAGCCCCTAGGAGGGGCATCATACCAGCCGTATGCACGACATCTGTAACAGACTTTCTCAAACAAGGAATTACACAGGCAGCACAGCACATTAATATTAGAAACACAACTACTAGGGTCAGAAATCCAGTAACCACCAGTGCAGCATACTTACCAAACCAGGAGATCAGTCCGTTTCCCTCCATTCCAGCCATGCTCTTCATTTCAGCTGATAGTTTATCTAAACCAACTAGGGCTTTAGAGATACTCCCGTCAGGACTGGTATTGTTAGGGATAAGCGTACAACAATGGCTTACCATTCTATAGACACCACCCCCTTCTGCCTGATCTAGAGCCAACCTCTTTTTACTAAGTCATAAGAGTGAGATGGCGGATAATTGTTCAAAGATCCCTTTTGTTGCACCCCTAGACTAGCCAATAAATCGTTGTTGGTCATAATAGATATAATTAATCCAATCCACAATTCTGCTTGTCACCCACCAAAAGAACGTGGTAGTAAACCCTTCCCCTAATTGTTTCATAGCTCGGTATCCATCCGGTACCCCCCTTGGTATCCCAATCGCATCCATCTAAATAGGGCTATTCTCCTTCTTGTTAAAACTCCTCCTACATCTGTTTAATCCTTGGTTCCTGGTGACTAATTCTAACTAGCTGAACCAGTAGAACCAGGGCGCCCGTATCTAGCCACCCTTTTGGAATTCTCTGCCTTATACTGCCTTTACTGGCACACGCCCACCACACATCGGTTACAGGGGCTGTAAGGTTCAAAATTCTCTCCTGTGCTTCCGAACTTAAGTCTGTCACATTACTACTATCTCCAATTGATAATTGGTGATGTCTTTGTTTCTCTTTACCCCCCATCTGGATGTTCAGTCCCCCTCGGTCTCATATCCCCATCCCCAAGAGTTTTTAAACACCTGAGTCTAGGAACAATCCGCCGTGGGGGCCGAACACTAATATAATGGGATTTTATAATCCCAAATTGCTTATTGACATGTACCCCACCCATTGGCTACGTCCCTAACTCTTATTTTGAATCTGACAGTCTGCCCTTCTCTGACTCCCATTTTGTAGGCCACTCGTCCTTGACGGTCAGTATGTCGGGTCGCTTCTCTTCTCTTTTACTTCTTAACAATGGTAAGGTCATAGCACAACTGGTGGTGGATCTTGACATATCAAGACCATTGCCGAGACTATGATGCAACACAAGTTATCCATATTTCCAAAAACCGCCAACCCTCTCCTGTCCTCAGTCTTTCTGCTTGGTACTACCCCATACTCACACCCTGAGAACACACTACAGTGATGATAGGTCGGGGTAGGAGATCTTCGTTAACAGAGGTGATCCCCAGACCCTATTGGTCCAGTTCTTCTCTCTAACTCTGCATGTGTTGAGTGGTGCTTGCATGTGTTCTTACCTTTTTGCAGTGGGTAACGTGGACCCAGGTTGCTCTTTCTGCTATTCTAATGGTAAAGGCAGTGACCAATATAACCTGATAGGGCCCTTCCCAACAGGCCTGTTTCCAGTTTTTCTTTTTTAGGGACTGGATGCTCACCAGTCACCTGGTTAGATAGAGTGGGTCACCTTCTCCTTTAGTTCACCTCTGGGGCACAAAACCTCTGACATACGTGTGTAGTTAATAAACTATCTTCACACGTGTTCAGCTCTCAATTTCTATTTCTGACTGCATTCTCTTTCTAGACTGTATCTAAAAATTATTATTATTATTTTTTTAAAGTATTTTGTCCTCTCCTTCGTATATATTTATTATTTAATCCTACCATCTACTATCATCCCCCTTTTGACACATGATTTTGCTCATGTGTCAATATTACCACCTACCTAAACAATCACTTAGGTAATATTGATAATTTATCATCCAATTGCCATCCCTTATTTTTACCCCGGCTCTCCCGGGCTTGACCTGAAGACTGATGATTGGACATGACAGGTCCATACTTAAATCTTTCAAACCTAACACAAACCCCCTAAATTTAACATAACAACCCTTTATAACCATCATACTAGGTGTGTTGTTTTTTAAAATGTGAAAAATCCAATTTGAAAAACAACAACCACAAATAGCCAGGCCCCACTTAATTTGGTAGCTCACTTTTACGACCTAAATACTGCCTAACTTCACTACTGCTCCCCCTAGCCCTGGGCAACATTCCAATGAGATAAACTAATCTCTTTCTCCTGGTTATACATTTTGTTAACCTTCAATTACTATCAGTAATCTAAAGATGGTAGTACACACAACATGATACAGATTTCCCCAGTCCTAACCCATCAATAATTGTTTGTATCAATCTAATTCCTCATAACTAATCCATAAAACCACTCAAAATTCCTCGAGTATACAATGATTATTTAATTGATTACCCTAAATCTGCTACATGTGATCTCATCTCAAATGATCCATTATCAATTATTTGATCAACCCCCTAGGAAAATCTGTCTCCCCTTCTATTGTTCCTGTCCCCCCTGTAAATGTCATATTTAATTTTTTAGCCAATACAATCACAGTTACATCAAATGTTCCCTCCTTTGGCCATTTAGTTACTATCTTTCTGGTCCTTTTTCTCATTTGTTAGAGATATTACCAATATCTTCACTATTTTCTGGGAACCTTCTCTTCATGATTGCTACTGGTGATCCTGCCATCTCTACTTCTGGTGTGGTCTAATGTCTATATTAGGGTGTAAGGTAAATTATTCCTGTTGTCTTTTTCAGCTAAACGTTTTATATCCCTCAGTTAATGGTATTTTCTCCCTAATATATCTTCATACTCTTCTTCTTTCCCTAAATGAGATTTAATCCCTTGCCTTTCCTCTACTATCCTTCTATCATTACTGGATCAATGATAATAACTGTAATAACTATTAATAATAATTGTTATAACTATTTCACATTAAATTGTGCCTTTTTCTGATAATGTTATAATTGTAGCCTATTGCATTACTTTAGTTTAAAATATAAGTTTGTTTATTTAACAAATCTAGAACCCACTATAGGTTGGTGCTATTCCCTCAGCATAATAGCTAAAGCTACTTGCATCCCCTGGTCCCCGTAACGAAAATAGTTCTAGAATTCACCAACTATTTGCATACACCACTGGTGTTAAGCAACCTATCGAATAAAGTAATAGCAATTAGAATGTATCAAAGCACTGCCTTTCAGTCAAGTATCTAGACCTCTACTTGAAATCCCACAGCTCAATCTAACTCGCTTGACTGTCTCTATTTTTTTTTCTTCCGCTAACCAGAGCCATAAGTTATTCTCCTTTGTCCTCAACTCAATTTTCACAGCTCTATCGCCATTTCAGTTCGCTATTCAATTTCTTTAACTGTTCTCTCTGATTAGGCCCTTATTAATAAAACAAATACTTGCTATCGTTGATAAGCATACATTTAATGATATTCCTATCATTTGAACTATCTCTCACCCCTCCCCTTGCTCCTTCCTACACAACGGGGAAGGCGCGGGGACCTTGTAACATATTTTCATAGACCTTTCTAGAATACTTCTACTTAAGCTATCTAATTCAACCTTTCACATTTCTCAATCCACGTAGTAATCTAGGTCTATAGCCCCAATGTGAAAGCTTTACCCACTGTCCCTACCTGGGTTCGAACCAGGGACCCTCTACATACATTGCCAGTCACCCCACACAATCCGCGATCCTTTCAAAGCACGCCAAACAACCACTTCCATGTCGCACAACCAGCCACGTCATCACTCCCGACTAGCCAGCCCTTTCATCTCAAACACTAAATCCCCTAGTAGCAAAAATAAAACACACTCTCAAACAGCGTTCTGCATTTACCTCTATCATCGGGTTTAAAAACTAACGTAACAACATTAACCATCCTCTATTGCTGTAGTAATGTCTTGTTTGGTTCAGTTTATTTATTACAGAGTGTCCATAATACTTCTCTATTCTCAGTAGTTTAACTCTCACCTCATTCAGTAACACAAAAACTCTCTCCCCGCACCTATTTCGGTTGAATAAGTGAGCCTTTCTATTTAACCCCAACCATGCTACAAATCTTCCATTCAACATCAACAAACCAAATACTCAGTAGTATCCGGTCACTACCCATACCAGCCGTCGAATTCACTCATACACACAGATTTCACCTTATGCCATTGAAATGCCAAATAAACCATAATAGTTCAATGGAGCCCCCTATTGGCTCTCCACTATTTATACATTACTTCTATACCCACATTAGTTATGGTCCGATTACCCATTAAACCTTATCACATGATCAAACAACGGTACAACCTTAAACTCATATTCTATACTTTCTCACCCATTACGTACGTCTACATTCGGGTGAGCAAGTTCATAGGTATATATCGTTAGACATTTATAGGTACCTCTCAAATAATCGCTTCGTGGTATTTTTAGCCAATTCTTAATCGACACAAATCACTTCTTAGTCTTTCCTGACTCTCCAAAAGCCATACTCTCGCTGTCTCTAGCCCCTCCCCTCGCGGTTCTCCCTCCTGTGTTCAGTCGGAACAGGTTTTGTCTGTTTTTCGTTTTAATTTGTAATATTTGTCCGTTATTTAATTATTTAAAGTACGTCTATCTATTTATTTAAATCAAATTATTCCCACCTAATTAGTTAAAGTCGGTGCATATTTATATTTCAACGATAAACCAAATTATTTCAGTCTAATTATTTAACCAGTATTTTGCAGGGTCAAACATCAAACGTTAAAATAAATAATAAACCAAATTGCTTCAACTTAATTATTTAAAACCAGTATTATGCTATGTCAAACGTTAAATCAAATAATAAACCAAATTGCTTCAACATAATTATTTAAAACCAGTATTATGCTATGTCAAACGTTAAATCAAATAATAAACCAAATTGCTTCAACATAATTATTTAAAACCAGTATTATGCTATGGCAAACATCAAACGTTTCAGTTCAATTATATCAGTTCAAACGTTTCAGTTTAGTCATACTCGTTATTCATTATTTTTACCTTTTATATTCCCAATTTACTATTACTCCTTCCAACCTCGCCTCCTATCGCCCTTCTTACCTACAAAATACTTAGCCGAACCTAGCCGTACCCTCGTAGTTACGGACCTTGCCGGTGTAATTCCTCGAACCTAGCCGTACCCTTGTAGTTACGAACCTTGCCGATACCAATTACTAATTCATTTATTCCCTATATTATCTAAAATTTCCCGAACCTAGCCATACCCTCATAGTTATGGACCTTGCCGGTGTAATTCCTCGAACCTAGCCGTACCCTCGTAGTTACGGACCTTGCCAAGAGATTTCAGTATTTTCCCCGAACCTAGCCGTACCCTCGTAGTTACGGACCTTGCCGGTAGAACAATAGTCTATGGTACCATGGTTTAACATCACATTCACCACAGGTTTGCATGTCACAATAGGGTGCTTATCTACTCATAATAATTTGTATAATAATTCATAATTTAGTTCACTTACATCAAACAGGTGTTTCACAAAATTAATTTGGATAAAGCCAATGTGCAGAACTTTAGTTATATAACAATAGGTGTCTGCTTACCTGTTTTTAGTTGTCCGGACTCTTTGTGAAACACACCGTCCAACGACAGCGATGTCCAATCGGCCGGACAATACCCAGCGAAGTCCCTCTACCAGATCACGTCGGTGGTCACCAATTGTTAAGTTGCGTCAATTCAAATCTGGTATAGGAACAAAAAGAGGTCAATACACGTCTTCTAAAATAGACTAGTATTTTAATTAATGCAAACACTTGAATGGTAAATATGATGTTCGTATATACGGGCCCACTGAAACACCACGCAGGGCAGACAGAGAACTGAGCTATTGTTATAAGTTCGTCTTTAAATACTCTGACAGATACAGTGGGGGGAAAAAGTATTTAGTCAGCCATCAATTGTGCAAGTTCTCCCACTTAAAAAGATGAGAGCCAGACGTGTCCCCCTGCTTAAGCCAGTACATATCCAGGCCCGTCTGAAGTTTGCTAGAGTGCATTTGGATGATCCAGAAGAGGATTGGGAGAATGTCATATGGTCAGATGAAACCAAAATCGAACTTTTTGGTAAAAACTCAACTCGTCGTGTTTGGAGGACAAAGAATGCTGAGTTTCATCCAAAGAACACCATACCTACTGTGAAGCATGGGGGTGGAAACATCATGCTTTGGGGCTGTTTTTCTGCAAAGTGACCAGGACGACTGATCTGTGTAAAGGAAAGAATTAATGGGGCCATGTATCGTGAGATTTTGAGTGAAAACCTCCTTCCATCAGCAAGGGCATTGAAGATGAAACGTGGCTGGGTCTTTTAGCATGACAATGATCCCAAACACACCGCCCGGGCACGAAGGAGTGGCTTCGCAAGAAGCATTTCAAGGTCCTGGAGTGGCCTAGCCAGTCTCCAGATCTCAACCCCATAGAACATCTTTGGAGGGAGTTGAAAGTCCGTGTTGCCCAGCGACAGCCCCAAAACATCACTGCTCTAGAGGAGATCTGCATGGAGGAATGGGCCAAAATACCAGCAACAGTGTGTGAAAACCTTGTGAAGACTTACAGAAAACGTTTGACCTGTGTCATTGCCAACAAAGGGTATATAACAAAGTATTGAGAAACTTTTGTTATTGACCAAATACTTATTTTCCACCATAATTTGCAAATAAATTCATAAAAATCCTACAATGTGATTTTCTGGAGAAAAAAAATCTCATTTTGTCTGTCATAGTTGACGTGTACCTATGATGAAAATTACAGGCCTCTCTCATCTTTTTAAGTGGGAGAACTTGCACAATTGGTGGCTGACTAAATACTTTTTTTCCCCACTGTAGTTCCCGCTCCCTGCTGGGCCTGTCAGAGTAGAGGCTTGGTGTGGTTTAAACTTACCCAATCTATCGTTGGCGCTCAGGCTGGTCCCAGCTCCTTGGCGCTTCACTGTTGCCGGGCATTAGTTGTTATCTTTACAACTTGTCTCGAGTCAACAACCTCAGACATAGTTTGTTCTTCTTCATTGCAGCAGAACACATGTCCTTGAGCGGTTTAACAAAGAGGCAGTGTGTGTGTGAGTCACAAGTCTGTCTCAGCCTACCCCTAATGGTTCCTCACATTAATCACAGCTTGTTATGTTAAACAATCTATATCAGTACAGCATAAACATATTATGTTTAATCATTAATGTATTATTTCTAAGCTAGGCATCACATCTAGTTGTAAGAGAATAGATCCCCACAGTACTTAGTCAATTGAAAATGTGCTTAAAGTTTTGAAAAAACAGGAATATCTGCTATTGTGAATAACAGCATTTCAATAGCCCCCTTCATAATGAGACATGTGGATACTCACAGCAGATACTGTTGACCTATTTTACCTCTGTTGTTGTATTTGTAAAGAATGAAAACCATTCTGCTTACAAGTAGCTCTGGTGAGCTCTACAGTACAAAAATTATCCAGTAACAAACAGGTTCTACAGGGTTTAGATTGATCTGATCAGTCCCCAGTGTCTGCTGCTCAAACCGATATGGGAAAGAATGGTATATCTGGTGAGTGAGATGGGATGGACCGTAAGTATTTGACCAGACAGAATGTTAATCCATCCCCCAGACTGTAACAGAAAACAGTAAAAACCTCTGAAACGTTTTACTGCAGCATACTGTAAATTATGATGAATTCTGGAAAAATGACAGTTTTATTTAATGGTACTGTAATTCCACCCCACAGAATACAGTACCGTACCGTATCTTTAGAGCGCAAAAATATTTTGACCACTAGTGGGTGCATGGTATTGTTGTTTTAGTCTAATTTTCATATACACTGCTCAAAAAAATAAAGGGAACACAAAAATAACACATCCTAGATCTGAATGAATGAAATAATCTTATTAAATACTTTTTTCTTTACATAGTTGAATGTGCTGACAACAAAATCACACAAACATTATCAATGGAAATCAAATGTTTCAACCCATGGAGGTCTGGATTTGGAGTCACCCTCAAAATTAAAGTGGAAAATCACACTACAGGCTGATCCAACTTTGATGTAATGTCCTTAAAACAAGTCAAAATGAGGCTCAGTAGTGTGTGTGGCCTCCACGTGCCTGTATGACCTCCCTACAACGCCTGGGCATGCTCCTGATGAGGTGGCGGATGGTCTCCTGAGGGATCTCCTCCCAGACCTGGACTAAAGCATCCGCCAACTCCTGGACAGTCTGTGGTGCAACGTGGTGTTGGTGGATGGAGCGAGACATGATGTCCCAGATGTGCTCAATTGGATTCAGGTCTGGGGAATGGGCGGGCCAGTCCATAGCATCAATGCCTTCCTCTTGCAGGAACTGCTGACACACTCCAGCCACATGAGGTCTAGCATTGTCTTGCATTCAGGGACGGCTTGTTCAATAGGGCGATATGGGCGACGCACTGCCAAACGGGAAAAGGAAGGGATTTTTTTTCTAATCAATTATTTAAAAAAAAATTAAATAAAAAAAAATATTTTTTTTAAATAAATTTATAAAAAATTATATCACGGCAACAGCAGTTATCAGTGTTCACGTCTGATCTGCCAGCCACTAAATGTCAAATCAGGCTAAAGTCGTGCTTCAAATGGCCCCGCCCGTTTTTTGGGCGATTTCAGTCAGGTTGAAAATCGCCCAGAAGTCTGTCATAGACTCCCATGTAAAATCTAGTTTTGTCACATTTCAAAGCTTTCAATACATTCTCTATGGGTGTCTGTGGGCTTGCACTTACGCGCTTTCGTCATACATAACGTAACCACGAATGAACGTAACTAAGAAAAGACCAGGTAGCAGCCTCATTCAATTCACTACTACTATCAAAATGGCTAGGCTTCAGTCCAACTCGATTGTGTCTTTGAAAGAAGTTCCTTTTTGTCGGCGAACAAATGAAGATAAATTGGCAACGAAACAATTAGGACCCCCCAGACCAAATTTAATAATTCAACAGGTGTCTACTAAAGGGGGGAAGTCCTACACCCGAGGATTTTCCAAAAATTGGTATGAACGGAAAACCTGGCTAGCAGGCTGCGATGTAGCTAATGCAGTTTTTTGCTACCCCTGCTTACTCTTCCACCCTGAAGGCGGCACAGCAGACAGCACCGCTTGGACAGCGACTGGTGTAACCGACATGCACCATCTTTCAGAAAAGATTAAGAAAAATTAGCTGTCAAAGACCCACATATAGCTGTTTGAGATTGTCTGCTTTTGGGAGAGTGAATATTGCCACTCAACTGGATGAGGGATACAGGCTAGCTGTCCGCCGCCACAACGATGAGGTTAGCAACAGCAGAGTCGTGAACACTGTCTACGAGAATCGAGACGACCTCATATAATGTTTTGAAGCCATCCGGACGGGTTCATTGGGTTCATTTGACCAGCACACCTTGAGAGAGGCAGCTGGCTACGTGAGGATACTACATGATGAAGATTTAATTTTTTTCCTGCGGCTTTTTCACAAAATCATGCCCCACGTCGACATTCTGTACCAGAAGCTACAGAAGAAGGACATCGATGCTGTCTCTATCAAACGTGCCCTCGACAGCTTCACAAGCAAGTGCAGGCCATAAGGTAAGATTAAACAGATATCAAAAAATGTGGTAAAAGCTCTTGTTGATCCTGCAATCTGAACAAATACCAAGATGCTGTATTTTCAGCTGATATTTCATTTGTTTATGGAAATGCATATTGTTTATGCAGTGTTGAGGAATGTGAAAGAACACCCTTGATTATTTTTACTGTGATAACTTATTTTGCTTTTGTAAGCCAACACTTTTGAGATCAGTCAATAAATGCTTCTGGTATTGACTTATATGCTGCCCCTGTCTTCATGTTGTTGCTGGACATATCTTTTTAAAAATGTGTGTAGGTCACCTAAATCATCAGAAAAATTGCCCTCCCTGAGAATTTGTTCAGGAGCCGCCACTGCTTGCATTAGGAGGAACCCAGGGCCAACCGCACCAGCATATGGTCTCACAAGGGGTCTGAGGATCTCATCTCGGTACCTAATGGCAGTCAGGCTACCTCTGGCGAGCACATGGAGGGCTGTGCGGCCCCCCCAAAGAAATGCCACCCCACACCATGACTGACCCACCGCCAAACCGGTCATGCTGGAGGATGTTGCAGGCAGCAGAACGTTCTCCACGGCGTCTCCAGACTCTGTCACGTCTGTCACGTGCTCAGTGTGAACCTGCTTTCATCTGTGAAGAGCACAGGGCGCCAGTGGCGAATTTGCCAATCTTGGTGTTCTCTGGCAAATGCCAAACGTCCTGCACGGTGTTGGGCTGTAAGCACAACCCCCACCTGTGGACGTCGGGCCCTCATACCACCCTCATGGAGTCTGTTTCTGACCGTTTGAGCAGACAGATGCACATTTGTGGCCTGCTGGAGGTCATTTTGCAGGCAGGGCTCTGGCAGTGCTCCTCCTGCTCCTCCTTGCACAAAGGCGGAGGTAGCAGTCCTGCTGCTGGGTTGTTGCCCTCCTACGGCCTCCTCCACGTCTCCTGATGTACTGGCCTGTCTCCTGGTAGCGCCTCCATGCTCTGGACACTACACTGACAGACACAGCAAACCTTCTTGCCACAGCTCGCATTGATGTGCCATCCTGGATGAGCTGCACTACCTGAGCCACTTGTGTGGGTTGTAGACTCCGTCTCATGCTACCACTAGAGTGAAAGCACCGCCAGCATTCAAAAGTGACCAAAACATCAGCCAGGAAGCATTGGAACTGAGAAGTGGTCTGTGGTCACCACCTGCAAAACTAGTCCTTAATTGGGGGTGTCTTGCTAACTGCCTATAATTTCCACCTGTTGTCTATTCCATTTGCACAACAGCATGTGACATTTATTGTCAATTAGTGTTGCTTCCTAAGTGGACAGTTTGATTTCACAGAAGTGTGATTGACTTGGAGTTACATTGTGTTGTTTAAGTGTTCCCTTTATTTTTTTGAGCAGTGTATATCAAGGTGTGCCTTGTAAGAGGCTATATTTGTTGCACCCGTGAGTGAGAATGCTGTACCAATTGAACTCCTGTGTGGTTATAATGCCCCATACATTTAAACTGTATAGGATACATATTGGAGTGGCATGGTTGAGCATTAAATGGTTGAGCATTAGTTGTATTATTTTTTTATTTGATAATTGTTTGTTTGTTTTTTATATTGATTTGTTGAACTTAAGTTGGATTGATTATTTATTGTTTGACATTTTTATAATTTTTTTAGTTTAACAAAATTTGATTTGACATTGTTACAACCAAATAAATGTACTTTAAATGGTTGAGCACTCTGCCAGTTTGGAAGCCTTTGTTAAGGCCTCTAGCAGTGCAGGCGATATTAAACACATATTCATTAATATGCTGTACTGTGTAAACACTTTACCTAGCAGCCAACCTGCTTGAACCAATCCCTTGTAATTACAGTAAAATACTGTGACCTACAAACCCCTCCCCTCAATGAATTTAATTCATTCTAATTATGGTAGCATTTACCTTTTTACTGTATAATACAGTACATTTTACAGTATTGGACTGTGTCATTACACAGTGCTTGCTTTGATACCGTATTTATATTACAGTAACTGCACTATTAAATACAGAACTTTACTTGCCACGAGCTGCCTGTAAATTACCATCAAATTCATGGTATCCCCTTTACAGTGGACTGTTGAGTCAATGTGGTCTTGTAATTTTGATAGGTAACTATGGAAATCTGAGAGAAAATGAGGGGGCACCCGGATTTGAACCAGGGACCTATTGATCTGCAGTCAATTGCTCTACCACTGAGCTATACCCCCTGTTGAAAGTTGGCACAAAGAGAAGTGTTATCATTATGTTGTTGATTTTAGTCCAGGGCCACGTGATCACCACTACCAGGCCAGGGCACCGCCCTCTTTTCTCTCTTTCAGGTTCAGTTCACTTCAGTGTGTGTGTCAGAACACTGTTTTTTCTGTGAGAACTTTATTAGGTTGTTGTGGCATGATTGGTTAAGGTGATGCACTAGAAAGCCATTGGGGTCTTCCTGCAACAAATTCTGCCAACAAAAGGAATGTTTTTATAATGTATCATGACTGTCCTTCATAATCCTGGTCTCCTCCTTCTACTAACCTGAGGGGTATACTACGATTGAAGCTAGATCTACTCAGGGTTTTCTAAAGCTAACCTGCTTCACATTCCAGCTCAGGCTTCATCCGTACTAAGACGGTGGATATTGCTCGTCCGCCTGCCGCTAACTCTAGCAGGCTTGTAACTGCGCGTGCATGTTGCACATGGCTAGTTGAATGTCAAACTCTTCATTGAGACAATGCTGAAAAATCAATCCATGGGAAGTCAGTGCCACATTTTCATTTGTGCCAAAATCAAAATGAAAGAAAAGTTAACTTGCAAATTCAGTGGGCTATGGTGTGAAATACGCTTGTTGAAATTTCATCTTTATTTTATTACTTATCATTAATGCTGTCTTTGGTGTGCTAATCAATGCACAAGCACCTTTTTTCCCACTCCTATCGATCAAATTATTGTATTAATTCATACACAAGCTTTACTCTGCATGAAGTTTTAAATGCATTCTGTCATTGCTAAATGTTTAATGTGATATGTATTTTAACATTACAATTTTTTAACACAGAAGGGGACAATGATGCAATATTTTAGAGAAGGAGGGAATCTGATTTCATTAGTGCTCAACTCCCAGCTCAAGACACTTCATTCAGGATAAATGGAGTTAGCCCTGAGTTAGCCTGCCCGGGAGCATGTTAGTTCTGAAGGATTTGTTGCAATAGAAATTTCCCTGGCTAAAAGGTGAGCCACCTTCGTGGTACCGGTTATCGCAAGTTGAACTCGCTAACTCCTCAAACCTGCTTCGTAGGATACCCTCTAGTCTCCTCCTTCTACTAACCTGGTCTGCTCCTTCTACCACTCAGTCAGACTCCAAGCCAATACCCCAAAGACAGAAATAATTGCACAACTTTTATCTCCTTCCCCTCACTCCCTACCTTTAACATCAGTGGTGTTCCCCTCAAAGTGGTACCCCATTTCACCAACCTTGATGCTGCCCTCTCTCCGATGTGCCCTCTTGACGATGAAACCCACACTCTGTGCTTTCTTTGGATGCCTTCGGGCCAGGGTCTTTGAAAATCAAAACCCCAAACCCACACCAAGGTGGCAGTATGCAATGCTGTTTGTTTCTCCACCCTGCTTTATGGCTCAAAGACCTGGACCCCATATAGGCGGCACATCTTGGAAGCCTTCCACATCAGATGCCTATAACCTGGGAGGACAGACTACCCCATAATGAGATCTCGCCAACGCCAAGTCGACCTGTATCAAAGGAAGCATTACTAAACGACACCTCTGTTGGCTTGGCCACGTGATCCAAATGCCTGAACACCGCCTCCCCCGCCGAGTTCTCTATGGCCAACTGAGTGCAGCCAAACACTCTGCGGGAGGTCAGACAAAAGTGTTTTAAAGACCACAGCATGGAGCCGCTGAAGTTCTGCAACATCGATCCCTCAAGCCTGGAAACCCTAGTACTCGACAGGTCCACCTGGCAGTCCACCTGTGCCAGGGAGGTTCAGCACCTGGAAGATGCCAACCTACAGAAGAGAAGCGAGAAACGCACCCAGAGTCACCAACGCAGAGCTGGAATCACGCTATCGGACTCCCAACATAAGTGTCCCAACTGCAGCAGAGTGTGCGGCTCATCAGCGCCAGAAGCGTTGATCCCTCCACCCCTACCCCCAATCACAAGAGGAGCATTCATCATCATCGTCAACGATGGACAGTGTGTGTGTATTCTCATTGAATGTTTACCCATCGCTAATGGACTAAACTCCACTCCATGGTGAAGGATGATGATGATGAACTTCACCAACAGAGTGGAGCAGAGATCAGGCTTTGTGGAATCTAGCTCCGATGACATATATTAGCCCAAGGTTAATTCTTCAAAAAAAAAGAAATTATGAAACGCCTACCTTGTACCTACAGTGAGGGGGAAAAAGTATTTGATCATCTGCTGATTTTGTACGTTTGCCCACTGACAAAGAAATGATCAGTCTATAATTTTAATGGTAGGTTTATTTGAACAGTGAGAGACAGAATAACAACAAAAAAATCCAGAAAAACGCATGTCAAAAATGTTATAAATTGATTTGCATTTTAATGCGGGAAATAAGTATTTGACCCCCTCTCAATCAGAAAGATTTCTGGCTCCCACGTGTCTTTTATACAGGTAATGAGCTGAGATTAGGAGCACAATCTTAAAGGGAGTGCTCCTAATCTCAGCTTGTTACCTGTATAAAAGTCACCTGTCCACAGAAGCAATCAATCAGATTCCAAACACTCCACCATGGCCAAGACCAAAGAGCTCTCCAGGGATGTCAGGGACAAGATTATAGACCTACACAAGGCTGGAATGGGCTACAAGACCATCGCCAAGCAGCTTGGTGAGAAGGTGACAACAGTTGGTGCGATTATTCACAAATGGAAGAAACACAAAATAACTGTCAATCTCCCTCTGCCTGGGGCTCCATGCAAGATCTCACCTCGTGGAGTTGCAATGATCATGAGAACAGTGAGGAATCAGCCCAGAACTACACGGGAGGATCTTGTCAATGATCTCAAGGCAGCTTGGACTATAGTCACCAAGAAAACAATTGGTAACACACTACGCCGTGAAGGACTGAAATTCAGCAGCGCCCACAAGATCCCCCTGCTCAAGAAAGCACATATACAGGCCTGTCTGAAGTTTGCCAATGAACATCTTAATGATTCAGAGGAGAACTGGGTGAAAGTGTTGTGGTCAGATGAGACCAAAATCGAGCTCTTTGGCATCAACACAACTCGCCGTGTTTGAAGGAGGAGGAATGCTGCCTATGACCCCAAGAACACCATCCCCACCGTCAAACATGGAGGTGGAAACATTATGCTTTGGGGGTGTTTTTCTGCTAAGGGGACAGGACAACTTCACCGCATCAAAGGGACGATGGACGGGGCCATGTACCGTCAAATCTTGGGTGAGAACCTCCTTCCCTCAGCCAGGGCATTGAAAATGGGTCGTGGATGGGTATTCCAGCATGACAATGACCCAAAACACACGGCCAAGGCAACAAAGGAGTCGCTCAAGAAGAAGCACATTAAGGTCCTGGAGTGGCCTAGCCAGTCTCCAGACCTTAATCCCATAGAAAATATGTGGAGGGAGCTGAAGGTTCGAGTTGCCAAACGTCAGCCTCGAAAACTTAATGACTTGGAGAAGATCAGCAAAGAGGAGTGGGAGAAAATCCCTCCTGAGATGTGTGCAAACCTGGTGGCCAACTACAAGAAACGTCTGACCTCTGTGATTGCCAACAAGGGTTTTGCCACCAAGTACTAAGTCATGTTTTGCAGAGGGGTCAAATACTTATTTCCCTCATTAAAATGCAAATCAATGTATAACATTTTTGACATGCGTTTTTCTGGACTTTTTTGTTGTTACTCTGTCTCTCACTGTTCAAATAAACCTACCATAAAAATTATAGACTGATCATTTCTTTGTCAGTGGGCAAACGTACAAAATCAGCAGGGGATCAAATACTTTTTTCCCTCACTGTATGTTTGTCCTCTGTAGTTCATGCCTTTCTTTGCTGAAATCCATTGTTTTTCAATAAACGTTTGTCAACCGACTTTTTGCTCATTTCTGTTTCTCGAAGATGGCAACTTAGCGCCAATGCTTATGTGTCAATTGAACTCTCATCTCCTTCCCCCCTCACTCCCTACCTTACATTGGAATCTTCCCGTGCAGGTTTGAATCCTGCAGACAACGGAATCTTTTAATTTGTATCAAGACTGTCTCTCCTGTCTCGCGTTGCTGGCATGGCTAGTTCCAGTTTGGGCATGGCTTTCACTACACGGCAGCAGGAATTTACCAGAGAAAACGGCAATCAAACCAAAGCTAATCACTCACAATTATTTTGGACATGCCCAAACATTTTTGGGAGGTGGGCCAAATATATAAATAAAATGCTAGGGGAAGAGGACTAACAGATCAACTCCAAAAACTAAGAAAACCAGAAATGGCGTAGGGCTAGCAACCCCATCCCATAAAAAGAAACATTTTGCCACAGAAACATCGATGACAGAAAACCCCAATTCTGGCTTAGGAAGGCCCCCCTTAAGGTAGAAATGTAGGGAAAGCCGAGAGAAAGCTTAATTGCCGATGGCCCTCTTAACCAGAGCAACCACAAACATCAGCACCTGGAATGTGAGGACAATGTACGAGGCAGGTAGAGCAGCCCAGATAGTGACAGAGCTGAAAAATTACAACATCACAGTGCTGGGATTGTGTGAGACCAGATGGATGCAAGCTGGCCAGTTCAAACTCTCAACTGGTGAGATTCTATTCAGGGCAAGAGGAAGACAACGCCACAGAGGGAGTGGCCCTCATGCTCTCAAAAAGCAGAACGAGCCCTCATCAGCTGGGAGGCAGCAGGCCAAAGGATCATCTCTGCTGCGTTCAGAACTGACAACAAGAAAATATGTCTAACAATCATACAGTGCTACGCCCCAACCAACGATAAAGAGGAGGAGACAAAGGATATTTTCTACCACAGACTACAAAACACTTTGGACAAGCAGAGAGGGAAAGACGTAACAATACTCATGGTAGATTTCAATGCTAAGATAGGAGCAGATAACAGTGGCTTTGAGGAAATCATGGGAAATCATGGACTCGACGAGATGAATGAGAATTGGGAGATGTTTGCAAACATATGCGCATCAAACAAGCTTGTCATCAGAGGGAGTGTGCTTCCCCATAAGAGAATACACAAAGCAACCTGGATCTCCCCAGACCAGAGGACAGAGAATCAAATAGATCACATTTGTATAGTGCAGAAGTTTAGGAAATCAATGCAAGACATTTAGATTGCCATTGGCATCGGCTAAATAAAATCTCAAAAGCTAGTCTTCCTGGGGTCCGACACATAACGAAAAAGACATTACAGACAAATAGACTACAATTTACATACATTTCAAACATTAACATAGACATTACAGACTTACACGCATACATACATTACTCCATAAACATACAGTGGGGAAAAAAAGTATTTAGTCAGCCACCAATTGTGCAAGTTCTCCCACTTAAAAAGATGAGAGAGGCCTGTATTTTTCCTCATAGGTACACGTTAACTAATTTTTTTCCAGAAAATCACATTGTAGGATTTTTAATGAATTTATTTGCTAATTATGGTGGAAAATAAGTATTTGGTCAATAACAAAAGTTTCTCAATACTTTGTTATATACCCTTTGTTGGCAATGACACAGGTCAAACGTTTTCTGTAAGTCTTCACAAGGTTTTTACACACTGTTGCTGGTATTTTGGCCCATTCCTCCATGCAGATCTCCTCTAGAGCAGTGATGTTTTGGGGCTGTCGCTGGGCAACACGGACTTTCAACTCCCTCCAAAGATTTTCTATGGGGTTGAGATCTGGAGACTGGCTAGGCCACTCCAGGACCTTGAAATGCTTCTTACGAAGCCACTCCTTCGTTACCCGGGCGGTGTGTTTGGGATAATTGTCATGCTGAAAGACCCAGCCAGGTTTCATCTTCAATGCCCTTGCTGATGGAAGGAGGTTTTCACTCAAAATCTCACGATACATGGCCCCATTCATTCTTTCCTTTACACGGATCAGTCGTCCTGGTCCCTTTGCAGAAAAACAGCCCCAAAGCATGATGTTTCCACCCCCATGCTTCACAGTAGGTATGGTGTTCTTTGGATGCAACTCAGCATTCTTTGTCCTCCAAACATGACGAGTTGAGTTTTTACCAAAAAGTTCTATTTTGGTTTCATCTGACCATATGACATTCTCCCAATCCTCTTCTGGATCATCCAAATGCACTCTAGCAAACTTCAGACGGGCCTGGACATGTACTGGCTTAAGCAGGGGGACACGTCTGGCACTGCAGGATTTGAGTCCCTGGCGGCGTAGTGTGTTACTGATGGTAGGCTTTGTTACTTTGGTCCCAGCTCTCTGCAGGTCATTCACTAGGTCCCCCCGTGTGGTTCTGGGATTTTTGCTCACCGTTCTTGTGATCATTATGACCCCACGGGGTGAGATCTTGCGTGGAGCCCCAGATCGAGGGAGATTATCAGTGGTCTTGTATGTCTTCCATTTCCTAATAATTGCTCCCACAGTTGATTTCTTCAAACCAAGCTGCTTACCTATTGCAGATTCAGTCTTCCCAGCCTGGTGCAGGTCTACAATGTTGTTTCTGGTGTCCTTTGACAGCTCTTTGGTCTTGGCCATAGTGGAGTTTGGAGTGTGACTGTTTGAGGTTGTGGACAGGTGTCTTTTATACTGATAACAAGTTCAAACAGGTGCCATTAATACAGGTAACGAGTGGAGGACAGAGGAGCCTCTTAAACAAGAAGTTACAGGTCTGTGAGAGCCAGAAATCTTGCTTGTTTGTAGGTGACCAAATACTTATTTTCCACCATAATATGCAAATAAATTCATAAAAAATCCTACAATGTGATTTTCTGGATTTTTTTCCTCAATTTGTCTGTCATAGTTGACGTGTACCTATGATGAAAATTACAGGCCTCTCTCATCTTTTTAAGTGGGAGAACTTGCACTATTGGTGGCTGTCTAAATACTTTTTTCCCCCACTGTATTCCTTAACTAGGTTATAGGTCAGATAGGGGAGAGGCATTGTGTTATTTTATTTGTTTTTTAAAGCTAATATTGCTGTTTGCTTGTGTAATTTGAGATGAAAGGGAGTTCCATGTGATCATGGCTCTATATAATACTGTGCGTTGCATTGAATTCGTTCTGGATTTGGGGACTGTGAAGAGGCCCCTGGTAGCATGTCTAGTGGGATAAGTATAATGCATTCTGAAAGTATTCAGACCCCTTGACTTGTTCCCCATTTTGTTATGTTACAGCCTTTTTCTAAAATAGATTAAATAGTTTTTTCCCCCTCATCAATCTATACACAATATCCCATAATGATAAAGCAAAAACAGGTTTTTAGAAATGTTTGCTAATTTATTAAAAATAAAAAACTGAAATATGACATTTACATAAGTATTCAGACCCTTTACTCAGTACTTTGTTGAAGCACCTTTGGCAGCGATTACAGCCTCAAGTCTTATTGGTTATGACGCTCCAAGCAAGGGCACACCTGTATTTGGGGAGTTTCTCCCATTCTTCTCTGCAGATCCTCTCAAAGCTCTGTCAGGTTGGATGGGGAGCGTTGCTGCACAGCTATTTTCAGGTCTCCAGAGATGTTCGATCGGGTTCAAGTCCGGGCTCTGGCTGGGCCACTCAAGGACATTCAGAGACTTGTCCCTAAGCCCCTCCTGTATTGTCTTGGCTGTGTGCTTAGGGTCGTTGTCCTGTTGGAAGGTAAACCTTCGCCCCATTCCGAAGTCCTGAGTGCTCTGGAGCAGGTTTTGATCAAGGATCTCTCTGTACTTTGCTCCGTTCATCTTTCCCTCGATTCTGACTAGTCTCCCAGTCCCTGCCGCTGAAATACATCCCCACAGCATGATGCTACCACCACCATACTTCACCGTAGGGATGGTGCCAGGTTTCCACCAGACGTGACACTTGGCATTCAGGCCAAAGAGTTCAATCTTGGTTTTATCAGACCAGAGAATCTTGTTTCTCATGGTCTGAGAGTCTTTAGGTGCCTTTTGGCAAACTCAAGTGGGCTGTCATGTGCCTTTTACTGAAGAGTGGCTTCCGTCTGGCCACTCTACCATAAAGGCCTGATTGGTGGAGTGCTGCAGAGATGGTTGTCCTTCTGGAAGGTTCTCCCATCTCCACAGAGGAACTCTAGAGCTCTGTCAGAGTGACCATCGGGTTCGTGGTTACCTCGATGGCCATTCTCCGATTGCTCAGTTTGGCCTGGAGGCCAGCTCTAGGAAGTCTTGGTGGTTCCAAACTTCTTCCATTTAAGAATGATGGAGGCCATTGTGTTCTTGGGGACCTTCAATGCTACAGAAATGGTTTTGGTACCCTTCCCCAGATCTGTGCCTCGACACAATCCTGTCTCGGAGCTCTATGGACAATTCCTTCGACCTCATGGCTTGGTTTTTGCTTTTACATGCACTGTCAACTGTTGGACCTTATATAGACAGGTGTGTGCCTTTCCAAATAATGTCCAATCAATTGAATTGAGTACAGGTGGACTCCAATCAAGTTGTAGAAACATCTCAAGGATGATCAATGGAAACAGGATGCACCTGAGCTCAATTTCGAGTCTCATAGCAAAGGGTCTGAATACTTATGTAAATAAGGTATTTCTATTTTTTAATTTTTAAGACATTTGCAAAAATCTCTAAAAACCTGTTTACGCTTTGTTATTCTGGGGTATTGTGTGTAGATCGCTGAGGATTTCTATTCATTTAATCCATTTTAGAATAAGGCTGTAACATAACAAAATGTGGAAAAAGTCAAGGTGTCTGAATACTTTCCGATGGCACTGTATGTCTGTCAGAGCTATATGTAAATTGATTATACAGACAATTTAGAATTTAACACAATAATATTTCACAAAAAAAAAAGAATTGATTCAGGTCAATCTCTCCTCTACTTTGAGCCAAGATAGACTGACATGCATACTGTTGACATTAGCCCTCTGTGTACATTGAAGGGAAAGATGTGCTGCTCTGTTCTGGGCCAGCATGTGGGTCCAAAGGGGAGTGGACGCAGCCTCCGACCACCACCTGGTTTTGTCTAAGCTGAGGCTGAAACTTAAGAAGAACTGGGCGCCAAAGAACAGAAGAACGCATTACAATGTGGACCTCCTAAAGGAAAAGGAAACTACTGAGCTGTTTTGCATCACCCTCTCAAACAGATACCAGATCCTGCAAGAGGCGGAGGAAGAAAATCCAAAAAAAGGAAAGAGGACGCTAGAATCCAAAAAGGCAGATCAGCCTTCGTCTCTCTGAGGAACATCTGGAGCTCCAAGAAGATAACAACCCACACAAAAATCTGGCATTTTAATACTAATGTCCAATCAGTATTGCTCTATCGATCAGAAACATAGAGAACAATAAAAGTAACAATAAAGACTACCCAAACATTCATAAACAAGTGCCTATGACAGATCCTACACATCAGATGGTCAGTCAAGGTCAGAAACATCGACCTATGGGAGCGCACCAGCCAGGCAAGCGCTATTCTGGAACCTTGCATAGCGCCCGAGAAACACCTGGAGGCAGGAACTTGAGGCAGACACCAAAATATCCGTTATGGGGTGTAACAAGATTGAGAAGACAGCCCAGAACAGAGTGCGATGGAGAGGAGTCGTTGATGGCCAATACTTCCTGGGGAGTCATGGGTCTAAGTAAGTAAGTATGACTGTCTCTCAATAGCTGGATTGCTTTCTCACTCTTATTCTCAGATTGCTAGGACTATACCTTGAGGGCTTCAGCATGTTAACTAGATAGATAGGTTGGTTAGAGAGAAAAAGTTTCTAGATGTATTGATGGTGTAGTTGATGATGTTCTCATGGCGTAGGGATGGGAAGATATAACTTTTTTGATGTGCTCTGGGCCCATTGGTGATAATAAAGAAACAAAGCAGTAATAAAGCAGTAAATAGGAAATAGATGATTGTGAGTAAATATGGTGGGTGAGAGAAGGAAGAAAAACAGGATAGCGCTCAGCTGAGGATGGAGCAACTAAACAATGTCATAATCTATCCACACAGTTAAGAGGTGATGAGAGTGGCGCAGTGGTCTAAGGCACTGCATCGCTGTGCCACTAGAGATCCTGGTTCGAATCCAGGCTCTGTCGTGGCCGGCCGCGACCGGGAGACCCATGGGGCGGCGCGCAATTGGCCCAGCGTCGTCCAGGGTAGGGGAGGGAATGGCCGGCAGGGATGTAGCTCAGTTGATAGAGCATGGCGTTTGCAACGCCAGGGTTGTGGGTTCGATTCCCACAGGTGGTATGAAAAAATATAATAATAATGTATACACTAACTGTAAGTTGCTCTGGATAAGAGTGTCTGCTAAAAAAAATAAAAATGAGTGTCCTCTTCTGGGACTCATAGGCTGCGTCCCAAATAGCACCTAATTCCCTGTAAAGGGCACTACTTTTGTTTTGACCAGGGCCCAGTTTTTCAAAAGTTACACTACAGTCGTGGTCAAAGGTTTTGAAAATGACACAAGTATTGGTCTTCACAAAGTTAGCTGCTTCTGTATTTTTAGATATTTTAGTCAGATGTTACTATGGTATACTGAAGTATAATTACAAGCATTCCATAAGTGTCAAAGGCTTATATTGACAATTACATTAAGTTTATGCAAAGAGTCAATATTTGCAGTGTTGACCCTTCTTTTTCAAGACCTCTGCAATCCACCCTGGCATGCTGTCAATTAACTTCTGGGCCACATCCTGACTGATGGCAGCCAATTCTTGCATAATCAATGCTTGGAGTTTGTTAGAATTTGTGGGTTTTTGTTTGTCCACCTGCCTCTTGAGGATTGACCTCAAGTTCTCAATGGGATTAAGGTCTGGGGAGTTTCCTGGCCATGGACCCAAAATTTCGATGTTTTGTTCCCCGAGCCACTTAGTTATCACTTTTGCCTTATGGCAAGGTGCTCCATCATGCTGGAAAAGGCATTGTTTGTCACCAAACTGTTCTTGGATGGTTGGGAGAAGTTGCTCTCGGAGGATGTGTTGGTACCATTCTTTATTAATGGCTGTGTTCTTAGGCAAAATTGTGAGTGAGCCCACTTCCTTGGCTGAGAAGCAACCCCACACATGAATGGTCTCAGGATGCTTTACTGTTGGCATGACACAGGACTGATGGTAGCGCTCACCTTGTCTTCTCCGGACAAGCTTTTTTCCGGATGCCCCAAACAATCGGAAAGGGGATTCATCAGAGAAAATGACTTTACCCCAGTCCTCAACAGTCCAATCCCTGTACCTTTTGCAGAATATCAGTCTGTCCCTGATGTTTTTCCTGCAAAGAAGTGGCTTCCTCGCTGCCCTTCTTGACACCAGGCCATCCTCCAAAAGTATTCGCCTCACTGTGCGTGCAGATGCACTCACACCAGACTGCTGCCATTCCTGAGCAAGCTCTGCACTGGTGGTGCCCCGATCCCACAGCTGAATCAACTTTAGCAGATGGTCCTGGCGCTTGCTGGACTTTCTTGGGCGCCCTGAAGCCTCCTTCACAACAATTGAACCTCTCTCCTTGAAGTTCTTGATGATCCGATAAATGGTTGATTTAGGTGCAATCTTACTAGCAGCAATATCCTTGCCTGCGAAGCCCTTTTTGTGCAAAGCAATGATGACGGTACGTGTTTCCTTGCAGATAACCATGATTAACAGAGGAAGAACAATGATTTCAAGCACCACCCTCCTTTTAAAGCTTCCAGTCTGTTATTCTAACTCAATCAGCATGACAGAGTGATCTCCAGCCTTGTCCTCGTCAATGATTTCACCTGAGTTAACGAGAGAATCACTGACATGATGTCAGTTGGTCCTTTTGTGGCAGGGCTGAAATGCAGTGGAAATGTTTTTTGGGGATTAAGTTCATTTTCATGGCAAAGAGGGACTTTCCAATTCATTGCAATTCATCTGATCACTCTTCATAATATTCTGGAGTATATGCAAATTGCCATCATAAAAACTGAGGCAGCAGACTTTGTGAAAATTAATATTTGTGTCATTCTCAAAACTTTTGACCACAACTGTACATGACCTAAAGTATGTGGACGGCTGCTTGTCGAACATCTCATTCCAAGATCATGTGTGTTAATATGGAGTTGTTCCCCCCTTTGATGCTATAACAGCCTCCACTCTTCTGGGAAGGCTGTGTGAGGTCCCAGACAGTGGAGGGAGGGATAGCTGTAAGGATAGCTGTAAGAGGAAGAAGAGTAGGAAGGTGGGTAGAAAGTAAGAGAAGGAAGAGGAGGGAGGTGGGTGGAGTGTTAGATAAATCAAATCTGTTCTGGAGACACAGGCCTGACGTGGAGACTGAACTGAAACCAAGCGGTGAGCGAAGAGAAGCTGATCAAAAGTGAGGAGGAGAGAGGCGGAAAATTGAAACTCATACTCCTCCAACTCCTCCTCCCACGCACTCTCACTTTCTTTTCCTGTCTTCTGTTCAGCTCACTTTTTCGACAGAGGAATCTAGCTTCCTCTCCTAACAATGGTTCAGGTTCTTCGGGTGCATTGCCAGACCCGTCGCCAGACCTCAGTCTTAAGGGGGGCATATGAAATGCATGGGAGGGCAGGGCACAATTATTATTAGCCTACAGTATGTATATTTATAATAATCGTATACTCTATTTGTGCAGCGCGTAATCATCACATTAAACATAACCAACAGCAATATGACCAGGTAGCCTATAGCCTACACCACATTAAATAGAAGCAATGTTATGAATATCCATAAAACACTTGACTATACAACATATTAGATGTAACACCAGAAGCATCTCTCAAACATTGCATTTTAAAGCAGTCAACAGAGGGATATGCATTGCCATGAGACACACACACGCACGCATATACACACACACACAGAGACTTTGAACCTACCGGTACTTTGAGTGGAGGCAGCGCTGTCCTCTCTCCAGTCCCTCCTGTCAGTACAGTGGGAGGCGGCGTTTCTCCGAGCAGAACCTCCTCATCAAAGTATCCTTCCACTCTGACTTAAACTTGTGAGTAAGGTCCATTTCAAAAGCAAGCTGAATCAGCTGGGCCTTGCGTCTGTGCAGCATACTGCGCCGATGCTCTGAGAAGACGCTTTTGAAGCTCCTAAAGTTAGGGCAAGTGTGTAGGCTGTGAGAACAGTCGGCATAGACTGGAGTGCACAGTTGAATGTGCTGAGGATGTTGGCTATTGTCCATTTTCCATCTTCGGGGGGAACCGGGGTGTCAGTCATTTTCTTCACCAGGAACTCACGACACAGTATATTCAGATTCAACCACATCATTTCCAGCTAATACCAGGAGAGGGGTTACCTTTGATGGGTCCAGGAAATTATCCTCGGCCTCTGGGTTCAAAGCAGCCAGTGCGCCAATGAGCTCGCTACTGCGCTCTCCAAAACGCGCATTCATCTCTCCTTGCACAGCATCGATAACACTGTAAAACAATCTCATGAACTCAGTCTTTTCATCTATGTCACTTTGTGGCTGACCAACTGTTTCTTCAACTGCAAATCCGCGGAGGTTCTTATTAATTGTGCGTCTTCTCTTGCTTGGACCAGGGTCGGTCACCGGCACAGCCTCGGTGGCCGATGCTGGAGGAGCGCAGAGATCCCACAGTGCAGAAAACTTGTTTTCTGTGTGCAGTGTCTTCACGCAGTCAGAAGCGCTGTTCACAAGTGTCACCGCAGTGAACAAGTCCATATCTTCGGCCTGTAGTAGTCTGTTAGGCGGCTCGAAAAGTGACAACAGTTTCATAACAAGATGCGCAATGAAAAGAAAACTGCGCTGCGTAATGGCACGAAGCAGCCCCGTAGCCTCGACGTGCACCTCCGCTCCAAGGCCTCGTGTGTTTTCCACCTCGGTCAGTAATGTGGATATGTCGTGAAAACTCTTCACCACAACTTTGACCGTTGCCAAGTGGCCAGTCCATCTCTGGTCCAAGAGACGTTTCAGGGTATCGCCTTTGTACAGAATAGCCACGGTTGGCTTCCTGATGAAGTTGTACAGCCAGGGACGGCCTGTTCAATAGGGCGATATGGGCGACGCACTGCCAAACGGGAAAAGGAAGGGATTTTTTTTCTAATCAATTATATCACGGCAACAGTAGTTATCAGTGTTCACGTCTGATCTGCCAGCCACTAAATGTCAAATCAGGCTAAAGTCGTGCTTCAAATGGCCCCGCCCGTTTTTGGGGCGATTTCAGTCAAGTTGAAAATCGCCCAGAAGTCTCTCATAGCCTGTCATGTAAAATCTATTTTTTTCAAATTTCAAAGCTTTCAATACATTCTCTATGGGTGTCTGTGGGCTTGCACTTACGCGCTTTCGTCATACGTGACGTAACCATGAACGTAACTAAGACAATAGCGGCTAGCAGCGTCTCTGTTGCGACCTGCAGTGTGGCGTTATTTTATGTTTTTAATTTGTAGACTTAGTTTACAAACATTCTGCCAACCATGGATTTCCAGTGGTTGGTTTTGGACTGATCTTGTTGATCGTGTACATACCCGCTACGAACGGACTAAATAATGAAAACGCTGCTGGCAGCGGAATCCCAATACAGCTGGGAGACTTGGCTGGATGACAGAGTCCCGGACAGAGAAGTGGAGCCGGCCGGCTTCACCCTGGTCAGAGCGGACCGCGATCCTGGTAAGAGAGCGACTCTGTACCCCGACATTGAACTGCTTTCTGTGTCATTGCGACCTTACTATCTGCCCCGTGAGTTCCCCCAATTGTTTGTTACCGTTGTGTACTGTTGATAATCACAAGTTTACTGGAGAACTGAGACCAAGTAGAGACTTTGGACAGGGTGGATATGGTATAATAAAGGCAGTTTATTCAGAGGTAAAGATATCTGGAATCGCGTGCACGGACTCGTTCGTCAAACTCTTAGGGAGAAGAGAGCCCCGAAAACATTGTGTGCAGACATTTTATACAATAAATGATGTAGGTTGAATCTAGTAGTTCTGATCTTCTGATTGGTCCTGATGAGTTGGGCGAGGTCCCCTCCACTGTTGCATTGGCTCTGAGTCGGGTTCTCTGTCTTCAAATGTTCAGCCTAAAGAGAGGGGATTTTTGTGTGTGTGTGTATGTGTGTTTAACAGTGATGATGTGTGTGTGTGTGTGTGTTATCAGTGATGTGTGTGTGTGTGTGTGTGTGTGTGTCCTCAGAGCAAGAACTCGTGAGTTGGAAGAACTGAGAGACCTATGGCGTGGGTGTTGTCCTTGGCCACCTGCTGACAAGGCTGACAAGATAGGACTCTTTTGTCCATTGTTATAGGATAGGAACAGCATTGATTGAAAACAAACGCCCAACACAAAATGGGTCATGCACAAGATTTTTGTCAGACCAAGCTATAACATTATATATTTACTACGACAGTACATTCAACCAAAAGCTAATATAACAAAGGCATCAGAGATTATTTATAATCTGTCACAGAAACTGGAATCCATCTCCCCAGATCAGTCAATAAATGCTTCTGGTATTGACTTATATGCTGCCCCTGTCTTCATGTTGTTGCTGGATATATCTTTTTTAAAATGTGTGTAGGTCACCTAAATCATCAGAAAAATTGCCCCTCCTGAGAATTTTTTCAGGAGCCGCCACTGTGTACAGCATGTTGCATACTCCAAAAAAATCATCGACAGCTGCTTCACTGGACATGGCATGAATCACAACCAGATGAAGTTGGTGATTAAAGCAGTGAATATATGGTATGTTACGATCCAGCTTGTTTTGGAACAATTTCTGCACACCACCATGCCTGCCAGACATGAGTGATGCGCCATCATAAACTTGACTCAGGATTTTGTCCTGAATGATGACACCTGTCAGAGCCTCTACATCACCTTTCTCAGATGTGGCCATCACCAAGAGGCGCTCACACAGACCATAGTTTTTGTCAACAAAACGCACAACTACAGATATGTTTTCTTGGCCTAAAGGATCCCGTGTGCCATCCACTTTAATTGAATACCAGCTATCGCCGACTTGTCTCACTATCTCCTCTGTCATGAGTTTGCTCATCATTTCGATAATCTCGTTTTGTGTCTGTGGGCTGGTATAGCGTGCATTCTGTGGGATTGTTTTTGTAATCTGTGTCAGTTCGGGATCTTTGCGCATGGTGTACTCAAAGAGAGACAAAAACAGCCCCATTGAGCTATTATCATCTAGCACACTGGCAAAACCCGCATTATCTCCACGTAACGGCAATTGATTCACCACTAAAAACTCCAGCATATCAATTACAGCTGACATGTAGTATCTGTTGCGAGCCAGTTGCTCTGAATTTAAGAGAGTGGAAATCTCTTTTCCTGTCTCTCTACGTTTTTCTGAATCTCTCCACATTGCTTCACAGGCTAAATGTTCTTTTGAAGCTGCATGCTTATTTAAGCCCTTGCCTGTTCCAATTGCATGTTTCCAATCATTAAATCCCTTAATGGAGAAGGTCGCATCCGATGATACATATTTGAATTTCCTGCAGGCATAACAAAATGCGGAGTCCTTTTCCACTGAGTACTCAAGCCAGTCCCTGTTCAAATACCAGCTAGAGGAAAATGATCGTTTTTTTGAACCAAACATTTTGACTGGATATTTCCTCAACACAACCTGTTTGGGTTTGTCCATGCCGAGGTCACTCACACCCACTGATTCAACAGGCAGTTGTGGCCCAAATGCTGCCCCAGTCGCGGTTGCACTTGACCTGCAGGTCCTGTGTATGTAGCCTAACTTTCTTTTTATTAAGGCCGTGATAGGCTGTTGCAGTGTAGATTCCCATCAATCAAACAAAATCACACCATTGTTTCTTTATATTTTTAATATTTTAATGATAAAGAACGCAACATTAATGCAACACAAAATTAGCAACTATTATAATATAAAATGAAAGTAAATTTTTTAAGAGATCTGTGCCTCAAGTGGGGGGGGCACAATCATTTTTGGGGGCGGGCCCGGCCCCCTATGGCACGCCCATAGCGACGGGTGTGTGCATTGCAACGAAAAAATTGAACTTCGCACGTAATACTGTGTTAACGCTAGTTTCCTTACATGCTACTAATGGGAGATTACACAGAGCACTGAGCTAAAATAACCGTGGTTGCGCTCTCTTGCTGCCTGCAGATGATATTCCGCTGAAACTAGGCTATGTGTGCTGCACACGTGAATATATTTCAAATGCTTTGCGAATGTGTAGGTTACTTTGTGCATGATTTCTCTATACATAATTAATAAGTTGTATACCTCCACTTTGGTATAGGCAATGCCCACTGAAAAACAAAGTGGGTATAGGGTCTATACCTTCGTATAGCCTCCACTACACCACTGGTTGCTGTCCTTTCAGCATCACGAGCATGTCACACACTGAAGGCCTAGGTCCAATAGGTTCGCCACTGCGCAAACATGTCTATAATAGATATAAAGACTGTTACAATTTCCCCCTGTCTCCCCTTACTAATAGTGAATGCCAACTTTCCAACAATTTCCCCCACTCTTCCCTACCAGCAAGTCAAGGAAATTCTGACAAAGTTTGAGGATATTTTTCAATTAAAGTAAAGGACGGTAATTAGGGGTGTAACAATTCGTTTTAACAACGATTCGATTTGTATCACGATTCGTGGTTGTCGATACGATTCAAGGACGATATTGGTTCATTTAGAACGATACGATCCGAAACGATTCAGTGACTTGAAATCGATTCAGTAACCTTTTAGCCAAAAATTCAACCAGTGTGACTGAAATAAATACCTGGATACTGGACAGTGCAGGTGAAGTTTCCTAGATTCCTGTTTCTTGTAAGGACCGCAATGGTGGCTTGATAATTTCTCGCTCGTCGGCTTCTCCTCTGTCGTCCGCCATGCTATGTTTTGTTGTCTTTGCGCTGCTGCTGACGCGGGGCGATGACGTCACGGATAGGCAGACTGAATCGAGTAATGTTTAAAGCCTTTATCATTAAAAGTGCTAAGAAAAAACATCCATATAAAGTCTGACGTGCTTAAATCCAATGGGTTATTTCCTAGTATCGATACAATCGATTTATTACATTTTAAAACGATGTTAGATTGATATATGTTGTCCAAAAGGCCAACTCGCCGAGCACAGATCGATGTAGTTGGATCATAGGAATATAAATCGATACATCGATGTAGTAGATGGATCGTTACACCCCTAACGGTAATGTTACAAGTAAAGTAGGAATCCCAGGTTTCAATAGGCGATAAGATATTAATGTTTTAAGAAAGGAGTGTATATATTTGGCATGGCGAAGCCTTTTATGCGCTGACTTAATGGAAGCTGATAATTATGAGTTTTTTACTCTGCTGGTCTCCGGAAGAAATTAGGAGTCCTCACTGTCTGAGACCTAGTCAAGACCGAGTAAAAATGTATCTGACACCAAGACACTCAATATGTGGTCTTGAGACCGGACTCGAGACTGAGAACTGTCTCGAGTACTACAACACTGCAATTGGGATCAACTGTGCGGGTGATTTTATCGCATATTGATGGTCTGGTGGCCATCGATGGTTGCAAGTTTCCCCATATGTTTAACCCTGTGATTTTCCTGTCTTTACTGCTGTTATACCACAGTCAATTGCTCTACCATTGAGGTATACCCCCTATTAAACTCATAGCAAACAGAGGTGTTATTATTGTGTTGGTTTTAGGCCAAGCCTATGAGATCACCACTACTAGGCCAGGGCACCGACCTCCTTCCTTTGAGTATCGGTTCCCTTCAGTGGGTGTCAGGGCACTGTTTGTTTAATGACGTCATCAGGTTGTCGTGGCTGAGTGGTTAAGGTGATTCATTAAACAGGGCAATGGACTAGAATACCTTTGTAGCTCAGTGGTTAGAGCAAGATGCTTGTAATGACAGGGTTGTGGGTTTGATTCCTGGATCCACCCATAAGTATAATGTATGCGCGCATGACTGTAAGTTGCTTTGGCTGAAAACATCAGCTAAGTGGCATATAAATCCTTTAGGGTCTTCTCGCTCAGGTTTGAATCCTGCCGACTTCAAAAGCATTAGCTATACCCGTGTTGAATTTACACAGTAAACATACTGTAGGTGTTATTGTTATTTTGTTAGCTTTACTCTGTCAGGTAAGCTATAAAAAATAAAGAGTCTTACACTCTATATGTATATAAACTCCCAGCAATTTATTGGGTAAAACACCAACGTTTCAGCGTCACTGTGCGCTGAGTGTTTACTCTGTTAGGTGACACAACTTTGAGATCACAAAACTCTATATTATGATAGAGGGTGCTACACTGGTTCTTACATAGCTCATTGTTTACCAACTCATCTATAACAATAGCTCTAGAATGTGTTTAGCCCTAAACCAAACCTAGTTACCCGGGAAAAGAGAGCTAGAGGATTGCGGCTACATCACAGACTCAGTTTGTAATGAGCTTTCCGATCACTTCGCTCTATTGATCCACAGCACACGTTTAATGATGCTAGCCTTGGGTTGTACAGAGCAGAGCTTTCATGTGTTCTCCACAGAGCAGCCCTGACCCTGGGCCTGCAAGGGGGCTGTCAAGTTGTTTCTGGAGGTGACTTTAGGTGGTGATGCCGGAGGCCATAGTCACGAAAAAAAAAACTGCTTAATTACCACACTGAAGGCAAGGGATCCCTGGACCAGAACAGCTAAATTAGCAGAATTACTCACCTGCAGTGACACACTAATTATGGAGCAAAGACTCCTCGCCAAAAAAGATCATTAACAAATTATATTTTAGAAAGATAGTTAGGGAGAGGAAATGGAGTGACGGAGAGAGCGAGGGAGAGAGAATGCGAGAGAGAACAAGTAAGAGATAATTTCAGAGTTAAATGCGCTGTAACAATGAAATGTGACTAGCTTGAGTGAGATTTCTAATCAGTTTGCGACTGAGCATGCCAGGTTTGCATATGTTGTCATATATCTGTTTATGTTTACGTGTGTATCTGTGCACAGGAGAGGCTAAGCTTGCGGTTTGAGGCACAATAACAAAGGTATAAACATGGGAGGTGTGTGTGTAGTTCAGATCTGAGATGGAATGGGGTTGTAGCCAGACATCCATCCGGCTGTTTGTTGTCTCTGCTGCCTACTGTGAGTGTGTGAGTGTGAGTGAGTGTGTGAGTGTGTGAGTGTGTGTGTGTGCTCAACCATGCTAATTAAATACCTCTCTCGCACACCACATCTCCTCTGCAGTGGCAGCACTACAGACAGACAGACAGACACTGAGCAGATGGAGGGGAGCTATAGCACTCTGTTTTAAACACAGATGGGGAAAAAAACCTCTGTGTTCTAGAACGTTTTGATGTATGGGTTGCAAATGCATTGTTGTCACACATTATAGACTTACCGTTCTGTGTTGCACAACATTATTCATCCACAGACTATGCACCCTGCACTTTTATCCTAGAACTGCACATTGCTCTTTGCACTACCTTCTGTGCTCTGCCACGGACTGACGTATATATTTCCCCCATTGAACATCATCCTGTAAAACAGTTTTATATTCATACATCTTTACATGCATACATTATAATGTAGCGTATAGTGTTTATAGTGTGGGCTGTTGTTTTTAGCCTCAGTGTTCATAGTTTATACTGTATGTGGATTGTGTAAATTCCCTGTTTATTGTCTCTCTATGTATTCTGTTTATTGTCGCAGCACCATTAAATTCCTTTACATGTAAATGTATTTGGTGAATAAAGATGATTCTGATTCTAACAAATGCCAGTGTCTTTGTTTGGATATACAGTGAAATGACAATTTATGTAACATTAATGAAAATTGATTTGACTTTGGATGTATTTTCCTCTATCTGGAAGGCCTGTTGTTTACAGGCTTTCTCTGAGTGCTCTGACTCGTCTCTTGGTCTGTTTTCCTTCCTCTGGTCTTATTGGTTGCAGATCTCTGAGTGCCGGCGTGGGGCTTTTTGCTTATTGTGAGTAATAATTCACTCCTCATCCTTTAAAGGACAGAGTATGTAAGGTCAACGTTAGTTCAATGTCTAAAGCAAAAATGAATTGTTCATACTCCACTTGTTTGTCAGTTGTGCTTTTTATTCAGAGACTTCGTTTTCAAAAAAGAGAGCGAGTGAAGGTAACTGCTAGTGACAGACTGGGCAGGCTACACGGCGGGTTACAATGACAGCGCTGTGGTTCCTGAGAGCGGAGCGTAGCAGAGTGTTAATCCAGACATTTACCTCCGTGCCGTTTCAACCCTTCTGATGTGATCTGCATGTACGTGCTCTCCCATGTCAATCACACAACACACACACAGGCCGTGCCGCCTCCCTCGGCCCTGCACACATGTTGACTTACAACACCGCACCGTAGGAACTGGAGTCATGCCAGGACAAAAACCCTACTGGGTAAAAAATTACTGGGCAAATAATTCCATGTAATTTCAACCAAAACATTGAATCAATGTGAATCAACATTGAATCGACGTTGAATCAATGTGAAAAACTGATTAGATTTGAAATGTCAGCAACGTAAGGGAATTTAGTCCTTTTTCCACCAACATTTTAACCTAAATCCATGTCATGTCCAATCCATTTTTTCATGTTGAATTCACGTTAGTTGACAACTCAACCAAATGTAAATCAAAACTAGATGTTGAACTGACGTCTTTGCCCAGTGGGAACTCTCTTCTTACTCACTTCCCCCTAAACAAATAAATAATTAACTCAACATAACATACGAGATGTGCTGATGCCTGCCGTGTGGGTTTCTATGGTGTTTAAATAGGTGTAAATGGGGTTTCAGTGTTCAAATAATACACTCCCAATACACACTCACTCTATCTAGGGGCTCTGGGCGGATAGCTTTCAGAGACGGTATGGTTATTTCATTATGATGATCCATTTCATAGTTCCACAATGATTCAAATAAAAAATCAATACAGACATAAACCATGCTCATTAATACATCAAGTAACACTTAAAGTAATTTAAGATTAGTCATGTTCTCCATAATAATGACCGAGATAGTAAACTAATAGGATATAGAAGAGCCTGTACTGTATACCTCTCAGGCTTCCTCTGACATATTACATCAAATAACATTTTATTTGTCACATGCGCCGAATACGACAGGTTTCTAATTTACCGTGAAATGCTTACTTACGAGCCCTTTCCCAACAATGCAGAACTAAAAATATGTTTTATTTTTTAAAGGAAATAGTAACACAATAGAATAACAACAACGAGTCAAAACAATAACGAAAACATACACTACATGACCAAAAGTATGTGGACACCTGCTCGTTGAACATCTCATTTCAACATCATGGGCTATAACAGCCTCCACTCTTCTGGGAAAACTTTCCACTAGATGTTGGAACATTGCTGTGGGGACTTGCTTCCATTCAGCCACAAGAGCATTAGTGAGGTCGGGCACTGATGTTAGGTGAATAGGCCTGGCTCACAGTCAGTATTCCAATTCATCCCAAAGTTGTTAGATGGCGTTGCGGTCAGGGCTCTGTGCAGGCTAGTCAAGTTCTTCCACACCGATCTCGACAAACCATTTCTGTATGGACCTCGCTTTGTGCACGGGGGAATTGTCATGCTGAAACAGGAAAGTGCCTTTCCCAAACTGTTGCCACAAAGTTGGAAGCACAGAATCATCTAGAATGTCATTGTATGCTGTAGCGTTAATATTTCCCTTCACTGGAACTAAGGGGCCTAGTATGAACAATGAAAAACAGCCCCAGACCATTATTCCTCCTCCACCAAACTTTACAGTTGGCACTATGCATTCGGGCAGGTAGCGTTCCCCTCGCATCTGCCAAACTCAGATTCGTCCGTCGAACTGCCAGATGGTGAAGCATGATTCAACACTCCAGAGAACGCATTTCCACTGCTCCAGTCCAATGGCGGCGAGCTTTATACCACTCCAGCCAACGCTTGGCATTGCGCATGGTGATCTTAGGCTTGTATGCGGCTGCTCGGCCATGGAAACCCATTTCATGAAGCTCCCGATTAACAGTTATTGTGCTGACGTTGCTTCCAGAGGCAGTTTGGAACACGGTAGTGAGTGTTTCAACCGAGGACAGACCAATTTTACGCGCTACGTGGTTCAGCACTCGGCGGTCCTCTTCTGTCAGCTTGTGTGGCCTACCACTTCGCGGCTGAGCCATTGTTGCTCCTAGACGTTTCCACTTCACAATAACAGCACTTACACTTGACCGGGGCAGCTCTAGCAGAGCAGAAATTTGACGAATTGACTTGTTGGAAAGGTGACATCCTATGATGGTGCCACGTTGAAAGACACTGAGCTCTTCAGTAAGGCCATTCTACTGCTAATGTTTGTCTATGGAGATTGCATGGCGGTGTGCTCGATTTTATACACCTGTCAGCAACGGTGTGACTGAATTAGCCGAATCCACTAATTTGAAGGGTTGTTCACATACTTTTGTATATATAGTGTATTACAGGCTTTACATTTTAATGCCATTCTGTGATGATTTTGTCAGGAAATGTTTTCTTCAAAGGAAGGAAGTTGACATGAAAGGTTTATAGAACAGCTCTTGGTGTGTGATGATCATATGGGGGGGAAGTCATACTGTCACAGTCTGAGGTCTCATACTGTGGAAGACTTGTTCTGTTGTCGGTCTGCACTGAATACAGATACTTAGTAATAGGTACCAACACAACAGGTTATCAGTCATCCTCTCAAAACAGCCAGTCTTCCATGTCAGTTTCCCTGTATTCCCATCCGGAGTGCCATTCAAGTGACAGATTGTGCCCACTCTGTTCCCCCTGACCTGCCATGCTCTTGGAGGGCCCTGGGTTCTGGCTGTAGCACAGTGTTCCTGGAAGGCACAGCACAGCTCTGTTCTTCACTGGTGCATTCTAACAAGTGCCAGCGTTTTGTTTGGATATACAGTGCAATGATAATTTATATAAAGTTTATGAAATTTGATTTGAAAAACATTAGACAATGGATGTATTTTCCTCCTGTATCCCGGCTCTGTCTTGGTGGCCCGTTGTTCAAAGGCTTTCTCTGAGTGCTCTGACTCGTGTCTTGGTCTGTTTTCTTTCCTCTGGTCTTATTGGTTGCAGATCTCTGAGTGCCGGTTTGGGGCTTTTTGCTTATTGTGAGTAAGAATTCACTCGAAGGACAGAGTCTTTAAGGTCAACGTTAGTTCAATGTCTAAAGCAAAATAAATTGTTCATATTGTACTTATTGTCAGTTATTGTGTTCTTTAGAGGAGAGCAAGACAAGTAAGCCAGAGAGTCAGAGAGTTAGACATGGATTCAATCAGTTTGAGCGTTTAACCAGCGTTAACCAGCGTTGGACAAATCCGCAAGTGTAGGCTCTATCGATGTTGATGTTAGGCTAATGAATGTTTTCATGTTCATTTGGATGGGGCCTATCAGTCTAATTTGAGTGTTTGAACTTCTAACGCGGCTGCATGGGATTATAGTTGGGTGTGGTTTTGTTGCATCCAATGGCAGTGTCCGCGATAAGGTAACGCTGCTTGTGGATTTGACAGCTCTAACGCAGTTCCACCTCCGACACCACCAAAACAACCCTATGTGGATTTCAATGTGATTGAATCTAGCCCATAGTTTTCAAAGGAGAGAGAGAGGGAGAGAGAGAGAGAGATGGGAGAGAAAGAGAGGGAGAGAGAAAGACGAAATGAGATCAGTACAGACAGAGCTAGAGAGAGAGAGGGTAACTGCTAGTGACAGACTGGGCAGGCTACACTGCGGGGTACGGCCTTAGTGCTGCGGTTCCTGAGAGTGGAGAGGAGTGTTAATCCAGACGTTTACCTCCACGCTGTTTCAACCCTTCTGATATGATCTGCATGTACACGCTCTCCCATGTCAATTATACAACACACACGCAGGCCGCGCCGCCTCCCTCGGCCCTGCGCACGTCGACTGTGATTTAGATCTAGATCTGCATGCGCAGAGTGAGAGGGAAACACACACACACACTCACACAGACAGACAGACACACACACACACACACACATACATACATACACACACACACACACACACACATGCATCCTGCTCTGATGTACAACACTGCACTGTAGGAACTGGAGTCAGGACAAGAAACTCTCTTCTTACTCACTTCCCCCTAAACAAACAAATAAGTAACTCAACATAGCATACGATATGTGCTGATGCATGGGGCGTGGCGGTTTAAATGGGGTTTCAGTGTTCAAACAATCCCCCATACACTCCCACTACAAACTCACTCTGTGCAGTCTATCTAGGGGCCCTGGGCGGAGAGCGTTCAGAGACAGTATGGTTATTTAATTACGATGGCATTTCCATTTCATAGTTCCACAATGATTCAAATAAAAAATCGATACAGACAGAAACAATGCTCTTGCCATAAAATGGCCCTCCATACACTAATACATCAAGTAACACTTAAAGTAATTCAAGATGACTCGTGTTTTCCATAATAATGACTGTACTGTATACCTCTCAGGCTTCCTCTGGCATATTACATATTACAAGCCTATTGTTTATTACAGTTTTATGTCATTCTGTGAGGATAGTTTTGTCTGGAATCCTTTTCTTCAAAGGAAGGAAGTTGACATGAAAGGTTTATAGAACAGCTCTTGGTGTGTGATGATCATATGGGGGGGAAGTCATACTGTCACAGTCTGAGGTCTCATACTGTGGGAGACTTGTTCTGTTGTCGGTCTGCACTGAATACAGATACTTAGTAATAGGTACCAACACAACAGGTTATCATAATTCTATCCTCCTGATTCCTGCTTACAAACAAAAACTAAAGCAGGAAGCACCAGTGACTCGGTCAATAAAGAAGTGGTCAGTTGACGCAGATGCTAAGCTAGAGGACTGTTTTGCTAGCACAGACTGGAATATGTTCCGGGATTCGAATGATGGCATTGAGGGGTACACCACATCAGTCACTGGCTTCATCAAGAAGCGCATTGATGACGTCGTCACCAGAGTGACCGTATGTACATACCCCAACCAGTAGCCATGGATTACAGTCAACATCCGCACTGAGCTAAAGGGTAGAGTTGCCGCTTTTAACGAGCGGGAATCTAACCCGGACGCTTATAAGAAATTCCGCTATGCCCTCCGACGAACCATCAAACAGGCAAAGCGTCAATACAGGACTAAGATTGAATCGTACTACACCGGCTCCGACGCTCGTCGGATGTGGCAGGGCTTGCAAACTATTACACACTACAAAGGGAAGCACAGCCGCGAGCTGCCCAGTGACACGAGCCTACCAAATCACTTCTATGCTCGCTTCGAGGCAAGCAACACTGAAGCATGCATGAGAGCATCAGCTGTTCCGGACGACTGTGTGATCATGCTCTCCGTAGCCGGTGTGAGTAAGACCTTTAAACAGGTCAACATTCACAAGGCCGCAGGGCCAGATGGCTTACCAGGACGTGTACTCTGAGCATGCACTGGCAAGAGTCTTCACTGACATGTTCAACCTGTCCCTGACTCAGTCTGTAATACCAACATGTTTCAAGCAGACCACCATAGTTGCTGTGCCCAAGAACACTAAGGTAACCTGCCTAAATGACTACAGACCAATAGCACTCACTTCAGTAGCCAGGAAGTGCTTTGAAAGGCTGGTCATGGCTCACATCAACACCATTATCCCAGAAACCCTAGATCCACTCCAATTTTCATACCGCCCCAACAGATCCACAGATGATGCAATCTCTATTGCACTTCACACTGCCCTTTCCCACCTGGACAAATGGAACACCTACGTGAGAATGCTATTCATTGACTACAGCTCAGCGTTCAACACAATAGTGCCCTCAAAGCTAAGGACCCTGGGACTAAACACCTCCCTCTGCAACTGGATCCTGGACTTCCTAACGGGCCACCCCCAGGTGGTAAGGGTAGGTAACAACACATCTGCCACACTAATCCTCAACACGGGGGCCCCTCAGTGGTGCGTGCTCAGTCACATCCTGAACTCCCTGTTCACTCATGACTGCATGGCCAGGCACAACTCCAACACCATCATTAAGTTTGCCGACGACACAACAGTGGTAGGCCTGATCACAGACAACGATGAGACAGCCTATAGGGAGGAGGTCAGAGACCTGGCCGTGTGGTGCCAGGATAACAACCTCTCCCTCAACGTGATCAAGACAAAGGAGATGATTGTGGACTACAGGAAAAGAAGGACCGAACACGCCCCCATTCTCATCGACGGGGCTGTAGTGGAGCAGGTTGAGAGCTTCAAGTTCTTTGGTGTCCACATCACCAACAAACTATCATGGTCCAAACACACCAAGACAGTCGTGAAGAGGGCACAGCAAAGCCTATTCCCCTTCAGGAGACTGAAAAGATTTGGCATGGGTCCTCAGATCCACAAAAAGTTATACAGCTGCACCATTGAGAGCATCCTGACCGGTTGCATCACTGCCTGGTATGGCAACTGCTCGGCGTCCGACCGCAAGGCACTACAGAGGTAGTGCGTACGGCCCAGTACATCACTGGGGCCAAGCTTCCTGCCATCCTGGACCTCTATACCAGGCGGCCCTAAAAATTGAGGAAGGCCCTAAAAAAAGAGGAAGGCCCTAAAAATTGTCAAAGACTCCAGCCACCCTAGTCATAGACTGTTCTCTCTGCTACCGCACGGCAAGCGGTACCAAAGCGCCAAGTCTAGGTCCAAAAGGCTTCTTAACGGCTTCTACCCCCAAGCCATAAGACTCCTGAACAGATATACAAATGGCTACCCAGACTATTTGTATTGTTGCCCCCCCCTTTTCATGCTGCTGCTACTCTCTGTTTATTATCTGTGCATAGTCACTTTAACTATACCAACGTGTACATATTACCTCATATTACCTGTATCGGTACCCCCTGTATATAGCCTCGCTGCTGTTATTTTTACTGTTATATCTATTGTTTACTTAACACTGCATTGCTGGTTAAGCGCTTGTAAGTAAGCATTTCACTGTAAGGTTGTATTCCGCGCATGTGACAATTTTTATTTTATTTTATTTTATCAGTCATCCTCCCAAAACAGCCAGTTTTCCGTGTCAGTATCCCTGTATTCCTGTCCAGAATGCCAGACCATCTATCCCCTTCCATGGCTCCTGTCCTCCAGTGTCAATGGGCCGGGCGAGAGCCTGCATGAGTGGAGCAGTGTTGAGTTAGTGTGTTAGTGAGTGACAGATTGTGCCCACTCTGTTCCCCCTGACCTGCCATTCTCCTGGAGGGCCCTAGGTTCTGGCTGTAGCACAGTGTTCCTGGAAGGCACAACACAGCTCTGTTCTTCACTGGTGCAGCCAGGGAGCCAGCAAGCCGAGAAAGAGGCCAAAGGCACAGGTGCACCACATGGCCCAGAGGGACACAGAGGGGGGCTGTGTGTTTCTCTTTGGCAGGGATTGTGTGTGTGTGTGTAGCAGATGGAGATGTGGGAAACTCATTCCTCAGCCTGAAGTGTCCCCACTTGCGCTGCTGAATAGCTAGCTTTTCACATGGCACGACTGCTAAGACGCTACGGAAGGGCAGTCACATGTGCTAGCAAGGCAGAGGTGCTAAAGTCGAGCCTCAGTGTCAGCCGAATCAGGAGGAAGTGGTACTCGCTAAGCAAGCAGCGTGACGTCCGTTACACTTGCGTGTGAAAATGTTCAGCTGCCATGGGGATGTTGTGGGCAGCCAAGATGCAATGTCCCAAATAATGTGTAAAATATACCTGTCTTTTAACACAGGCTCTATCTGTGTCATGCATGCTCACACAGGCAAACAGTCCTCATAGCAGAGGTGAATTGCTCCATAGAAAATTGGTCTCTCCTGGGGCCTCCGTCTGTGACATGTGCAGCTCTGTCAAGCTGAGCCCCATGGCAGCCCCAGATGCTCATGGGAAATGTAAAGGCTCTAGAGAGGTACTGATGAGGACACGTCTCAGAGAGGGAGGGAGGGATGGGTGGATGTAGGGATGGAGGGATATATGGTAGGCTAGATGGATGAAGGGATGGGGGGAATACAGGTGGAGAGCATGCTGCATCCTCATAGAGAGAGAGAGAGAGACAGAGTGGAGAGAGAGAGAGCGAGCGAGATGGAGGAGAGAGAGCGCTAGCGAGTGGGGCAATAAGGGTGAAATTAGATAGGGACATAGAGCTATGTCTGGGGAACTGTAACTAATAACTTGCATCCTTACACCTGATTAAACAGCATGTTGTGTAGAAAAGGGAGAAGAGGAGAGAGACAAGGCAACATGGTGAAGATGAGGAGAGTTGTTGAGGGAATTGGAGTGTCTTGTACATTTACACTGGGAAAACAGAAGTGGAAATAGTAGCTACACAGACAGAGCGGGGGGGGGGGGGGGGGAGAGAGAGAGAGAGAGAGAGAGAGAGAGAGAGAGAGAGAGAGAGAGAGAGAGAGAGAGAGAGAGAGAGAGAGAGAGAGAGAGAGAGAGAGAGAGAGAGAGAGAGAGAGAGAGAGAGAGAGAGAGAGAGAGAGAGAGAGTGTTCATGCTTGTTTGAAGTATGAGAGACGGAGTCCTCTCAGTGATCCTTTCCTGTGCTGTGGCCCTCTGGCTGTGTTTGTGATGAAAGGTTAGAGGTTAGCATGTTAGCATCACCTCTCCCTTGATGCTCCTTCCTGTGTTTCTAAAGACTGGTTTACACCTTTTGTCTCTTTCTTCTATCTGTCTAGTAATCTCAGGCTTACAACCCCCCTCCAGACACGCACACACGCACACACACACACACACACACACAGATCTGCACCCACAATAAATCCTTTATAATCCTGATTACATTGTAAACAATCCCACTCCCATGGGGGCTCTTTGAAATTGATGTTTGGAAAATGAATGTGTGGAAAATTAACTGCAGTGTGATCATTAGAGATGGACATCTGCTTGATGCTGGAACAGAGATAGATGATGTGTTGATAAGTGGTTCAGAGTGAACCTGTCCAAACAACTGGGCTGAGGTTTTCTTCACGTTCCTCCTGTTTGGTGAGCACGGAGGGATGTGTCTGTCTGTCCATCAATCTGGGGTGTACATGGCTCTGGATACGTCCCAAATGGCACCCTATTCCCTATATAGTGCACTACTTCTGACCACGGCCCAGATGGCTCTGGCCAAAAGTAGTGCACTATAAAGGGAATAGGGTGCCATTTGGGATGCACACTCTGTCACGTTGTGGTTTGTCAGGAGAGGAACGCTTATCCATCACAGGAAACACTGCTCATGGAGACAGGAGAGCTGTAGCGTTGACCGCACAAATGAGTGTCAGTTTGCTGTCTCTCTTTCCACTACAATTATCTGATTTCATCCCATGACTGTGAGAGAAAGATTTAGCCAGCTATCGTCCCACATTTACTCATAAATAGAAACACAGGTGCTAACACGCACGCACACACACACACCAGGGATGCTAGTTTACACATCTTTGTTTGTCAGCTAACCTTTTCTACCAATCTGAGACGCAACAAGTCTCACACACATCATAGCAGGAGCACATCAAGTCTGATCTGAGAACAGATGGGCGTGAAGTCCCTCTGCCATGCACCTGTGTGAAATCCACCTTGATCTGATCACAGAACAGTAGATATTCGGGGAGGATGGAAACCTTATAGGGTCGTCACAAAACACATTCCCTCTATGCTACAAGCAGAACATTGAAGCTATCCCAATGTGTTGTGTTGTCTGCTGATCATCAGAAAGCTGTTTGGACTAGAAATACAGGCTGCTCCTCTGGAGTCAGATGGAACAGAACTCTGTGTACGTGTTTGACCTGCAGATAGACTATCTAGTGTTGGGTGGTTATAGACAATAGATTCTATATATATTTGGGTAACACTTTACTTGACACACAGCGTCATAACACGTTATGACACGATCATAACCATGTCATAATGTGCCATAACAGCTGACATAACTTGTCATAACCTGTCATAATATGGTCATAACGCTGTCATGACACCTATATTTACACCTGTTGCGACATATATTGCATTATTTTATGGCTGGTTATGACACCTACATAAGAGTGTCAAAATCCACAAAACCTACCACACAAGGAAAAACATTCCATTACACCATAGCCTACTTATCAACAGTATGTTTAGGTTATATAAAAAATTTCTGAAACGGACTATATTAATTTATCACTGTAATTGCGCAGAAATTGATGCCAGACATGCACCTACCCAATGCTCTGTTGCTGATGACTGGGAAGATTGCAGGAGCAGATTTCAGGAGCAGGACAAGCCACCCTGTTTTTGACTGATGACAGATATAAGGGCATGTACGTGATAGGTCTGTCTGGCTTATATGATTATGATGGTCATAATGCTTCTTGACAGTGTCATAAAGTGTATTTTCTTAGTCCAAGTAAAGTGACACAGGATGGTCATAATTCTTCATGACAGTGTCCTAAGTGTATTTTCAGCAAGTTATTTAAAATATAATGAAAAAAATAACTGTCAAGAATTCATTACAACAACAAAAACAAAGGACTTAAGAAACAAACTTTCAAATGAAAGGAAACTTCTTGTCAGGGAAAAACACATTTGAATAAATGTGGGTTTTGGCACTCTTATGTTGGTGTCATAACCAGCCATAAAATAATGCAATATATGTCACAACAGGTGTAAACATATGGGTCATGACAGTGTTATGACCATATTATGACAAGTTATGTCAGCTGTTATGACATATTATGGCATGGTTATGGCCATGTCAAAACGTGTTATGGCGCTGTGTGTCAAGTAAAGTGTTACCAATCAAATCAAATTGTACTTGTCACATGCTTTGTAAACAACAGGTGCAGACTAACAGTGAAATGCTTACTTACGAGCCCTTCCCAACAATGCAGAGAGAAAGAAAATGGATAAATAATAGAAAAGTAGAACACGTAATAATAAAAGTAATAATAAATACACAATGAGTAATGATAACTTGGGGTACCAGTACCAAGTTGATATGCAGGGGTAGAGGATGGCTCTCCAACCATACAGTGAGGGGAAAAAAGTATTTGATCCCCTGCTGATTTTATACGTTTGCCCACTGACAAAGAAATGTTCAGTCTATAATTTTAATGGTAGGTTTATTTGAACAGTAAGAGACAATAATAACAACAACAAAAAGCCAGAAAAAATTATTCGCAAATGGAAGAAACACAAAAGAACTGTCAATCTCCCTCGGCCTGTTGCTCCATGCAAGATCTCACCTCGTGGAGTTGCAATGATTGAGAACGGTGAGGAATCAGCCCAGAACTACACGGGAGGATCTTGTCAATGATCTCAAGGCAGCTGGGACCATAGTCATCAAGAAAACAATTGGTAACACACTACGCCGTGAAGGACTGAAATCCTGCAGCGCCCGCAAGGTCCCCCTGCTCAAGAAAGCACATATACAGGCCCATCTGAAGTTTGCCAATGAACATCTGAATGATTCAGAGGAGAACTGGGTGAAAGTGTTGTGGTCAGATGAGACCAAAATCGAGCTCTTTGGCATCAACTCAACTCGCCGTGTTTGGAGGAGGAGGAATGCTGCCTATGACCCCAAGAACACAATCCCCACCGTCAAACCTGGAGGTGGAAACATTATGCTTTGGGGGTGTTTTTCTGCTAAGGGGACAGGACAACTTCACCGCATCAAAGGGACGATGGACGGGGCCATGTACCGTCAAATCTTGGGTGAGAACCTCCTTCCCTCAGCCAGGGCATTGAAAATGGGTCGTGGATGGGTATTCCAGCATGACAATGACCCAAAACACACGGCCAAGGCAACAAAGGAGTGCAAGGCAACAAAGGAGTGGCTCAAGAAGAAGCACATTAAGGTCCTGGAGTGGCCTAGCCAGTCTCCAGACCTTAATAAAATAGAAAATCTGAGGAGGGAGCTGAAGGTTCGAGTTGCCAAACGTCAGCCTCGAAACCTTTAATGACTTGGAGAAGATCTGCAAAGAGGAGTGGGACAAAATCCCTCCTGAGTTGTGTGTAAACCTGGTGGCCAACTACAAGAAACGTCTGACCTCTGTGATTGCCAACAAGGGTTTTGCCACCAAGTACTAAGGCATGTTTTGCAGAGGGGTCAAATACTTATTTCCCTCATTAAAATGCAAATCAATTTATAACATTTTTGACATGCGTTTCTCTGGATTTTTTTGTTGTTATTCTGTCTCTCGTTGTTCAAATAAACCTACCATTAAAATTATAGACTGATCATGTCTTTGTCAGTGGGCAAACGTACAAAATCAGCAGGGGATCAAATACCTTTTTCCCTCACTGTATATTATTTACTGTATTTGTTTAGCATGCAAAAGGAAGCTACAGTATATTGTTAGTGCTTTTCTCTCAGTGCCACAGTAAGACAATACAGTTCTGTGGATTGTTTGCTGTCACTGTGTGATGGCTCCGAATGCCTCCTAGGAGATGAATGGACGTGTAATTTAAATGTGCCAGGACAGAAATGAGGAAGATGAGAAGGGATGTGTTGCTGTTTTCTCACATTCACTCATGTGGGACTGGGCATAGTTACAGTATTGCACCATGGAACTCAACAAACAAACACATAAACAAACAAACAAACACTCAAATAAATCCCTCTGCACTTTTTGTTTGTTTATATTTCTGATATTTGGGGATGAGTTTCTCCCCCCTTCCCCTTTCCCTAATACTTACAGTGTACTGCCTGGCCCTAGACTGCTCTGTGCGGCTGTCTCTCTGGGCTCTCTCCTCCTTTCTGCTATTTTTGTTGTTTTCCATCTCTGCTCCCTCCTTTCTCTCGTCCCTGCCGGCCTCTCCTCTCCTCTCCTCTCCTCTCCTCTCCTCTCCTCTCCTCTCCTCTCCTCTCCTCTCCTCTCCTCTCCTCTCCTCTCCTCTCCTCTCCTCTCCTCTCCTCTCCTCTCCTCTCCTCTCCTCTCCTCTCCTCTCCTCTCCTCTCCTCCTCTCTCTCTCTCGGGGAGCTCCCTACACTAGCTGGTGGAGCTGGGTAGCCGTGGGCTCGTCTGGACCCTGGTCACGTATTGATGAGTTTGTTTGGGGCCGGCTAACCAACCAGAGAGCGGCTCTGCGAGACAGTGAGTTACTGAAGAGGACTAGAGAATCTGGAGCTCTCACATACTGTAATCCTGAAGGAGCATCAAACATTGGTTGCTGCAAGGCTGGTTACATTATTTCCAGCTAAGTTATTGAGATTTAGAAACGTGTGAACCAATATTACTATAGCAGCCTTGTTTTTCTAACAATAATAAAAAAACAATATTGCAAAATTAACTTGCTAACAACCTGTTGTTTTATTCACGTGACTGTTGTCATCAACCAGAAATAGGATTATTGTTATTTTTTTTACGTTACTAAAAATGTTCTAATTACTCAAAATGACGCCGCCGAAGTGGGCACGATTTTTCACTGTGCAAGAGCTATGTTGGTTGATGATACAGACACGTCCTTGCACTTTGAAAGCAATGATGATGTAGAGGTGAGTTAAATAAGTAAACAGCAGATATATGTTTGGTGTTGTCGATGTTTGATGGTGTGAAATTTAGGGAATAGCTCTCAGATTAGCCAGTCCTTTCACCGGGTTGATACAGGCGAGCACATCAGCCAATGGAGCAAATGGTGTTTAATTATAGGCCCTGTATAGTCAGCTAACTAGTTGGTTGTTTTGTTTTGTTTCTACCAAAGTAACTAATATGGAAATGACCCAAACTGTTTGCTATAGCTAACTAGCTAACTAGCTAACTAGCTAACTGTCTGGTTTGTCTCAGGCTAGCTAGGAATGTGTGTGCCTGTAAATGAGTGCTGTGCTCGCGAAACGTCAAGCTGTCACTTACACTACCTAACGTTAGTCATACAGACAACCAGCTAACTACCCACGAAATAGAGATTAGAGTAATTTGTGTTTATCTGTTGGATTTAGGTTATGGTGTGTCATGTTTGCTAGTTACAGATATTAATAGGCTATACATTATCTCATTTTCCTATTATTTGACAGCTTGCTTAGCTGTCGTGTTATGGTAGAAGCCTGCGCAGTGGAGCTCAAATGATATTGAGTTGCAGTTATATTTCAAATCAAATCAAATACAATCAAATCAAATTGTATTTGTCACACGCTCCGAATACAACAGGTGAAATGCTTACTTACAAGCCCTTAACCTACAATGCAGTTCAAGAACAAAAAAATAACTCAATAAAATAACAATAAAGAGGCTATATACATGGGGTACTGGTAGCGAGTCAATGTGCGGGGGTACAGGTTGGGGGTGGGGGGGGGGGGGGTAAATGTAAATAGTCTGGGTGGCCATTTGATTAATTGTTCAGCAGTCTTATGGCTTGGGGGTAGAAGCTGTTAAGGAGCCTTTTGGACCTAGACTTGGCACTCCGGTACTGCTTGCTGTGCGGTAGCAGAGAGAACAGTCTATGACTTGGGTCTTGAGTCTTTGACAATTTTTTGGGCCTTCCTTTGACACGCCTAGTATATAGGTCCTGGATGGCAGGAAGCTTGGCCCCAGTGATGTACTGGGCCGTACGCACTACCCTCTGTAGCGGCTTACGGTCAGAGCAGTTGCCATACCAGGCGGTGATGCAACCGGTCAGGATGTTCTCGATGGTGCAGCTGTAGAACTTTTTGAGGATCTGGGGAAATGCCAAATCTTTTCAGTCTCCTGAGGGGGAAAGGTGTTGTCGTGGCCTCTTCACAACTGTCTTGGTGTGTTTGGACCATAATATTTTGTTGGTGATGTGGACACCAAAGAACTTGAAACTCTCGACCCGCTCCACTACAGCCCTGTCGATGTGAATGGGGGCGTGTTCGGCCCTCCTTTTCCTGTAGTCCATGATCAGCTCCTTTGTCTTGCTCACGTTGAGGGAGAGGTTGTTGTCCTGGCATCACACTGCCAGGTCTCTGACCTCCTCCCTGTAGGCTGTCTCATTGTTGTCGGTGATCAGGCCTACCACTGTTGTGTTGTCAGCAAACTTAATGATGGTGTTGAAGTCGTGCTTGGGAACAGGGAATACTGGAGGGGATGAAGCACGCACCCCTGTTTTTGCTTTGTCATTATGGGGTATTTTTTGTAGATTGCTGAGGATTTATTTTTAATCCATTTTAGAATAAGACTGTAATGTAAAAAAAAAGTAAAGGGGTCTGAATAATTTCCGAAGGCACTGTATGTATGATACCCCGAGGGTGGCATCAGTAGACCATGTTGTGACGAGGTGTGAAAGAAGGAGTCAGGCGCAGGAGGTAAAATACCGAAGTCCAGAGTTTATTCCGTTTACATAAATCAAACACCCCAAGCGTCAAACGAAACTATTACAAGTATGTGTATAAGTGTTCCCTCAACCGAGCTACACGCTCTCACAACAAACAATCACTCACAAAGACAAGGGGAACAGAGGGAACACTTATACACATACTAATTAGGGGAATGAGCACCAGGTGTGTGTGATTGACTAGACATGACAAGTGGAGTGATGAGAATGGGATCGGCAGTAGCTAGTACTCCGGTGACGACGAACGCCGAAGCCTGCCCGAACCAGGAGGGGGGGCAGCCTCGGCGGAAGTCGTGACACATGTGGGGGACCCTGCACAGGCCCCTTCCCAGAAACTGCAGGCGCTGGTCCCTGAAGGCATTCAAAATGCAGCTTGTACGTTCACTTTGTGATGGCTACAGTGGCAGGAAGAGGGGAGCCAAGAGTGTGGCACCACGGGGTGTGGACAGAGTTGTAACTCATTTGAAAGCATGTGAAGTTTGAATGGCACAAGAGAGGATGAGGCAGTGCTTCCAGAAGTTCCATGATATGTTGTAAGCTAAATGCAAACATTAAAGTGACAGTGTGAAATATACATTTGTCCTACACATTTTATAGGGAAATTGTGTACTTTTTAAAATTGTGTTTTGTATGGTTTCTCTGTATCTGTCTGCATTCACTGAATTGCTGTCAAAGTAGGCTACTATTTCTACATTTTGTGTCAGGCCTGGTCTGTACTAAATCTTGTTGAGAGAGGTTATCTACATTTTTTAATAGTCTCTGAATAGTTGTTTGCATTTTTATATTGTTACAGAAGTAAGAATCTTTGTCAATCCAATAGCCTACTTGTTGCATTTACTGAATTCTTGTCAAAGTACTATTTTAAATTGTGTGCCACTTTGTAGGATGGGGCCGTGCTTCAAGAAGTTTCATGGCATGTTGTAGGCTAAATGCAAACACTCAATGACAGTGTGACATGCATTTGTCATACACATCTTATAGAGAATTTTATTTAAAAAAAATTTATTGTCTCTGAACAGTCGTTGTGTTTTGGATTTTCGCTCTTTGTCTATCCAATACTTGTTGCATTTACTGAATTGTTTTCAAAGTAGGCTACTATTTCTACATTTTGTTTGTGTACTAAATCTTATTGAGAGAGTTGCTGAATATTTGTTAGCATTTTTACATTGTTACAGAAGTAAGAATTGTTGTCAATCAAATAGCCTACTTTGTGTGGGTTTTGAAATACTTGCTGAATATTGTCCTCTGGTCACATTTTGGATTATTATATTGTACTTGGTACATTTTGAGTGAGTAATTTAGTCAAATTTACTGCAATTGAAATACTCTAGTTTTTTTTGTGCCGGGTGTTAATAGTTTTTTGATAGTGAGTGTCTTTACACAATGGAAGACAAAATGAGTGTTATTCCTATGGACATGAATGTGGTGTCATATTAAAGAAGAGGTTGTGCTCTTTTAAACTAAGTTAACTTGTTTCTTTGTTTTTGTCTTTTTGTTTGAAATGTGAAGATTAGCTTTGTCTGGAAAATTCTCAGTAATCTACAGCAGTAATCTAGAATTCTATTGAGGTCTAAAGGGTTAATGCTATACTACCCTCTGATGCAGTAGATAGCCCTACTCCTCCCACTCCTCCTCCTCCTCCATCCATCCTCCTCTTTTCTCCCCCTCTGTCAGTTTGTCAGTGTGATGCGGTAGGACGAAGTCAGGCGCAGGACACAGAGCTAATTGAAAACGTACTTTACTCGTAGGTAACATAAAATAACATAACCTCCACGCAGGGAGGAAACCAGCTCACCAGACGGCAACCAAACATGAACAAACACGCACAACATACAGTGGGAGCCAGAGGGTTAAATCGGGAAGTGATCAATACTAATGGGACCCAGGTGTGAACAATCAAGACAAGACAAGTAGAACACAGAAACATAGATCGGTAGCAGCTAGTACTCCGGTGACGACGAAAGCCGAAGCCTGCCCGAACAAGGAGGAGGAGCAGCCTCGGCTGAATCCGTGACACCCTCCTCCACTATCCTTCCTATCATCCTCCCTTCCACCTTCTCCCTTCCCTCCTCCATTCATCCATCTCTTGTATAATCAGTGGATGGCTCTGATGTGGTCCATCACTCTCCAACAAGAGGCTTCATAGATGACTGTCCAAATTCAATACAATGTACCAGCTCTAAGCCATTACCATATGAGCGGCTCATAATAAATTCATAAAACAATTTCCTGGATGCGGGTTGAGTTTGTGTGGATGATACAAGGATCTGATTGGTGACTTTCACTGCATGCTCTGATCAGCACTAGCTACATCACCTACACCTGCACCTACAGCTGCTGCTACATATGTAGGATCTTACTTTGATCACTCTTTTGTTGCTGAGAATTTTCCTGCAAACCAGGAAATGCAAACTTGTAGTGTATTTGAGTTTTAAAAAGGCTTCTAACGTTTGTTATTTCCACTTTGACATTTCAGACTTGATTTGCCCTAACACGTTTTGATCAACCCCTACAAAAATGTCCATTAATTATAATTATTATTCACATTTCCTGTTGCTGCAGGATAATTTTCCTGCTGTAGCAAACTGGCTCAAATTAAGATCCTACATCTGTATCAGTGGAGGCTCCTCAGAGTAGGAAGGGGAGGACCATCCTCCTCAGTGAATTTCATAAAAAGTTGAATTGTAAAACATTAAAAAAGTTATACTTTTTTAGATAAAACTATACTAAATATAATCACATCTCCAAATAAATGATTAAAACACACTATTTTGCAAAGAAGGTCTACAGTAGCCTCAACAGCACTCTGTAGGGTAGCACCATGGTGTAGCCGGAGGACAGCTGGCTTCTGTCCTCCTCTGGGTACATTGACTTCAATACAAAACCTAGGAGCTTTTGCAGCATGAACTGACATGTTGTCCACCCAATCAAAGCCTCAGAGAATGAATCTAGTACTGAAAGCTAGCTAGCACTGCAGTGTATAAAATGTGTATAAAATGTGGTGAGTAGTTGACTCAAAGATAGAGAAAGACAATAGTTGAACAGTTTTGAACAAATTAATTTATTCCAAAATGAAGGAGAAGCTAGAGAGAGAGAGATTGTCATTTTTTTCCAGTTTCGGTTACTTAGCTAGCAAATGCAGCTAGCTAGTTTAGCCTACTGAAACACCCTGCTCAAACAGAGGGATGCTATGTTAGCTAGCTGGCTATGACTTTCAAACACAACACTGGAACTCTTCCAAGTCAAGGTGTAACTGCTTACTGACTGTACACTGTAACGTTACTGCATGATTGTAGCGGGTTTACATACCTGAATTTGTCCAATAGAAACTCTTGTTTGCAACTGTTGGACCCTATATCAGCTAGATGCAGGCAAGAGTGTGCAGGGTGGTATTGAATATCACTGTCTGTCCATGTGTCACTGTCTGTCACCTCAAATTTGTCTCTCGACCTGTGTTCACCTACGTTGTAAACTTTCATTCATAAGCTAGGTTGTAGCAACCTCATGATAGGTATAGGGAAAATGTGAGTGTCATGTAGTAGCCTAAACCTATCGCTGTTATATTGAGCTGGGTGAATGGAATATGAATGAGAGTCATCCAATATGCTGTAATAGAAATAAGGCCATGCTCATGAAAAAAAATTGTCCTCCCAGTTTTTTATCTACATTTTACATTACATTTTAGTCATTTAGCAGACGCTCTTATCCAGAGCGACTTACAGTTAGTGAATACATATTTGTTTTTATACTGCCCCCCCGTGGGAATCGAACCCACAACCCTGGCGTTGCAAACGCCATGCTCTATCAACTGAGCTACATCCCTGCCGGCCATTCCCTCCCCTACCCTGGGCCAATTGTGCGCCGCCCATGAGTCTCCCGGTCGCGGCCGGCTGCGACAGAGCCTGGATTCGAACCAGGATCTCTAGTGGCACAGTTAGCACTGCGATGCAGAGCCTTAGACCACTGCGCCACTCAGGAGCCTCAGGAGCCCAGTGTTCTATCTATAACGTGAGGTGGGGGACTGGTTGTGATGCAAATGTATTTTCACACCTGCTGTCATGTATGAATAGAGATGGGAGATGGGGTAAAGGGATCCGTGAGTGAAGGGGCGTGGGCGTAGGCGTGTGTGTGTGTGTGCGTGCATCAGTGTATGGATGGAGCAGCTGGGCCTGCTTGTAACTCATTCTTATTCAGATGGCGAAATTGAGGATCTTGGGATGGTCTGCACCTGCAATCACACATCCATCATCATACGTTGTGAGTCCTGACACGTTTTCTAACCTGGAACTACCAAACATCCCCTGGCTTATGTAGTCGTGTCTCTCCTGTTGTAATTAAACTTTTGATTGGAATAAAGAGAACACTGCAGTACTCCTAATAACAAAGGTAATAAATGCAAGCCTCTAGGTTCTTATTAAAAACATAGACTACAACTAACAAAAAGGAGGGCAAAAAGTTCACAAAACTTTCTAAGCTCCAACACACAGAGAAAAAAATTAACTAGAGCGAGAAAGAGAGAGAGAGGGAGGTAGAGAGAGGTAGAAAGACGACGGGAACAGCTCAGTGTACGTTGCATAGAATTAATCATGTTATTGAATGATGTTGTGGTTTGTGACCTGCAGGCAAGGACAATGTTGATAAATGATTGTAATGCACTATGCCTCAAACTACTGCTTCATTATTCCACCTGTCTGACACATTGTTGCATAATTTATGTTCTGTTGTTGCCATGGCTCCTAGGGTAAGTAGATGGGAGGAGGAGGAGGGGATGGAGGGAGGAGGGAGGGGGTAGGGAGGAGGATGGAGAAGGGATGAGGGAAGAGAAGGGAGAAGAGGGGAAGGTGAGGAGGGAGAAAGGGTGTGAGGCTCTGACTGACACCTCTGGGGAAGATGTGTACATGGGGTAAACTGTGCTTCTGCATACATTAGTTCTATGTAATCATTACATTACCAATGATGGCTGTTCCGTTCTCCAGACCCCTGTCGGATGTCCCTATAAGTTTCGGACATGTCAGAAATTGGTTGTGTATCTTGTAGTATGAGCAGTGCTACAACACGATTGGGCAAGGACTACTGCCAATAGCCAATAAGCACTCAGCATGTGAGACAAAAACAATGATGGCGAAGAGAAACGCAGGTTGTCACTAGTTACCACAGTCATAAAGTCAAAATTGGCTATATTGTAAAAATGCATGAAAACCTTAATTTAAGGTTAGGGTTAGGCATAATGTTAGCAGTGTGGTTAAGGTTAGAATTAGGTTTAAAATCAGATCTTAAGAAGATCAATTGTAGAAATAGGCGGGTTTAGCCATGATTATGACAGATTGGTGGAGAGAATGCAGCTGCCTTTTCAATACGAAAAGTTTTCACCTCCAATTCCCTCTGTAGAATATAAGTCCATATTGTCCATGTCTGCCCAACCATTTGCAGGTCCATATTCTGCGCCTCCATCTCTTTTTGATGTTTCAGCACATAATAATGTGCACACTTATAAAGCAGCTTGCTGTTTAAACATCAGCATTTATTTCCTAAGTCAACCCAAGAAACACAGGGAACGATCAACTAAGGGAATCATCGTGTAATGTGAGCTCCCATATCCTGGGGTTGGGGATGGATGTAATGAAAGATTTGGGACAAGAAAATCTGGAAATGTGAGCACGTCCAAGTTGTTAAGATTTTTGAAGTTGTGTAGTGTACTGTATGCCCAGTTACCCACATAATAAAAGCTACAGGAACACTTAAGGAGATATAAAACATATTTCGTGTTACATCACAGGCGGCCGGTGTCACCTTAGTTGGGGAGGATGGGCTCATGGTAATGGCTGGAACGGAATCAATGGAATGGTATCAGACACATTTAAAAAAACATGGTTTCCATATGTTTGATACCATTGCACTCACTCTATTCCAGCAATTATTATGAGCCGTCCTCCCCTCAGCAGCCTCCTGTGTGTTACATGTTATTCTACCTTGAACCTTATCCTCTCACCCAAATGGGGATGGATAAGAAAGTTCCCTCTGATAATGGCATTACAGTGAACACAGTTGTGACAAGGGAAATCACCATCAGGAATGATAGACATGAAATGCAATGTTTTTTTCTGACCTTACTAGACAATCCCGTAAATTTGAGGGGTCTCTTATAGCAAAATCTAGGCTCGGATCAGTACATCGGGACTCGTGTAGTTTGAGCGGGTCAAGGACGTACCGATGATGGCTGTTCCGTTCTCCAGACCCCTGTCGGATGTCCCTATAATTTTCGGACATGTCAGAAATGATGGTTGTGCATCTTGTATTATGAGCAGTGCTACGACGTGATTGGGCAAGGACTGCTGCCAATAACCAATGAGCATTCAGCATGTGAGACCAAAACAATGATGGCGAAGAGGAAAGCAACAACACGCACCCTGTGGACCGATGTGATGGAAGAAAGATTGGTGGAGCTGTGGAGAGACCGCGACTGCCTTTTCAATGGGAGAGTTCTTACTTTTTTATGTTAAATGGCATGTTATAGAAGGGTCCAGACACTTTTTTTGTGACTTGGCTTGTTTTTGAGGAACTTACCCTAGCCACGATTAACTTCCTCATTGCTTGTTGTGCAGTAATAGGGCACGCAAAATACATGAACAAAAGCTAAAAAAACACCCAAACAGGTCCTTTTATAAACGGACACGCTCTCATGAAATTGTGTCATTCCGAACTACCGCAACGTTATATAATCCATTTTGGTCGAGTCAAGCTGTTTCCCCCATGCAGCTGTGCAGGCCAAGCGTGTCCCTATAGTACACAGACACATCTCACGCAGCACAGCTGGTAGAAGAAACGTCTCGAGTCACACAAAGTTGATTATAACGTTGCAGATAAAGTTCGGAATGTGTCGCTTCCTGTGTGAGTTGTCAACCATGATGGAGAAGTCTTGGAGCGGGTAGGTCTTCCCCGGGAGGAAGAGCAACTCCGTCTTGTTGAGGTTGAGCTTGAGGTGGTGGACCGACATCCAAGCTAAGATACAGTGCATTCGGAAAGTATTCGGACCCCTTCACTTTTTTCACATTTAGTTACGTTACAGCCTTATTCTAACATTTATTAAATTACAAAAGTTCCTCATCAATCTACACACAATACCCCATAATGACAAAGCAAAAACAGGTTTTCAGACATTTTTGCAAATGTATAAAAAAAATAAAAATGAAATACCTTATTTAGATAAGTATTCATCCTTGAGATGTTTCTACAACTTGATTGGAGTCCCCCTGTGGTAAATTCAATTGATTGGACATTATTTGGAAAGGCATACACCTGTCTATATAAGGTCCCACAGTTGACAGTGCATGTCAGAGCAAAAACCAAGCCATGAGGTCAAAGGAATTGTCCGTAAAGCTCAGAGACAGGATTATGTCGAGGCACAGATATGGGGAAGGGTACCAAAAAATGTCTGCAGCATTGAAGGTCCCCAAGAGCACAGTGGCCTCCATCTTTCTTAAATAGAAGACGTTTGGAACCACCAAGACTCTTCCTAGAGCTGGCCGCCCGGCCAAACTGAGCAATCGGGAGAGAAGGGCCTTGGTCAGGGAGGTGACCAAGAACTCGATAGTCACTCTGACAGAGCTCCAGAGATCCTCTGTGGAGATGGGAGAACCTCCCAGAAGGACAACCATCTCTGCAGCACTCCACCAATCAGGCCTTTGTGGTACAGTGGCCAGAAGGAGCCAAAAGGCACCTAAAGGACTCTCAGACCATGAGAAACAACATTCTCTGGTCTGATGAAACCAAGATTGAACTCTTTGGCCTGAATGCCAAGCGTCACGTCTGGAGGAAACCAGGCACCGCTCATCACCTAGCCAATACCATCCCTACGATGAAGCATGGTGGTGGCAGCATCATGCTGTGGGGATGTTTTTCAGCGGGAGAGACTGGGAAATTAGTCAGGATCGAGGGAAAGATAAACGGAGAAAAGTACAGAGAGATCCTTGATGAAAACCTGTTCCAGAGCGCTCAGGACCTCAGACTGGGGTGAAGGTTCACCTTCCAACAGGACAATGACCCTAAGCACACAGCCAAGACAACTCTTGAGTGGCTTCGGTACAAGTCTCTGAATGTCCTTGAGTGGCCCAGCCAGAGCCCGGACTTGAACCCGATCTAACATCTCTGAAGAGACCTGAAAATAGCTTTGCAGCAAAGCGCGGTGGTCGGGAGAGGTTGTGTTTTCTCTAGCAGGAGGTAAGCTTGGCTTCTTATATGATGTTGAGTAAAGCTTAAACCATGTATTTAGATTGTAGGTAGGTATTGTAGTCAGGTATTATAGGTAGTTTACTTAGGTAGTTATTGTAGGTTATTGTAGGTTATTGTAGGTAATTATTGTAGGTAAGTATTGTATTCGGCGGACCCCGGCGAAGCACGAGTGCTAGCTAACCCACTACTTGGACCAACAAAGCTAGCTGGCTAGCGGGTAGCTACTGGTAACTTTTAGCAACTGTGGTTAGTTGTTTCCAATGTTATTTCACGCTTAAGAGTACCTGTAATTGAGCCAGCTAGCTACCTACCATTCAGCTGTTTTTCTAACCTCATTATCCGAGGCATTAACGTTGGGTGGTTGGTAGCTGCTGTACTTAATTACAGCTACTGATTGCAGTCTGCCACCCAGTTAGCTGGCGTTGGGTAAGTTTGGCTTTATACATAGCTTGGGCTTTGTCGAGTAAGGCTTAAACTATGTATTTAGATTGTAGTTAGGTATTATAGGTAGGCATCGTGGGCTGTATATTATTAGGTATTATAGGTAGGCATCGTGGGCTGTTGTGGGTAGTTGTTGTATGTAGTTATTGTAGGTTACTTTTGTATTCGGCGGTGCCGGGTGTAGCACGAAGCTAGCTAGCTAACTCACCTCCTGGACTAGCTGGCTAGTAGCTATTAGCAACGGTAGCAACTAAATACAATATCTTTTTAGCCAGCTACATTCGTTCGCAGCGATGCTGCTTTTCAAACAAAGTCAACACAGCAGCCATTGCTAGCTAGCCAACACTACCAGCTGGCTGTACTGTGGTAGCTAAATACAATATCTTTGTGCTAGCTAGCCAACGTTTAATCATTGCTGCATTATGAAAGAACTAGACACGGACACTAATTATCTGTTTAGTGTGTTAACACACTATTGGTAGTTTGTTGTAACCAAGTATTGGTGCTAAACTGTGTGTTATTGGATCCTAGCATGCTAGTTAGCTATGGCGTCATAGTTAGCTAGCTGAATAAAGTAAGTTGAGTCTAGTCCTTGAAACATTGAACCGCTGTAGTTTACAACAATTCTAATTTCTAAAGTGGAAGTTGGGAGAGTTTTATTTGGGTGGTTCAGTGAAACAATTATAGTTTCTGAGGTGGAAGTTGGGAGAGTTATATTTTTTTGGTGAGGGAGGCCTTGCTCTCTCCTTTCCCAGGTGTTTAGTTCATTTCATTCCGATCTCCTCTGCATTATTGTAGCCATCTGCTACAGCCTGTCAACTATGCCTCTGCCTATCCCTGTTCTCTCCTCTCCGCACAGGCTACACAAACGCCTCACACCGCGTGGCTGCTGCCTCTCTAACCTGGTGGTCCCTGCACGCACCACACACCTGGAGTTCCAGGTCTCAGGCAGCCTCTGGAACTGCCGTTCTGCCGCCAACAAGGCTGACTTCATCCCAGCCTATGCTACCCTCCAGTCCCTCGACTTCCTGGCGCTGACGGAAATATGGATTACCACTGAAAACACTGCTACTCCTACTGCTCTCTCCTCGTCTGACCATGTGTTCTCGCATACCCCGAGAGCATCTGGTCAGAGGGGTGGTGGCACAGGAATCCTCATCTCTCCCAAGTGGTCATTCTCAATTTTTCCCCTAACCCATCTGTCTATCTCCTCATTTGAATTCCACGCTGTCACAGTCACTAGCCCATTTAAGCTTAATATCCTTGTCATCTATCGCCCTCCAGGTTCCCTTGGAGAGTTCATCAATGAGCTTGACGCCTTGATAAGTTCCTTTCCTGAGGATGGCTCACCCTTCACAGTTTTGGGGGATTTCAACCTCCCTACGTCTACATTTGACTCATTTCTCTCTGCCTCCTTCTTTCCACTCCTCTCCTCCTTTGACCTCACCCTCTCACCGTCCCCCCCTACTCACAAGGCAGGCAATACGCTTGACTTCATCTTTACTAGATGTTGCTCTTCTACTAATCTCACTGCAACTCCCCTCCATGTCTCCGACCACTACTTTGTATCCTTTTCTCTCTCGCTCTCCTCCAACACTACTCAATCTGCCCCTACACAGATGGTAACGCGCCGCCGCAACCTTCGCTCTCTCTCTCCCACTACTCTCTCCTCTTCCATCCTATCATCTCTTCCCTCTGCTCAATCCTTCTCCCTCCAATCTCCTGATTCTGCCTCCTCAACCCTCCTCTCCTCCCTTTCTGCATCCTTTGACTCCCTGTGTCCCCTATCCTCCCGGCCGGCTCGGTCCTCCCCTCCAGCTCCGTGGCTTGACGACTCATTGCGAGCTCACAGAACAGAGCTCCGGGCAGCTGAGCGGAAATGGAAGAAAACTAAACTCCCTGCCGACCTGGCATCTTTTCACTCCCTCCTCTCTACATTTTCTTCATCTGTTTCTGCTGCTAAGGCCACTTTCTACCACTCTAAATTCCAAGCATCTGCCTCTAACCCTAGGAAGCTCTTTGCCACATTCTCCTCACTGCTGAATCCTCCCCCCCACCCCCACCCCTCCTCCCTCTCTGTGGATGACTTCGTCAACCACTTTGAAAAGAAGGTTGACGACATCCGATCCTCGTTTGTTAAGTCTAATGACACTGCTGGTCCTGCTCACACTGCCCTACCCTATGCTTTGACTTCTTTCTCCCCTCTCTCTCCAGATAAAATCTTGCGACTAGTGACTGCAGGCCGCCCAACAACCTGCCCGCTTGACCCCATCCCCTCCTCTCTTCTCCAGACCATCTCCGGTGACCTTCTCCCCTACCTCACCTCGCTGATCAACTCATCCTTGACCGCTGGCTATGTCCCTTCCGTCTTCAAGAGAGCGAGAGTTGCACCCCTTCTCAAAAAACCAACACTCGATCCCACTGATGTCAACAACTACAGACCAGTATCCCTTCTTTCTTTTCTTTCCAAAACTATTGAGCGTGCCGTCTTTAGAAAACTCTCTTGCTATCTCTCTCAGAATGACCTTCTTGATCCAAACCAGTCAGGTTTCAGGACTGGTCATTCAACTGAGACTGCTCTTCTCTGTGTCACGGAGGCTCTCCGCACTGCTAAAGCTAACTCTCTCTCCTCTGCTCTTGTCCTTCTAGACCTGTCTGCTGCCTTTGATACTGTGAACCATCAGATCCTCCTCTCCACCCTCTCCGAGCTGGGCATCTCCGGCGCGGCTCACTCCTGGATTGCGTCCTACCTGACCGGTCGCTCCTACCAAGTGGCGTGGCGAGAAGCTGTCTCCGCACCACGTGCTCTCACCACTGGTGTCCCCCAGGGCTCAGTTCTAGGCCCTCTCCTTTTCTCCCTATACACCAAGTCACTTGGCTCTGTCATATCCTCACATGGCCTCTCCTATCATTGCTACGCTGACGATACACAACTAATCTTCTCCTTTCCCCCTTCTGATAACCAGGTGGCGAATCGCATCTCTGCATGTCTGGCAGACATATCAGTATGGATGACGGATCACCACCTCAAGCTGAACCCTGGCAAGACGGAGCTGCTCTTCCTCCCGGGGAAGGACTGCCCGTTCCATGATCTCGCCATCACGGTTGACAACTCCGTTGTGTCCTCCTCCCAGAGTGCGAAGAGCCTTGGCGTGACCCTGGACAACACCCTGTCGTTCTCCGCTAACATCAAGGCGGTGACCCGATCCTGCAGGTTCATGCTCTACAACATTCGGAGAGTACGACCCTGCCTTACACAGGAAGCGGCACAGGTCCTAATCCAGGCACTTGTCATCTCCCGTCTGGATTACTGCAACTCGCTGTTGGCTGGGCTCCCTGCCTGTGCCATTAAACCCCTACAACTCATCCAGAATGCCGCAGCCCGTCTGGTGTTCAACCTTCCCAAGTTCATTCACGTCACCCCCCTCCTCCGCACACTCCACTGGCTTCCAGTTGAAGCTCACATCCGTTACAAGACCATGGTGCTTGCCTATGGAGCAGTGAGGGGAACGGCACCTCCGTACCTTCAGGCTCTGATCAGTCCCTACACCCAAACGAGGGCATTGCGTTCATCCACCTCTGGCCTGCTGGCTCCCCTTCCTCTGCGGAAGCATAGTTCCCGCTCAGCCCAGTCAAAACTGTTCGCTGCTCTGGCACCCCAATGGTGGAACAAGCTCCCTCACGACGCCAGGACAGCGGAGTCACTCACCACCTTCCGGAGACATTTGAAACCCCACCTCTTTAAGGAATACCTGGGATAGGATAAAGTAATCCTTCTACCCCCCCCCCCCCCCCCCAAAAAAAAAATATATAAATAAATATAAAAACAAAAACAAAATACAAAAAAAATAATAATAATATTGGAAAGTGGTTATCCCACTGGCTATAGGGAGAATGCACCAATTTGTAAGTCGCTCTGGATAAGAGCGTCTGCTAAATGACGTAAATGTGCCCTTGAGCAAGGCACTTAACCCTAATTGCTCCTGTAAGTCGCTCTGGATAAGAGCGTCTGCTAAATGACTAAAATGTAAAATGTAAATGTAAAGCTTCCCATCCAACGTGACACTACTTGAGAGGATCTGCAGAGAAGAATGGGAGAAACTTCCCAAATACAGGTGTGCTAAGCTCATACCCAAGAAGACTCGAGTCTGTAATCGCTGCCAAAGGAGCTTCAACAAATGACTGAGTAAAGGGTCTGAGCCGCGAGCTGCCCATTGTCACAAGCCTACCAGACGAGCTAAACCACTTCTATGCTCACTTTGAGGGAAGCAACACTGAAGCATGCATGAGAGCACCAGCTGTTCCGGATGACTATGTGATCACGCTCTCCGTAGCCGATGTGAGTAAGACTTTTAAGCAGGTCAACATTCACAAGGATTACCAGGACGTGTACTCCGAGCATGTGCTGACCAACTGGCAAGTGTCTTCACTGACATTTTCAACATGTCCCTGACTGAGTCTGTAATACCAACATGTTTCAAGCAGACCACCATAGTCGCCGTGCCCAAGGACACTAAGATAACCTGCCTAAATGACTACCGACCCGTAGCACTGACATCTGTAGCCATGAAGTGCTTTGAAAGGCTGGTCATGGCTCACATCAACACCATTATCCCAGAAACCCTAGACCCACTCCAATTTACATACCGCCCCAACAGATCCACAGATGATGCAATCTCTATTGCACTCCACACTGCCCTTTCCCACCTGGACAAGTGGAACACCTACGTGAGAATGCTATTCATTGACTACAGCTCAGCGTTCAACAGCATAGTTCCCTCAAATAAGTATTTGTAAGCCTTGAGACAATTGAGACATGGATTGTGTACGTGTGCCATTCAGTGGGTGAATGGGCAAGACAAAATATTTAAGTGCCTTTGAACGGGGTATGGTAGTATGTGCCAGGCACACCGGTTTGTGTCAAGAACTACAATACTGCTGGGTTTTTCGCGCTCAACAGTTTCCTGTGTGTATCAAGAATGGTCCACCTCTCAAAGGACATCCAGCCAACTTGACACAACTTTGAGAAGCAATGGCGTCAACATGACCCAGCATCCCTGTGGAACGCTTTGGACACCTTGTAGAGTCCATGCCCCGATGAATTGAGGCTGTTCTGAGGGCAAAAGGGGGGGTGCAACTCAATATTAGGAAGGTGTTGGTATACCCATTGTACAGGATGTAGCCTAATGGGGAATTGATAGACACTAACAATCAAAGGGCAAACAATTCACACAATGAAGTTATGAAACAATAAATGCACACCAATTGGTGGAGAGATTGCATTCTGGAGAGAGACGTGTCTTGTGCATCTTAGCCACACTCCCCTTCTTTTTGAACTGTGCCATCTCTGCTGCCTCCGCAACGGATTAGTCCACTGAGACAGGCGCAAATCAGAGAGGTGTCTTGTGTGCCATAAAAAATATATATATATATATTTGCGACTGCTCGACTAAAACAATCTTGGTTGACCAACAGCCTATCGACCAAACAATCGACCAGTCGACTAACACGCACACACATACACACACACACACACACACACACACACACACACACACACACACACACACACACACACACACACACACACACACACACACACACACACACACACACACACACACACACACACACACACACACACACACACACACACACACACACAGAGCCTGGATGTTTTACAGAAGCAGAGCCATATATTTATGGTTCTGTACCAAAGTATTTGTGTATTCTTTGGTTCTATGTTTGATGAAGTGTGTGTGTATTATTAATTGATTTGATTTGCTGGAGATAAGCCGGGTCAACTCTGTCTGGCTGTCATCTGCAGATCTGCTACTGTATAGCTTTCTCCTCATCTGATGAACACTTTAGTAACCATTGTTTATCAAATTGCGTGCAGACGTTCTTTCTTCACATTACAAATTATCACGCCTCATAAAACTATGGTACTGACTGTAGGATCTCACAAAATATTTAATATATCCTCAAGGATGTCTGGGTTTCTTTCCGCCATGGCTCCAACATTATGTTATGAAAATTCACAAATCAGAAATATCCGCCATCGCTGGTGTATATGCTAATGAGTTAGCAGTAGTCAGAGCAGAACTATAGTGATTGTGTGAAGACTTGTGTCTGAAAATCCTAGTAAATAATGTGATTCTGTTTCATGTTGCCAAGTAACATGACATGAATGTTTTCTAATAAGGCTTTTTCTACACACATGGTGTTTTCTACTCGAGCTGCAAAGGCCTCTTCCAATAAGGCAAGGCTCCTCCTGTCAAGAGATGCTCCATAAGTCTAGGAGCTGTGTAGCCTCTGCGGAGTCCCCAACAACCGGATGTTCCGGTTTTCAGGGGAAATGGAAAGAGCCTGTGATGCAACTTCCGCTTTTAGACATTAACAATGCGAAACCATCTTAACTCCTCCTCCACATTTACTGGATTGGTTGAACAATGCAGAAGAGAACCTCCCTAGACAGTTTTTTTCTTCTTCTCGTCAAGACCAGTATGTAGGGGATCTAGTTTCAGGCATTTATTTTACGCCTGCTACGTTAGGTTAGGAGCTGTGGAACAGTATTGGAATGGCTTGGCTAATTACCTCTTTAGATGAAGTGAGGTTGGTGGGGGATGTTACATGGCTACATACTGAGTAAGCCCACAGCTCTTTGTTTTCTAACTACAAGGCTTTGGGATGGCAAGGTCTATTCCCAATTAGGTAGGATAACTTGGCTTGTATTATTAGACAAGGGTAGCCTAAGTGGTAGATGATGAAAATTGTGACCGTCAAAGATGCCTTGATTCAGACGAGGGAATGAGTATCTGCTCTTCCCTCTAAACTCTCTTCCATTTGTGTGTGTGTGTGTGTGTGTGATCGTTCGTGCGTGTGAGGTGTGTCTGTGTTTTATAAAAATATTTGGGGGGTGTAAGTGAATGTTTTATGTTTTGGTAATTTAACACTCCGACCCCTTTTTAAGCATTCCAGCTTTATTGAACAATCCTATTTTGTGCTTGTTTACATAAAGGGAGCGTAATTCTATGTTCAAAGCTATTTAAATCTGGTTCGAGAGGTGATCCGTGAGGATGTTTTCATTCTCTCTCTTTCTACCGTCTCCCTCATACATTTGAAATTCAAATAGGCTTCATGTCCATGTCATGGGTGATCTAATGTTGCTAAGGCATTATGTAAAAGGATGGTAATTTTTAAAAGCTATTACTTGATGTCTCTCTCTCTAAGTCTCTCTCGATACCCAAGTGGTCTATTCCTATATGAAAATGTGGTGTTACTGCATTTGGACATCCAGAGGCTTACTGAGAGCCTATAAAGTTTTCCTCTGCTCTTTGAGAGAGGGTTGTCAGCTCAGACATGATCCCACTGGATGTCTTCTCACAGTTACCTCTTAGGAGGAAGGCCAGGGTAGAGCCAAATGGCAAGGGAAAGAGAGAGAAAGAGAGCGAGAGAGTGTGAGAGAGAGAGAATGTCAGTGGCTTATAGAGAACTCCTCAATTTGTTCCAATCTCTGTCATTGTTTTACTGTATGGTGATTAGTAAACAACTCTCATAAAACCTCCATCTGCATTGATTCATACACATCACAGAGAAATGGTGCACATTTGTGAGGCATTGAGCAGAATATGGATTTTATGGAAGTGAATAGATTCTATGGATGTAAGTTGTCGTGCAGTTAAAGATCAAGGCAACATATTTCTGTCTGGAAACCTCCGATTTTATGCTTTATGCTTGATTTCTTTCATGCCTTGAATTTGATATTGAAACTGCTCTTGGAGTGTAAACATCAGCAATGGATGTTTGTTAACCAGTGTTTTCTTCAAAAGAAAGCTTGGTCTTACATTGACATGGGATCTGATGGGTATCCATTATATAAAAATGTAAGGGATGGTTCGAAATTTACAGAACGGTTACCTGGATGAAAATGAGGAAGGGTCATGCTTTTTCAATTTCAGTCAAGAGGAGGGTTTAGTATTTTTTAAATCTAGTCCAGGGGAGTGTCATGTAATTTGAAATTGATGTAATTTCAATATTTCTCAGTGTTTTAGAATCAGTTGCTTAGTAGGCTATATAACGATGTGTGCCCGATGCCGCCCCTCTGCTCTGATTCTACTCTGGGCGCACAATAGTTTACAGTGCCTTGCAAAAGTATTCATCCCCCTTGGTGTTTTTCCTATTTTGTTGCATTACAACCTGTAATTTAAATGGATTTGTATTTAGATTTCATGTAATGGACATACACAAAATAGTCTAAATTGGTTGAAGTGAAATAAAAAAAATTACTTGTTAAAAAAAATTCAAAAAAATGAATAATGGAAAAGTGGTGCGGGCATATGTATTCACCGCCTTTGCTATGAAGCCCCTAAATAAGATCTGGTGCAACCAATTACCTTCAGAAGTCACATAATTAGTTAAATAAAGTCCACCTGTGTGCAATCTAAGTGTCACATGATCTCAGTATATACAGTGGGGGAAAAAAGTATTTAGTCAGCCACCAATTGTGCAAGTTCTCCCACTTAAAAAGATGAGAGAGGCCTGTAATTTTCATCATAGGTACACATCAACTATGACAGACAAAATGTGAAAGAAAAATCTTAGAAAATCACATTGTAGGATTTTTTATGAATTTATTTGCAAATTATGGTGGAAAATAAGTATTTGGTCACCTACAAACAAGCAAGAATTCTGGCTCTCACAGACCTGTAACTTCTTCTTTAAGAGGCTCCTCTGTCCTCCACTCGTTACCTGTATTAATGGCACCTGTTTGAACTTGTTATCAGTATAAAAGACACCTGTCCACAACCTCAAACAGTCACACTCCAAACTCCACTATGGCCAAGACCAAAGAGCTGTCAAAGGACACCAGAAACAAAATTGTAGACCTGCACCAGGCTGGGAAGACTGAATCTGCAATAGGTAAGCAGCTTGGTTTGAAGAAATCAACTGTGGGAGCAATTATTAGGAAATGGAAGACAAACAAGACCACTGATAATCTCCCTCGATCTGGGGCTCCACGCAAGATCTCACCCGTGGGGTCAAAATGATCACAAGAACGGCGAGCAAAAATCCCAGAACCACACGGGGGGACCTAGTGAATGACCTGCAGAGAGCTGGGACCAAAGTAACAAAGCCTACCATCAGTAACACACTACGCCGCCAGGGACTCAAATCCTGCAGTGCAAGACGTGTCCCCCTGCTTAAGCCAGTACGTCCAGGCCCGTCTGAAGTTTGCTAGAGTGCATTTGGATGATCCAGAAGAGGATTGGGAGAATGTCATATGGTCAGATGAAACCAAAATATAACTTTTTGGTAAAAACTCAACTCGTCGTGTTTGTAGGACAAAGAATGCTGAGTTGCATCCAAAGAACACCATACATACTGTGAAGCATGGGGGTGGAAACATCATGCTTTGGGGCTGTTTTTCTGCAAAGGGACCAGGATGACTGATCCGTGTAAAGGAAAGAATGAATGGGGCCATGTATCGTAAGATTTTGAGTGAAAACCTCCTTCCATCAGCAAGGGCATTGAAGATGAAACGTGGCTGGGTCTTTCAGCATGACAATGATCCCAAACACACCGCCCGGGCAACGAAGAAGTGGCTTCGTAAGAAGCATTTCAAGGTCCTGGAGTGGCCTAGCCAGTCTCCAGATCTCAACCCCATAGAAAATCTTTGGAGGGAGTTGAAAGTCTGTGTTGCCCAGCGACAGCCCCAAAACATCACTGCTCTAGAGGAGATCTACATGGAGGAATGGGCCAAAATACCAGCAACAGTGTGTGAAAACCTTGTGAAGACTTACAGAAAACGTTTGACCTGTGTCATTGCTAACAAAGGGTATATAACAAAGTATTGAGAAACGTTTGTTATTGACCAAATACTTATTTTCCACCATAATTTGCAAATACATTCATGAAAAATCCTACAATGTGATTTTCTGGAGAAAAAAAATCTAATTTTGTCTGTCATAGTTGACGTGTACCTATGATGAAAATTACAGGCCTCTCTTATCTTTTTAAGTGGGAGAACATGCACAATTGGTGGCTGACTAAATACTTTTTTCCCCCACTGTATACACCTGTTCTGAAAGGGCCCAGAGTCTGCAACACCACTAAGCAAGGGGCACCACCAAGCAAGCGACACCATGAAGACCAAGGAGCTCTCCAAACAGATCAGGGACAAAGTTGTGGAGAAGTACCGATCAGGGTTGGGTTATAAAAAATATCAGAAACTTTGAACATCCCACGGAGCACCATTAAATCCCTTATTAAAAAATGGAAAAATATGGCACCACAACAAACCTGCCAAGAGAGGGCCGCCCACCAAAACTCACGGACCAGGCAAGGAGGGCATTAATCAGAGAGGCAACAAAGAGACCAAAGATAACCCTGACGGAGCTGCAAAGCTCCACAGCGGAGATTGGAGTATCTGTCCATAGGACCACTTTAAGACGTACACTCCACAGAGCTGGGCTTTACAGAAGAGTGGTCAGAAAAAAGACATTGCTTAAAGAAAAAAATAAGCAAACACGTTTGGTGTTCGCCAAAAGGCATGTGGGAGACTCCCCAAACATATGGAAGAAGGTACTCTGGTCAGATGAGACTAAAATTGAGCTTTTTGGCCATCAAGGAAAACACTATGTCTGGTGCAAACCCAACACCTCTCATCACCCTGAGAACACCATCCCCACAGTGAAGCTCATGTTGTGGGGATGTTTTTCATCGGCAGGGACTGGGATACTGGTCAGAATTGAAGGAATGATGGATGGCGCTAAATACAGGGAAATTCTTGAGGGAAACCTGTTTCAGTCTTTCAGAGATTTGAGATGCCCCTAAACATACTGCTAAAGCAACACTTGAGTGGTTTAAGGGGAAACATTTAAATGCCTTGGAATGGCCTAGTCAAAGCCCAGACCTCAATCCAATTGAGAATCTGTGGTATGACTTAAATATTGCTGTACACCAGCGGAACCCATCCAACTTGAAAGAGCTGGAGCAGTTTTGCCTTGAAGAATGGGCAAAGATCCCAGTTAGTTATGCACGCTTAAGCTTTGTTTTTTTTGTCTTATTTCTTGTTTGTTACACATAAAAAAACATATTTTTCATCTTCAAAGAAGTAGGCATGTTGTGTAAATCAACTGATACAACCCCCCCCCCAAAAAAATCAATTTTAATTCCTGGTTGTAAGGCAACAAAATAGGAAAAATGCCAAGGGGGGTGAATACTTTCGCAGTCTATGGTCTCAATCAAATGATCCATAGCCTATAGTCTATAGGCTACGAAGTGCATGCTCGGAGAATCACAGAGCAAAGTTATATTTCTAGTAGATTTATTTTTTTAACAATATGTTTCTTGCCCATCGAGAGTTATTGACCTCACAATAAGCCAGATTCGTGTAACTTCCATTGTGGTGCTGAAACTTGAAGCAGCAGCCGAGGCACAATTAATAGGAAATGGACAGCTCATGGTGCTGAAAGTAGGACATTCGAGTAGGCATAATTTATTTAAACTGTCTTCATTTAAATGTAACAACAAGAGGGCTTTGTGTTGGAGCCTATTTCTTCCAATTTAAGAAATACGAGGTAGGCCTACCTGTTTGACAGACTAAATTAGGCTATAGACTGCTACATCCATAGATTTGTCGGTCAATTCCTCCACCCACCATGCACTCTTTAAATAGCCTGCCTCCATGTCATTGAAGGGCTGTTAAGTTAAAACCAAGACTCCAATTGAGGGGGTATGAAAGGGTATGCGATAGGCCTACCTTCTATTAAAGAAAATGACAAAAAGCACAGGCCTACCCCTTGTCAGTTTAGGATTTTGAATAAAATAAAAAGGATTTGATTATATAAAGTGATCTATAACAGCACTTTGGTTCACTATGCTTTATGCTAGAAACAAGCTGTAAAATAGCCTACCAGGGAAAGACGTGACTCCGATGCATATTGAAATTGACTTTGCTTGGGAAGTAATCTAATTCTCTCACTATCAATTGATTAAGCTATTCACTTTCTGTACAATAGAAGATGTTTAAAGCCAGACAGCTTTTGGGGAAACACTTGTGACCTTCTCTCATTGGGTTAAGCAACGGAAGAAGAGTAGCCAGCAGTTAAAGCTTACATTTTTCTGTTGGCCTAACTTTCTGTGGGAAGGTAAGCCTAACTTTTGAAAGTACCATGCTCAGATTCCTAATGATGTCCCAGATTAAATGATTGCAAACTGGGACAGTTTCGACACACTGATTTGGCATTAGAGAAATATGATAAGATGAACACAAAGGCTTATCTCTCTGACCATTCTTAGCCTGTAATTTAGGTTATTTGTGTGGTATTAAAAAAGTATGTAAAATCACATGAAATGTTTATAAAAGGCAATTTTCTCTTGGACCGGCAAACACGATGATAGATTCATCTTTCTACCCCTACTCTTGTGCACGGTGGTCTGCGAACCGACAACCTTCTGGCTCGCAGCCCTGTGCGCTATCAAAATTACTGTGTTGCCATGTAATGCGTGCAGGACAAAGAATAGTATCTAAAACTGCATATATAAGGCTCTGGTCTGTCCAAGAAGTGAAGGTAAATGGTAGGCATGTATTCTGCTATCAACTTGATGTTTTAATTATTATTTTGGGTATAAGGGAGGGTCACTTTTTTTTTTCAAGCGTTCAGGGAGGGTTTAGATAAAATATATTTTGCTGAAGGGAGGTCAAAGTTTCTCCATGTAACCCTTATTATAAATAACGTTCACTCCCTAAATGATAGATGAGGAGAGTTGTGAATAAATGGGATGTTGCAGGGCATGAGCATGAGGCTGATGTTTGGTGATGTTATGAAAACAGAGAGGCGAAGAGGAGAATCACCCCAGAAAAAAGAGAGAGAGAGATGGTGAGAATAGATGGAGAGTTGTATTGTTGTTATTGCTTTAGTGTGCATGGAGCCTGGAGTTAATGATTAGAGGGAAAGGAGAGGTAGACTTTTGTTGTAGACAGAAAGACAGACAGATGGACTAGCTGTTGGGGTATTCTGCTGATTTCAATAATTGCAGAGAGGATTTTGTGCTGGATGACAGATGGCATGCTGTCCAAATGTTAAAATATTTAACAGAACAGAGGAAAAATATCACTAGTTAATATCACTCTGGCTGTCAGAGTTCAGGCTGAAGTGTCATGTTGGATCAAACAGGGAGTTGTTGTTGTGTGTTGATGCTGAAAACCCCGTAATGAGGGCAGAGGGTAAAGAGTTTTGTCAGATTTTTTCTTTTTTTCTTTTTTTTCTTAGGGGGTAGATCAGCTTTAGTATTGCAGATAGATTCTAACTTCCATCAATGTAATTGTCTGCATCACTTCCAATCCACCATATGTTTGTTTTTTTCTCGCAAATATATATATATATATATACAGTGGGGAGAACAAGTATTTGATACACTGCTGATTTTGCAGGTTTTCCTACTTACAAAGCATGTAGAGGTCTGTAATTTTTATCATAGGTACACTTCAACTGTGAGAGACAGAATCTAAAACAAAAATCCAGAAAATCACATTGTATGATTTTTAAGTAATGAATTTGCATTTTATTGCATGACATAAGTATTTGATACATCAGAAAAGCAGAACTTAATATTTGGTACAGAAACCTTTGTTTACAATTACAGAGATCATACGTTTCCTGTAGGTCTTGACCAGGTTTGCACACACTGCAGCAGGGATTTTGGCCCACTCCTCCATACAGACCTTCTCCAGATCCTTCAGGTTTCGGGGCTGTCGCTGGGCAATACGGACTTTCAGCTCCCTCCAAAGATTTTCTATTGGGTCCAGGTCTGTAGACTGGCTAGGCCACTCCAGGACCTTGAGATGCTTCTTACGGAGCCACTCCTTAGTTGCCCTGGCTGTGTGTTTCGGGTCGTTGTCATGCTGGAAGACCCAGCCACGACCCATCTTCAATGCTCTTACTGAGGGAAGGAGGTTGTTGGCCAAGATCTCGCGATACATGGCCCCATCCATCCTCCCCTCAATACGGTGCAGTCGTCCTGTCCCCTTTGCAGAAAAGCATCCCCAAAGAATGATGTTTCCACCCCCAAGCTTCACAGTTGGGATGGTGTTCTTGGGGTTGTACTCATCTTTCTTCTTTCTCCAAACACGGCGAGTGGAGTTTAGACCAAAAAGCTCTATTTCTGTCTCATCAGACCACATGACCTTCTCCCATTCCTCCTCTGGATCATCCAGATGGTCATTGGCAAACTTCAGACGGGCCTGGACATGCGCTTACTTGAGCAGGGGGACCTTGCGTGCGCTGCAGGATTTTAATCCATGACGGCGTAGTGTGTTACTAATGGTTTTCTTTGAGACTGTGGTCCAAGCTCTCTTCAGGTCATTGACCAGGTCCTGCCGTGTAGTTCTGGGCTGATCCCTCACCTTCCTCATGATCATTGATGCCCCACGAGGTGAGATCTTGCATGGAGCCCCAGACCGAGGGTGATTGATCGTCATCTTGAACTTCTTCCATTTTCTAATAATTGTGCCAACAGTTGTTGCCTTCTCACCAAGCTGCTTGCCTATTGTCCTGTAGCCCATCCCAGACTTGTGCAGGTCTACAATTTTATCCCTGATGTCTTTACACAGCTCTCTGGTATTGGTCATTGTGGAGAGGTTGAAGTCTGTTTGATTGAGTGTGTGGACAGGTGTCTTTTATACAGGTAACGAGTTCAAACAGGTGCAGTTAATACAGGTAATGAGTGGAGAACAGGAGGGCTTCTTAAAGAAAAACTAACAGGTCTGTGAGAGCCGGAATTCTTACTGGTTGGTAGGTGATCAAATACTTATGTCATGCAATAAAATGCAAATTAATTACTTAAAAATCATACAATGTGATTTTCTGGATTTTGGTTTTAGATTCCGTCTCTCACAGTTGAAGTGTACCTATGATAAAAATTACAGACCTCTACATGCTTTGTAAGTAGGAAAAACTGCAAAATCGGCAGTGTATCAAATACTTGTTCTCCCCACTGTATATATATATATATATATATATATATATATATATATATATATATTTACATATACATACATACATATACACACATACATACATATAAATACATATATATATATATACATATCTTTTTAAAATATATATTTCCCTTTATTACTTTCCAACCCCACCACCCCTTACCCTAATTGGAGTAAACTAGTGAACAACAATGCTTAGGCCTCTACTTCCAGCTTATACATACTATATACATTTTATGGACCAGATGGTTGTTGGTTTAATCCCAGGTAACTCGTTGGCACCTCCAGAAAAAAACCCTTAAAGGACATGATTTACAGAACCAGGCCTTTGATGTCACAACAACTCCCTGTTTGATCCAACACGGCACTTCAGCCTGAACTCTGACAGCCAGAGTGATATTAGCTAGTGATAATTTCCCTTTGTTCTTTCATAAATATTGAAACATTTAGATAACATGCCATCTGTATACAGCTAGTCCATCTGTCTATCTTTCTGTCTACAACAAAAGTCTACCTCTCCTTTCCTTTCCTTCTAATCATTATCTCCAGGCTCCGCTTTTATCTCAATATCATATCATTTCTGCGTAACAATTAAGTACCTTACTGTGATTGTTTTCATTTAAAATGGTAAAATGGGAACAAAAATTGCTTCTTAGCAAAGAGCAATTTCTCAAGACAGAATTTTGCTAAGACTGTCTGGGAGTGGTCTGAGTGGGGAGGGGAAAACTGAAATTGATCTGTTATTGGCAGAGAGGTTTGGAACTCTCTTTCTTAATGGCCTATTAACTAAGTTACTGCCTGGTGATGTTACCAGGCAGGCCAAAGCTCCATCCCACTAAAACTTTCAGGCTGTCTTTTCAAACAGCTCTAACACTAAAATATAATTATCATAAGTTTAATATTTTCACAGTATTATTCCACCTCAAAGTGTGGAAATATATATATATATATATATATATATATATATATATATATATTAATTTAACCTGGATTTCTGTTGGACAACACCTGTACATTAAATTATTTTGTAGTACTATCATCCATGGTTTTCGGTTACACCAATAATATTATGCATTACAGTAACATAGCCATTGCTATTCTACAAGTGTTTATTGAGGTGTGTAGACGGAGACAATGTGATTGAACACAGCTCCAGTCCTATCCATATGTGTAGTATGTAATCCCATCCTGTTGTTTCGCTAGTGGTAGACATGATTGACAGAACCAGGCCTTTGATATCACAGCTGAGTCACGCTGTACAAGTGACAGAGACACAGCAAGGTCTGTTGAAACATATAACCTCAGGATCCAACGCACACAGGCAGGCTGGCGTACGCACACGCATAAAACACACATGCACACACACACACACACACACACACACACAAACACTTAAACGCACACAAAGAAACACCCTTACACACACGTCCTGTCTGGAAGCTGAGAGGCCTGTGATGATGGTGCAGAACAGAATGGACTGCAATGTGAATGAGTGGCCTCTTCTGTGAAGTGTTAAAGTCAGTATGGTCCCTGGGGAGGTGAATGACTGAGTGTGTATCTGTCCCCCTGTCTCTCTGGCCTCTGTTACCCCATTAACCTGTCCACCATCATGTCCTGCCACCCTGTCCCTTTTTTCCCCTGCTTGGTGGGGGAGTCCCCAGTCCATAGCAGCCCCAGGCAGGGGCCTGGATGATGTAGTGTCAGAGCAGCTGACAGGGGCCAACCCTGCCTTCATCCCCTCCCCTCCTCTCTCCTCAGGTCCCCTGGCTCCAACCCTGGCCCCCACCCTGCATCCCTTTCCCTTCACCCCTCCTCTCCCCAGCCCAGCCTGCTGAGTTACAGAGGAGCAGGGGCTGATGGGAGCTGACAGGCTGCCTCTGGACATCCTCATGTCATGACGCTCAGACTAGAGAGACCTCACTCCACCAATCAGGAGATCAGGAATCAACCATGACACACATGGAAGCATGCACATGTAGCCTATGCATGAATGTAAGCGTGCCCACGTAAGCGTGCCTGTAAGTGCACACTCACACACACACACACACACACACAAAACACACACAAGTTTTGTTCCTCTACCCTCATGGGGACCAACAATTAATTTCCATTCAAAATTATATTTTCCCTAACCATAAACCTAACCACAAACCCCTTTCCCTTACCCTAACCCTAATTCTAACCTTATCCTAATTCTAACCCTAAACCTAACCCCTAAGCTTAAAATAGCCTTTGTCCTCATGTACACAGATGCAATCATTGTGATCTCCAGTGGTTAGTGTGGTAGGGGGATGTTGTGTGTTGTATAACAGGGTGGTGGGCTGGGTAACTGCAGTGGGTCTCAGACAGGTCACATGACCCGGCTGCCCTCCCATCTCCAACAGGCGTGTCAATTCCGCTCTCTCATCAGCCACGGGAACAAGACGGAGGGAACTGCATCATACTAATTGCCTCTGTATGACCCACTCTGAAACGTAGTGGTCAAGTAGTGCACTATAGGGAATAGTGTGCCGTTTGGGACACAGCCAGAGACGGCTTCTGTATGACAGACTCTTAAACAGGCACAGAGAAAGAGAGGATGGAGGAAAGGAAGCAAGGGAGGTGTGGAGCAGAGTGGAATGTAAGAGAGTGCAGTGTGTTATTAGGTTTGACATGTTGATTCTCTGTGCTACCTCTGTAGTGGCAGGGCCCAGCGGTGAGCCTGAAGCACACTGAGAGAGAGAGAGACAGACTCACTCTGAGACAGACTGCAGGGCTGGACAGGGATACACGGAAGAGGAAGTTAGTCTCACACCATGCCCTTTACATCCACACACTCCTTAGGGGGTGATCCAAAATAATCCACTGAAGAAAGGGTTTCGAGGCGTAAGGATTGCCAGGTGTAAAGGTGTTGTTATGAAGTGATAAAGAGCTACTCTCCTTTAAATCACATCCTCCTCTTTCTGGAAGATAAAAACATATTTCTGGTGGCATAGATTCAGATCATCACTCTCGCTCTCTCAACAAGGACTTTTTCTTAATGATCTGAAAGCTTAAGTGGCCTGTCATTGACATTACATTTGGCATCATTTGAATGTCTTTTAATGGTGCGATGAATGTCGCCAAAGTTTTCGAATAACTTAAGTCATTATTCACCACTAATGTCCTGCTTCATTATAGGTCATTTAAATCATTTTAAAGTTGTCAAAGTGACTGTTTTGACCTCGGACACTCTAAACTCCACTCTTTCTCAGGTGACGTCAGAATACAAAACAGGGAGGTCATTTAGTGTTACATGTCTCTGCTGCTGTCATAATGATGAGAAGGAATCTAATGAAATCTGTCTGACCCCTGAGCTGGAGAGAAACTCCAGGACATTCGTTTTCTTTCTTTACTTCCGACTGTGAATCAGACACGGTCGCCTGAGAGGATCGACTATGCTGAAGTTCAGTTCTTCCATGATGGTAGTTTGTGTGTGTGTATGATCAAAGTCCTATGTCAACATTTTGAAAGCGATGTATCTTTACATTTTAGTCATTTAGCAGACGCTCTTATCCAGAGCGACTTACAGTTAGTGAGTGCATATATTTTTCATACTGGCCCCCCGTGGGAAACGAACCCACAACCCTGGCGTTGCAAGCACCATGCTCTACCAACTTGAGCTACAGGAGACTAGTATCTTCGATGCATCTTTGAACATGAAACATTTTAAGTGAATCTACCAAGGTGTGGACAAACACATAGGGCCCGCTGACACCCCATAAACATGACAGACTGACTGGACCACTGTAAACTCACATGAGATTCAAATTCCATAAAACCATAGAGGTGAGGTGTGTGTGTTTCTGTGTGTGTGTGTCTTCTGGCCTGTTGTAAGTACCTCATGTCCCGTCTGCTCCTGTAAGCACCCCTCCCACGTCCCCTAGTCGAGTGCTCTCCAGCTGAGCCTTCAGCACTAATTTATATAATTGTCAAAACCACTTGTGAGGTATTTGTGAGAAGCATGGAGAAAATGGAACTCCGTCTGCTGCCTTTATAGGAGTATTGATCAGAGCCTGTGAACGGTTTAGAGCTACTGAAGGAGATGTACCAGTGCTTTTCTCCATTATCTGAAGTGCTTACTGATGAGAGGTTTTGTACTAATAAGACATAAAGCTTTTAGCCACACACACACACACACTCTCACACACATTTACATTTAAATTATAGTCATTTAGAAGACACTCTTATCCAGAGCTAAGTGGGACAACCACATATTTCAGTCATACTAAGGACATTTTTCCTCAATAAAGTAGCTATCAGCAAAGGAAGAGCTAGTAAGGGGAAAGAAAAGTAAAGTGCGATTGCTAGTTCATGGGGGGGGTACAAGGGGGTACAAGGGGGTGCTGTGGGATTAATTAGGATACTCTTTGAAGAGTTAGGATTTTCAGATGTTTTCGGAAGATGGGTAGGGACTCTGCTTTCCCAGTTTCACAGGGAAGCTGGTTCCACCATTGGGGTGCCAGGACAGAGAAGAGCTTTGACTGGGGGGATGGGAGGGCCAAGAGACCAGAGGTGGCAGAACAGAGTACTCAGGTTGGGGTGTAGGGTTTTAGCATAGCCTGAAGGTAGGGAGGGGCAGTTCCTCTTGCTGCTCCGTAGGCAAATACCATGGCCTTTTAGGGGATGCAAGCTTCTACTGGAAGCCAGTGGAGTGTGTGGAGGAGCGGTGTGACATGGTAAAACTTATGACAGTTGAACACCAGGTGGGCTGCAGCGTTTTGGATAAATTGCAGGGGTTTGATGGCACAAGCGGGGAGCCCAGCCAACAGCGAGTTGCAGTAGTCCAGACGGGAGATGACAAGTGCCTAGATTAGGACCTGCGCAGCTTCCTGTGTGAGGAAGGGTCGTGCTCTATGGATGTTGTAGAGCATAAACCTGCAGGAGCGAGTCACTGCTTTGATGTTTGCAGAGAACGACAGGGAGGGGCACACCATGGAATTGTCAACTGTGACTGAGAGGTCTTGTAGCGGGCAGGCCTTCCCCAAGAGGAAGAGCAGCTCAGTTTTGTCGAGATTGAGCTTGAGGTGGTGGGCCAACATCCAAGCTGAGATATCTGTCAGACACGGAGATGCGTGTTGCCACCTGGGTGTCAGTAGTTGAGTATCATTCGCATAGCAATGATAGGAGAGACCATATGAGGATATGACAGGGCCGAGTGACGGTGTAGAGAGAAGAGGAGAGGGCCTAGAACTGAGCCCTGGGGAATAGTGGTTAGAGTATGTGGTGCAGACACAGATCCTCTCCACGCCACCTGGTAGGAGCGGCCTTCCAGGTAGCAAAGATTGCGACGGCGCATGACTATCTGCTTAGGGGCTAAGTGGGTAGGGTTGGAGGAGAGGGAGACAGAAAAGGAAACAAAGCAGTGATCAGAGACCTGGAGGGACGAACAGCCTCTAGTAAAGTTGAGGTCAAGCGTATTGCCTGCCTTCTGAGTGTGAGGGGACTGGGAAAAGGTGAGGTCAAAAGTGGCAAGGAGGGGAAATAAATTAATTGAAGGAAGACGTCGGGAGGTTGAAGTCGCCCAATACGAAGAGCGGTGATCCATCGTCAGGAAATTAGCTTATCAAGGTGTCAAGCTCATTGAAGAACTCTCTAAGGACACCTGGTGTGGGCGATAGATGAAAACAATGTTAAGCTTGAGTGGACAAGTGACAGTGACAGCATGGAATTTAAATGAGGAGATGGACAGGTGAGTGAGGGAGAAAAGAGAAAATCTCCAAACACACACACACAAATTAAAACACATTCTTGCGGACAGTACTGTTAACAGCCCATCCACATACATAAACAGATGCATGTCCACAGAGTTGAATAATCACCTGTCACTACCATTCCTCTCCCCTCCCTTCAAACCAGGCTGGCTTTTGTAATCAGAAATGACAACTGACACATTTTAAACATAGAGCGTAGCATTGCTGTGTGGGCCTTTTGTCATTCTACGTCTCCCCTTCTACAAATCCTGCTGGGTAACATGTGGTGGACGGGAGAATTCTGCATCATCAACCTGCCTTCGGGAACAGCTCTCCACTGTGACAACACAATTAGAAATCAACAAGAACTGTATCAGCTGCATGTAAGCCATAGTTGTCATTGTTATGTCACTATCTCACTATAGGTCCTGAATGGCCTTCAGTGATAGGCCCAGCTTTCACTATGAAATAGCCAAGGATTTTTCTATGTATTAATTTAAGCCTACTCTCCATTATTCAGTTAAAAGGGAAACATTAATCACATGAAGATGTGAGTGAGGATATAGCAGTAGTGGTGGGTGGGTATAATCACTGGGGAAGCCAAGCCAGCAAAAAAGCCCTATTACAACCTACAGTACCTTCAGGATGTATTCACACCCCTTTACATGTTCCACATTTTGTTGTGTTACAAAGTGGGATTAAAATGGATATCATTGTCATTTTTTATAAATGATCTACACAAAATACTCTGTAATGTCAAAGTGAAAAAAAAAAAAAAAAATTCAACCCCCAAAGTCAATACATGTCAGAATCAACTTTTACAGCGATTACAGCTGTGAGTCTTTCTGGGTAAATCTTTAAGAGCTTTACACACTGGATTGTACAATATTTGCACATTATTCTTTTAAAAATTCTTCAAGCTCTGTCAAGATGGTTTTCAATAATTGTTAGACAGCCATTTTCAAGTCTTGCCATAGATTTTCAAGCCGATTTCAGTCAAAACTGTAACTATGCCACTCAGGTACATTCAGTGTCGTCTTGGTAAGCAACTCCAGTGTATAGGATTGTATAGGAGTTAAACAATACTCACTAATCATTGAACTGTGATGACAATGGCCAAGTCGTCTTGAACCATGTGCCAGGCTCCAGGTTTAAACTGCCACGGCATTCCTTAATGATTCAAATTATTGCACAACTTGTAATATATTAGCCTAATATGATCCACTATTGATAGCGACCCTCAGGAACAACCACACAAATGTGAGAGGAAAGAAAGGTAAACTAACGATATAATTGAATGATTCAAAATTGAAGGAAACAAACACTAAAGTGAAAGTTATAAATGTATGTGGGTATTACTGATGGTTGCTAACAATAGTGGCTAATATTTACACGATACAAATAATAATAAAAATATAAAAATAATAATCTGGGCATATTATTAAAACATTATAGAGTGCATAAATCAACTCAGTAGGTTCAGCGCTAAACTGTCATTTACGCGTGGCTTCCCATAGGCAACAGAAGCCTATAGCTTGAGTCTCCAAATTTCATCCCTGAAAGTTATAAGGCCATACAATTTAAATTCTACATAACGGGACAGCGTTTCATAGGGAATTAAGTCAAGGTCAGAATATGGTGTATCTGTAGACACACCTCTGCCACACCTCCATTTCTGTGATCTCCACCCCAAATGAATAGCTGGCTGGCACATGCGTTTCCCCATGGTTAAGTTGAAGGTCAGAATTCGCATAGAGAGAAAATCGTATAAAAAGGGAAAACAATTCCATTTACGTGCGCGTAACTCAGATCTGAATTCCCCTCCAATAGCCTATATAGGCTGAGTCTATGCTTAGTCTAATACAGTGACAACTTAAAGATACCAGAAGCGATTTAGTCCACTCAATTTACATTTACATTTTAGTCATTGAGCAGACGCTCTTATCCAGAGCGACTTACAGTTAGTGAGTGCATACATTTTCATACTGGCCCCCCGTGGGAAACGAACCCACAACCCTGGCGTTGCAAACGCCATGCTCTGCCAACTGAGCTACACGGGCAATGTAAGCTAAATATCATGTGGCTGTCCATGGTACTTATTTGTGTGTGTGTGTGTGTGTGTGTGTGTGTGTGTGTCGGTGTGTAGAAAAAACATGTTGACTCACCCTACTTGTAGGAATTCCAATGCCATCCTCCTCTCTTTCATGTTGCCAAAACAGTACACACTTTTAGTTCTTGTTGTCCTAAACTAGGTTACCTGGCTAAAATGCTTGCTAGCCTAACTTCCTCGCATTGGCAACGTTGAGCCAGCTAGTTAATGTTAGCCTACTACATCTACATATTGAACTTCCATCCTCTCAGACCAAGGGCACAATGTATGAGTTTATGGTTGGCTCAGAATTGGCCAAATCCAAAATCCAAATCCAAACTGGCTTCACTTGACACTTTTTTGTTGGTGCGCAAGGATCATTCACAGTTGAGCTCATTCAGTTTAGCTCAACGCTAATTGGCTATTCTTTTCTTTTTAAAATTATAAATGATGCCAAATGCTCGCTAGCTTCCCTTGCTATTGAATTCAATGTTACGGGATGGCAACAATGTGCTACTTTTTTTTGGCCAGAAACCACCAGATACATGGGCTACACATACTGAGATAGAGGGGCGCTGTTTCACTCTGATGTTTTCTCCCTTGAGATCCAGTAGATTCAGCCACTTGCAAATCGAAGGAAAATTATTAAACACAGAGAGACGAAGTATACACTGAGTGTACAAAACATTAGGAACACCTTCCTAATATTGAGTTGAACACCTTTTTTCCCTCAGAAGAGCATCAATTCTTTGGGATATGGACTCTACAAAGTGTCAAAAGCGTTCCATAGGGATGCTGGCCCATGTTGACTCCAATGATTCCCACAGTTGTGTCAAGTTGGCTGGATGTACTTTGGGTGGTGGAACATTCTTGATACACACAGGAAACTGTTGAGCGTGAAAAACCCAGCAGCATTGCAGTTCTTGACACACACAAACCAGTGCGCCTGGCACTTACTACCATACCCAGTTCAAAGGCACTTACATTTTCTGTCTTGCCCATTCACCCTCTGAATGGCACACATACACAATCCATGTTTCAATTGTTTAAAAATCCTTCTTTAACCTGTCTCCTCCCCTTCATCTACACTGATTTAAGTGGATTTAACAGGTGACATCAATAAATGATCATAGATTTCACCTGGTCAGTCTATGTCATGGAAAGAGCAGGTGTTCTTAATGTTTTATATACTCAGTGTATACTGTACCAGTTAGTCTCCCACTCTTCTGCTGGGACAGAGCATGAGTGGTTGCATGGAGTTAAGTCAGGGCTGGCATCATGATCCTTTCGATGAAGTCATGCATGGATGGTGTGACTGAAAAATAGAAGAATGAAGGAAAAATGGGGAACAAAGAGAGAGGACATATGGGAAAAAAATTATATAATCTAATAATAATATATGCCATTAAGCAGATGCTTTTATCGAAAGCAATTTACAGTCATACGTGGATCAATTTCACGAATGGGTGGTCCTGTGAATCAAACCCATTATCCTGGCATTATAAGCGTCTTGCTCTACCAATTGAGCTACAGTTTTGCATCAACAACTAAATTACAACAAGATTGAAAAAAATTCCCTGAAAAGGACTAATGAGGCTCCCCCATCTCAGGCGGTTGATGTTAATCATCATGAGCCCAGTTGGACTGAGACTGAGATTGAAATCAGGGAAATCGCTGACGGATTTTCATTGTGTTTTCCTACGCTCAATTGCTGCTTTTAATAACGTTTTATCAGCGCATGCTGACACACGAAAATCCATAAAGCACAATAAAAGACAGGCCCCCTGCCACATACAGTATCTCCCTGCCTCTATTTTAAGGAATGACCGCTTGTGAAATATCTGTGACAAACCACGCATGTGTCACGATCGTTTAAAGATTTGTGGAACCAAGGCGCAGCGTGATAAGCGTACATTTTATTAAGTACTTAACTCACGACAAAACAACAAACAAACGAAACGTGAAGTCCTAGGTTACACACAACAAACCTTAACGGAACAAGATCCCACACCGACTAGTGCCAAACAGGCTGCCTAAGTATGGTCCCCAATCAGAGACAACGAGATACAGTTGCCTCTGATTGGGAACCACCCTGGCCAACATAGATCAAAACGATCTAGAACTAAACATAGAAAACAACACAACACGGAAACTACACACCCTGGAAGGAAACAACCAGGGAATATGGCCTTCAAAAAATATGGCCTTCAAAATCCTCATGGAAGTTCAGGAGAAAATGAGGATAAATTCTGTTGAATAAGATTAAAATACTGCAAACACTTTCCCTGTCATCATGGGTCATTTGAGATATTGTCTACAATGATGATGATGATCAGGATTGTTTCATGTATAGTGCACTAAAAGACTGTCAACTGTAGCTGTCTTTTAAATACATGTGAGAGGAGGGCAGTTTATGTGATTCAAGGATATATCCCTGAGTGTTATGTAAATGTTTTTGTGCCAGTAATGAGTGGCTGTATTTGAGCTCAGTATTGGTGTCTAGTCAGTGTATTGCTGATGTTGTCCCAGTGTACTCTCTGTACTCCTTTGTCAGGGTCTGTTCCCACGTTTTTTTTTGTCCCTCTCCTCTCGTCTACTGGTTACCAGGGAACAGTATCAGATGAACGTCAGGTCTTATCTTGTCACACTCCTAATTTCCTGTGGCCCCACTCTCCCCTGTGGCAGCTGTTCCCGTGGCAATGGAGACTGAGATGGGGGTGTGACAGCGCCTGCTAAGGCATCACTGTACTCCAACAGAGTGGAGAGGGCTGTAATGACTGGGTAAACAAATACTGAACATATGGAGGCCCCACTCTCAACAAATACACCTCACCATTCAAAATAGGATTGGTCAGGGTTAAAGATGTTATTGAAGTAAAGAAGCAAAGATGATAGGCCTTGGCATGTTAGCAAATGCTCAGGTTTCTGTTGGATACAAGCATGCACACTGTTTTGACATATCCTATTTTTCTGACGAATCCAGAAAAAACTAAGGGCGTTTTGGCAGAATTGGAAATTGAAGGCATTTACATTCATGCGCTAAGCTGTCATCAAGGCAAAGGGTGGCTACTTGAAGAATCTCAAATATAAAATATATTTTGATTTGTTGAACACTATTTTGGTTACTACATGATTCCATATGTGTTATTTCATAGTTTTGATGTCTTCACTATTATTCTACAATGTAGAAAATAGTAAAATTAAAGAAAAACCGTTGAATGAGTAGGTGTTCTAAAACTTTTGACCGGTAGTGTACAGCCTGATTGGTCCTTTAGTTCACAGTCATTCTGGTTCTAGAGGACTGGAATCTTCTCTGTTTACCTTCTTGCCAGTCAATACAAATACAGTGAGGGGGGGGGCGCTGTTGGAAGCCAAGGATGTAGCACGCGTCTCCCTATCGCTCCTGAGTTAGTGACCAAATTTATAAATTTAACTTTGCAAAACTGCATACATTTCTGTTTGCCCAGGCGTCTGAAGAGACCCATAAACAACTCAGTTCAAGTTTAATAAATTTAAATTCGTAATGACATCAACCCGACCAAAAACAGAGTCTGCAAGAGCAGGCCGCAACAAGCCTGCAACTTCTCCCGACTCACCCCCGCCACCGAACGCTGCCAATGCCGGCCCCACGGAAACACTGACTGTGGAGATGCTGCAATCCGTGATAGGTACCCTCAAAGCCGACATTTTCGGAAAAATTGACTGTCTCTCTACCAATCTCAGGTCAGAGATATCAACGATCAAAGACGAGCTTAAAAAATCTATCGAGAGTATACAGAATAAGCTCGACGCACATGGGGTGACTTTATCAGATTTGGAGCGAGGTGCTACAGACCACAGCACTCGCATTAGCGAGCTAGAGGCTAACGTCGGCTCATTGACAACTAGGGTGGCATTCCTCGATAATAGATGCGAAGATATGGAAAGTAGAATGCGGAGGAACAACATTCGTCTACTGGGAATACCGGAGGGAGTGGAGGGCCCAAGGCCCACGGAGTACATGGCCCAGCTACTTCAGGAGCTGCTCGGGCTAGAGGAGAAGCCATTGCTAGACCGGGCTCACCGCACTCTGCGTAGCCGACCCAGGGATGGAGAACCACCACGACCATTTGTCATCAGGGTGCATTTCTTTCACGTCCGCAATGACATACTGAGAAGATCGGGAGAAGCATCCCCTCTTCTACATAAAGGTAAAAGAATCTCGATATTTGCGGACTACACAACAGCTGTGGCTAAGAGGCGGGCTAGCTTTGGAGCTGTGAAACGCCAACTACACGCCTGCCCGGGCGTGAAGTTCGGCCTCATCTACCCTGCGGTTTTGAGACTGACTTTACCGGACGGCTCCATGCACAGATTCGAGGACCCGACTATAGCGGCAGATTTCATCAACAAGAACGTGAAAGCGGCTGTTGTACCGCATGGTGTGTAACAAATGGTTGGCTGGCTGGTCTTCCTAGCAGGCTAGTTAGCAGGCCGAATGGGTGACTAACGAAGCCATCTTTATTGGGTTCATCGACATATGAATGTCATTCTCTTTTTTATCTCTTTATTTCCAGCCCAGGTTTGCCGCCTCTAATGCCAATATCTGGGGGTCTGCATGGCTGTTTCAGTTTGATCATTTACCATCTGCGTCGAGGTTAAACCTCTCTTAATCGACGATGGTTTTCCTTAGACTCTATTGGGGACCATTCTATCCATGTTTGGTTTACTCTAGTTAAATGGTCACTAATCTTAGGTAGCACAGAGTAAGAGTTATCATGCTTAGCTCTAAACTTTCTTCGTATTTAGGGTTTTGCTTGCATCTCATTTGGGGAGATGCTTCGGCAAGGGCGGGTGTGAGGGAAGGGTTTGTTCACTCTCTATTTGTATATAGTTTGTATATGTTTTTTGTGCCTCTTCGTTTGTCTTTGTTTTTTACATTTTTAGCGCTTTTAGGTTCAACTAAGATCTTCAGTTTACATTGTACCTTGTCCTTTACACATCCTCTCTCTCTCTTAAGATATGACTCAGCCTAGTGTAGCCCATACTGCTGGAGGGAATGGCTTTAATTTTCTTACTTGGAACTGCAGGGGCATAAATAACCCAGTTAAACGTAGTAAAGTGCTACACCATCTTCATCATTTGAAAGCTCACATCATCTTTCTCCAAGAAACTCATCTGAAGGTATCACAACACTCAAGTCTTAGGTGCAGATGGGTGGGTCAGGTGTTCCATTCCTCATTTCAGAGTAAGGCGAGAGGGGTGGCTATTTTACTTCACAGATCGGTACCTTTTACATGTTCTAAGGTGATCGCAGATCCCCATGGCAGATATATAATTGTCAGTGGTAGGCTGCTCAATACAAAGGTTATTCTTGTTAATATCTATGCTCCTAATTGGGACAATGGTGATTTTTTCAAATCGGTTTTCTCTACACTCCCAGATATGTCCACCCATATGTTGATTTTAGGAGGTGACTTTAACTGTTGGTTAGACCCACAATTGGATCGATCCTCCACTAAACCTACCACCTTATCAACCTCAGCTAGAGTTGTTTGAACCTTTATGTCTGAATTCGCAGTCTCAGATCCTTGGAGAATGGTTAATCCAGCTGGGAAAGCATACTCTTTTTTCTCATCGGTTCACCACACTTTTACGCGCATAGACTACTTCCTTGTTGATGACCGGCTCCTCCACTCCATATCTTCATGTTCATATAACCCAATTGTTGTATCTGACCACGCCCCTGTTACTATGGAAGTAGCTTTTCAAAATGTTGACAATCAGCGACCGCCTTGGCGACTAAAAACTCAACTGCTCAGTAATGAACACTTTGTCAATTTTGTTTTGAGTCAAATCGACTTTTTCATGATTACAAATAGAACCCCAAACATCTCTGCGTCTACTCTCTGGGAAACTTTGAAAGCTTATATCAGAGGTGAAATTATCTCCTACACCGCACATGAGAACAAATTGAAAAGGAATAGGTTATCTATGCTAACACGCTGTATTGCCCAATTAGATGACATTTATGCCGTTTCACCATCCCCGGATATTTATAAGGAACGTTTAACTCTGCAAGCAGAATTTGACACACTATTAACAGACCAGGTTACTGAAATGCTTGTCAAGTCTAGGAGCACTTACTATGAACAAGGAGATAAAGCCAGTAAATTATTAGCTCACAAGTTACGTCAACAATCATCATCATCTCAGATTACAAAAATTCGTACATCATCTGGGATATCATTAGATCCTGGGGGGATCAATGAGGAGTTCAAGAGATTTTACCAGTCTCTATATACCTCTGAAAGTAAAGCGGATACACTGGAATTGGATAATTTCTTCCACTCACTATCTGTGCCTTCGGTCGGCCGGGATTTGGTTAAAAAATTAGAGCAGCCGATCACTGTTGAAGAACTGTCTAACGCTGTCAAATCCCTTCAATCTGGGAGAAGCCCAGGGCCTGATGGCAACCCGACAGAGTTTTATAAAAAGTTTATCACCAAAATAGCCCCTATTCTAATTGAAATGTACAATGATGCATTTGTAAATGGTGCTCTCCCACATACTCTCACTCAAGCAACCATTTGTGTTATTCTTAAAAAAAACAAAGACCCTCTTGACTGTGCATCATACCGTCCAATTAGCCTGCTAAATGTGGACTATAAAATTCTAGCCAAAATTCTGGCAACGCGGCTAGAAACAGTCCTCCCGTCAATTATCTCTCCGGATCAAACAGGATTTATAAAAAATAGACACTCATTCTTCAATCTCCGAAGATTATTTAATATTATATACAATCCTTCTGTCGACAATACCTCTGAAGCCATTATATCCCTGGACGCGGAGAAAGCGTTTGATCGGGTGGAATGGAAATACCTTTTTTACACTCTAAATAAATTTGGCTTTGGCTCCAAATTCATGACCTGGATAAAACTTCTGTACTCATCCCCCCAAGCCTCTGTCAGGACTAATAACACTCAATCAGATCGCTTCCCTTTGCAAAGATCGACACGTCAGGGTTGCCCTTTAAGTCCCTTACTGTTTGCCCTCGCCATAGAGCCACTTGCAATAGCACTTCGCTCCAACCCCCTCATCAAAGGCATAGTCAGATACGGGCACGAACACAAACTGTCTTTATATGCAGATGATTTATTAATATACACATCCAATCTTTCTGTCTCTGTCCCTGCTGCCCTTGCCACTTTCGCATCCTTCGGTCACTTATCAGGGTATAAACTAAATCTCAGTAAAAGTGAATTGATGCCACTTAACATGGCTGCAAAAAAATCCCCTTTACATAACTTGCCATTTAAAATAGCTCACAGTAGTTTTATTTATCTCGGGGTACATGTCACAATTAGGTTTGAAGACCTTTTTCAAGCCAACTTTGCTCCTCTCTTAACCCGTACTAAGGACGATTTGGAACGGTGGTCTTTGCTACACCTCTCCTTAGTTGCTAGAATTAACTCTATTAAAATGAATACTCTCCCTAAATTCTTATACCTCTATCAGTGCCTTCCAATATTTCTACCCAATACATTTTTCAAAAAGATCGACGGCCTAATTCTACCCTTTATATGGGACAAAAAGCCTCCTAGGATGCGAAAACAGCTCTTGCAGAGGCCCAAACCAGACGGCGGTCTAGCGCTACCAGATTTCAGATTCTATTATTGGGCCGCTAACCTTAGGATCATTCAGTACTGGTTGCAGAGCAGAGTGATATTCCCACCCCCAACTTGGCTGGAGATGGAGGCTGCCTCGTCAACACCGGCATCACTGTCTTCCCTCGCTCACTCCTCTATTACAGGCCCTTACTCCTCCTTCACCAATAATACATGTGTCAAAACAACATTGAAGATCTGGAATCAATTTAGGCGCCACTTTGGGTTTCAAACAACCTCTTCCTTGGCTCCGGTAGCCTCAAACCCAGCTTTTCCCCCATCTATGATTGATGGTGCTTTCTCAACATGGTCTAATCTCGGTATTAAAAGATTCAGAGATCTGTACACTAACAATACATTTAGTACGTTTCAACAATTATCAGCTAAATTTGGTCTCCCCAGACATCATTTTTTTATGTTCCTACAAGTCCGGAGTTACGTCCGCAGCATAGATCCAGGATTTCCCAACCTTTCTGGTGGAACACAGTTCGACACATTTCTCACCCCACTTCCTAACCAGAAAGGCACATTGTCAATAATCTATAGTCAAATTTGCTCACTACAAGCCATCTCATTAAACAATATCAAATCCTCTTGGGAGGAGGAACTGGGTGAGGAAATATCTGATGAACTATGGGAAGGGGCACTCAAAAGGGTACATAGCTCTTCTATTTGCGCTCGACACGGCCTCATCCAATGCAAACTCATTCATAGGGCCCACTGGACCAAAGCAAGACTATCAAAAATGTACAAGGATGTGAACCCTAATTGTGTTCGATGTAACCAGTCCCCTGCTAATCATGTGCACATGTTTTGGTGCTGCCCATCTCTTGTTGGTTTCTGGAAAGACATCTTTAACACACTCTCAGAATTAAGCGGCACACAGATCGAGCGAGACCCTCTCATTGCATTATTTGGAGTTTCCTTACCCACAATACAATTGACCAAAATGAATAAGGATGTAATTGCCTTTGTCACGTTGTTAGCGAGACGATTAATTTTACTTAGATGGAAATCCTCTGCAGCCCCTTCTCATGCTCTTTGGATTAAATCTATTTTGAATTGCATAAAGTTGGAGAAAATAAAACAGACACTCAATGGGTCTGTAGACAAATTCTATGCAAAGTGGGCTCCCTTCTTTTCTTATGTTAAAAGAATACATTTCCCTGCAGTTCCAGAGTGATGAATATTTATATATTGATGATGTAAGAAGCCTGGTATGTGCATATACGACATCTCGGATGTTAAGGATGGTAATAACTGTGCTAGCTGACCTATAACAACTGGATCAAAACAGATATTTTCCCTTTTTTTTTAATTTTTTTTTTTTTTTTTTGTGTGTTTTATCTTATTTATGTATTTAATGTCTATTTTTTCTTTCATGTCTGTTTCTCTATGTTTTGCTGTATCGTTGTCTTCAAATTGTTGTTCCATATTCATACCAAATAACTTTCAAGTGCAATTATTTACTAAATGCTGGTACTGAAAATTCAATAAACAAAGTATATAAAAAAATAAAAAATAAAAAAAACAAATACAGTGAGGGAAAAAAGTATTTGATCCCCTGCTGATTTTGTACGTTTGCCCACTGACAAAGAAATGATCAGTCTATAATTTTAATACTTTGAACAGTGAGAGACAGAATAACAACAAAAAAATCCAGAAAAACGCATGTAATGAAATCCTGCAGCGCCCGCAAGGTCCCCCTGCTCAAGAAAGCACATATAAAGGGCCGTCTGAAGTTTGCCAATGAACATCTGAATGATTCAGAGGAGAACTGGGTGAAAGTGTTGTGGTCAGATGAGACCAAAATCGAGCTCTTTGGCATCAACTCATTTCGCCGTGTTTGGAGGAGGAGGAATGCTGCCTATGACCCCAAGAACACCACCCCCACCGTCAAACATGGAGGTGGAAACATTATGCTTTGGGGGTGTTTTTCTGCTAAGGGGACAGGACAACTTCACCGCATCAAAGGGACGATGGACGGGGCCATGTACCGTCAAATCTTGGGTGAGAACCTCCTTCCCTCAGCCAGGGCATTGAAAATGGGTCGTGGATGGGTATTCCAGCATGACAATGACCCAAAAACACACGGCCAAGGCAACAAAGGAGTGGCTCAAGAAGAAGCACATTAAGGTCCTGGAGTGGCCTAGCCAGTCTCCAGACCTTAATCCCATAGAAAATCTGTGGAGGGAGCTGAAGGTTCGAGTTGCCAAACGTCAGCCTCGAAACCTTAATGACTTGGAGAATATCTGCAAAGAGGAGTGGAACAAAATCCCTCCTGAGATGTGTGCAAACCTGGTGGCCAACTACAAGAAACGTCTGACCTCTGTGATTGCCAACAAGGGTTTTGCCACCAAGTACTAATTCATGTTTTGCAGAGGGGTCAAATACTTATTTCCCTCATTAAAATGCAAATGAATTTATAAAATTTTTGACATGCGTGTTTTTGGCTGTTTTTGTTGTTATTCTGTCTCTCACTGTTCAAATAAACCTACCATTAAAATTATAGACTGATCATGTCTTTGTCAGTGGGCAAACATACAAAATCAGCAGGGGATCAAATACTTTTTTCCTTCACTGTATGGAGGCAATCATCTCACTCTGTATGGGTTAATGTGTGACCATTCAGAGACTAATTACAGAATGAAAGGGGATACCTAGTCAGTTGCACAACTGAATGCATTCAACCGAAATGTGTCTTTCGCATTTAACCCAACCCCTCTGAATCAGAAAGGTGCAGGGGGCTTCCTTAATCAATATCTATAGCGCCCGGGAAACAGTTGTTGTTGGGGGTTAACTGCTTTGCTCACAGGCAGAAAGGCAGATTTTACCACCTTGCTGGCTCAGGGATTCGAACAAGCGACTTTGCAGTTACTGGCACAACGCTCTTAACTGCTATGCGACCTGCCGCCCCTCTAGGTTGAATTGTTTGTGTATCTGTGGGTTAAATGTATGTTTTTGGTAACTGCTCGTTAATGACTATTGTCTCCATGGCGATCTAGCTAGTACTGTATGTGTGTTTGGACTTGGTTGTCCCCACCCCCTCTGTGTGATGTCATGCCAGGGGAGAAAGCATAGGATAGGATTGTTGATGTCTGTGTAATGTTTGTGTGTGTCTGTGTGTATGTCTTCTGTCCTGATTAAGATCTATTACACAACCCAGAACAGACATTCAATTAGTCAGGCACTATACCCCTGCTATTCCCATGCCTCCCCTCCTCAACATACGGCTCAACTGTATATGAAAGCAGATCCCCTGCCTGCCCCTCCTCGCTAACATCCTCTGTAACCATCTGCAGCAGGAATCTATCTGGGATTAAATATTTAGTTTTAATACCACTATATCAGTTTGATGCAAATTTCATATGTGTAAAATGTGTACTGTGGTAATGTATGTATATTTGTGTACGTACGTATGTGTGTGTGTGTGTATGTATGTGTGTGTATGTGTGTGTGTGTGTGTTTTTGTTTGTGTGTGAGAAACAGGTTAATAGCTCCTTCCCCAGTGAGAATGGGGACCGTCGCCGAAAACAAAGACGGTTCTGCCGAATTGTTCTGTAGAGTTATTAGAGGAAGGAAAGACAGGAAGGCTTCACACCACTCACTCACTTGAGTATCTTACCTAGTTATTTTCAGATGATCTCATTTTGCTCTTTTGTAGATTTGTCAACTATGTGTGTTTTTTCTATACCTGTTCGCTCCTCTCCCTGTAGGCTTTACAGACGCTCCCCACCCCTTGGCTGCAACCATTCTAATTTAGTGTACCCTCCGGCTGATCTGCGGTCAATAACCCCGAGTTCATCTCAGCCTATGCTGCCCTTCAGTCCCCACACTTTTTGGCCCTGAAGGAGACATGGATCACCCCAGAGAACACTGCTACTCCAGCTGCTCTCTCTTCAGCTGACTACGTGTTCTGGTCATCGCGGTGTTGGCACAGGGATATTAATTTCCCCTAAGTGGAGATTTTCTATTTTCTCCCTCACTCACCTGTCCATCTCCTCATTTGAATTCCATGCTGTCACTGTCACTTGTCCACTCAAGCTTAAACTTGCTGTCATCTATCGCCTACCAGGTGCCCTTAGAGAGTTCCTCAATGAGCTTGACACCTTGATGAGCTAACTTCCTGACGATGGCTCACCTCTCATTGTAAAGGGCGACTTCAACCTCCCAACGTCTGCCTTAGATATGTCACAAGCTGGGCTAGTACTCCGGTCTCAGATGTGGAGAGCTGGGGGTTCTACCCCTTAGCCACAGAGGAGGTATAGTTGGACCCAAATGAAACACCCAAGGCAATACTCCAGGTAAGTAGATTTAATGTAACAAAAAGGTTCTTTGCACTTCAAAAATAGTCCAACAAAAGTTATTCTCAGAAAGAGGTATATTAACAGAGGTAGAGTAACAAAAACAGGAGGCAAAACAAAATAACTCCACGAGGGGAGAAAAACAAACTAAAGATAACTTAGAAAAGCTTACTTGGAAAGACACGGTGGGACAAAGCAGGACACACATAGCCAGGACTCAAAAACCAAGTGAGGAACAGGGGAAAAAACACATCTAAAATACTCTAGGGGAAACAAGGCACAGGTGACCTGGATCAAGCTAATAAGGACACACGAGGAAGAACTAAGGCAGAGGGGAACACAGATGACCTCTAGAGGCCCGGAGACAAACAGGAGGCAGGAAGCTGACAGGACCCCCTCCTCTAGGAACGACTCCTGACGTTCCTTCCAGAACACCCTGGCCTCAGGGTGCGAAACTCTCGGATCAAACCTGGGTCCAGGATGTCCTTGGCTGGAACCCAGGAGCGCTCCTCTGGCCCGTAGCCCTCCCAATCCACCAGATACTGCAGAGAGTTCTGGACCCTCCGGGAGTCCAGTATCCGGCGGACTGTGTAGGCTGGCTGGCCGTCAATGATCCTGGGAGGTGGCGGGGGTCTGCGTGGGGGGGCAAAGGGAGAAGACAAGACAGGTTTAAGTAGTGAAACATGGAAAGTGGGGTTAATTCTGAGGGAGCGAGGGAGAACCAAACGATACGAAACAGGGTTAACCTTTCTTGCTATGCGGAAAGGGCCGATGTATCTCTGGGAAAGCTTCTTGGATTCGACCCGGAGGGGCAGGTTCTTAGTGGCCAACCAAACTCTCTGACCAGCTCGGAAACTAGGGGCCGTCCGGCGGCGGCGATTAGCCTGACTTTGGTATCTCTGGGAGGTCTGAAGGAGGGTACGCCTGGCCTTCTTCCAGGTCCGCCTACAGCGTTGGACAAAGCGCTGGGCCGAGGGAACACCAGCTTGCGCCTCTTCCTCTGGAAATAATGGAGGGGTGTAACCGAACTGGCATTCGAAGGGGGACAATCCGGTGGCTGAGGACTGGAGGGTGTTGTGGGCATATTCAGCCCAAATGATATAGGTGGCCCAAGACGTGGGATTACTGGCCGCCATACACCGCAGGGTGGTCTCCAGATCCTGATTAATCCGTTCCGTTTGGCCATTAGACTCTGGATGGAACCCCGACGATAGGCTGGCTGTGGCCCCAATAAGCCTGCAGAAGGCCCCCCAAAAAAGGGGACGAGAATTGGGGACCTCGGTCGGAGACCACGTCCAGGGGAATACCAAATATCCGGAAGACATGGTTCATGAGGAGCTCAGCAGTCTCCTTAGCCGAGGGCAGCTTGGGCAGGGGAATAAACCGGGCAGCCTTAGAGAACCGGTCTACCACCACTAGGATGACGGTGTTGCCCTGGGATGGAGGAAGTCCCGTAACAAAGTCCAGAGAAAGGTGTGACCATGGCCTTCGAGGAACAGGTAAGGGATGGAGCAGTCCCTGGGGTCGCTGGTGTGTCGACTTTCCCTGGTTGCACACAGGGCAGGCCTCAACATAGACCTGCACGTCCTTCTTGATGGATGGCCACCAAAACCGCCGTCGGAGGAATTCCAGTGTGCGAGCACTGCCTGGATGGCATGTCAAGGGCGACTCATGACCCCACTGCAAGACGCGGGCCCGAACAGAGAGAGGAACGTACAGGCGACCGGCAGGACCACCGCCTGGATCGGGCTCATGGACAAGGGCCTCTCGTACCCTTCTTTCTAGTTCCCACTGAAGAGGTGCGACGATCCTAGACCTCGGAATAATCGATGCCAAGGGCTTCTCTTGTACCTCGGGAGAATAGGCTCGAGACAGGGCATCCGGCTTGACGTTCTTGGTGCCAGGTCGGTAAGACAGGAGGAACTGGAATCGATTAAAGAAAAGGGACCATCGTGCTTGCCGAGGGTTCATCCGCTTAGCCTGTTGGAGATATTCCAGGTTCTTGTGGTCTGTGAGAACCTGGAACGGATGCTGAGCCCCCTCAAGCCAATGGCGCCACTCTTCCAAGGCCAGCTTAACCGCAAGCAACTCTCGATCCCCCACGTGGTAGTTGCGCTCGGCCTCAGACAGGCGGCGAGACATGAAGGCACAAGGGTGTAATCTCCCATCCTCACCCCTCTGTGACAGGACGGCTCCCACCCCCACCTCTGAGGCGTCCACCTCCACCACGAAAGGTCTTTCTGGGTCAGGGATCACCAGAATCGGAGCAGAAGTGAAGCGGCGCTTGAGATCCTCGAAGGCCCCTGCTGCTTCCGGACCCCAGTGAATCTTGGTCCCTCCTCCCTTGGTAAGCGTCGTCAAAGGGGCTACCACAGAGCTGAAATTCTTAATGAACTTCCGATAGAAGTTAGAAAAGCCAATGAACCGTTGAACCTCCTTGACCGTGGCAGGTGTGGGCCAGCTGTGGACCGCTTTGACCTTCTTGGGATCCATCTCTAGGTGGCCGGGAGTGATAATAAACCCGAGAAACTGAGTCTGAGAAACATGAAACTCACACTTCTCAGGTTTAACGTAGAGGTGATTGTCAAGGAGCCTCTGGAGAACCCTGCTAACATGCCCCTCATGCTCCTTCAGTGACCTCGAGAAGATGAGGATATCGTCCAGGTACACGAAGACGAACAGATTAAGCATATCCCGGAGAACATCATTAATCAGGGCTTGGAATACTGCGGGGGCATTGGTGAGCCCGAACGGCATCACCCGATATTCATAGTGCCCCGTGGGCGTGTTGAACGCCGTCTTCCATTCGTCCCCTTGCCGGATCCGCACGAGATGGTAAGCATTGCGGAGATCCAGTTTAGTAAAAATGGAAGCACCTTGAAGCAGCTCAAAAGCAGTGGCCATGAGAGGAAGGGGGTATCGATTCCGAACCGTGATCTTGTTGAGTCCCCGGTAATCAACACAAGGCCTAAGACCCCCGTCTTTCTTTTCAACAAAAAAGAAGCCCGCCCCAGCCGGGGAAGTAGAGGCACAGATGAGGCCGGCTGCCAAGGACTCCTTAATGTAGGTGTCCATAGCTGCTTGCTCGGGGGAGGATAAGGAAAAGATCCGACCTCTAGGAGGGCAGCAACCAGGGAGTAGATCAATGGCACAGTCATACGTGCGATGAGGCGGTAAGGAAGTAGCCCGGGCCTTGCTGAACACTGCCTTGAACCGATGGTAAACACTGGGGACTCGGGAGACGTCAACAGACTCTTGAAACTGGGTACTAGGGGCTGAGGGACTCTGAACCATGCAGGTGAGTTGGCAAGTGGAACCCCAGCTTAGAATGGTGCCAGTAGGCCAGTCGATCTGGGGATTATGTCTGCATAGCCAAGGGTGACCCAGGATAATAGGATACTCGGGAGAGTCAATGAGATAGAAGGTCTCCTCCTGCTGGTGTTGAGAGATGGTAAGTCGCAGGGACTGAGTCGCCTCAGTAACCTTTCCTGGTTCCAGAGGTCTGCCATCTAAGGCTGTAACTGCCTGGGGTTGAGGAAGTAGTTGGGTAGGGATCTTAAGTTCCTTAGCCAAGGTTACATCCATAAAATCACCTGCGGCACCGGAATCGATCATAGCCTGGACCCGATGCTGGTGGCCCTCCCAGGACAGAGTGGCTGGAATAGCTAGGACAGCGTTAGTAGGAGGAGCTCTAATTTTCCCCATCACAACCCTCCTGTAGCTGGGCGGGGACAGGCGTTTCCCGAAAGCTCGGGGCAAGTGGAGCGGAAGTGGCCGGCAACCCCGCAGTAGAGGCACCGACGCTCCCTCATGCGACGTTCCCTTTCGTTGGAAGAAAGCCTGGAACGGCCTAACTGCATGCTCTCCGGGGAATCCTGGGGCAGTTCAGGAGCCGGGGAAGCTCTGAATGACGGAGTCCAAACAGGAGAAACAGAGCTGCTCAGAGGAACCTGGGACTGAGACACCTGGCGGCGAGCCGTTCTCCGCTCTCTTAGACGATTATCCAGGCGGATGGCCAAGGCTATGAGGGACTCGAGATCTCCAGCTGGTTCTCGGGTGGCTAACTCATCTTGAAGGGGCTCAGATAACCCTCCCTGAAAACAGACCCTCAGCGCTTCATCATTCCATCCGCTCCTTGCTGCTATGGTCCGGAATTCAATGGCAAAATCTGCCGTGCTTCGGGGACCCTGACGGAGAGACAGTAGGCGCTTGGAAGCCTCCCGCCCACTGACAGGATGATCGAACACCCGCTTGAACTCTTCTACAAATGCAGCGTAGGAGTCACAACAGGCCTCCTGGGACTGCCACACTGCAGAGGCCCAGGCGAGCGCCTTGTCTGAAAGAAGGGTAATGATGTAGGCAATCTTGGAACGGTCTGTGGGAAAACTTGAGGGTTGGAGCTCGAAGGTGAGGGAGCATTGGGTGAGGAAACCCTGGCAAGAGCTTGGATCCCCAGAAAAGGGCTTGGGAGGTGGTAGTCGGGGCTCCGCCACTGGAGAAGGCCTGTCGTCACTGGGGGGTGACCTGGAGGAAGGGAGAGGACCAGGGAGGCGTTCAAAGGGCTGGTGGAGGGAACTCATCATTTCGGCCAGGAGTTGAGAATGACTAGCCATCAGCTCTTCTTGTCGGCTGAGAACGGCTTCATGGCGCTGGAAAGATGCCTCATGTCGAGTGATCACCGCCAACAGGTCCTGGGAACTGAGTGTTTCTGGGTCCATGATTGACTTGGTTTTTCTGTCACAAGCTGGGCTAGTACTCCGGTCTCAGATGTGGAGAGCTGGGGGTTCTACCCCTTAGCCACAGAGGAGGTATAGTTGGACCCAAATGAAACACCCAAGGCAATACTCCAGGTAAGTAGATTTAATGTAACAAAAAGGTTCTTTGCACTTCAAAAATAGTCCAACAAAAGTTATTCTCAGAAAGAGGTATATTAACAGAGGTAGAGTAACAAAAACAGGAGGCAAAACAAAATAACTCCACGAGGGGAGAAAAACAAACTAAAGATAACTTAGAAAAGCTTACTTGGAAAGACACGGTGGGACAAAGCAGGAGACACATAGCCAGGACTCAAAAACCAAGTGAGGAACAGGGGAAAAAACACATCTAAAATACTCTAGGGGAAACAAGGCACAGGTGACCTGGATCAAGCTAATAAGGACACACGAGGAAGAACTAAGGCAGAGGGGAACACAGATGACCTCTAGAGGCCCGGAGACAAACAGGAGGCAGGAAGCTGACAAAATACATTTCTTTCCACCTCTTTCTTTCCCCTCCTTGCCTCTTTTGACCTCACAGTTTTCCAGTCCCCTCCCACTCACAAGGCAGGCAATACGCTTGACCTCATATTCGCCTACTAATCTCACTGCAAACCCCTCTAGGTCTCGGATCACTACTTTGTTTCCTTTTCTCACCCTCTCATCAAACCCTACCCACTCAGCCCCTACCCAGATGGTCATGCGCTGTCGCAATCTTTTCTATCTCTCTCCCACTACTCTCTCCTCTTCCATCCCATCATCTCTCCCTTCTGCTAAATCCTTCTCCCTCCTGTCTCCTGATTTTGCCTCTTCGACCCCACTCTCCTCCCTTTCCACATCCTATGACTCGCTCTGTCCCCTTTGCTCCCGGCCGGCTCTGCCTTCCCCTCCTGCTCCGTGGCTGAGTGAATCATTGCGAGCTTACAGAACAAGGTTGAGCAAAAATGGAGGAAAACTAAACTTCCGGAGGACTAACATCCTTTCACTCCCTTCTCTCTACCTTCTCTTCCTCTGTATCCACTGCTAAAGCCACTTTCTATCAATTTTAAGCTTCTGCCTCTAACCCTAGGAAACTCTTTTCCACCTTCTCCTCACTCCTTAATCCTCTACCCCATCCCCCTGCCTCCTCCCTCTCTGCGGTTGACTAAGTCAACCACTTTGAAAAAAAGGTTGATGACATCCACTCCTCATTTACTCAGCCTATTGAGTCTACTGGTCCCACTTACACAAAACTACCCTACGCATTGACCTCTTTCTCCCCTCTCTCTCCAGACGAAATCCTTCGACTAGTGAGGTCCGGCCACTCGACAACCTGCCTGCTCGACCTCATCCCCTCCTCCCTTCTCCAGACCATCTCCTAAAATCCCTCATCAGCTCATCCCTGACCACTGGCTTCAAAATGGTCAGAGTTGCTCCCCTTCTCAAGAAACCAACACTCTCCCCCTCTGATGTCAAAACCTACAGACCGGTATCCCTTCTTTCTTTTCTTTTCAAACCACTTGGTGTGCTGTCTCTGACCAACTCTCTCGCTATCTCTCTCAGAACGAGCTTCTTGACCCCAACCAGTCAGGCTTCAAAATGGGTCACTCAACGAGACTGCTCTCCTCTTTGTCACGGAAGCTCTCCACACTGCCAAAGCTGACTCTCACTCCTCTGTTCTCATCCTCCTAGATCTATCCGCTGCCTTCGACACTGTGAACCATCAGATCCTCCTCTGCACCACATATTCTCACTACTGGTGTCCCCCAGAGCTAGGTTGTAGGCCCTCTCCTCTTCTCTCTATACACCAAGTCCCTCAGCTCCGTCATATCCTCACATGATCTCCTATCATTGCTATGCGGATGACACTCAACTACTTTTCTCCTTCCCCCCTTCTGACACACCGGTGATGACCCGCATCTCTGCGTGCCTGGCAGATATCTCAGCTTGGATGTCGGCCCACCACCTCAAACTCAACCTCAACAAAACAGAGCTGCTCTTCCTCCCGGGGAAGGCCTGCCCGGTCCAAGACCTCTCCATCACGGTTGACAACACCATGCTGTCCCACTCCCAGAGTGCAAAGAACCTTGGCATGACCTTGGACAACTCACATAGGAAGTGGCCTCACAATTTGTCATCTCCCGTCTGGACTACTGCAACTCGCTGTTGGCTGGGCTCCCCGCTTGTACCATCAAACCCCTGCAACTTATCCAGAACGCCACAGCTCGCCAGGTGTTCAACCTTCACAAGATCTCCCATGTCACCCCGCTCCTCCACACACTCCACTTGCTTCCAGTCGAAGCGCACATCCACTACAATACCATGGTCCTTGCCTACGGAGCAGCAAGAGGAACTCCTTACCTTCAGGCTATGCTCAAACCCTACACCCCAACCCAAGTACTCCTTTCTGCCACCTCTGGTCTCACAGGACGGCAGCTCCCGCTCAGCCCAGTCAAAGCTCTTCACTGTCCTGGCACCACAATGGTGGAACCAGCTTCCTCCTGAAGCTAGGACAGCAGAGTCCCTGCCCATCTTCCAAAAACATCCTAAACCCTACCTCTTCAAATAGTATTTTAAATAATCCCCACTCCCCATTGTCATACAGCTCTTATCTAATGAGTGTGTAGGGAGAGCAGGCGTGTGAGGAAGTGCCTCACATCGATAACATTTTACATTACATTTTAGTCATTTAGCAGACGCTCTTATCCAGAGCGACTTACAGTTAGTGATTTATTTATTTATTTTTTTATTTTTTTATTTTTTTATTTTTTTATACTGGCCCCCCGTGGGACTTTATTACAAACAACTTTATTAAATCACAGCAGCACTTACTTGGAATTATCAAAAAGCTGCGCTGAGTTAACACTGCCATTAGACATTTCCTGTGTGTGTGTGTTTGTGTGTGCCTGAGTGTGTGTGTGTGTGTGTGTGTGTGTGTGTGTGTGTGAGCAAGACCTCCACACACCCCCACTCTGGCACCCTCTGATAACGAACAGAAGACCCCATCCCCTACTACACTCGTTCTTTGAATCAGAGGAGAAAAAAAAAAGTATGCATTCACTAACTGTAAGTCGCTCTGCTAAATTACTAAAATGTAAAATGAGAAACACTATTTGAAATCACAAAATGCACACTTTTTGAGAAACTGCTGCAGGAAGTTAATTCAAAGAAAACCTCCCCGTCCCTGATATAATACTGTAGAAAGATAACCTGGGTTGGAGCTAGATTAGGTCACCATCAGTGTGTTCCAGACAGTAACAGAAATATTGACCTTGTATTGTATAGTGGATGCTTTCTGAACCTCATATGCAATGGGAAGGCATCCAGTTTAGTGTGCATATTACACAACTCAAATCAGTTATACAGACACACTCTCCTATTGACTGTGGCCGGAGCTCTTTCCCATCACACTCTCTCTGGTCAGTCAGAAGGACAGGGGGTTCATCCCAAATGGCACCCTATTCCCTATATAGTGCACTGCTTTTGACCAAAAAGTTTAAAGAAGTGCACTATATAGGGAATACGGTGCCATTTGGGATGCACAGTCTGGCCAGTCAGGGTGACAGGCATTTTAATTGTCCTGTACTGATGGTGGTGGTGTGACAGAACAGGGGAATCAGTTAATCCTGTCCCCAGCAGTGTCACAGCCTGTTTTTCACACCTTCAGACAAGGGATCTGATTACTTCCTCTGGTGCCCTCTGTCTCGCCCTCTTTCATTCTCACTTTCTATCTGTCCCTCTGTCTTTCATTCTCACTCACCTAAAGACTGTCACACTCCCCTTTTCATTTTCTCTATCCACCCTCCCTCTCTCCGCTGCTAATCAGACAGTTTGTGTGTGTGTGTGTACGTGTATGAGGTCCTGCTGGTGGCGTCCAGTGGTGTGTGATTAGAGGATTATAATCGTGGAGGAGGGCTGTTGTGTTCCTCTCCACATCCACATCCTGGTCATTAGTTTTGCTCTCTGTCAGGGGTTGTTTTCTGTCTCTATCATTTGTGTCAGTACCAGAGCAGCGCAACACACTTAGAGGCCATGTTCCTATCTATCTGAATGGCCTCCCCTGCTCCCGTCTATACTTCTTCTCATTCATCCAGACAAGGCCGGAATTGATGGCTGTGTGTGTGTGTGTTTGTGTGACACAGTGTGTCCCCACTGTGCCCTGGCCCACTGTGCGGTTGTAGTATAGGACATCAAACAGATGGCTGACGTTATTGGTAGTGATGCTGTGATGGAGACCCGCCTGTGTAAATGTAATAGATGTTAAGAAGTCTTCCTGCTCTGCTCCACAGGGCTGGGTGTGTGTGTGTGTGGGTGCGGGTGCGTCCGTGCGTGTGATGGAGTAAACAACCAGTAATTTGTTCATCTACCCCCACAGAGAGACAGCAACCCAGTGGAACCTCGCTTGAGCGAAACAGTAGTGGTTGGCTGAAATGGTTGGAGAGAGTAAAAAGAGTCAACCCCCATCCCCTAGACCCCCCCCCCATGCTGAGAGCATGCATTCTGTTTACTCACTGGGGATCCCCAGTAACAGTCAGTCAGTCAATATAGGGCTGCATATGGTCCAGTTCACTGTGGCAGAAGAGAAGAGAACTGTAGTGGAATCATTATTTATTTGCACAGTGTATGTCCTACATGAGGGCAAATGACGTAGCTTCTTGCCTGACATGGTTGAACAACATCAACAGTGCTGCACCATCAGATGCATTGATAGGACCCTGGCACGCTAGCTATCATAAATCTCTTATGGACAAACACACCATAACAAATGTGGGCCGTGGACGATGGTGATTCAACATGTAGAATCGTCGGGAAATTAACAGAAAATTATGGCCGATGTTCTGTGGTCAGAGGCGATAGGACGGCCACCCGCTGCTTTTAACCGTTGATCGGCACGGTCTGTTTTGTCCTTTAGATCTCAAGATCAGATCAGAGGGGGTTTATTTTTATTTATAATCTCCATTGTGCTGTTTCCTCTCACATCCATTCATCAGTGGTGCCACCATGCAGCCCTCTCCTCTCCTCTCCTCCCCTCTCCTCTCCTCTCTATGCCTTTCTTCACCACAAATGACCTGGGCTGCAGTCTATCATTGTCCCTGAATCACCGCTACAAAACTCCCATCTAGCCCTAAATGGACATCGGCCTGCTTTTTTGATAATACTACTACTACTAATAATAATTTGCTTATATTTGTCCTGTTTCACACATGAACAAGTGTGTATGGTACCTATTTCCGTGGCATACATTTTTGTTTTTTTACTACTAATGCAAACTACTTTTTATATGGTGGTTTGTGGTCTGTTTCAATGGGAAATGGGGTGAATTAAGATGCAGTGTTGTGTGCACCTCGGCTTTTATCCTTCCACAAGGTACCTCACCTGAATCAACTAATGATGGTGTGGTGCTGAGTACACTGTGTGTGTGTGTGTGTGTGTGTGTGTGTGTGTGTGTGTGGTGAAAATGTATTGGTGGCGGGTTGCGGGGTTTTGGGCTATTTCTATGTTACACCGCGGCCGCCATGTGATTTCTCTTTTTTTCTCTTTTTTTTTATCACTGTAACCTGCTGCTGACTGTCAGGCAGTGAGGCAGGCTGTTGCTGAGTGAGTAAGCGGTGGAGAGGGCTGGAGGGGTGTGTGTTGAGAGAGCGCTACAGTTATTGGCTGAGTCACTTGAGCGAGAGGAGCGGGAGCAGCACGAGCGCACGTCGTGACAACTTGTTACCAGTTGTAGGTAGGCTGTTTAGATTGTCATTATGGAGACACCTATTTCCAACCCTTTAAAACACATTAATACGCTAGAACTGATGCACATAAATAAATAATGGAAATAACGACTGCATTCTAATGTTGACTTTGCTTAAAGAAAACGGTATCAAGCAGAGTGGAAATTTGAAATGGAAATAATGGAACTCCCTTGCGTGGTTCTTTTTATGGGGGAAAAGTCCTCAATGAAACTGACATTAAATGTGGAGAATGATACATTTGCATCTGTTGGGCATCAAGTAGCCTAATGTATATGCCATTGTAGGCTATTGTAGGCTACCATTTGATACAATAAATATGTTGAAATGACGATATCATTGGAGTCATTGCAAATTTGTGCAAATTTGTGCCACTGGTGCCACTGGAGCTGGCAAACCAATTTAACAAATATCCTATAACTTCAGTTTACTGTTGTTGTAGCCTTATGTTATTATGCAATTATTAATGGACATGTTTAATTAATTAAATTGGAAGTCATCAAAGCTCTCGCAATTGCCAATCCTACATTTTTTTTTTTTTTTTTTTACATTTTAGTCATTTAGCAGACGCTCTTATCCAGAGCTATTTACAGTTAGTGAGTGCATACATTTTCGTACTGGTCCCCCGTGGGAATCAGTTGTTAGAACGCATTAGATTGACGGTAACAGTAGTCAGATTAGGCTACAGGTAAAAAAATCCTTCTGAATTGGCTTGATAACATTATGGAAAAAGGGTTTATTGTATAAATATGGCAACTTCTCCCTTGCTGTGAAATAAAAATGTGGGCTAGTTTTCAGGGCTTCTGGGTAGGTTTTGAGTGGTCATTGAATTGGAAATTTTAGCTAAAATGTGGCGCTGGACATTTTAAATTTACCGGACCCATATGCATTGGGTGCATAACCTGATTAGGGTGTCCACCCACTGTGCTCAGAATGACAGGAATCACATTTAGATTATGGCAATTAATCTTAACAGAACATGCAACTGCATGTATCCTTCTTACCAAATTCCGATGCGCACTTTAAAGCTGTACATTGTAGTCATTTAGCAGAGCAACTTACAGGAGCAATTAGGGTTAAGTGCCTTGCTCAAGGGCACATCGACAGATATTTCACCTAGTCAGCCCGGGGATTCGAACCAGCCCAAGGCTCTTATCCGCTAGGCTACCTGCCACCCCATGTTAGAATAACATTTACTTCTCCTCAGCCAACAAGAGGAGTAACAAACAGCAAAATCACTAGCCTATGTCAATCTACTATCCCCCATAGAAGAAAAGTTTACATATTCTATTGGGTCAGTTTGTCATTCTGTGCTAGAAATAAATAGCCTATTCCTATTCCTGGGACAGTTGTGGGAGCAATGAGGCTGATGCAACAGGTCAGAAAGTTTAGCTTAAAATGTTGATAAACTTCTTCACATTTTAATCGCGCAATTCGCACAATTAGCGGGAAAACGCAGTTGTCAAAATCACAAAGCACATGAGAGCTGTTTCATATCACAGAGATGAAAATAACAGTTAGAAATTTAGAAAGAGAGGCGATCTAAAGATAGCATGGGTTGCCAATATGACTAGGATTATGCCTTTGGCTACTGGACAATGAAAGAAAGTTTATTTGAAAACCAATAGAACATGAGAGAAATAGGCTACTGGTTTCAGTGGCAAATGGAAGTCTTTATAAAATAATTGGCACCATGTTTCTATGGTCTACTTTGAAGCAAGGTAAAACATGCCTCATAATAGGAAGTAAAGCGTTCAGGTTTCAAACAATTAAGTATGTTTTCAAAATGCATACTGCCTCCAGCTCATTAAAAAGTGTTGTGTGACGCGCTGAAGCCTGCCTACCATGGCCTATGCAATTGAATGGCGAATGGGAAGTGTGCTTAAATTACCAGTTGAGAAATACAAATAGTAGGCCTAACTCATTTTAATCGTGGCCATCAACATTGTTTTTTTTCACGCGATTGCGTTTGGAATTGTTGCGCAATGATTGGGTTTATAACAGCAGCAACAAAGGAGCTGTTTGTGGAGCTGTAGCAGCCAGGTAGCAGTAGCTCTCGCGCTGTTTGACAGATTTTCAGCTCAAACTAGGTTCTGCATCTGTATGCTATTTGCGGGTGATAAACAACATACATAACAACTAATTCTAATTCAATTTAATTCCACTCAATTAGGCTATGCAAATTAACCTATAGACCGATAAGCATGGCTTGTCAAATGTATTTACATCAACTGGTATTTTCATCAATGAATAAGCTAAAAAGAATTATTTTGCAATGGGATTTTTAATTATTTTCCTGGACAATTTGGTTGGTGCCAATTTTATTTATCGGCTTTTAATGTATTTTTGCACCAAAAGTGTGTGTGTAGATGCATTTAGACCCTAGTGTTCATACTGTTTAGATGGATTTGTTGGAGAGAGTAGGTTTTTCTGTCATTTTCATTGTTTTGTTTAGCTCTAGCCCTTCATTCTCTTACAGTTGATATTTTCTCTGATTCCAAACTGCTCTCATTATCCATGTAATCACTGTCCCTATGGTCCTATTATCCTGTTGCTGGCCCTATGCTCAGACAGTCATCTCCATGATTAGGCTCACCTATGGCCTCTAGGGTTCTCTGTTTGTCTTCCATATGCTAATGTGATGCTAAGATTAACGGATGGCAGACAGTGCAGCTCACCCATTTATGGGGTCGCAAGTGATTTCACCATTCATCTGGGACCAGTGTTGTGTAGGTATGGAATCAAACCATTAAATGACCAAGCGCTATACAATCTTTTCCCCTCTTTAAGCTGCATGGACCATAGCCCTTCATTAGCAATCAAGAATAGCTGGAGCTCTCAAGTGTGTACGCACAGACAATGACAGGAGAAAAACTTTAAACTAAAATATAGAGTGGTACTAGTAGACTCTTCTTAAAAGAGTGGTTCACTTTTTTCTTTACCAAATCTACATTTTTGATGTAAATCGCATGTTATAGAAGGGTCCATCACTTTTTTTTTGCTATTTCACTTGGTTTTGAGAATATTACCCCACCCGCAGTAGACTTCCTCATTGCTCGTTCTGCAGCATGGGGGCCATGGATAAACATGAACAAAGGCTCCAAAAACCTAATACATCCTTTTAGTAATGGCAAAGCTCTCAGTGTACAGTAATGATACAGGTCTTTAGATGTTGTGCACATGAAATTGTGTAATTCCGAACTTTATCCGCAACGTTGTATTCCATTTTGTTGGACTCGAGCGACACATTTCCGTGTGCGAGCATGCGCGTGCTTTCTCGTTCCCATTGTGGTGATACGAGAAATGAGAACACGTGCATGCTCACACACAGAAATGTTTAGCATGCACGCATCCACGCAGACACACAACAGTTATGGGTCTTCCTATAAATAATGGGGCCATTGGTATTGGGATCAAATTTTCAAAATGGTTAAAAAAAAATAAAAAACATTATGTGTACTTTGAGGAATAAAAATGAATATATACAAATTGGCCCATAACTCTACCTATACAACAACATAGGCCTATGACTATCCATCCTTTAAGCAGGGTTCAGTCAAATTAAAGGACTTTCAGGGACTTTTTCAAGCACTTATTTGTAATTTTCAAGGACCTCAATGTTATACAATTGTATAATTTATAGATTGTACATATAGGGCCTAATAGACAACTCCCCCTCCCCCCAAAAAGCAGAAAGTGTCAGAATAAAGTAGGCCATTACCACTTTAAGAATAATGCATTTTTCAGGCCTTGCCAATGCATTGATATTGAAATTATTATTAAATTCTAAAATCTGTGAGAATAATGTGGACATTGCCTGACTAAATAGATTGGATGCATGGCGATTTTTCTGTACCTATGTGGCCGACGCAGACACACATAATAAAGCCATGAATAGCGGTATCATTAATCTCACCATTTGAATCTCACCATCGCTGTTTTTATCATGAGAAAGTGACCAAAAACCAGGTTCCTTTTTTAATGGAAGGATTTGGAAAGGCAAGATGAAGCCAACATCAGTTTACATTTACATTTTTACATTTTAGTCATTTAGCAGACACTCTTATCCAGAGCGACTTACAGTTAGTGAATACATTTTTTTTTTTTTTATACCGGCCCCCCGTGGGAATCGAACCCACAACCCTGGCGTTGCAAACATCATGCTCTATCAACTGAGCTACATCCCTGCCGGCCATTCCCTCCCCTACCCTGGACGACGCTGGGCCAATTGTGCGCCGCCCATGAGTCTCCCGGTCACGGCCGGCTGCGACAGAGCCTGGATTCGAACCAGGATCTCTAGTGGCACAGTTAGCACTGCACAGCAGTGCCTTAGACCACTGCGCCACTCAGGAGACTAGAATCAGTTGTTGTCATCCTCATAATAATCGCACGTGGTTTAACCACAACAGAGTAGTGCAACACCCTTCAATTGAAGCGTCAGGAAACAAACTGATAAAAAATGAAATCACAGGTAATTGTAAGGGAGAAGGAGAAATGATAAATTGGCTTCAATAATTACAAGGACTTTTCAAGTACCAAATTGAGGAAATGTCTGATTTTCAAGGTAGGCCTATTGTAGTACTTGAATTTCCGAGCTCCAAATTCAAGTTTATTTGTCATGTTATTTATTTACTAGATCATATTGTGAATAAGCCCACTAGGCTATGTCATTTGTTGTCATTATATCCAGAATAATTAATAGGAATAGCGTTGGGTGTTGCTCAATACTCTATCCTGCACACAGTAGACTCTGTGTCCAATCCAAGTGTCAAATTCGCTTAAGGAGGAGGACCAATGCGCAGCGTTGAATGCGTACATATTATTTATTAAACAGATCACCCGATCAAAACAACGAACGAAACGTGAAGTCCTTCGATACACACAAACCAAAAGGAACAAGAAACCACAAAACACAAAGTGCAAGACAAACAGTTAAATATGGCTCCCAATCAGAGACACCCAGCTGACACTCGTTGCCTCTGATTGGGAGTCACTCAGACCAACATAGAAAAATAAACATAGACTTACACACCCTGGCTCAACATAACATAGTCCCCAGAGCCAGGGCGTGACAGTACCCCCCCCCAAAGGCGCGGACTCCGGCCGCGCCAAACAACCACAACAGGGGAGGGACCGGGTGGGCACTCTGCCTCGGCGGCGGATCTGGCTCCGGACATGACCCAGGCACGGGTTGTGCTGGACTGACGACGCACACCCCTGGCTTGATGCGTGGAGGAGGAACGGGCCGGACCGGGCTGACGAAGCGCACCCCTGACTTGGTGCGGGGGGCAGGAATGAGCCGGACCGGGCTGACGACGCGCACCACTGACCTGGTGCGGGGAGCTTGGATGGGCCGGACTGGGCTGGCGACGCGCACCACAGACTTGGTGCGGAGAGCAGGAACGGGCCGGACAGGGCTGACGAAACGCACCATAGACTTGGTGCGGAGAGCAGGCACGGGCCGTGCCGGACTGACGACGCACACTACTGGCTTGGTGCGGGAAGCTTGGATGGGCCGGACTGGGCTGGCGACGCGCACCACAGACTTGGTGCGGAGAGCAGGAATGGGCCGGACCGGGCTGGCGACGCGCACCACCGACTTGGTACGGAGAGCAGGAACGGGCCGGACAGGGCTGACGACGCGCACCACAGGCTCGGTGCGAGAGGCAGGAACAGGCCGAACCGTACTGGGGACACACGCCACTGGCCCTATGCAGGGATCAGGAACGGGCCGGACCGGACTGGTAATACACCCCAGTACCTCTCGCCGTGCCTCCACACTTTCCCTCTCCTCTGTGACCAGTGGCCCCCTTAACCTGGCGGCCTCCTCTTCACACCCGCTGGACCGCTCCATCGCGGCCTCCTGCTGCCCCGTCGTCCACGTCGTGAGCCCCCCCCTAAAAAAATTCTGGGGTTCTCTCCTCCCCGTGGACCAGGCCTCCCTAGCTCTCGCCAGACTCTCGATCCATTGCTTCATAGACCAGCCTCTCTCCTCTTCACTTAGCGTGGCCCAGCCGAAACTCCTACTCCCCTGATCCAAGGTCCTTCCTCTCTCCTCTTCACGCTGCTTGGTCCTGTCTTGGTGGTTTCTTCTGTCAAATTCGCTTAAGGAGGAGGACCAATGCGCAGCGTTGAATGCGTACATATTATTTATTAAACAGATCACCCGATCAAAACAACGAACGAAACGTGAAGTCCTTCGATACACACAAACCAAAAGGAACAAGAAACCACAAAACACAAAGTGCAAGACAAACAGTTAAATATGGCTCCCAATCAGAGACACCCAGCTGACACTCGTTGCCTCTGATTGGGAGTCACTCAGACCAACATAGAAAAATAAACATAGACTTACACACCCTGGCTCAACATAACATAGTCCCCAGAGCCAGGGCGTGACAGTACCCCCCCCCAAAGGCGCGGACTCCGGCCGCGCCAAACAACCACAACAGGGGAGGGACCGGGTGGGCACTCCGCCTCGGCGGTGGATCCGGCTCCGGACATGACCCAGGCACGGGTTGTGCCGGACTGACGACGCACACCCCTGGCTTGATGCGTGGAGGAGGAACGGGCCGGACCGGGCTGACGAAGCGCACCCCTGACTTGGTGCGGGGGGCAGGAATGAGCCGGACCGGGCTGACGACGCGCACCACTGACCTGGTGCGGGGAGCTTGGATGGGCCGGACTGGGCTGGCGACGCGCACCACAGACTTGGTGCGGAGAGCAGGAACGGGCCGGACAGGGCTGACGAAACGCACCATAGACTTGGTGCGGAGAGCAGGCACGGGCCGTGCCGGACTGACGACGCACACTACTGGCTTGGTGCGGGAAGCTTGGATGGGCCGGACTGGGCTGGCGACGCGCACCACAGACTTGGTGCGGAGAGCAGGAATGGGCCGGACCGGGCTGGCGACGCGCACCACCGACTTGGTACGGAGAGCAGGAACGGGCCGGACAGGGCTGACGACGCGCACCACAGGCTCGGTGCGAGAGGCAGGAACAGGCCGAACCGTACTGGGGACACACGCCACTGGCCCTATGCAGGGATCAGGAACGGGCCGGACCGGACTGGTAATACACCCCAGTACCTCTCGCCGTGCCTCCACACTTTCCCTCTCCTCTGTGACCAGTGGCCCCCTTAACCTGGCGGCCTCCTCTTCACACCCGCTGGACCGCTCCATCGCGGCCTCCTGCTGCCCCGTCGTCCACGTCGTGAGCCCCCCCCTAAAAAAATTCTGGGGTTCTCTCCTCCCCGTGGACCAGGCCTCCCTAGCTCTCGCCAGACTCTCGATCCATTGCTTCATAGACCAGCCTCTCTCCTCTTCACTTAGCGTGGCCCAGCCGAAACTCCTACTCCCCTGATCCAAGGTCCTTCCTCTCTCCTCTTCACGCTGCTTGGTCCTGTCTTGGTGGTTTCTTCTGTCAAATTCGCTTAAGGAGGAGGACCAATGCGCAGCGTTGAATGCGTACATATTATTTATTAAACAGATCACCCGATCAAAACAACGAACGAAACGTGAAGTCCTTCGATACACACAAACCAAAAGGAACAAGAAACCACAAAACACAAAGTGCAAGACAAACAGTTAAATATGGCTCCCAATCAGAGACACCCAGCTGACACTCGTTGCCTCTGATTGGGAGTCACTCAGACCAACATAGAAAAATAAACATAGACTTACACACCCTGGCTCAACATAACATAGTCCCCAGAGCCAGGGCGTGACAGTACCCCCCCCCAAAGGCGCGGACTCCGGCCGCGCCAAACAACCACAACAGGGGAGGGACCGGGTGGGCACTCCGCCTCGGCGGCGGATCCGGCTCCGGACATGACCCAGGCACGGGTTGTGCTGGACTGACGACGCACACCCCTGGCTTGATGCGTGGAGGAGGAACGGGCCGGACCGGGCTGACGAAGCGCACCCCTGACTTGGTGCGGGGGGCAGGAATTAGCCAGACCGGGCTGACGACGCGCACCACTGACCTGGTGCGGGGAGCTTGGATGGGCCGGACTGGGCTGGCGACGCGCACCACAGACTTGGTGCGGAGAGCAGGAACGGGCCGGACAGGGCTGACGAAACGCACCATAGACTTGGTGCGGAGAGCAGGCACGGGCCGTGCCGGACTGACGACGCACACTACTGGCTTGGTGCGGGAAGCTTGGATGGGCCGGACTGGGCTGGCGACGCGCACCACAGACTTGGTGCGGAGAGCAGGAATGGGCCGGACCGGGCTGGCGACGCGCACCACCGACTTGGTACGGAGAGCAGGAACGGGCCGGACAGGGCTGACGACGCGCACCACAGGCTCGGTGCGAGAGGCAGGAACAGGCCGAACCGTACTGGGGACACACGCCACTGGCCCTATGCAGGGATCAGGAACGGGCCGGACCGGACTGGTAATACACCCCAGTACCTCTCGCCGTGCCTCCACACTTTCCCTCTCCTCTGTGACCAGTGGCCCCCTTAACCTGGCGGCCTCCTCTTCACACCCGCTGGACCGCTCCATCGCGGCCTCCTGCTGCCCCGTCGTCCACGTCGTGAGCCCCCCCCTAAAAAAATTCTGGGGTTCTCTCCTCCCCGTGGACCAGGCCTCCCTAGCTCTCGCCAGACTCTCGATCCATTGCTTCATAGACCAGCCTCTCTCCTCTTCACTTAGCGTGGCCCAGCCGAAACTCCTACTCCCCTGATCCAAGGTCCTTCCTCTCTCCTCTTCACGCTGCTTGGTCCTGTCTTGGTGGTTTCTTCTGTCAAATTCGCTTAAGGAGGAGGACCAATGCGCAGCGTTGAATGCGTACATATTATTTATTAAACAGATCACCCGATCAAAACAACGAACGAAACGTGAAGTCCTTCGATACACACAAACCAAAAGGAACAAGAAACCACAAAACACAAAGTGCAAGACAAACAGTTAAATATGGCTCCCAATCAGAGACAAACAGCTGACACTCGTTGCCTCTGATTGGGAGTCACTCAGACCAACATAGAAAAATAAACATAGACTTACACACCCTGGCTCAACATAACATAGTCCCCAGAGCCAGGGCGTGACACCAAGGCACAAAAACATATGAAAACATGAACTCATTACCTTGATGCTTTCTCTGACCCTTAGCCTACAATTCCGCGCGCAGAAATCTAATTAACACAATAAAAAAATCCCCATCAAAATCCATCTGTTTAAGCTAGAGATATCAAATTTTTTGCATGGGCTGAGTCTCAAACCACAGCATCCACCGATATCGCCCTTCTGCATCTGTGGTGAAAGGTGGCAGAGCTAGAGCAGTGTTTGTCAGACCATGAGACAACCCAGAAATCGGTCTTCTCAGACAAACAACAAAGTATTATGACCACTCTATTGAAAGGTGAGACTCTCACGAACACGGTGGCGTTCTCTGTTTTGCTCTATGATGCCCACAAGCCTCACAAGACTCGTCTGAAGGTCCCTGGTACCAGTTTTAAAAAATGATGGAAGTATATATGGAGATAGTTTAATGCCTAAAATAAGGGGATAAATACATGTACAAAAGAAAATAAAAAACGTTTCCTGATCTTTCTTATATTACTCAGACATGACAGACACTTCAGAACAAACTTCCTTTGATTTTCTTTCGGGACTATCTGTTGTTCCATGTAGTGAATCTGTCATTATACAGTGGGGAAAAAAAGTATTTAGTCAGCCACCAATTGTGCAAGTTCTCCCACTTAAAAAGATGAGAGAGGTCTGTAATTTTCATGACAGACAAAATGAGAAAAAAAAATCCTGAAAATCACATTGTAGGATTTTTAATGAATTTATTTTCAAATTATGGTGGAAAATAAGTATTTGGTCGATAACAAAAGTTTCTCAATACTTTGTTATATACCCTTTGTTGGCAATGACACAGGTCAAACGTTTTCTGTAAGTCTTCACAAGGTTTTCACACACTGTTGCTGGTATTTTGGCCCATTCCTCCATGCAGATCTCCTCCAGAGCAGTGATGTTTTGGGGCTGTCGCTGGGCAACACGGACTTTCAACTCCCTCCAAAGATTTTCTATGGGGTTGAGATTTGGAGACTGGCTAGGCCACTCCAGGACTTTGAAATGCTTCTTACGAAGCCACTCCTTCGTTGCCCGGGCGGTGTGTTTGGGATCATTGTCATGCTGAAAGACCCAGCCAGGTTTCATCTTCAATGCCCTTGCTGATGGAAGGAGGTTTTCACTCAAAATCTCACGATACATGGCCCCATTCATTCTTTCCTTTACACAGATCAGTCGTCCTGGTCCCTTTGCAGAAATACAGCCCCAAAGCATGATGTTTCCACCCACATGCTTCACAGTAGGTATGGTGATCTTTGGATGCAACTCAGCATTCTTTGTCCTCCAAACACGACGAGTTGGGTTTTTACCAAAAAGTTCTATTTTGGTTTCATCTGACCATATGACATTCTCCCAATCCTCTTCTGGATCATCCAAATGCACTCTAGCAAACTTCAGACGGGCCTGGACATGTACTGGCTTAAGCAGGGGGACACGTCTGGCACTGCAGGATTTGAGTCCCTGGCGGCGTAGTGTGTTACTGATGGTAGGCTCTCTCTCTCTCTCTCTCTCTCTCTCTCTCTCTCTCTCTCTCTCTCTCTCTCTCTCTCTCTCTCTCTCTCTCTCTCTCTCTCTCTCTCTCTCTCTCTCTCTCTCTCTCTCTCTCTCTCTCTCTCTCTCTCTCTCTCTCTCTCTCTCTCTCTCTCTCTCTCTCTCTCTCTCTCTCTCTCTCTCTCTCTCTCTCTCTCTCTCTCTCTCTCTCTCTCTCTCTCTCTCTCTCTGTGTGTACATAGCCAATATCAGAGAACATGGTTCTTTGTGTCTTTGAGATGTAAAGCAGGGAGGAGTGAGGCAGCTCCAGATTGGCCCAGTGAAGCACAGAGACGTTTCTTTGAGCCGTAGAGTAATTGAACATGGCAGAGAGTGGCATTTCACACTTCAAAAGCTCTGTGTGGAGATTGGCTGTCATACGGTCGGGTGGCCAGCAGCTTCCAGATGAACATTGTTGGGACTCGTACATGACAGACTATAGGATGACTCCCTAGGCTGGGCCCAAGTGGCACCCTATTCCCTATATAGTGCACTACATTTAACCAGGACCCTGGTCAAAAGTAGTACACTACATAGGGAATAGGGTGCCATTTGGAACATATCCTGAGAAACAGATTCTACAGCTCAGACAGGATTTCATACTAATTATCCAAAACAAGCAGCAGAGTCAAAGCAGAGCACTATGTTATTCACTTACACACAATCTATTCTACAGAATGCCTTTGCCAGCTAAAAAAAGCAGTTGAGTTCTGTTGTTGGAAGAGGTATATATGGACGTGGAAGTTAGTTGACTACAGTGGTGGTTTGAAAGTATTCCAAACGAGAGCTTCACTTCTGTTCCAATCTGTTGCAGATGCTGAAGTATTCTGAAAATTGTGTTCAATCTCTGGCCTGTATTGTGTTATGTGCTCAAAAATCATAAGAGCAGGGTATTGTTCACCAGATAATCAAACTGACCTAATAATATTGACAGGGTTCTATGTAATTATGACAGGGTTCTATGTAATCTAGTTAATTACTTGGGTAGTCTCCTCTGTTCACCAGCTTCCCACACACATGAAGAGTGTCAGGAGTCACACCCACTCACAGTGGCAGCAGCACACAGGCTTATATAGAGCCCTGTGACTAAACATTCATTGATGGTCCTGAACACTCACTGGTGGTCTTTAAGGACAATATATATATTAAAGAATTAAGAATAAAATGGAACACTAATGTATTTCCCCACTCCTGTATTATTTACTCTTATCATACACCACATTACCAAATGTATGTGGACACCTGCTCGTCCAACATCTCATTCCAAAATCATGGGCATTAATATGGAGTTGGTCCCCCCTTTGCTGCTATAACAGCCTCTACGCTTCTGGGAAGGCTTTCCACTAGATGTTAGGACATTGCTGCGGGGACTTGCTTCCATTTAGCCACAAGAGCATTAGTGAGGTCGGGTACTAATGTTGGCGCTCCAATTCATCCCAAAGGTGTTCGATGGGGTTGAGGTCAAGGCTCTGTGCGGGCCAGTCAAGTTCTTACACACAGATCTCGACAAACCCTTTCTGTATGGACCTCGCTTTATGCACTGGGGCATTGCCATGCTGAAATAGGAGAGGGCCTTTCCCAAACTGTTGGCACAAAGTTGGAAGCACAGAATCGTCTAGAATGTCATTGAATGCTGTAGCGTTAAGATTTCCCTTCACTGGAACTAAGGGGCCTAGCCCGAACCCTGAAAAACAGCCCCAGACCATTATTCCTCCTCCACCAAACTTTACAGTTGGCACTATGCACAGCGTCCTCCTGGCATCCGCCAAACCCAGATTCGTCCGTCGGACTGCCAGATGATGAATCGTGATTAATCACTCCAGAGAACGCGTTTCCACTGTTCCAGAGTTCAATGGCAGCGAGCTTCACACCACTCCAGCCAACGCTTGGCATTGCACATGGTGATCTTAGGCTTGTGTGCGACTGCTTGGCCATGGAAACCCATTTCACGAAGCTCCCGACGAACAGTTCTTGTGCTGACGTTGCTCCCAGAGGCAGTTTGGAACTCGATAGTGAGTGTTGCAAACGAGGACAGACTATTTTTACGTGCTACGTGCTTCAGCACTCGGCGGTCCCGTTCTGTGAGCTTGTGTGGCCTACCACTTCGCAGCTGAGCCGTTGTTGTTCCTAGATGCTTCCGCTTCACAATAACAGCACTTACAGTTGACTGGGGCAGCTCTAGCAGGGCAGAAATTTGACGAACTGACTTGTTGGAAAGGTGTCATCCTATGACGGTGCCACATTGAAAGTTACTGAGCTCTTCAGTATGGCCATTCTACTGTCAATGTTTGTCTATGGAGATTGCATGGCTGTGTGCTGGATTTTATACACTTGTCAGCAACGGGACGGGTGTGTCTGAAATAGCCGAATCCACTAATACTTTTGTATTTATAGTGTATTTATTGTCATATGTGTTATTTCTACTGCATTCTAATAAACATTATCATATTTATTATACTCTATGTACGTATTTATTATTTATATATTATTATAATACTGTACATGCTTCCCCCTGGATGGAGGGGGATACTGTGGTGCATTACGGTTCACTAAGCACAAAAACTATTGGAATGTTTGAGGCTTTCAAATTCCCAGGAAGTTGCCTGCCTCATTCTCCATAGTTTATGGAGACATACAGGCTACACTGTAAAAAATTAAGTGTTGAATCCACTTTAAAAAAAGTACTAATATTATTAGTAGTAGTAGTAGATTAACTCCCAATGTTTTAGAGTAAAAAAGGTTGAATAAATAGTTTGGATTTACACAAATAAGGTATGTCCAGGGAATAAATAATAGTCATAAAAAATTGGGATTTACTGATAATATGATTAAATATGTGTTGTTGTTACACAAATATTCAGTACCCAACATATTAGGGTCTCAAAAACACTTAATGTTTAAAAAAGTTTTTATGTATTCGATCATTTGCCATTTTAACCCACTTTGGCAGGCTTTGTTGAAAACAGTGCTCAATCTACCAGCAGTAGCCTACCTGAAGGTATAACTGCAAGCAATGCATGATGTTGAATTTGCCTTTGTCATTAAGAATGGTGACAGTGGGTGGTAAGAATGGGTGGTATGATCAACAAAAGTCAATTTGCCTGACGGTTTTGATATCCGTTCATCATGATCCATTACACCTCATGGTGCAACAAGTTGCTTAATAGTAATACAGAAATATACTTTTCTTTCTTCAAACATGCACACAACATTGTGTAAAAGTTTATTTTATTTTATTGAATTACCCACAATCCTCTAAAAAAGGACAAGTTATTGCAAGAACTTAAAATTATTAAATTGAGAGAAATATTATTATTATTATCTCATAAAATATATATATTTTGGTCAAATGAAATTAACAAATCATTGAAACGACTTAAACTAATTGTTATGAAGTATATGTTGGTTGTTTTTTTGTCCAGTTTAATTCATCCCAGAATAATGTTTTACAGTTTACGATTTGTCATGTACTGTATGTGGATAACAAATTATTTACATGATCTCTCTCCTCCTCTCAATTATATTCAATTAAATTCAAAGGGATTCGTTGGCATGGGAAACATATGTTTACATCGCAGTGTGCACATAGCCTGTCTGTCTTCTCTTGAGAGCCAGGTCTGCCTATGGCGGCCTCTCTCAATAGCAAGGCCATGCTCACTGAGTCTGTACATAGTCAAAGCTTTCCTCCCTCTCTCTCTCTCTCTCTCTCTCTCTTTCTCTCTCTCTCGCTCGCTCACGCTCTCTCGTTCTCTCTGGCTCTCTCTCTCTTCCTCCTTCTCTCTCCCTCTCCCCCCCCACGCTTTCTCCCTCTCTAGCTCTCTCTCTCTCTCTCTGTCTCTCACTAGGTTTCTGAATTTGATTTTAATTTACAGCTGGACTGGGAGACTGTAGAGGCTGCATCCTGCAGACTCCATCAGATAGGGAGATAATGGTCCTTTATGATGGCTCCTGAGATAATGAAATGCCAGTGTCTGTAATAAGATCAGTGGAAAGTGAGCTTTTGACCCTTAGAAAGGCTGGCTTCATGTGGATAATTTCTAGTGAGGGTAGTAGTTCTGAAACCAAGTGCAGAGTGTGCTTCTCACTGTTCTGTTCTGAATTATTGGTGATTATTCCGTTGTTTTTGGGTCAGTGAATAGAAACAAAATGCCACACAATCACTGCAACACTAATGCACATGATGCAACAGTACGCGCACATCATGACGCACACGGGGACACACAAAGGCACAAACAGTGGAAATGCCAAAATGCTAATGGAAACATTTACCAGTGGCTGGGAGGCAGGGCTGTTCAAACAAGAAGAGATGTTGTAAGGTCGAGGAGGGGATTACACATTCACACAGCAGCAGCAGGGCCTGCCTGCCTTCCAGGCAGCTCTGCCCAGATCCCAAACACAGAACCACTGTAGGACCATTGTGGAAAAACCCAACCACTGGTCCCATCCTTTTATAACCACATATTTGTTTGTGTGGAATCTTCACATACTGGCTTTTTGGAAGTCCTGAAAAACAGTAATATATGTACAGTACCAGTCAAAAGTTTGGACAAACCTACTCATTCAAGGGTTTTTCTACATTGTATAATAATAGTGAAGATGTCAAAACCATGAAATAACACATATGGAATAATGTAGTAACCAAAAAAGTGTTAAACAAATCAAAATATGTTTTATATTTGAGATTCTTCAAATTAGCCACCCTTTGCCTTGATGACAGCTTTCGACACTCTTGGCATTCGCTCAACCAGCTTCATTTGCTATACATTTGAGCTAATTTTAAAGGGTAATGTCACACCCTGGTTCGGGGACTCATTATGTTGAACCAGGGTGTGTTCATTCTATGTTTTCGGTTTCTCTGGTGGGTGTTCTAGGTGGGTTATTTTCTATGTTTGCCGGTGTGACTCCCAATCAGAGGCAAACGAGTGTCAGCTGTCGGCTGTTTGTCTCTGATTGGGAGCCATATTTAATCTGTCTGTTTTCCTTTCGGGTTGTGGGATTTTGTTCGTGTGTGTGCGTGTGTTATACCACAGACGTCACGGATTCGTTGTTTATTTGTTTTGCTCGTGTTGAGCATTTAATAAATATACTATGTTCACTCGCAACGCTGCGCCTTGGTCTCCTGTTCTAGACAAGCGTGACAGAAAATCCCACCAGTACCAGACCAAGCAGCGTGAGGAGGAGAAAGGAAGGACCTGGGATCAGGGGAGTAGGAGTTTCGGCTGGGCCACGCTAAATGAAGAGGAGAGAGGCTGGTCGATGAAGCAATGGATCGAGAGTCTGACGAGAGCGAGGGAGGCCTGGTCCACGGGGAGGAGAGAACCCCAGAAAATTTTTAGGGGGGGGCTCACGACGTGGACGACGGGACAGCAGGAGGCCGCGATGGAGCGGTCCAGCGGGTGTGAAGAGGAGGCCGCCAGGTTGAGGGGGCCACTGGTCACAGAGGAGAGGGATAGTGTGGAGGCACGGCGAGAGGTACTGGGGTGTGTGTCCAGTCCGGTCCGGCCCGTTCCTGATCTCTGCGTGGGGCCAGTGGTGTGTGTCTCCAGTACGGGCCGGCCTGGTCCTGTTCCTCGCATCGTGCCGGTGGTGCGCGTCGCCAGCCCGGTCCGGCCCGTTCCTGCTCTCCGCACCAAGTCTGTGGTGCGCGTCGCCAGCCCGGCCCGGCCTGTTCCTGCTTCCCGCACTAAGCCTGTGGTGCGCGTCGCCAGCCCGGTCCGGCCCATTCCTGCTCCCCGCACCAAGTCTGTGGTGCGTTTCGGCCGCCCGGATCGGCCCGTTCCTGCTGTCCACACCAAGCCAGTAGGGTGCGTCGTCAGTCCGGCACGGCCCGTTCCTGCTCTCCGCACCGAGTCTGTGGTGCGCGTCGCCAGCCCAGTCCGGCCCATCCAAGCTCCCCGCACCAAGTCTGTGGTGCGTTTCGGCCGCCCGGATCGGCCCGTTCCTGCTGTCCACACCAAGCCAGTGGGGTGCGTCGTCAGTCCGGCACGGTCCGTTCCTGCTCTCCGCACCGAGTCTGTGGTGCGCGTCGCCAGCCCAGTCCGGCCCATCCAAGCTTCCCGCACCAAGTCTGTGGTGCGTCTCGTCAGCCCTGTCCGGCTCGTTCCTGCTCTCCGCACCAAGTCGGTGGTGTGCGTCGCCAGCCCATTCCGGTCCATTCCTGCTCCACGCACCAAGCCAGGGGCGCGTGTCGTCAGTCCGGCTCCGGCCAGCGGGGCTAGACGGGACCGGGGGTACTTTGGGGGGTTGGAGAGGGAGTGGGGATCAGGCCCGGAGCCGGAGCCGCCGCCGAGGAAGAATGCCCACCCAGCCCTCCCCTGTTTTGCTCGTATTTAGGCGCGGTCACAGTCCGCGCCTTTAGGGGGGGGTACTGTCACACCCTGGTTCGGGGACTCATTATGTTGAACCAGGGTGTGTTCATTCTATGTTTTCGGTTTCTCTGGTGGGTGTTCTAGGTGGGTTATTTTCTATGTTTGCCGGTGTGACTCCCAATCAGAGGCAAACGAGTGTCAGCTGTCGGCTGTTTGTCTCTGATTGGGAGCCATATTTAATCTATCTGTTTTCCTTTCGGGTTGTGGGATTTTGTTCGTGTGTGTGCGTGTGTTGTACCACAGACGTCACGGATTCGTTGTTTATTTGTTTTGCTCGTGTTGAGCATTTAATAAATATACTATGTTCACTCGCAACGCTGCGCCTTGGTCTCCTGTTCTAGACGAGCGTGACAGGTAAACTATAACTACATCACCAAAACACAACTCAGTTATCCACCTGACTAATCATCAAGCTAATTTGTTAGTCATTACATTGTGACTGGTAATTGCTGTTTATGTATTATTCAGGTAACCTCTAATTGTCACAACTTCCGCCGAGACTGCCCCCCCTCCTGGTTCGGGCAGGCTTCGGCGTTCGTCGTCACTGGAGTATTAGCTACTGCCGATCCCATTCTCATCACTCCACTTGTCATGTCTTGTCAATCACACACACCTGGTGCTCATTCCCCTAATTAGTATGTGTATAAGTGTTCCCTCTGTTCCCCTTGTCTTTGTGAGTGATTGTTTGTTGTGAGAGTGTGTAGCTCGGTTGAGCTACTATTCACTGTGTTTATGCCAAGGTGGATGTTTTCCCTTGTAATAGTTTCGTTTGACGCTTGGAGCGTTTGATTTATGTAAACAGATTAAACTCTGGACTTCGGTATTTTACCTCCTGCGCCTGACTCCTTCATTAACACCTCGTCACACTAATGTGAATGATCAAAGAGATGAATTCTGCAGTTCCCTCCACACAGCAAATTGTTTTATCTAAGATGTATAGTAGCTACAGTACAATACAAGATGGTAGCAAAATTGTTCAAGGTCTATATCTTACGCAATGTATGCAAAAATAGATGGATATAGTTTATAGGAAGATACATTATTGGGTTGTCAGGGAGGATGGATTTCCTCTGAAATGTCCTCCTGTTCTACTTTTTCTCTCTCTATAAAATCAAATCAAATTGTATTTGTCACAGGCTTCGTAAACAACAGGTGTAGACTAACAGTGAAATTCTTACTTACCGGCAACAATGCAGAGAAAAAAATTGAATAAAAATAGACAAAATGAATAATCACATGAGGAATAAATACACAAGAGTAACTATAACTTGGCTATATACACGTGTTACCAGTACTGAGTCGATGTGCAGGGGTGCGAGGTAATTGAGGTAGATATGTACAGTTGAAGTTGGAAGTTTACATACACTTAGATTGGAGTCATTAAAACTTGTTTTTCAACCACTCCACAAATGTCTTGTTAACAAACGATAGTTTTGGCAAGTCGGTTAGGACATCTACCTTGTGCATGACACAAGTAATATTTCCAACAGTTGTTTACAGACAGATTATTTCACTTATAATTCACTCTATCACAATTCCAGTGGGTCAGAAGTTTACATACACTAAGTTGACTGTGCCTTTAAACAGCTTGGAAAATTCCAAAAAATGATGTCATGGCTTTAGAAGCTTCTGATATGCTAATTGACATCATTTGAGTCAATTGGAGGTGTACCTTTGGATGTATTTCAAGGCCTACCTTCAAACACAGTGCCTCTTTGCTTGACATCATGGGAAAATCAAAAGAAATCAGCCAAGACCTAAAACTTCTAGTGTATTTGAGGTTTAAAAAGGCTTCTAAATTATTTTCCTGCTGTAGCAAATAAGCTCAAATTAAGATCCTACATCTGTAGCCTATATTCTTCAAAAATAAATGGGCATTGAACAGCTGAATATATAGCAGATTGTACCTTGCAGGATCTTGGGCCCTTCAATCCACTCCATAAAATCGTCTTCATCGTGACAGTCTGGGCTGGCATTTACAACCTTGAACTGCCCAGTGCCACTTGCAGAGTGTATCAATGGTCCTGGTTGACTTTGTCCCTGCAGTTCAAATCCTCCACAGAGGTTCAGACGCTGTGGGGTGTTCGGTGGACGTCGCAGGCTGATTGGGTTATAACCATGACTAATGGTGGCCTTAAATTGGCCCCCGGAACAGGTTGTCCGAGGCTAAGAATGGTGGTCGGAGACCATTCTGGATCATATGCTGGATGAAACTGTTGTCAGTTTTGGGAATTTTTTCAACATATTTGTACAGCAGAGTAATGATATCTCACTATCAAGCTTTTCAATGTAGAAACGATAGAAAATTCTACAAATCACCAACATTCTATTGAAATTAGCGGCACCCCGCCCTACAGGCGGTAAATCATTAGATCTGATTAATGCAGGATCTCTCAGTACTTTGCTCCGTTCATCTTTGCCTAGATCCTGACTAGTCTCCCAGTCCCTGCCACTGAAAAACATCCCATTTTTACAATTTAGTCATTTAGCAGACGCTCTTATCCAGAGCGACTTACAGGTGCAATTAGGGTTAAGTGCCTTGCTCAAGGGCACATTTACGTCATTTAGCAGACGCTCTTATCCAGAGCGACCCACCCTATAGCCAGTGGGATAACCACTTTACAATTATTATTATTATTTTTTTGGGCGGGGGGGGGGGTAGAAGGATTACTGATGGTTCACAGTATCAGAGGCAGCAGACAGGTCTAGAAGGACAAGAGCAGAGGAGAGAGAGTTAGCTTTAGCAGTGCGGAGAGCCTCCGTGACACAGAGAAGAGCAGTCTCAGTTGAATGACCTGTCCTGAAACCTGACTGGTTTGGATCAAGAAGGTCATTCTGAGAGAGATAGCAAGAGAGTTGGCTAAAGACGGCACGCTCAATAGTTTTGGAAAGAAAAGAAAGAAGGGATACTGGTCTGTAGTTGTTGACATCAGTGGGATCGAGTGTTGGTTTTTTGAGAAGGGGTGCAACTCTCGCTCTCTTGAAGACGGAAGGGACATAGCCAGCGGTCAAGGATGAGTTGATCAGCGAGGTGAGGTAGGGGAGAAGGTCACCGGAGATGGTCTGGAGAAGAGAGGAGGGGATGGGGTCAAGCGGGCAGGTTGTTGGGCGGCCTGCAGTCACTAGTCGCAAGATTTTATCTGGAGAGAGAGGGGAGAAAGAAGTCAAAGCATAGGGTAGGGCAGTGTGAGCAGGACCAGCAGTGTCATTAGACTTAACAAACGAGGATCGGATGTCGTCAACCTTCTTTTCAAAGTGGTTGACGGAGTCATCCACAGAGAGGGAGGAGGGTGGGGGGGTGGGGGGGAGGATTCAGCAGTGAGGAGAATGTGGCAAAGAGCTTCCTAGGGTTAGAGGCAGATGCTTGGAATTTAGAGTGGTAGAAAGTGGCCTTAGCAGCAGAAACAGATGAAGAAAATGTAGAGAGGAGGGAGTGAAAAGATGCCAGGTCGGCAGGGAGTTTAGTTTTCTTCCATTTCCGCTCCGCTGCCCGGAGCTCTGTTCTGTGAGCTCGCAATGAGTCATCAAGCCACGGAGCTGGAGGGGAGGACCGAGCCGGCTGGGAGGATAGGGGACACAGGGAGTCAAAGGATGCAGAAAGGGAGGAGAGGAGGGTTGAGGAGGCAGAATCAGGAGATTGGAGGCAGAAGGATTGAGCAGAGGGAAGAGATGATAGGATGGAAGAGGAGAGAGTAGTGGGAGAGAGAGAGCGAAGGTTGCGGCGGCGTGTTACCATCTGTGTAGGGGCAGAGTGAGTAGTGTTGGAGGAGAGCGAGAGAGAAAAGGATACAAAGTAGTGGTCGGAGACATGGAGGGGAGTTGCAGTGAGATTAGTAGAAGAGCAACATCTAGTAAAGATGAAGTCAAGCGTATTGCCTGCCTTGTGAGTAGGGGGGGACGGTGAGAGGGTGAGGTCAAAAGAGGAGAGGAGTGGAAAGAAGGAGGCAGAGAGAAATGAGTCAAATGTAGACGTAGGGAGGTTGAAATCCCCCAAAACTGTGAAGGGTGAGCCATCCTCAGGAAAGGAACTTATCAAGGCGTCAAGCTCATTGATGAACTCTCCAAAGGAACCTGGAGGGCGATAGATGACAAAGATATTACGCTTAAATGGGCTAGTGACTGTGACAGCGTGGAATTCAAATGAGGAGATAGACAGATGGGTTAGGGGAAAAATTGAGAATGACCACTTGGGAGAGATGAGGATTCCTGTGCCACCACCCCTCTGACCAGATGCTCTCGGGGTATGCGAGAACACATGGTCAGACGAGGAGAGAGCAGTAGGAGTAGCAGTGTTTTCAGTGGTAATCCATGTTTCCGTCAGCGCCAGGAAGTCGAGGGACTGGAGGGTAGCATAGGCTGGGATGAAGTCAGCCTTGATGGCAGCAGAACGGCAGTTCCAGAGGCTGCCTGAGACCTGGAACTCCAGGTGTGTGGTGCGTGCAGGGACCACCAGGTTAGAGAGGCAGCAGCCACGCGGTGTGAGGCGTTTGTGTAGCCTGTGCGGAGAGGAGAGAACAGGGATAGGCAGAGTTATAGTTGACAGGCTGTAGCAGATGGCTACAATAATGCAGAGGAGATCGGAATGAAATGAACTAAACATCTGGGAAAGGAGAGAGCAGGGCCTCCCTCACCAAAAAAATATAACTCTCCCAACTTCCACCTCAGAAACTATAATTGTTTCACTGAACCACCCGAATACAACTCTCCCAACTTCCACTTTAGAAATTAGAATTGTTGTAAACTACAGCGGTTCAATGTTTCAAGGAATGGACTCAACTTACTTTATTCAGCTAGCTAACTATGACGCCATAGCTAACTAGCATGCTAGCATCCAATAACACACAGTTTAGCACCAATACTTGGTTACAACAAACTACCAATAGTGTGTTAACACACTAAACAGATAATTCGTGTCCGTGTCTAGTTCTTTCATAACGCAGCAATAATTAAACGTTGGCTAGCTAGCACAAAGATATTGTATTTAGCTACTACAGTACAGCTAGCTGGTAGTGTTGGCTAGCTAGCAATGGCTGCTGTGTTGACTTTGTTTGAAAAACGGCGTCGCTGCGAACGAATGTAGCTGGCTAAAAGGATATTGTATTTAGTAGCTACCGTTGCTAATAGCTACTCGCCAGCTAGTTCAGGAGGTGAGTTAGCTAGCTAGCTTCGTGCTACACCCGGCACCGCCGAATGCAAAAGTAACCTACAATAACTACATACAACAACTACCCACAACAGCCCACGATGCCTACCTATAATACCTAATAATATACAGCCCACGATGCCTACATATAATACCTAACTACAATCTAAATACATAGTTTAAGCCTTACTCGACAAAGCCCAAGCTATGTATAAAGCCAAACTTAGCTGTCTGGGTGGCAGACTGTAATCAGTAGCTGTAATTAAGTACAGCAGCTACCAACCACCTAACGTTAATGCCTCGGATAATGAGGTTAGAAACACAGCTGAATGGTAGGCAGCTAGCTGGCTCAATCACAGGTACTCTTAAGCGTGAAATAACATTGGAAACAACTAACCACAGTTGCTAAAAGTTACCAGTAGCTACCCGCTAGCTAGCTAGCTTTGTTGGTCCAAGTAGTGGGTTAGCTAGCCTCGTGCTTCGCCGGGGTCCGCCGAATACAATATTTACCTACAATGATTACCTACAATAACCTACAATAACCTACAATAACTACCTAAGTAAGCTACCTATAATACCTAACTACAATACCTACCTACAATCTAAATACATGGTTTAAGCTTTACTCAACACCATATAAGAAGCCAAGCTTACCTCCTGCTAGAGAAAACACAACCTCTGAACACTGCAGCAGAAGCGAACTCCTTCCTCCACCATGAGGCTACATGATGCTGCCACCACCATGCTTCACCATAGAGATGGTGCCAGCTTTCCTCCAGACGTGAAGCTTGGCATTCAGGCCAAAGAGTTCAATCTTGGTTTCATCAGACCAGAGAATCTTGTTTCTCATGGTCTGAGAGTCTTTAGTTGCCTTTTGGCAAACTCCAAGCGGGCTGTCATGTGCCTTTTACTGAGGAGTGGCTTCCGTCTGGCCACCATAAAGGCCTGATTGGTGGAGTGCAGCAGAGATGGTTGTCCTTCTGGAAGGTTCTCCCATCTCCACAGAGGAACACTAGAGCTCTGTCAGAGTGACCATTGGGTTCTTGGTCACCTCCCTACGGACAATTCCTTCGACCTCATGGCTTGGTTTTTGCTCTGACATGCGCTGTCAACTGTGGGACCTTATATAGACAGGTGTGTGCCTTTCCAAATCATGTCCAATCAATTGAATTTACCAAAGGTGGACTCCAATCAAGTTGTAGAAAGATCTCAAGGATGATCAATGGAAACAGGATGCACCTGAGCTCTATTTCGAGTCTCATAGCAAAGGGGCTGAATACTTATGTAAATAAGTTATTTATGTTTTTTATTTTTAATAAATTTGTCATTATGGGGTACATTTTTGCTTTGTCATTATGGGGTATTGTGTGTAGATTGCTGAGGAAACATTTTAGAATAAGGCTGTAACGTAACAAAATGTGGAAAAAGTCAATCGGTCTGAATACTTTCCGAAGGCACTGTATATTACTGAAATTACAACAATCTTTAACTCAAAACCCCTCTACTAAAAAGATACTTCCAACTTCCTGTCTATTTCAAATGTAGGCCTAATTATTATTTTGTTCACTGTCAATTGCTCGCTGTCACCCTATGTGTTGAACTATTGAACTATAGAAAACATTTTTTGTTTTGCAAATGCAACTGGCAATGTAACGTTATTTGGCTATTAGTTCTTGCGCTGAGTTGCGGTATAAGGCACATGCTGGGATAATAATGACATAAGCAACGTCTCTAGAAACAGGCTACTATAGCGCTCTCGCTCCCCCGTCAAACTTTCCTTGTCAATTCATTTCAGATGCTACATTATCTAAGCATTATACTATAGGCCTAATACAGTGGTGGTCAGTGCCTTTTAAGACGAGGGAGGATGATCATTTTTTTATGAACATGGCCTTATTTGTATTACAGAATATTGGAAGACTGTCATTCATATTCCATTCACCCAGCTCAATGTAACATCAATAGGTTTAGGCTACTACATGATACTCAAATTTTCCCTATACCCATCATGAGGTTGCTACAACCTAGCCTATGAATGAAAATGTACAACGTAGGGGCACAGGTCGAGAGAATTTTGAGTAGTCAAGGTGACAGACATCTAGCTGGTGTAATCATTAGTCCAACTGTTGCAAATGAGAGCTTTTGTTGGACAAATTCAGGTATGTTTATCTCCGTTTCTTTCCATTTAAGATTTTATTTCAACAGAATCGGCGGAATGAATACACCCCTGATCATACGTAAACACAGTTCACTTTCATAGCAGCCACATACAAACAGTATGATCCCTTTGTTCGTTGTATAATTCCTTCTCGCATCTATGCACTCTCCTCCTCTCACCTTTTCCCCTCGCTTGTGGACAACACATCAGCTGTCTGTGTGTCACATTCGTTCATGAACGGGTCAGACCAAGGCACAGCGTGATATGCATACATGTTTATTAGAACCGAATAAACAACTACAAAACAACAAATGAAACGTGAAGTCCAAGGTACACAAACAACATACCTAACACGGAAAAAGATCCCACAACCCATTAGTGCCAATAGGCTGCCTAAGTATGGTCCCCAATCAGAGACAACGAGCGACAGCTGCCTCTGATTGGGAACCACACCGGCCAACATAGATCTAGAATACTAGATCCTACAACATAAAACATACACAACAAGGAATATACACACCCTGACTCAACATATAAGCGTCCCCTGAGTCAGGGCGTGACAGTACCGCCCCCCAAAGGTGCAGACTCCGACCGCACTACATAAACATAACAGGGTAGGGGCCGGGTGGGCATTCCGCCTCGGAGGCGGATCCGGCTCAGGGCGTGACGACCTCTCACTCTTTGCCTCCCTGTTGCGCCCCTGGTCTGGTCTAGACCTCGGCGCGTTGCTTCCCCTCTCCTTCCTCCCACTATATTCCAAGCCCTGTCTGGACCCTGGTGTGGGAGACCCCGAACCTGGAGAGGGGCTAACGTCTGGGTCTGGACTGGAGCCGCTGACCGGAGCTGGGTCAGGCACCGGTGGAGCGGACTGCTCTGGCTCCGGAGTGGAGCCGCTGACCGGAGCTGGACTGAACCCCGGTGAAGCGGATTGCTCTGGCTCTGGAGTGGAGCAGCTGACCGGAGCTGAACTGGGCACCGGTGGAGCGGACTGCTCTGGCTCCGGAGTAGAGCAGCTGACCGGTGTCGGACCAGGCACCGGTGGAACAGGCACGGGCCGTGCCGGACTGGACACACGCACCACTGGCTTGGTGCGAGGAGCAGGAACAGGCCGGACCAGGCTGGCAACGCGCACCACTGGCTTGGTGCGAGGGGCAAGAACAGGCCGGGCCGGGCTGGCAACGCGCACCACTGGCTTGGTGCGAGGGACAGGAACAGGCCGGACCGGGCTGGCAACAAGCACCACTGGCTTGGTGCGAGGGGCAGGAACAGGCCGGGCCGGGCTGGCGACGTGCACCACTGGCTTGGTGCGAGGGACAGGAACAGGCCGGACCGGGCTGGCGACGCACAACACTGGCTTGGTGCGAGGGGCAGGAACGGGCTGGGCCGTACTGGGAACACGCACCGCTGGCTTGGTGCGAGGGACAGGAACAGGCCGGGCCGGGCTGGGGACACGCACCACTGGCTTGGTGCGAGGGGCAGGAATGGGCTGGGCCGTACTGGGAACACGCACCACTGGCTTAGTGCGGGGAGCAGGAACGGGCCGGACCAGACTGGCGACACGCACCACTTGCTTGGTGCGAGGGACAGGAACAGGCCGGGCCGGGCTGGGGACACTGCCTCCTGCTGCCTCGTCGTCCACACCGTGTGCCCCCCCAAAAAATGTTTTTGGGATTGCCTCTCCACCCTGATCAGGGCCTCTGCTCCTCCTCGGCACACTGCTTGGTCCAGGTCTGGTGGGATCTTCTGTCACGTTCGTTCATGAACGGGTCAGACCAAGGCACAGAGTGATATGCATACATGTTTATTAGAACCGAATTAACAACTACAAAACAACAAACGAAACGTGAAGTCCAAGGTACACAAACAACATACCTAACACGGAACAAGATCCCACAACCCACTAGTGCCAATAGGCTGACTAAGTATGGTCATCAATCAGAGACAACGAGCGACAGCTGCCTCTGATTGGGAACCACACCGGCCAACATAGATCTAGAATACTAGATCCTACAACATAAAACAAACACAACAAGGAATATACACACCCTGACTCAACATATAAGCGTCCCCTGAGTCAGGGCGTGACACTGTGACCAGGCAAAATAACCTTTCCAAGCCAAACCTTCATATCATAGCCGCTAACCGCTACACACAGCTTACATTGTTGTCACCATATTAGCTAACGTCATAGTCAACATAGCTGCTAATGTTAGAACTAACACGTTAGTAAACCTGCTACAATCATGCAGTACAGTGTACAGTCAGCAAGCAGTTTAGCAGTTACACCGGCGGGCCCCGGTGGCAATAAATAAATAAAACCAAAAGCTTACCTTGACTTAGAAGAGTTAAAGTGTTGGTTAGCCTTAGCCAGCTAGCTAACATAGCATCCTTCTCTGTTTGAGCCGGGTGTTTGAGTAGGTTAAACAAGATAGCTGCATTTTCTAGCTAAGTAAGTAAAAGTGAACGTGAAAAAAATACTACAAATTAAATATAGCTATCTCTCTCTCCCTCTCTCTCTCTCTCTCTCTCTCGCTTTTTATTCATTTCTGAAGAACAAATAATTTAACTGAAATGAGCATAACACATGTTACGAACCCCGTGGCTCTAAACATCTAGGGTGGATGGACATGAGACCCGTAACATAAATTCATGTAAATTATAAGTGTGGCATGGAACAGTGAGAACAAAAATGACACAACTACCATGAACTACCGTCAAACACAAATGGTTTATTGCTAAACACACGGTAAAGGTTTGGGAAAAAGGGCTGAGCAGGACCCAAGAAATGAAACAATAGTGTAAAACCCCCTAAACTGATCTTGCCTGCCTCAAGAACCGCTAGGCTACTGCTACCATACAAAAATACAGTGGGTGGTCCGCTCAGGTCTAACTAGTGTTTTTAGACAGCTTTCTTCCTACGGGTAATGTACGCCCAAGGGCAACTAGCTTAAACTCCCCTTTTCCCAGAAACACACAAAGCTACCAAACAGGGTAATCAGCAATTAAATAAGTACACACCACACAGGACACAACAGTATCCACACTCAGGTAAAGAAATAGTTTCTAATAAAGTTACCAACAGGGTAACCAACAACTTAGTGAGTACACAACACACAGGACACCACCGTGTCCATACTCACATATGGAAAAAGTCTCTCTCTCTTGCAACAAACACAAGTCTGGTTTTTATAAAATGGGATGTGTGATTGAACAAACGAGTAACAGGTGGTGCAATTCACAGGAATGTTCACTGATTGGTCCAATCAGCAGACACCTCCACGACCACCAATCAGGAACATACAGGACACCTGTGATTAGGGCAGACAGAGTAGAAACACACAAAAACACAGGATACCTGTATCCGTAACAACACATTTTGTACAAATGTAAGCAAGTCATGATGATCAGCATATGTGCAAGGAATGACGACAGGTGCCAGTTTTGTGTTTCTTTCCTCATTAATGGGATGCAACTGAAGCAAACGTAGTTCAATTGAATCTTGTAGGCTAATATTTTCCATATAATTATTTATCCCTCTCATTATGGAGTGCTCTCTAGCCACTTTGAACAACATGATATTGCATTGACACTGCCTTCTCACAAGGGAATGACCGCAGTAGGTCGTAACAGTATTGTTTGCTGTTATTCTTTAAATTCTATATTGCGCCAAATTTGCGCTCACTCCATGTTCCATAACATTGTCATAGAAAATATGAATGTTGTTTCCAACTACCAATCATCAACTGCGCCGTAAATCCGGCTGCATATTGAACGTTGAGATTGCCGAAAGGCCAGTCTCTTTGGCAAATGACAGGAGTGGCAAGGAGTGGAATGTTAGCTAAAAAGATTGGTACCCAGATTAGTGTAGCAGTGGTCGGTCAGTGAACTATGGTCATGTTGCCTGAAACCTGAACACCTGAATCACTAGAAAAATATTTAAATGTTGGTAATAAAACTAAAATATAAGTATTTGTGGTCCTCTGTAGCTCAGCTGGTAGAGCACGGCGCTTGTAACGCTAAGGTAGTGGGTTCGATCCCCGGGACCACCCATACACAAAAATGTATGCACGCATGACTGTAAGTCGCTTTGGATAAAAGCGTCTGCTAAATGGCATATTATTATTATTATTTATTTACAAGCAAAACCAGCCCAGATTACCTTTTGTACAACATAAGCAACTTTCCACATGGTATTGTTAGGAATCAAACCCTCACCTAAACCAGTGAAGAAGAGCAGCTATTTAGTCAGAGGCTACTTTCATGGATGCACAATACAAAAGAGAACTATCTACAGAAATAAGTGGATACTCACTGTGCTTGATAGGTTCGTATTTTGTGAGGTTTGCTACTTTGGACCCCTCACACACCACCTTCGTGCTCGGAAGGTGCTCGGCCGAATGGAAATAGGCCTACTGTGGAGAAACACAGTCAGAAAACAGATTACATGTTTAATGAAGTAGCAACTCCTTTCATCTGTTCTACATTCATAACAATGTGAAATAGATGGAGAAGAATTCTAAGGAAAGGTAATTTTTAATTATAATTTTCACAAGAAGTTTTATTAAAATATATTTTCACATCATATACAGTGAGCTCCAAAAGTATTGGGACAGTGACATATTTTGGTTCTGTACTCCAGCACTTTTAAATGATAAAGTGGAGACTGTCAGCTTTAATTTGAGGGTATCTTCATCCATATCGGGTGAACCGTTTAGAAATTACATAACTTTTTGTACCAAAAATATTGGTTATTCATAGCACGCAATGACTACATCAAGCTTGTGACTCTACACATTTGTTGGATGCATTTGCTGTTTGTTTTGGTTGTGTTTCAGATAATTTTGTGTCCAATAGAAATTAATGGTAAATAATGTAGATTTGGAGTCACTTTTATTGTAAATAAGAATAGAATATGTTTCTAAAAACGTTTATATTGATGTAAAGTGTTGGTCCCATGTTTCATGAGCTGAAATAAAATATCAAAGAAATGTTCCATACGCACAAAAAGCGTATTTCTCTCAAATTTTGTGCAGACATTTGTTTACATTCCTGTTAGTAAGCATTTCTCATTTGCCAAGATTATCCATCCACCTGCTAGGTGTGGCATATCAAGAAGCTGATTAAACAACATGATCATTACACAGGTGCACCTTGTTCTGGGGACATTAAAAGGCCACTCTAAAATGTGAAGTTTTGTCACACAACACAATGCCACAGATGTCTCAAGTTTTGCGGGAGCGTGCAATTGGCATGCTGACTGCAGGAATGTCCACCAGAGCTGTTGCCAAATAATTTAATGTTCATTTCTCTACCACAAGCTGCCTCCAACTTCGTATTAGAGAATTTGGCAGTTTGTCCAACCGGCCTCACAACCAGAGACCACGTGTAACCAGGCCAGCCCAGGACCTCCACATTCGGCTTCTTCACCTGCGGGATCGTCTGAGACCAGTCACCTGGACAGCTGATGAAACTGAGTATTTCTGTCTGTAATAAAGCCCTTTTGTGGGGAAAAACTCATTCTGATTGGCTGGGCCTGGCTCCCCAGTGAGCGGGCCTGGCTCCCAAATGGGTGGGCCTATGCCCTCCCAAGCCCACCCTTCGCTGGGCCCCTGCCCAGTCATGTGAAATCCATAGATTAGGGCCTAATGAATTTATTTCAATTGACTGATTTCCTTATATGAACTTTAACTCAGTAAAATCATTGAAATTGTTGCATAATGCGTTTATATTTTTGTTCAGTAATAGGTGTGTTGACTGTGATTAAGGCACTGGATTATGAGCTGGCTTGTTCAGTAAATGAACAAATTAAATAGGCAGTGGGATGGTGCATATCCATAGCACAGTGACATAATTGTCTCAATGCTTAATAAATCTGTAATAAATCAATTTAATACACCATCACAAAAATGGTTAGGCAGGTCTTAAGAAACATTATGGTGCGAATGTTTTATTTATTTGAATTTAACAGAATAGCACATTTGGAGCTTACTGTTCCAAAGACTGCACAGCAATATGGAGGCCAATCAGACGTATTTGCAATAGATTAGGCCTACATGCTCTTACACCAAACAAATGTAATGTAAATAATAACAGTAGGCTACAATGTACACTACAGTAAAGCAGTACAATATACAGTTCAGTAAAATAAAAATAAAAACAATAACATGGCCTACCATTGTTGTCAGACTCACAGCACAAGACGACAGGGCTTGGTGTTGAAATTTTTTATGATATCATCATAATCCAATGACTCAGTCAGTTCTCATTCAAAGGAGAGCAGTAAAGAAATTGTTCAGGCGGCCTGTGAGCATGGATGATTGACAGTAGAAAATAGACGTTATACAGTGCAGCTGGTGATAGGCAGAGTGATGATGGCTCGAAGAAGCCTGTTCATGTTCTGAAAAATGTATTTGGGACAGGTGTCAAGCACCTCGATGAGGGATGGATAGGACCGACCCTCTTGTATCTTTCGTTTAAACTGCTGTACAAAAACAGTTAGTTCTGCGTCCTCCACAGAAATTCCATAATGGGTGCTGGGTTGCTGTATCGTTGTCATTTGACCAAATGAGTCTGATCAGGGCAGGCAGGCAGCTGCGGCCTTCATTATCCCGTATGAATCGTTCTGAAAACGACTGTTGAGTTCCATAAATTGTCTGTCCAATATCTCGTTCCATAATGTCTGTAAATCCGAGTTGCTCCTAACGGGGGCTGCTTTTTCCCACTGTAGATGTAACATGCTATTCCCCAAACCTGCAGTTTTCTGTTTCGGGAACTGGTAGCTGATATCCCATTTGTGGATTTCATTTTTGACCATCAAATCATCTGTAAGCTTAATGGTTTTATCGAAATCACCTTTAGAATTGTCTCTGAATGTACTGAAACTGTCTTTAAGGCCTTCGATTAGATCGATGCAATATATGAATATTCGGATATATCCGAACGGATGTAGTATTCGAACACTTGTGAGAGTATTCATTTTTGTGTCTATTTTTAGGCCCATTTTAACAATGAAAAATCTTAATCTAAATTAAATTGTCCATGTTACATTGTTCCACACAAGGATACACATGACATTTGAAATGCTTAATTTATTAAAACAACAAACTTTAGAATGTAGTGTTTATGTAGCCTATGGCACATTGCGCTACTGATGCTAAAGACGTTGCGTGGCTTTGACATTGTTTACAGTTGCACACTGTAAATGTAGCCTACAGTTCTGAGGGCGCACAAAGTGATTGTTTTATTTTTCAAGCTCATTTTCTCTCTCATGGGTTGCAGGTTGCGTTTTACAGTAAAAGGTATTTTACTATCATAGCGCATTTAGCCCGCAGGTCAGCCCTGACAAAGGTATGCTATTTTCCCACATTAAATAGCGATTAGCCTACAGGAGCACACCAACAGAGGGTCCACAAGACCTGACACAAATCAATGCAAATCCCTCACCAGAAAACTTTTTTTGAAATAGAATCAGTTCTCTTTCACTGTTGCTGTTAGCCTAGGCTACTGTTAGCCAAAAGCTACCGGAATAGCACCTTAAAAAGAACTGCGCACTGTCTGCTGTTGTGGTATTTTGCATCATTCTGATTGGTCAAGAGACTAGAGCAAATGTTTTTTTTTTTTTAAATATACCTCTTTCATTTTGTTTTGACTATCTGGATATCTGAAAAGAATTCAGGATATTATTCCAATAATGAAATAATTTCAAATGTCCATCTCTAACAGTAATCAGCACAGATTTTCAAAAATATCCCTCCTTTCTCTCCCTCTACCCGTTCCCACCTTCCACTATCTCATCTCCCCTCTTTCATCCTCTCCTCTTTACATCCCCCTCCCTTTTCACTCCCCTCTCCTTCATTTCAACCTTATTTTCCTCCTCTCCATCTGCCAGTGAGTTGTGTGACAGTGTAATAGATCAGAGCCTAGTGTCTGTACTCTCTCATTACCTCTCACTGGGCTTTCTCTCACTGGTTCTCTGGGGAGGGGTCAGGGGTCACAGAGTAGTCTGGGGCATGCTGAGGAGATGGCGCAATCACAGGCCACTGACAGTCTTTCATTTGAACTTTTCTCTCACTGCTCGACTTTTCTATATTACTACTGTCTTCCCCAGAGGAAACTGGGGGCACAGTCAGATTATTCTACTCTCTGTCTTCTAAAATGTATATTTTTCATCCTTGGAAATAAAGGGTTTAGAATTGTATCATTGTGTTATATTGTTGTTAAATACTTTGCCCCATGTTACATCTACATATGTTATAACAATGTAATAATAACAGTAAGTTTGGAGCACCACCTTTGCATGGAGTATTGTGGTTAAGTCATTGCACAGGATGGTGGATCACAGCGGCAACTACATCCATTGTACCTATCTGTCAAGAGCAGGCAGCTACCCTATTGAGAGCAGGGAAAAAGAGAAATGGTCAGCCTCTTTTTCTGCGATTTTTAATACATTTCTATTATTGCTGAGAGAAATGTCATTTCCGTGGCTAATCTGTTTTTGAAATGGATGGAGAAAATTCACAGAGCAATATACTTTGTGAGTCTTTTTTTAATTGAGGGGTCATGATTGGCTGAATTGAATCTATTTTGGTTCGGGGGAGTCGGCACTAGGCAGTCCCAGTCAGGCAGTGGAGGAAATTGATTTTGCGGCCCTGATCCTCTCCTGCTTGGACTGTGACACGGTGCCCAGGGATGCTAGGCTAGCCAGGTCATGGTAGTCTCCATGGCTTCACTTCTGAGGTCTCCCTGAGTGTCAGAGATAGCTAGTTCTGAAGGGAGAGGGGAGAGAGGGGAAGGAAGAGAGGGGGCAGATTGAGAGAGAGAAAGAGAAAGGGAGAGAGAGGGAACAGAGAGAGAGGGAACAAAGAGAGGGGAGAGAAGAGAAAGGGGAAGGAAGAGAGAGGGGAACAGAGAGAGAAAGAAGGTGGAGGGTGGAAATGGATGTCACATTTTACAGTTTTTTTGGATTGCTTACACACTAAAATTAAAAGTAGTACACTATTAGCAAAACCTTACACTCAAGAAGCAAAACATCAGCCAATATTTGCACAACTATAAGCACATTGTCAACCTTACACTTGTTGCAAAACTCTACACACAGTGATTTGCAAAACACTAAACACACTTAACATACATTACACACAAAAATCTATCATGAAGTCACGTCCTTGCAATACCAAAGCACTGACTGTCAAATTACCACACCGTCCAACCAATTGGTTCAACACAGTCATCAGGTGTGCAAACATTCGTTTGCTTACAGTTTTTTTGGATTGCTTACACACTAAAATTAAAAGTAGTACACTATTAGCAAAACCTTACACTCAAGAAGCAAAACATCAGCCCATATTTGCACAACTATAAGCACATTGTCAACCTTACACTTGTTGCAAAACTCTACACACAGTGATTTGCAAAACACTAAACACACTTAACATACATTACACACAAAAATCTATCATGAAGTCACGTCCTTGCAATACCAAAGCACTGATTGTCAAATTACCACACCGTCCAACCAATTGGTTCAACACAGTCATCAGGTGTGCAAACACTCGTTTGCTTAATTGTAGACACACCAATCAGGTGTATAAGCACTATAAAAAGCAGCAGGTGAGTTCATCGGTCTTCAAGCACAATGGAAAGAGTCAGAGAAAGAGTAAGACGAGGAGGAGGAGGAGGAGGAGGAGGAGGAGGACGACGACGAGGAGAACGAGGAGGAGGACGAGGAGAACGAGAAGGACGAGGAGAACGAGGAGGACGAGGAGGAGAACGAGGAGGAGGAGGAGGAGGAGGAGGAAGGGGAGGAAGAGGAAGAGGAAGAGGAAGAGGAAGACAAGAAGGTGCTCAAAGAGGACCGAATCTGACAAATGAGATCCGCGCAACACTGGTTGACCACATTGTCAACCACGGCCTGACGCTGAGGGAGGCTGGACTGCGAGTACAGCCAAATCTAAGCCGATATACAGTGGCAAGTGTGATGAGAACATTTCGACTGGAAAATAGGTATTGTAAAAATATCATCATATCAAAAACATCTGCACGGTTTCAGTAACTGCTTACAGTACTATATTCTATGCACTATCAGCACTTCTGTTACCTTTTCCTGTGAAATTACTGTACTATTGTATACTGTTTTTTTTCTACATAGGATTGAGGGTCAGGGACGACAAGGGGGAAGGCCTCCTATGCTCACAGAACAGCAAGAGAGGGAGATAGTAAACATGGTTTTGGCCAACAATGCTATAACACTCAAGCAGCACCAAGCTAACATTGTCAATAACCACGCCATTTTCAACGATATCCATCAGGTCTCAACATCAACACTGGCACGCATCCTAAAAAAAAAACATATTCAAATGAAGCAAATTTATCGAGTGCCTTTCGAGCGCAATTCCGAAAGGGTGAAACGACTGCGGCATGATTATGCAGAGGTATGTATTCACTTTAGCAGTGTGATCTTGCATACTGTCTCATAATCTTTTACTGTACTGTAATATGTATACTAGATCTACACTGAACTACACAATTTTGCCTGACACTGTTTTTCAGAGAGTTTTACGAATGGATGGAGAGGAGATCCAGCATGAGTTCATTTACGTAGATGAGGCTGGGTTCAACCTGACGAGAACACGAAGGAGGGGAAGAAACATCATTGGCCACAGGGCTATAGTCAATGTCCCAGGGCAACGTGGGGGTAATATAACACTCTGTGCAGCCATTACACAGAATGGGGTCCTCCACCACCATGCCCATATGGGCCCTTACAACACAGCACTCATACTTACATTCTTGGACCAATTGCACAACATAACAGCAGCAAATCAAATCGATCATATGCAATACATTGTTGTCTGGGACAATGTGTCTTTCCCCCGCTCTGCTCTGGTTCAGAACTGGTTTCAGCAACATCCACATTTCACCGTCCTATATCTTCCACCATACTCTCCATTCCTCAACCCTATAGAATAGTTTTTCTCGGCATGGCGGTGGAAGGTATATGATCTCCGTCTCCAGGCTGAGGTACCCCTCATCCAAGCCATGGAGGAGGCCTGTGACCAGATGGAGGTAGCAGCAATGCAAGGATGGATTCGTCATTCAAGACGTTTCTTTCCAAGGTGTCTTGCTAATGACAACATTGCCTGCGATGTTGATGAAATTCTCTGGCCAGATCCAGCTAGGCGAAGAGACAATGTCTAGTTATTTTTTTTTATTTTTTTTTAACTTACAGTACGTAAAGTGACGTTTGGTTACAGTATTATGAATCTCCATGTCAACATTTTGGGCGTGTTGAGAAATAAATGAGTTTCTTCAGTCTGTAACATTGGTCTTGTGTAGTGTTTGGTGATTTTACATTATATTTGTACTTTGTTGAGAGTAGCCTACTCTAATCATAGGGAAGTAGAAGTGCTAAAAGTGTTTTAGGTTTATCACAGCAGAGTGTAACTCGTGCAAACAGAGTATAGTAATGTGAAACGTGTGTGTTTCATATGGTAACAAAGTGTGGTTTTTAAAAAGAAGTGTATAGTTTTTACAAGAGTGTTTAATTTTGCAAAGGATCTGTAGTGTTTTGCTAATTGGGTGTGTGGTTGTGCTAATTGTGTGTAGTGTTTTGAAAACACGGGCCCTGTTTTGAAAATCGTGCTTAAGCAATCAAAAAAAACTGTAATGGGTTTATTTAGTGTGGTATTGTAGACTAATCCAGTGTGGCTGCCAGAGGTTGATCCCCTCTCACTACATTCACTTTCAGAAATAAAGGTTTCGATTAGTTCTTAAAGGGGTACAAACGCTTGTCACTGTAGTGGTACCCTGTAAGCTACGTCCTTTGTACCTTTAGTTATGGGCACATAATTGCAGCCTTGCAGTCCGTACCTTAAAAGAGCCAATAGTGTACCTTAGGGGACAAGATAGTACATGTACAAAAGCAAACCGTTGAAAAAGCTACAGATTTGACTTTTTAGGGTGCCACCACAGTGACAAAGCCTTTTGTTCCTTTTAAGTGTCAAAAATGTACCTCTAAAAAGGTTTTTGAATGTGTTGTGGAAAATCACTGTACTTTATTAACAATCAAAGTTCTTACAGAGTTTTTGTTGCATCAAGATATGACTTTATTAGAGTTTCAACAAAGCCGATGCCTCTTCTTCTCTCCCTCCATCTTATATAGTCGCCTCCACACACCCTAGCTTTAAATCCCTCCCTCCTCAGTTTCCCGCTCCTTTATTGCTCCGCCCGTGCCCTTTGTCTTTGGTGGCAGCTACATTCGACTTTCATTCAGTTCAGAATCAATAGCAATACACTCAATTAATCCCTTATCTTGCAAAAACACTCATGTTTAGTTTAAACTCTGTTCAACCCCGGCTCTCCCGGGCTTGACCTGAAGACCGATTGTTGGACATGACAGGTCCCTAAATCCTTGAAACCTACACAAACCCCCCTACATGATATAATCTATCAAGAAGATAGCCAAGGAGAGACAAAGGTTTAGCCCAAACTCTGTTCATCTCTGGCGCCGAGAGAGACAAAATGCCACAGGCTAGTTCCAGTCTTTGATAAGATAGGACAGCCATGGATTTAAGTAAAAGCGAGCAATTTGACCCTAGGTCAGATTGCCTCTTTACCCCCACACACCCAATGAAATTACCCAATGAAATTCCTGGCCCAGTAACACAAAATTCTAACTCTATGTTCATGATTAACCCAGTTTTATCTCATAGTCCATTAAAAAATACACATCATATCCCTCCTAATGGGATTACTAATCCCATACATTTACAAAAGTATATTATGTTTATGCTATCAATCAGAATCTTTGCATTTAAGGTTATACTCAAAATAAAAATATCACTATTTCTACTCAAAATAATTCCACTATAAGTGTTAGTATCCTAACACATTAAAACGAACGTAGCGTTGTTTTAGCCATATTACCTAGGACATGTTTAAGAATAGTGTCAACATCTTTAACTCACATAACTTCATTCAGATCAATCAGTCAGCTTACAATTCATAATCAAATGAATTACCCAAACCAAATTTAGAATGATAATTCTTAGTTAGTCACTTTGGTTCCATCGTTCAAAGTTAAAACTCTCACCTTGGCACATACTGACACTAACATAATTCTAGCATTTGCTTCCTCATAAAGAGAATTACAACAGATCAGTATCTCAATGGATTCCTAGTCTAAATTACTATACATTTAGCAGTGTATAATACCTCTTAATCAACATACTACCTCAAATAACAATCCCTTCCTCCACCGGCACTCAATCTTCTGGCGTCTTCATTATGTTCTTCAGATAGCTTCATAATTCATCTTGGATTGCCCATGGCAATGTCCCAATTCCAATGTCACACCTGAGCCGCCCTACCACTACCTCCATTCTGTTTTGTCCATTTTGCCAACCAGTATACCCAAACTATGAGAAATGTTGTATTAGAATAGATCTCTCTTCCTGCTCACTCCACATGGACTCCTGTCACATTCTTGAGAGAAAAGGCAGAAAAGAAAAGGCAATTGATTGCTTTGATTTGATGCTGGTTCTGATTCAAGTCTCCTGGTAGAGGTGGTGCTGGCCAGGAACGTCTTCAACGGCTTTGTTGCTCCTCTTCAGCCGGGTAGAGGGTTTTTGGTTTTTATTGAGGTTCACACCGTTCTGGACCGAATTATCTCTGCTATGCATTAAGACAACATCCGCAGTAACCTTGAGAAAGGACAAATCATAACAGTTTAGTTGAGTTCATTTCTAATCCAACACATCCCTATAAGCATTGACTATATGACAAATTACTATGTTTCACCACTCATTCTTAATACCAATTTCTAATACTTGATCCTGCTGCCTGATAGATATTTATTTGAGGGGTGTCTGCATTCCAAAGGCTATCTGTATAAATGCCACATAGTTCCACATTCTCCCTTGAATTCTCCCAAATTATATAACCCAAATGTTTTATTGTAACACTCTTATATTTGCTCATAGTCTATTTTGATATTACTCTGGTGTTTCCCTTTTCCTTGTTCCTATTCTAACAATTGCTTACACTTCTCTCCTCATCCTGGTTGATTATAAAATTGGTCATATTTAGGATCTCCTAAATATAACAAACATTCTGCTGGGCAATATGGTCTTTCCGAGTCCCTTAAATGACAGAAGTTGTGGTTGAACATAGCACAGTCCTGGCAACTGTGAGGATTTGGAATTACTGTTCATTCTTTTACCGGAGATGTGGTGCATATTAGACTATTTTCTTTATTTAATTTTAATGTACTATATTGTGCTCATTTATACCAACTATTGTTTAACGGCTCCTTCCATTCCCTTTCTTCTGCATTTGGTATGGCTCTAACATGTACAAGGTTTAGTGCACTTTCCCAAGGAATAACTACTTCACCAACACTTCCCCCTGGAAATGTAGCACTAAGTACTACATCAAATTGTTTATCTAAGTCTTGAGCTTCTACCCTTATGTCTATGATCCACCTGTCTTTTTCTTTTATTATCTTACAGTCACAGTTACCCCATGTGATTTCCCCATACTCCTTGTGCTGGTTCCTCCCACACCAATAACCAGTTTAACCCTTGTACCTTAATAGCGATCCCATTCTGTATTCTAGTTATGGTTCCTGCTTGCGCAGGAATATACATTTTAATCCTGTCTATATCTCTATGTCTTGATATTTTGCTCTTCACTACTGTCAGTATGCTGTTCCCCTTAGTGTAGGGGACATAATCAAGGGTAGAGAAATCAATGATGAGGATATCTGGTGCGCCTTGGATGTCTGGAATATCTTGGAGGTCTAGGATTTCTTGGAAGTCTTGGAGGTCTTGAAGGTCTTGGAGGTCTTGAAGGTCTGGGATGTCTTGAAGGTCTGGCCCTCCCCCGAGGGGAATCAGCAAGAGCACATGGCTCATCATTAGCATTCCTATTGCTATCCTCCTCCATCTCCTGATTCTCGCCAGCTCCATGTCCTTCATCTCTAGATCGTTGATTTCCTTATGGTACCCTCTTGGCTCTTAACCTTCTTCCGTCACTAGAGTCTCCAGATCAGCCAAAGTCTCTCTCAACCCATCGACATCGGTCTGCGAAGAGTGTCCTTCTACCAGCCTACCCATAGTGAAGCTCGGAGTTACTGCTGCAAAGACACACAAACACAGACAGACACAACAGAAAACAATGCTACCCAATGGCGGGGCCATCTTCCTCTCCTGGGGTTGGAACACTCCTATAGTGGGAAACATGGATCTAAGTCTCTGCCACTTTTACCATCATTGAGGTAGCCAACAACACCTGGTACGGGCCCCTCCACATAGGGTCTTTCCAGCTCTTTCTTCTGTAGTCTTTTACCATCACATAGTCTCCAGGGCGCAGAAAATACTCAGATTCTCCTACTCAGTTAGGCAGTTACCTTCACCCATGGGAAGAAAGTCTTAAGACCATTGTTGGGTTAGGTGAGACACAGTATGCTACTTCTGTCCTCTCCTCTGTCAGGAGAAGCCTTGAGATTATGAAGCGCACCTACTTGCAGCTTGTTGCAGTCCACCCGTTTCATAGACAGACCACCTCTACACCCTGCCTCCTATCACAAAAACAAAAAACATTTAACCTAACCCATAACACATTATTACTACTGCTCATATCCTTAATACAACTTGCATATTTCACCACAAAAACATTAAAACCATTACAACCCCGGTAAGCCCAAAAACATTAAAACCATTAAAACCCCTGGAAGCCCCCCAAAAAACAAAAAAACATTAAAACCGTTAAAACCCCTGTAAGTCCAACTTCCCCCCTTTGGACACATGCATCACATCGTGATTCATGTGTTCAAAAAACAAAACAACAACAATATTGCCTGTTAAACCAAAAACAATAACTGAACTTAAAATGACAACCTTTGATAATATCTTAACCTACTTGCATTCCATAACATTTTTCAAGGAATATCTCTCTTTCCGGACTAACTCTCTCACTTCATCCTTGTCCTGTTTGGAATGATATATAGGATTAATGCCAAATTATATACTTCTTCACAATTCCTTATTATAACCAACCCCCAATTCAGCATGCCTCTAGGATTTACAGTGCGGGTGATCAAGTCACACTATAAAGCCAGGAAAGATTGCAGAGGTCATCGAAATCATTCAATGCATTGTTCCATCCAATAGTATAGTCAACCTTACCAACATTCAAAACATCTCATAAATGTTGTGTATACAAAGTATACACGATAGCAAATTTCAATTTACAAAAAAAAAAATGGCGTTTTCGTCTTTTGAGCTTCTAGTCATGAAATCTATGCAGCCTACTCAATCACTTTTTATAGCTACTGTTTACAGGCCTCCTGGGCCATATACAGCGTTCCTCTCTGAGTTTCCTGAATTCCTATCAGACCTTGTAGTCATAGCAGATCATATTCTAATTTTTGGTGATTTTAATATTCACATGGAGAAGTCCACAACCCACTCCAAAAGTCTTTCGGAGCCATTATCGACTCAGTGGGTTTTGTCCAACATGTCTCTGGACCTACTCACTGCCACAGTCATACTCTGGACCTAGTTTTGTCCCATGGAATAAATGTTGTAGATCTTAATGTTTTTCCACAAAATCCTGGACTATCGGACCACCATTTTATTACGTTTGCAATCGCAACAAATAATCTGCTCAGACCCCAACCAAGGAGCATCAAAAGTCGTGCTATAAATTCTCAGACAACACAAAAATTCCTTGATGCCCTTCCAGACTCCTTCTGCCTACCCAAGGACGTCAGAGGACAAAAATCAGTTAACCACTTAACTGAGGAACTCAATTTAACCTTGCGCAATACCCTAGATGCAGTTGCACCCCTAAAAACAAAAAACATTTGTCATAAGAAACTAGCTCCCTGGTATACAGAAAATACCCGAGCTTTGAAGCAAGCTTCCAGGAAATTGGAACGGAAATGGCGCCACACCAAACTGGAAGTCTTCTGACTAGCTTGGAAAGACAGTACCGTGCAGTACCGAAGAGCCCTCACTGCTGCTCGATCATCCTACTTTTCCAACTTAATCGAGGAAAATAAGAACAATCCAAAATTTCTTTTTGATACTGTTGCAAAGCTAACTAAAAAGCAGCATTCCCCAAGAGAGGATGGCTTTCACTTCAGCAGTAATAAATTCATGAACTTCTTTGAGGAAAAGATCATGACCATTAGAAAGCAAATTACGGACTCCTCTTTGAATCCAGGGCTTAGCTGTCCTGGATCTGCACAGCTCTGCGAGGGCCTGGGATCAGGAGAGACACTTAAGTGTTTTAATACTATATCTCTTGACACAATGATGAAAATAATCATGGCCTCTAAACCTTCAAGCTGCATACTGGATCCTATTCCTACTAAACTGCTGAAGGAGCTGCTTCCTGTGCTTGGCCCTCCTATGTTGAACATAATAAACAGCTCTCTATCCACCGGATGTGTACCAAACTCACTAAAAGTGGCAGTGATAAAGCCTCTCTTGAAAAAGCCAAACCTTGACCCGGAAAATATAAAAAACTATCGGCCTATATCGAATCTTCCATTCCTCTCAAAAATTTTAGAAAAAGCTGTTGCGCAGCAACTCACTGCCTTTCTGAAGACAAACAATGTATATGAAATGCTTCAGTCTGGTTTTAGACCCCATCATAGCACTGAGACTGCACTTGTGAAGGTGGTAAATGACCTTTTAATGGCGTCAGACCGAGGCTCTGCATCTGTCCTCGTGCTACTAGACCTTAGTGCTGCCTTTGACACCATCGATCACCACATTCTTTTGGAGAGACTGGAAACCCAAATTGGTCTACACGGACAAGTTCTGGCCTGGTTTAGATCTTACCTGTTGGAAAGATATCAGTTTGTCTCTGTGAATGGTCTGTCCTCCGACAAATCAACTGTACATTTCGGTGTTCCTCAAGGTTCTGTTTTAGGACCACTATTGTTTTCACTATATATTTTACCTCTTGGGGATGTTATTCGAAAACATAATGTTAACTTTCACTGCTATGCGGATGACACACAGCTGTACATTTCAATGAAACATGGTGAAGCCCCAAAATTGCCCTCGCTAGAAGCCTGTGTTTCAGACATAAGGAAGTGGATGGCTGAAAACTTTCTACTTTTAAACTCGGACAAAACAGAGATGCTTGTTCTAGGTCCCAAGAAACAAAGAGATCTTCTGTTAAATCTGACAATTCATCTTGATGGTTGTAAAGTCGTCTCAAATAAAACTGTGAAGGACCTCGGCGTTACTCTTGACCCTGATCTCTCTTTTGACGAACATATCAAGACTGTTTCAAGGACAGCTTTTTTCCATCTACGTAACATTGCAAAAATCAGAAATTTTCTGTCCAAAAATGATGCAGAAAAATTAATCCATGCATTTGTTACTTCTAGGTTAGACTACTGCAATGCTCTACTTTCCGGCTACCCGGATAAAGCACTAAATAAACTTCAGTTAGTGCTAAATACGGCTGCTAGAATCCTGACTAGAACCAAGAAATTTGATCATATTACTCCAGTGCTAGCTTCCCTACACTGGCTTCCTGTTAAGGCAAGGGCTGATTTCAAGGTTTTACTGTTAACCTATAAAGCGTTACATGGGCTTGCTCCTACCTATCTTTCCGAGTTGGTCCTGCCGTACATACCAATACGTACGCTACGGTCACAAGACGCAGGCCTCCTAATTGTCCCTAGAATTTCTAAGCAAACAGCGGGAGGCAGGGCTTTCTCCTATAGATCTCCATTTTTATGGAACAGTTTGCCTACCCATGTGAGAGACGCAGACTCGGTCTCAACCTTTAAGTCTTTACTGAAGACTTATCTCTTCAGTAGGTCATATGATTGAGTGTAGTCTGGCCCAGGAGTCTTCGGATGGGGCCACAGTGTCTCCGGACCGCTCCTGTCTCAGCCTCCAGTATTTATGCTGCAGTAGTTTATGTGTCGGGGGGCTGGGGTTAGTTGGTTATACCTGGAGTACTTCTCCTGTCTTATCCAGTGTCCTGTGTGAATTTAAGTATGCTCTCTCTAATTCTCTCGTTCTCTCTTTCTCTCTGAGAACCTGAGCCCTAGGACCATACGTCAGGACTACCGGGCATGCTGACACCTTGCTGTCCCCAGTCCGCCTGGCCTTGCTGCTATTCCAGTTTCAACTGTTCTGCCTGCGGTTACGAAACCCCTACCTGTCCCAGACCTGCTGTTTTCAACTCTTAATGATCGGCTATGAAAAGCCAACTGAGAGACCTGAGCCCTAGGACCATACGTCGGGACCACCGGCCGTGGTGACTCCTTGCTGTCCCCAGTCCGCCTGGCCTTGCTGCTATTCCAGTTTTAACTGTTCTGCCTGCGGTTATGGAACCCCTACCTGTCCCAGACCTGCTGTTTTCAACTCTTAATGATCGGCTATGAAAAGCCAACTGAGATTTATTCCTGATTATTATTTGACCATGCTTGTCACTTATGAACATTTTTGAACATCTTGGCATGGTTCTGTTATAATCTCCACCCGGCACAGCCAGAAGAGGACTGGCCACCCCTCATAGCCTGGTTCCTCTAGGTTTCTTCCTAGGTTTTGGCCTTTCTAGGGAGTTTTTCCTAGCCACCGTGCTTCTACACCTGCATTACTAGCTGTTTGGGGTTTTAGGCTGGGTGTCTGTACAGCACTTCGAGATATTAGCTAATGTATGAAGGGCTATATAAAATAAAATTGATTGATTGATTAAGTCCTTAGTACAGCTCTTTTCATAAGAAATCACACTTAGTTACTTATCATTAAGTAAATAAAAGCCCAAAATACATGTGTTTTCCCCCTTAAGACATACCACTTCTACCCCGTGAAAAGAACCCTAAAAATAAAAAATAAAAATCCTATACAGCTAACATTTCATACTAAGTAGGTTGTTTGTGGTTATTTGAACAGCATATAGTAAAACAATAAACAAACAAAAAATAGCCAGGCCTTATTTCTAGTCTCTGAAAATATTTCAAAGAAAAGAGAAAATCACTCCCCCCTTTTTCCTGGAAGAAAAAGTACACATTTAGTTAGCTTCCATTTTGATACCTCTTAATCAGTCCAAACAATTTAAATTCGAAATTCTTACTCTCTATTGCCACATCTCCTGATCCCCCCTTTCAGACAACCCCCAAGAACATCACTTGTGACTGCTTCCTTCCCCGGTGAATTCCACAATCCAGTGCACATAAAACAAAATAAAATCCTATAAAATGTAAACCCCTAAGCTTTTCCCTAGTCGCACTGCTACCACTCGATCACGCCCAACATGCTTCGTGACGTCGAAAACTCAAATCCCCAAATATGCTATCTCTTGCCTCGTTGGTTGTACTTTCCCACATGCCCTGTGGCCCCCCTTCTAAAAAAATGGTTTACTAATGTGATGATGGTTTCGCCCATTAGTGTCCTCGTCATTCGACGCCCATAACACTTTACTACAATCCACAACACTCAAATTCAACCCCTCCAGCGATTGTTTAAATGCAACATGATACACCATTTGACTATTTGTAACCCTCATTCGCGCTGTCACCCATACATACTGTCAATTTACATTTCACCTTTCAGAATCCATTATCTTTGACCCTCAGAAGGATTCTTTAACCCCACTGAATGTAATACTTTTCCCTGTCACAAATACAGTCAATTTCTCAGTGTAAGGAATCAGTGATACTTGATCCCAAGTATCTATTAAAATGTTGTTTGAGACGTGGTCTCCTACATCTCCCTCATCATTCACACTGTAGGGGATTTCCATCAATCCCAGAAAAAAGGCTCCCAATCAAGACACATCAGACATTATAATGTTTCATTAAGTGGAATATACACCTATAACATAACAAACCCATAACCACTTTCCAGTAATTGAATCATTTCAACCTGCTGTATTGATTTTAGTAAAAATAGAAATTGTTTTGCAATCAATTCAGAACCTACAAAAAGTTAGTCCTGTCCCCTAGTCCAAAATAAATGCTTCTCTAGCTACACTGATTTGGTCCTTCCCATGAGTTCCAAGACTGCTGCCATTCATCTTAGCTGGTGCCATTTCTTTGCCAATTTTCCTGTTGTGGTTGCCTAGGCACCCACGGCTTTGTAGGACAATCCCTTCTCATATGTCCTGATTGATTGCACCCCCAGCAGACACCTGGTCTTCTTGGTCCACCATTCTGGTGTGTTTGATGCTGTGGTTGGTACCATTCATTCTTGGGTCCATTTTCATTATTCTTGTTTTGCCACTCTCCATGGGGATTTCTCCAGGGGATTGTTGTGTGTACACATTCACTACTGGTAAGGCAGGAGCTCTTGGGCCTTGCTGCTGAGGCGGTATCTGTTGACCTCGTTGGAGAACAGGTGTAGCTTGTGTTTTATTTTTGTCCTTTCTGGTCAGCTCTTCCAGCTGCAACTGTCCCAGTTTTCTCAGAATATCTCTCCACTGCTTTGCCAATTTCTGTTCATCCCTCCTGTATTTCTCCATTGCGTGGATAATATGGTCGCATAATTCCTTGCGTGATTCTGACGTTAGTCCTTCTGTCTCACTCAGTCCTTGATCAGAGTCAGCATACTGTCTAAGTTCTTCACCTTCCTCATCACTTGTATTCCCCCCATCCTGTTTCCCATCATACTCTTGTTCATCTATCCCTACATTTCCTTTTATTGAGACTAAACCTGTGACCTGAGAATACCGCCCCCCTTCGGTGTATGCTGGTGGTGTAGTTAAGCCAGCCTTTTTTGGTCCACTCTCCCTCTCCATTATTATCCTTCTAGCCTTTGCTATGCTGTCCCTCCAACTCTTTCCTTCCTCACAGAATATTTTCAAGATTTCTCTCTTTCTCTTTCCAAAAAACGAGATTATCCCTTGCCTTTCTTTTAATATTCTTCTTATCCTTTGTTCCCTTGTCTCGTCTCCCATTAAAATAAGACACTCACTCCCCTGTGCTTTCGAACTATACTCTTATTTTCCTTTGTTCCCTTATCTTATCCCAAACCTATAAAATAGCCTCCCTTTTTTCCTGTCCGTAGGTATTTTCCCAGTACCCTATTCGTTCTAGGTCGCTAGACCACACGCTACTTTCCCCAATCAATATCCTCCTTACTCTACTTTTCAAAAACCCTCCCATTGTATTAACGTACTCTATTTTCCCGTATCTGAACTTTTGTATCTGTTTTCCTGTGGTTCTCTTTCTAATCTTCATCTCAGCATTTATTCCCAAACCTTGGCTTTCAACTCTCCCTTTTCCTTGTTTATATCTGGACTGCTAATCCCTATCCTAAAATCTAGATTTCTATTATTAATCTCCCTTACAGCTCGATTCGTACTCGCTGGTCTGTCTCTCTTTTACCTGCGAACTAAAACATGGCATTAGTAAAGTCTATTCCCAAACCCCCAATAACTACTAGTATATTTGCATTCATATTACTAAAATACATTACTTTCCTCTGTCTACCCAAACAATTCACTGTTGAAATTTTAACTTCCCTATTAAATTGCTTTCCTTTGTTATCAATTCAAATCACAGCCTCAGCTCTATCGCAATTGCCAGTCTGCTATTCAATTCCTGTAACTGTCCTTTATGATTACGCTCTAATTAATGAAACAAATACTTGCAATCGTTGACAAGCATACATTTAATTCACATCCATATTCAATTCACTATTCCAAATTACAACTATATTCTCAGTAGTTTTGAAATTATCAACTTTTCGGCGCCACAGAAAATAACTATCTTTCTCCCCCCTATTCCTGTTGAATATGGGAGTCGTTCACTTCAAACCCCCCCAAACTCCTAAATCCCAGTCTTACACTATAATCAGAAAATCTAGATTTTAGTCAGTAATGCAGAACTATGCTTCATTGAAATGACAAGTAAATCCTCCTTTATTCAAATTATAAGGATCTGTAGTTTTAGTATCTGGTACATACCACATTCATCACAAAATAGCTTTGAAGGACACAGATCTCACAAGCTCAACGTAAATAACTTAGCAGTCAACGAGTCAAACCTACATTCCTTGATTTGGAAACAGATCTAACAACTTTACTCAAATGAATTATATTTTCCCCTTAATATACAAAAATTCCTTGACCATATCACCTCTGCTTCTGAAATGATAGATAGCTATTATAATGCTTAATTTGATCTCTATCACATGATCTATATACTGTCTCCCACCCCCCACGTACGTCTACGTGTTTGGGCGCGCAAGCCAGCACTTATATATTATTTCACTTTTATTCACCCTCTACTAATCAATTATCCGCAGATAACATTCATCATATTTCAATATTATTCATATCATCCCCCGCATTCGTATTTCTAATGATTCCTTATTGCCACAAGTTAATTTTATATTTATAAGTTAATTTTATATATTTATATATATATTTTACTTTTATATTTCCCAAATGTGATGATCCCCTCTAAGCTTGACCGAAATTCAATGTGTTGACGTCATATGATCACCCCTGTACACGTGACCTGTTCCTCCAACAGGATTTCTCTCTCCCCTCCGTTAGTAAATGAATATCCACATACTATTAATTCTCCTCTCCCTAATGCAAGATTGGGCTTTCCCTTTCTCCACCAGCCTTAGAAGCTTCAAACGACCTAAAATAATCCCTTTCCTTACACTTTCTCCACAAAGAAAATGCTATTATTTACAAGATTTATTTTTGTTGTCTGATCACCCACACAGATAAGCAGCCACTCATGCTTAAATGAATCAGACAGAATGAATCACTGAATGACTCACAGCCGCTCAAGCTAACCATTCACCCATACGAGATGAGCAGACCTACTCTATCTAATTCTTTCTCTATACTTTGAAGCCCTGGTGGCGTTCACAACCACTCACCTACCTGAGATGAACGGCGCGACTTCCAATTTATGGAGTCACCTACAGCGGATTACCTACTTTTTTTACCCGATTTAGCTGTCTAATTTGTGCATCACCTCAACCAGGATAATGCATACCTACCCGAGCAGTCCTCTAACGATGAACTCCACGTTAGAGCGGTACCGTAGGCCCTCTCAGTCTTATGTACAACTTTTGGCTAGCCACCTGCCCGTTCAGCCCTCTGGAGTGCTAATCCTAGCTCTCCACAGCATTACCACAGGATTTAACTTATTTACACTTATCAACCATAACATTGCATGCATGCTTATTTCTAATTCCAACAAAAACTCTGTTCTTCTGCTAAATTTGGTCCTTAAATTCTGGAGAGAACACTTCCGTACCCTACCCTCAGATTCAGCTTGATCGAAACACACAGTTTAAGTAAGAACGTCGCTTACCTTTGTTTAAACAGTTGCAACTGATTCTGTGTGATTCGTCAAAACCTCCTCCGATGGCAAAGCACTCAAGGATCTCTATAAACAGATCACGTCGGGGTCACCAATTATGTTGTGGAAAATCACTATACTTTATTAACAATCAAAGTTCTTACAGAGTTTTTGTTGCATCAAGATATGATTTTATTAGAGTTTCAACAAAGCCGATGCCAGTCTGCACAGTGGCACCCCCTGTTCTTCTCTCCCTCCATCTTATATAGTCGCCTCCACACACCCTAGTTTTAAATCCCTCCCTTCTCAGTTTCCCGCTCTTTTATTGCTCCGCCCACTCCCTTTGTCTATGGTGGCGGCTACATTCGACTTTCATTCAGTTCAGAATCAATAGTAATACACTCAATCAATCCCTTATCTTGCAAAAACACTCATGTTTAGTTTAAACTCTGTTCAACCCCGGCTCTCCCGGGCTTGACCTGAAGACTGATTGTTGGACATGACAGGTCCCTAAATCCTTGAAACCTACACAAACCCCCCTACATGCTATAATCTATCAAGGTTTAGCCCAAACTCTGTTCATCTCTGGCGCCGAGAGAGACAAAATGCCACAGGCTAGTTCCAGTCTTTGATAAGATAGGACAGCCATGGATTTAAGTAAAAGCGAGCAATTTGACCCTAGGTCAGATTGCCTCTTTACCCCCACACACCCAATGAAATTACCCAATGAAATTCCTGGCCCAGTAACACAAAATTCTAACTCTATGTTCATGATTAACCCAGTTTTATCTCATAGTACATTAAAACATACACATCAAATGTTGTTTTAACACTGTAGGGTGTTATTTGCATATTTCCCGAGGTGCCTTTCAAGTGAATTTTAGAGTTAGCAGTACCACACATGACTGTGTTTGCTAGTGACAGAGACATGGTTGCTGCATTCAGTGGCATTCAGTCCTGTAGCTTTCACCAAGTGAGTGCCTAATTAAATATTTTATCATTGAAATTAAACTCTTAATGACAATACATTACATATATCATAAGGCCATACATTGACAGTGTAGTTTTGCCCCCACACAGTGGTCTGAACAATGATGTGTATAAATCCTGGATGACTGACGGGGCGCTGTTTTGAAGCCACCGTGCAACCATTTTGGATATAAATACATTTATTAAAGGGATACTTGGGGATTTGGGGAATTAAGCCTTTTGTCCTACTTACCCAGACTCAGACGAACTCATGGATACCATTTTTATGTCTCTGCTTGCAGTTTAAAGGAAGTTGAAGGTAGCAAGCACATCGTTAGCTTAGTGCAATTGCTGGAAGTCTCCACGAACTACTAGCCAGCTCCTCTCAAAAGCAGGGAAATAGACCTTCTAACTACTCCAAAGCTAGGTGGTTGGTCATTTATAGTCTTACAAAGATATACAGTGAGGGAAAAAAGTATTTCATCCCCTGCTGATTTTGTACGTTTGCCCACTGACAAAGACATGATCAGTCTATCATTTTAATGGTAGGTTTATTTGAACAGTGAGAGACAGAATAACAAAAAAAAAATCCAGAAAAACGCATGTCAAAAATGTTATAAATTGATTTGCATTTTAATGAGGGAAATAAGTATTTGACCCCTCTGCAAAACATGATTTAGTACTTGGTGGCAAAACCCTTGTTGGCAATCACAGAGGTCAGACGTTTCTTGTAGTTGGCCACCAGGTTTGCACACATCTCAGGAGGGATTTTGTCCCACTCCTCTTTGCAGATCTTCTCCAAGTCATTAAGGTTTCGAGGCTGATGTTTGGCAACTCGAACCTTCAGCTCCCTCCACATATTTTCTATGGGATTAAGGTCTGGAGACTGGCTAGGCCACACCAGGACCTTAATGTGCTTCTTCTTGAGCCACTCTTTTGTTGCCTTGGCCGTGTGTTTTCGGTCATTGTCATGCTGGAATATCCATCCACAACCCATTTTCAATGCCCTGGCTGAGGGAAGGAGGTTCACACCCAAGATTTGATGGTACATGGCCCCGTCCATCGTCCCTTTGATGCGGTGTAGTTGTCCTGTCCCCTTTGCAGAAAATCACCCCCAAAGCATAATGTTTCCACCTCCATGCTTGACGGTGGGGATGGTGTTCTTGGGATCATAGGCAGCATTCCTCCTCCTCCAAACACGACGAGTTGAGTTGATGCCAAAGAGCTCAATTTTGGTCTCATCTGACCACAACACTTTCACCCAGTTCTCCTCTGAATCATTCAGATGTTCATTGACAAACTTCAGACGGGCCTGTATATGTGCTTTCTTGAGCAGGGGGACCTTGGGGGCGCTGCAGGATTTCAGTCCTTCACGGCGTAGCGTGTTACCAATTGTGACTATGGTCCCAGCTACCTTGAGATCATTGACAAGATCCTCCTGTGTAGTTCTGGGCTGATTCCTCACCGTTCTCATGATCATTGCAACTCCACGAGGTGAGATCTTGCATGGAGCCCCAGGCCGAGGGAGATTGACAGTTATTTTGTGTTTCTTCCATTTGCGAATAATCGCACCAACTGTTGTCACCTTCTCACCAAGCTGCTTGGCGATTGTCTTGTAGCCCATTCCAACCTTGTGTAGGTCTACAATCTTGTCCCTGACATCCTTGGAGAGCTCTTTGGTCTTGGCCATGGTGGAGAGTTTGGAATCTGATTGATTGATTGCTTCTGTGGACAGGTGTCTTTTATACAGGTAACAAACTGAGATTATGAGCACTCCCTTTAAGAGTGTGCTCCTAATCTCAGCTCGTTACCTGTATAAAAGACACATGGGAGCCAGAAATCTTTCTGATTGAGAGGGGGTCAAATACTTATTTCCCTCATTAAAATGCAAATCAATTTATAACATTTCTGACATGCGTTTTTCTGGATTTTTTTGTTGTTATTCTGTCTCTCACTGTTCAAATATACCTACCATTAAAATTATAGACTGATCACTTCTTTGTCAGTGGGCAAATTTACAAAATCAGCAGGGGATCAAATACCTTTTTCCCTCACTGTACATAGTAATTAATATTTAAGAAATTATTTAATTGAAACAAGATTCTATCCACTCTTTCCTGTTATTGCATAGAGTGTCACAAGCTGATGTGGATACAGTGTTGGAGTCAGGCGCAGGACACAGAAGCTCAGTCAAAAAATACTTTACTAGTCCACAAATACAATACAAAATAAACGGGCCTCAAACACTGTAGGCGAGCGATTACGCATACATTGCGTAAAGACACTATCAACATGAGAACAAATATCTTACATCAAAGGACAGGCGGACAATCACACACAACTGCAAACAAAACTAAAGGAAACTTATAGGTGACCTAATCAATATATAACACGAAACAGGTGCACTAACAAGACAAGACCAAAAAAACATTGATACATCAAGCGGTAGTAGCTAGTACTCCGGGGACGACGAACGCCGAAGCCTGCCCGAGCAAGGAGGAGGAGCAGTCTCGGCGGAATTCGTGACAGTACCCCCCCCTTGACGCGCGGCTCCAGCCGTGCGCTGACCCCGGGCTCGGGGACGGCCAGGAGGACGCGGAGCAGGGCGCGTGGAATGACTACGGTGGAACTCAGTCAGGAGGGATGGATCTAAAATGTCCCTCCTAGGCACCCAGCACCGTTCCTCCGGGCCGTACCCCTCCCACTCCACGAGATATTGTAGACCTCCCATCCGACGTCTTGAATCCACGATGGACCGGACCGAGTACGCCGGAGCCCCCTCGATGTCCAGTGGGGGCGGAGGAGTCTCTCTTATCTCATAGTCCTGGAGTAGACCAGCTACCACCGGCCTGAGGAGAGACACATGGAACGAGGGGTTAATGTGATAATCATTAGGCAGTTGTAACTTGTAGCAAACCTCGTTCAATCTCCTCAGGACTTTGAATGGCCCCACAAACCGCCGTCCCAGCTTCCGGCAGGGCAGGCGAAGGGGCAGGTTTCGAGTCGAGAGCCAGACTCGATCTCCAGGGGCGTATACTGGACCCTCACTGCGGTGGAGATCGGCGCTCGCCTTCTGCCGACGGATGGCCCGCTGCAGATGGACGTGTGCAGCGTTCCACGTCTCCTCCGAGCGCCGAAACCACTCATCCACCGCAGGAGCCTCGATCTGGCTCTGATGCCATGGTGCCAGAACCGGCTGATACCCTAACACACACTGGAAAGGGGTCAGGTTAGTAAGGAGTGGCGAAGAGAGTTCTGAGCTATCTCTGCCCAGTGGATATACCCCGACCACTCCTCCTGCCGGCCCTGTCAATATGATCTCAGAAACCTACCCACATCCTGGTTCACTCTCTCCACCTGCCCATTACTCTCAGGGTGGAACCCCGAGGTAAGGCTAACCGAGACCCCCAAGTGTTCCATGAACGCCCTCCAGACTCTAGAGGTGAATTGGGGACCCCGATCAGACACTATATCCTCGGGTACCCCGTAGTGCCGGAAGACGTGGGTAAACAAAGCCTCAGCAGTCTGTAGGGCAGTAGGGAGACCCGGCATTGGGATGAGACGACAGGCTTTAGAGAACCGATCCACAACGACCAGAATGGTGGTATTCCCCTGGGAGGGGGGAAGGTCCGTGACAAAGTCTACCGAGAGGTGAGACCACGGCCGTTGTGGAACGGGCAGGGGTTGTAACTTCCCCCTGGGCAGGTGTCTAGGCGCCTTACACTGAGCGCACACCGAGCAGGAGGAGACATAAACCCTCACGTCCCTAGCCAATGTTGGCCACCAGTACTTCACACTAAGGCAGTGCACTGTCCGGCCAATACCTGGATGTCCAGAGGAGGGTGACGTATGAGCCCAATAAATGAGACGATCACGGACCTCGAGCGGCACGTACGTCCGACCCACTGGACACTCTGGGGGAGTAGGGTCGGTGCGTAACGCCCGCTCAATTTCCGTATCGACCTCCCATACCACCGGTGCCACCAGACAAGACTCCGGCAGTATGGGAGTGGGCTCAACGGACCTCTCCTCTGTGTCATACCGCCTGGACAGGGCGTCTGCCTTACCGTTCTGGGACCCTGGGATGTAGGTTGTCTTAAACACGAACCGGGTCAGAAACATGTTCCACCTAGCCTGACGAGGGTTCAATCTCCTAGCTGCCCGGATGTACTCCAGGTTACGGTGATCAGTCAGAATGAGAAAAGGGTGTTGAGCCCCCCCACACCTTTAGAGCTTGAACCACGGCTGACAGCTCCCTGTCCTCTAAGTCATAATTACGTTCCGCCGGGCTGAGCTTTTTAGAATAAAAAGCGCAGGGGCGGAGCTTAGGAGGCGTGCCTGAGCGTTGCGACAGTACTGCCCCAAGCCCGGCTTCTGACGCGTCCACCTCTACCTGGAACGCTAAAGCGGGGTCCGGGTGCGCCAGCACCGGAGCCAAAGTGAACAGGACCTTCAGTTTACCAAACGCCCTGTCCGCTTCAGCCGACCACTGCAAACGCACCGGGCCCCCCTTCAGCAGGGAAGTAATGGGAGCTGCTACCTGTCCAAAACCCCGGATAAACCTCCGGTAGTAATTGGCAAACCCCAAAAACTGCTGCACCTCTTTAACAGTGGTTGGGGTTTGCCAGTTACGCACGGCTGACACACGGTCAATCTTCACCCCTGACGCGGACAACCGATGACCCAAGAAGGAGATGGACTCCTGGAAAAACAGACATTTCTCTGCCTTGACATACAAGTCATGCTCCAACAGCCTACCCAACACTCGGCGCATCAGGGCTACATGCTCGGCTCGTGTAGAAGAGTACACTAGGATGTCGTCAATGTACACTACCACACCCTGCCCATGCAGGTCCCGGAAGATCTCGTCCACAAATGATTGGAAGACTGAAGGAGCATTCATTAACCCGTATGGCATGATGAGATACTCATAATGACCTGAGGTGGTACTAAATGCCGTCTTCCATTCATCTCCCTCCCTAATGCGCACCAAGTTATAGGCGCTCCTGAGATCCAGTTTTGTGAAGAAACGCGCTCCGTGCAATGATTCAGTCATACTCGCAATCAGAGGAAGAGGGTAACTGTATTTAACAGTGATCTGATTGAGACTACGGTAATCAATACACGGGCGCAACCCTCCATCCTTCTTCTTCACAAAAAAGAAACTCGAGGACGCAGGGGAAGTGGAGGACCGTATGTATCCTTGTCTCAGGGACTCAGCTATGTATGTCTCCATAGTCGCCGTCTCCTCTTGAGACAGAGGATACACATGGCTCCGCGGGAGTGCCGCACCTGTCTGGATGTTTATCGCACAATCTCCCTGTCTATGAGGTGGCAATCGCGTCACCCTCGTCTTGCTGAACACGAGTGCCAAATCCTCATACTCAGGGGGAATGTGCATTGTGGGCACTTGGTTCGGACTCTCCACCGTGGTCGCCCCAACGGAAACACCTAAACATCGCCCAACACACTGGTCAGACCATTCCTTGAGAGCCCTCTGTTGCCACGAAATGGTGGGGTCATGGGTGATTAACCAAGGAAGCCCCAGCACCACGGGATACGCAGGAGAGTCAATCAGGTACAACTGAATGATCTCCTCATGACCCCCCTGCGTCTTCATCTTTAGTGGCGCTGTGATCTCCCTAATCAACCCAGATCCCAACGGGCGGCTATCTAGGGCATGGACAGGGAAGGGTGCATCAACGTGCAGGAGGGGAATCCCTAACTTAGTACAACATTTCCGATCAATAAAATTCCCAGCTGCGCCTGAATTGACTAGCGCCTTATACTGGGAATGAGATGCAACCTGAGGAAATACCACAGGTATACACAATTGAACAACAGAGAGCTCTGGGTGAGTGGGGCGCCTACTCACCTGAAATGACTCCCCAGTGTGCGACCTGTTGCCCCGTTTCCTTGGAGACCCTCCCCAGCACCTAGCCGCAGTGTGTCCTCCACGGCCACAGTTGGTGCAGGGGACGGCCCCCTCGGGTTCTCTCTCCTTCTCTCTCTAGCGCCAGCACCCCCGAGCTCCATAGGGCTCGGCTCGGAGGTGCTGGGGGATGGAATGGACGGCCCCAACTCGGGACGTCCGCGGGTGGCCAGCAGGGTATCCAGACGGATGGACATGTCCACCAGCTGGTCGAAGGACAGATTGGTGTCCCTGCAGGCCAGCTCTCGACGAACGTCCTCACGCAGGCTACACCGATAGTGGTTGATGAGGGCCCTCTCATTCCACCCCGCATCCGCCGCTAGAGTCCGGAAATCCAGGGCGAACTCCTGTGCGCTCCTCTTCCCCTGTCGGAGGTGGAACAGATGCTCCCCCACTGCTTTACCCTCAGGAGGGTGATCGAATACAGCCCTGAAGCGGCGGGAGAACTCCGCGTAGCTGATGATGGCGGTGTCTATTCCCCTCCATTCGGCGTTGGCCCACTCCAACGCCTTGCCGGAGAGACAGGAGATGAGGGCGGAAACGCTCTCGTATCCCGAGGGCGCCGGGTGTATGGTGGCCAGTTAGAGTTCCACCTGAAGGAGGAACCCCTGACACCCGGCTGCGGTGCCATCATACGCCCTCGGGAGCGAGAGCCGAATCCCACTGGATTCCGGAGCTGGTCTGGTGGGGCTGGCCGATGGTGGTGGTAATGTAGGAGGAGGTGTGGGGACGCCTCCCCTTTCCCATCGGCGCAGGGTGTTCATCACCTCCTGCATGGCGGAGCCGAGTTGCTGGATCCTGGCGTCCTAACAGCTGACCCGATCCTCCAGCGACTCAGTCGGCGCCGCTGCTCCTGCTGACTCCATAGTATTGGTGTGTGATTCTGTCACAAGCTGATGTGGATGCGGTGTTGGAGTCAGGCGCAGGACACAGAAGCTCAGTCAAAAAAAACTTTACTAGTCCACAAATACAATACAAAATAAACGGGCCTCAAACACTGGAGGTGAGCGATTACGCATACAGTGCGTAAAGACACTATCAACATGAGAACAAATATCTTACATCAAAGGACAGGCGGACAATCACACACAACTGCAAACAAAACTAAAGGAAACTTATAGGTGACCTAATCAATACATAACACGAAACAGGTGCACTAACAAGACAAGACCAAACAAACATCGATACATCAAGCGGTAGTAGCTAGTACTCCGGGGACGACGAACGCCGAAGCCTGCCCGAGCAAGGAGGAGGAGCAGTCTCGGCGGAATTCGTGACATAGAGATGTATAGAGATCTCTATGCGACAACGTCCCCCACCTTGCAACCAAAATATTTTAGCGGCCCCCCCACTTTTACAGTTAATTTCCCTCTATTCTACACATTTTTCCATGGGGCTTATGGAAAATGTTGCAGTTTAGAAAATGTTGCAGTTTAAAGCAAGTTTGCTGCAATTCTACACATTTTGCCATGGGGAAGAGAGAAGTCGTTGCAATTTTATAACACATTTCATGCAATTCTACACATTTTGCCATGGGGCGGAGATAATTATTGCTTTTGATAGCTGGCCGCAAGACTAACTTATCAATCAAAACTATTTTAGCTAGCATGGGCTAATTGAGTGACTGTCAGTAACTGACATAACAAGAGAAAAACTGCGGATGCACAACCAAATTTCGAAATTGCACTTGGTGTATTCTACTATTCTAACTCGTAACAGTAAGCCCAGATTCAGTTCCAAAATTATGATTAGGTGGGACTTGCGAAGTAAAAGTCCTGACTTTAAAACAATACTCCTCTTACATCGTTTAAGCTAGAAACGCCATTCAAACTTTAAAATGTGCAGACTGGTCTGGAGAAGTGTGCTTGCATACAACTTTTTAATATTATTGATACTATTAACATTCTAAAGCTCCCCATTGTGTCATCATCACTTCCAACTTCCATTCACTGTAAATGCAACAATGCAACTTTTGACACAAATCAGCTACTTTGTGTAATGAATACTCAGGGAGAAGAAGGAGTAGATTCACGCACAGAGCGCGGCAGGTGTTTATTTCGCCTGGTCATACACAGGTAGGCAAACAGGAAGGTGAATCGAAACTAGGACTGAAGGCTATAACTGGTTCACATAAACGAGCTAGGAAAAGGCTTAGTAGAGTCAAGACGAACAATACCTCACAAGGCACAACCAGAATGAACTGAATTAAATAAGGAGCTGATGAGACCAGGTGAGTAACTAACACAGGTGAAATCAATGAACAGAAATGAAAGACAGGGCTACATTCAAGAACACAAAGAAACAGGGCTACGTTCAAGAACATAAGGTGAACTAAGAAAATAAATACAGAACCTTACACTTTGACCACTTTTCCAAACACTTAGACAAAAAGTGAGAGGATATGACATCTTGGTCTACTTCCCTGCTTTTAAAATCTGTACGCGGAACAAAAATATCTTATTCCAATAAAAAGTTACCACTGTTTTAGTAGCCGCATTAAAAATATTTTCTGTAACTCTTTATGCACAACTGAAATTTTGACCACTTTCCGAAAAAGTTGACAAAAACGTAGAAAGTATGACATCTTCGTCTACTTATCTGCTATTCAAATCAGCAAATATCCGCTATGGATCTAACAATACAGATGTTTTAGTAACTACATTAACACATTTGTTCCAATCTTTTCCAAACAACTGCCGTTTTGACCACTCCCCCAACAAGTCAGACAAAAACGTAGAGTGTATGAAATCTTCCTCTACTCCATGCTTTTCAAATCTGAAAACAGATTAGGAATATATTCTACCAATCAATAGATAGAGCTGTTTTAGTAACCCATCAACTGTGCTTTCATTATAGATGCAGTAAGTTATGTCAGAAGCTAGTAGATTCATTAATTACAGCTGCAAATTTGGCTAACATCATTATCATAAATCTAGCAAAGAAGTTTTGTTGGAGTTCAGTATTTATTTAGTTTCGTAGCAAAAACTTTTGTTAGCATATTTCTTACACTGGCTTTAGCCATGGAGGGAGCAGGCGTGTCAAGGAAACTGTTGCCTAGCAACACCTGCCTTGGAGGGAGACACACGTCTTCATAGCGTGAAAAATCCCATGATTTGTGAATCTGTTTCAGACTGAACAGCTAGCGCTAAGATTTCTAACGCGTCCCTGGTTTGGACGACCTGGAATGATACAGAGAATATATCTAATGCTCACTAGCTTCATCGTCCTTCTCAGGACCGTGCTCAAGATAACTCAACTGGCTAGTTTGCCTGTCTCTAAATAGAAGGGCGGGCTGTACGTTGATCCTGCTGCTCTAATTGAATAGAGCGAATAGACTTCAACTTCTTAACCATTTTTATTGACTATAACTATATATAACTATGAATTAGCATATTATAACTCACCAACAGTAACTCTTGAACCGTTCAAGCTAGATACACCAAACCAACTTTCACATGTTCAGGCTATCCTAACTTCAAATTCTTTCAAACTTTTATCAACTATAATTATATACAGTAAATTCGTAAAGTATTCAGACCCCTTGACTTTTCCCACATTTTGTTACGTTACAGCCTTATTCTAAAATGGATTAAATCATTTTCCCCCCTCATCAATCTACACACAATACCCCATAATGACAAAGCAAAAACAATTTTTTAGAATTTTTGCACATTTATAAAAAATGAAAAACAGAAATATCATATTTACATAAGTATTCAGACCCTTTACTCAGTACTTTGTTGAAGCACCTTTGGCAGTGATTACAGCCTTGAGTCTTCTTGGGTATGATGCTACAAGCTTGGCACACCTGTATTTGAGGAGTTTTCCCATTCTTCTCTGCAGATCCTCTTAAGCTCTGTCAGGTTGGATGGGGAGCGTCGCTGCACAGCTATTTTCAGGTCTCTCCAGAATACATTCAACTCCTGCTTTGTCTTGACTTTGTGCTTAGGGTTGTTTTCCTTTGGAAGGTGCACCTTCACCCCAGTCTGAGGTCCTGAGCGCTCTGGGGCAGGATCTCTTTGTACTTTGCTCTGTTCATCTTTCCCTCGACCCTGACTAGTCTCCCAGTCCCTGCCGCTGAAAAACATCCCCACAGCATGATGCTGCCACCACCATGCTTCACCGTAGGGATGGTGCCAGGTTTCCTCCAGACGTGACGCTTGGCATTCAGGCCAAAGAGTTCAATCTTGGTTTCGTCAAACCAGAGAATCGTCACCCCAGTTCTTTACAGTGAGGGAAAAAATTATTTGATCCCCTGCTGATTTTGTACGTTTTCCCACTGACAAAGACATGATCAGTCTGTAATTTTAATGGTAGGTTTATTTGAACAGTGAGAGACAGAATAGCAACAACAACAAAAATCCAGAAAAACGCATGTCAAAAATGTTATAAATTGATTTGCATTTTAATGAGGGAAATTAGTATTTGACCCCTCTGCAAAACATGACTTAGTACTTGGTGGCAAAACCCTTGTTGGCAATCACAGAGGTCAGACGTTTCTTGTAGTTGGCCACCAGGTTTGCACACATCTCAGGAGGGATTTTGTTCCACTCCTCTTTGCAGATCTTCTCCAAGTCATTAAGGTTTCGAGGCTGACGTTTGGAAACTCAAACCTTCAGCTCCCTCCCCAGATTTTCTATGGGATTAAGGTCTGGAAACTGGCTAGGCCACTCCAGGACCTTAATGTGCTTCTTCTTGAGCCACTCATTTGTTGCCTTGGCCGTGTGTTTTGGGTCATTGTCATGCTGGAATACCCATCCACGACCCATTTTCAATGCCCTGGCTGAGGGAAGGAGGTTCTCACCCAAGATTTAACGGTACATGGCCCCGTCCATCATCCCTTTGATGCGGTGTAGTTGTCCTGTCCCCTTAGCAGAAAAACACCCCCAAAGTATGTTTCCACCTCCATGTTTGACGGTGGGGATGGTGTTCTTGGGGTCATAGGCAGCATTCCTCCTCCTCCAAACACGGCGAGTTGAGTTGATGCCAAAGAGCTCAATTTTGGTCTCATCTGACCACAATACTTTCACCAAGTTATCCTCTGAATCATTCAGATGTTCATTGGCAAACTTCAGACGGCCCTGTATATGTGCTTTCTTGAGCAGGGGGACCTTGCAGGCGCTGCAGGATTTCAGTCCTTCACGGCGTAGTGTGTTACCAATTGTTTTCTTGGTGACTATGGTCCCAGCTGCCTTGAGATCATTGACAAGATCCTCCCGTGTAGTTCTGGGCTGATTCCTCACCGTTCTCATGATCATTGCAACTCCACGAGGTGAGATCTTGCATGGAGCCCCAGGCCGAGGGAGATTGACTGTTATTTTGTGTTTCTTCCATTTGCGAATAATCACACCAACTGTTGTCACCTTCTCACCAAGCTGCTTGGCGATGGTCTTGTAGCCCATTCCAACCTTGTGTAGGTCTACAATCTTGTCCCTGACATCCTTGGAGAGCTCTTTGGTCTTGGCCATGGTGGAGAGTTTGGAATCTGATTGATTGATTGCTTCTGTGGACAGGTGTCTTTTATACAGGTAACAAGCTGAGATTAGGAGCACTCCCTTTAAGAGTGTGCTCCTAATCTCAGCTCGTTATCTGTATAAAAGACACCTGGGAGACAGAAATCTTTCTGATTGAGAGGGGGTCAAATACTTATTTCCCTCATTAAAATGCAAATCAATTTAACATTTTTGACATGTGTTTTTCTAGATTTTGTTGTTGTTATTTTGTCTCTCACTGTTCAAATAAACCTACCATGAAAATTATAGACTGATCATTTTTTTGTCAGTGGGCAAATGTACAAAATCAGCAGGGGATCAAATACTTTTTTCCCTCACTGTAGTTGCCTTTTGGCAAACTGCAAGTGGGCTCTCATGTGTCTTTTACTGAGGAGTGGCTTCCATCTGGCCACTCTACCATAAAGGCCTGATTGATGTAGTGCTGCAGAGAGAGTTGTCCTTCTGGAAGGTTCTCCCATCTCCACAGAGGAACTATGGAGCTCTATCAGAGTGACCATCGGGTTCTTGGTCACCTCCCTGACCAAGGCCCTTCTCCCCCGATTGCTCAGTTTGGCCGGGGGGTCAGCTCTAGGAAGAGTCTTGGTGGTTCCAAACTTCTTCCATTTAAGAATGATGGAGTTCACTGTGTTCTTGGGGACCTTCAATACTCCAGAAATGTTTTGGTACCCTTCCCCAGATCTGTGCCTCGACACAATCCTGTTGTGGAGCTCTACGGACAATTCCTTCGACCTCATGGCTTGGTTTTTGCTCTGACATGCACTGCCAACTGTGGGACCTTATGTAGACAGGTGTGTGCCTTTCCAAATAATGTCCAATCAATTGAATTTACCACAGGTGGACTCCAATCAAGTTGTAGAAACATCTCAAGGAGTATCAATGGAAACAGGATGCACCTGAGCTCAATTTCGAGTCTCATAGCAAAGGGTCTGAATACTTATGTAAATAAGGTATTTCTGTTTTTGATTTTTAATACATTTGCAAACATTTCTAAAAACCTGTTCTCGCTTTGTCATTATGGGATATTGTGTGTAGATTGATGAGGAAAATCATTAATTTTATCAATTTTAGAATAAGGCTGTAACGTAACAAAATGTGGAAAAAATCTAGAGATCTGAATACTTTCTGAATGCACTGTAAATGTGCATACATTTTCATTAAAAAACCCTCCAACAGTAACTCTTGAACCGTTTAAGCCAGACACCAAACCAACTTTCACATGCTCAGGCTATCCTAATGTAATCTTCTTTACAACATTTTATCAACCATAACTATACACATTTGCATAAAATAAGTCACCAAGATTAATTTGAACCACGTAAGCTAAAGACATCGAACCAACTTTCACATGTTCAGTATATCCTAACTTTTAATCTATCTACTTTTTCAACTATAACCAGTCACCACCATTACTACTGCAGACACTACCACTACTATAACGTATTTCAAAACCATACATACTTTAAAATAAACTAGGAAACACACCACATTTTCTTCAATAAATGTACTTTTCAGTCATCAATGTTAGCCTAAAGCAGGGGTGTCAACTCATTCCATGGAGGGCCTAGTGTCTGCAGGTTTTAGTTTTTTCCCTTCAATTAAGACAACCAGGTGTGGGGAGTTCCTTACTAATTAGTGACCTTAATTCATCAATCAAATACAAGGGAGGAACGAAAACCTGCAGACACTCGGCCCTCCGTGGAGTGAGTTTGACACCTGTGGCCTAAATAGTTTATTTATTAGATAGAACTACAGCTAGCTATCAATAGGTCGACATAAAAACCTATTCTACATAGTTTTTCAACTACCATAAAAATAATTTTCAAGAGCTGTCACCGGCTAGATGCACCATCATATTTCTCTCCCCAAATAATAGCCTAAAACTTTCTAATCATTACATCATCATTCAACTAAAATCAAACTTCATTCACACTGAACAGATTACAAAAGTAAATCATTCATCTATTTATCTGAAACCCACAGCATGAATGATTCAGAGTTACTTTGCTTTCCTAAGAGTGTTGTCCACATGATCCTGCTTTTTATTCCATCTTCTGACAGAGGATCACTTTGTCTTGTCTTTCCTCTTAGTTTTCACACGCAACAGTTTAGTTTAGAATTTTTTTGTGATCCAACTTCTGCACAATCCAAAGTAATAAGGTTGATATAGTAGTCTATCAAAGTAATCAGACCAATTACTTTACCAAATTTAACTTTGTCTATATGTAACTGCTTCGCTTTAAATGATAAAGTACAACTTTTTAATCTTCTACCACTACCACAAAAATACTTTTAAAGAGTTAAAGCAAGTCCCACCAATTGTTCTTCATGTACAATTAACATCTAGTTATTATAAATATCTGCGGGCCTACATAAGGTGGGCCGCGGGCCAGTTGCCTATCCCTGATCTAAACCATTCAAACGTCAACAACCATCTCAGTAACGGATGCAGTAAGTCCCACTACTAACAGATTGGAATAGTTTAGAAAAATGTATGTTTTTTATATTTTGAGTAGCATAAGATCAATTAATCAATCAATATGCAAAAACACACCTATTGAAACAAACAATTCTAAAAATCTAGCTGCTGGGAAATATGATTATAACAGGCGTGGTTTTCGAGATTGTGTGATGATTGTACCTTTATATTCAAAATATTGGGTACAAAAATTTACTATTATACTAGATTATCCGCGCATGTACCCTAAAAGGAACCGAACCGTGCAATGTGAGATTATACACTGAGTGTACAAAACATTAGGTACACCTGCTTTTTTCCATGACATAGATTTGCCATGTGAATCCAGGTGAAAGCTATGATCCCTTATTGATGTCACTTTTTAAATCCACTTCATTCAGTGTAGATGAAGAGGAGGAGACAGGTTAAAGAAGGATTTTTAAGCCTTCAGACAATTGAGACATGGATTGTGTATGTGTGCCATTCAGAGGGTGAATGGGCAAGACAAAAGATTGAAGTGCCTTTGAACAGGGTATGGCAGTAGGTGTCAGGCGCTCCGGTTTGAGTGTGTCAAGAACTGCAACGCTGCTGGGTTTTTCACACACAGCAGTTTCCCGTGTCTATCAAGAATGGTCCACCGCCCAAAGAACATCCAGCCAATTTGACACAACTATGGAAAACATTGGAGTCAACATGGGCCAGCATCCCTGTGGAATGCTTTCAACATCTTGTAGAGTCCATGCCCCGATGAATTGAGGCTGTTCTGAGGGCAAAAGGGAGGTGCAACCCAATGTTAGGAAGGTGTTACTAATGTTTTGTATACTCAGTGTATGCCCACCGCTGAAGGTACATTATGTGTATTTAGATATTATTGTACCCCCGGGAACAATACTGTACCGTAACTGTACCATTTTTCTGAGAGTGTACGTACACTGCCCTGGAATAGGAATACAGTAGGAAGAAGAAAACATGGTCACACTTTGCATTACACTCTTTGCATTAACTCCCCCATAACCCCCTAGAGACGTGGAGTTTTCCACTGGTCAGATTGGTTGAATATTGCCATGCATGGCTTTGAATATTAACTGTTATTGTTCTAATGAGCAGCTCCTTAGTGTTCCCAAGCCAACAGTCACCCGGGCAACTTGGCACCATCTTAATATCATGGCCCATGGTCTCTCAGGGTGACCCGCAGCTTGCCTGACTGAAATGTGCTAAAATGACCTTTAACTGCTAATTAAGGGTAGACTCTGTAGCCAGCTGCAGCCAGACTATCTTAGGCCAGCCCAGCCCAAGTAGCCTAGCCCAGGCCATCCCAGCCTAGCCCAATCCAGCCCTGCCCAGCCCAATCCAGCCCAGGCCAGTCTAGCCCAATCCAGCCCAGCTCAGTCCAATCCAGTCCAACCCAGCCCATCCCAGCCCAGGCCAGCCTAACCCAATCCAGCCCAGTCCAGCCCAATCCAGCACAGCCCTGACCAGCCCAATCCAGCCCAGGCCAGTCCAGACCAGCCCAATCAAGCTCAACCTCTCCTGCCAGCCAAGCCCAGCCCAGCCCTGACCAACCCAACCCAGCCCAGTCCAGCCCTGATCAACCCAACCCAGCCCAGCCCAGCCTGTGGCCTGAAAGCCTAAAGCTGTGGCACCTCTGTAGCTAGGCACAATGACAGTGTCAGTTCCTCTGGCTCAGTGTCACCTCTTTCAGAACAGTGTCACCTCCTTCACAGACGAGTGAAGTCCCTGAGGTTCCAGGGTGTGCTGGACATGTTGGTGTTGGATTGGCGTGGACGAACACCACGTGCTCTTCATCCTCCCAATGATGGCACCCTGGACACGCACACAGGCACAGACGCACGCACGGATGCACCTACACACCACACACCTGGGGTTGTCATATGGAGGTCTGCTGGCTTGTATTTCTATTAACTTACTGTCTCACCAGTCTGAAGTGTGAATTGGAAAGCTAAAAGCCCCAACATTAGCTGGGCTTAAATATAGCTCCTAGAATAGTTATCTGTGGGTAGGACGGTCAGCTCAAAAGTACATTACCTTTCTAATTATTTCTTTGCAATTGAACAATTTGTACAAGGTAATATACAGGCGTGGAGATTTGGAAGTCAATAGACAACCTTCAGTTTAATATGCTCATTATTTTCAGACAAATGTCCAAAACACTCATCAATATTAGACATACAAAGATAATGGATTATACAAAGTAATTTATGCTGTGTTACAAATTACCACACTTAGTCCTTAGAACATTATTGAAATTTTCCTGTCGTAAAAATGCAATTTTCCGAAATGGAAAGTATTTTCACAGATACACTGACACATTTCCTGTGTTCTTTTTTTGGCTTTGAGATGTGTTGGCTGCCATGTTGTGTGTGTCTAGAGGACATTTTGCATCCCTTTTAACTAGGAATTTGTCACGAACGTTGAGGAACGGGTCAGACCAAGGTGCAGCGTGGTATGCGAACATGTTTATTTAAACTGGATAAACACTCGACCAAAACAACAAAAGGCAACGTAATGTGACACTCACTATGGCTAAAACACATACAAGCCAAACCAGAGTACGAACAAGATCCCACAACCCAGGCAGGAAAACTGGCTGCCTAAGTATGATCCCTAATCAGAGACAACGAGCGACAGCTGCCTCTGATTGGGAATCATACCCGGCCAAACATAGACGTATAACAACTAGACTCTAAACATAGATATACAACAACATAGAACTAAACATGCACACCCTGACCAAACTAACTAGAGTTCTATAGGTCAGGGCCTGACAGTACCCCCCCTCCCAAAGGTGCGGACTCCGGCCGCACAAACCTGACTTAACAGGGGAGGGACCGGGTGCGCTTCCAGACTCGGTGGCGGCTCCGGCTCCGGGCGTGACGCCTTCTCCCTTACTGCCTCCGTGTTGCACCCCTGGACCGGTCTGGACCTCAACGCGGAGCTTCCCCTCTCAGTCCTCCCACGATGCACCGATCCCTGTCTGGACCCTGGTGTTGGAGACCCCGAACCTGGAGAGGGGCTGACGTCTGGACCCGGATTGGAGCCGCTGACCGGAGCTGAACCGGATCCCGGTAGAGCGGACTACTCTGGCTCCGGAGTGGAGCCGCTGACCGGAGCTGGACTGGACACCGGTGGAGCGGAATGCTCTGACTCCGGAGTGGAGCCGCTGACCGGAACTGGACTCGGCACCGGTGGAGCGGACTGCTCTGACTCTGGAGTGGAGTCGCTGACCTGAGCTGGACTGGGCACCGGTGGAGCGGACTGCTCTGACTCCGGAGTGGAGCCGCTGACCTGAGCTGGACTGGGCACCGGTGGAGCGGACTGCTCTGACTCCGGAGTGGAGCCGCTGACCGGAGCTGGACTGGGCACCGGTGGAGCGGAATGCTCTGACTCCGGAGTGGAGCCGCTGACCGGAACTGGACTGGGCACCGGTGGAGCGGACTGCTCTGACTCCGGAGTGGAGCCGCTGACCGGAGCTGGACTTGTTATGTTGGTAAGTCCCTCCCTTCTTCCAATTTCAGCGATATGATTAGCTGACACAAGCTCTCAGTAACTTTTCATTGGATCTGCAAACTGTCCATTTGTGTCAGCGAATCAAATAGCTGAAATGTTATGTACAGTTTGGAGATCCAATGAAATGTTATTGAGAGCTCTTGTGCCAGCGAATCATATCGCTGAAAATGGAAGAATGATGGGATTAAAATAAATGGAAGAAGAGATATCGACTTATGTGGCAAACCTAGCTAGCTACAGTGCCTTGCAAAAGTATTCATCCCCCTTGGCGTTTTTACTATTTTGTTGCATTACAACCTGTAACTTAAATGTATTTTTATTTGGATTTCATGTAATGGACATACACAAAATAGTCTAAATTGGTGAAGAGAAATGAAAAAAATTACTTGTTTCAAAATATTATACAAAATAAATAACGGAAAAGTGGTATGTGCATATGTATTCACCCCCTTTGCTATGAAGCCCCTAAATAAGATCTGGTGCAACCAATTACCTCCAGAAGTCACATAATTAGTTAAATAAAGTCCACCTGTGTGCAATCTAAGTGTCACAAGATCTGTCTCATGATCTCAGTATATATACAGTGAGGGAAAAAAGTATTTGATCCCCTGCTGATTTTGTATGTTTGCCCACTGACAAAGACATAATCAGTCTATAATTTTAATGGTAGGTTTTTTTGAACAGTGAGTTTTATTTCTTGTTTGTTTCACCCCCAAAAATATTTTGCATCTTCAAAGTGGTTGGCATGTTGTGTAAATCAAATGATACAACCCCCCCCAAAAAATCAATTTTAATTCCAGGTTGTAAGGCAACAAAATAGGAAAAATGCCAAGGGGGGTGAATACTTTCGCAAGCCACTGTAGGTACAGCAAATAACATGAATGAATATAACATTAGTTAGCTTGAGTTAAATAACGTGCATTAACATGAAACGGTAATTGCATTCAAAGTGTACAGTGGGGGAAAAAAGTATTTAGTCAGCCACCAATTGTGCAAGTTCTCCCACTTAAAAAGATGAGAGAGGCCTGTAATTTTCATCATAGGTACACGTCAACTATGACAGACAAATTGAGAAAAGAAATTCCAGAAATTCCCATTGTAGGATTTTTAATGAATTTATTTGCAAATTATGGTGGAAAATAAGTATTTGGTCACCTACAAACAAGCAAGATTTCTGGCTCTCACAGACCTGTAACTTCTTCTTTAAGAGGCTCCTCTGTCCTCCACTCGTTACCTGTATTAATGGCACCTGATTGAACTTGTTATCAGTATAAAATACACCTGTCCACAACCTCAAACAGTCACACTCCAAACTCCACTATGGCCAAGACCAAAGAGCTGTCAAAGGACACCAAAAACAAAATTGTAGACCTGCACCAGGCTGGGAAGACTGAATCTGCAATAGGTAAGCAGCTTGGTTTGAAGAAATCAACTGTGGGAGCAATTATTAGGAAATGGAAGACATACAAGACCACTGATAATCTCCCTCGATCTGGGGCTCCACGCAAGATCTCACCCCGTGGGGTCAAAATGATCACAAGAACGGTGAGCAAAAATCCCAGAACCACACGGGGGGACCTAGTGAATGACCTGCAGAGAGCTGGGACCAAAGTAACAAAGCCAACCATCAGTAACACACTACGCCGCCAGGGACTCAAATCCTGCAGTGCGAGACGTGTCCCCCTGCTTAAGCCAGTACATGTCCAGGCCCGTCTGAAGTGCATTTGGATGATCCAGAAGAGGATTGGGAAAATGTCATATGGTCAGATGAAACCAAAATATAACTTTTTGGTAAAAACTCAACTCGTCATGTTTGGAGGACAAAGAATGCTGAGTTGCATCCAAAGAACACCATACCTACTGTGAAGCATGGGGGTGGAAACATCATGCTTTGGGGCTGTTTTTCTGCAAAGGGACCAGGACGACTGATCCGTGTAAAGGAAAGAATGAATGGGGCCATGTATCGTGAGATTTTGAGTGAAACCCTCCTTCCATCAGCAAGGGCATTGAAGATGAAACGTGGCTGGGTCTTTCAGCATGACAATGATCCCAAACACACCGCCCGGGCAACGAAGGAGTGGCTTCGTAGGAAGCATTTCAAGGTCCTGGAGTGGCCTAGCCAGTCTCCAGATCTCAACCCCATAGAAAATCTTTGGAGGGAGTTGAAAGTCTGTGTTGCCCAGCGACAGCCCCAAAACATCACTGCTCTAGAGGAGATCTGCATGGAGGAATGGGCCAAAATACCAGCAACAGTGTGTGAAAACCTTGTGAAGACTTACAGAAAACGTTTGACCTGTGTCATTGCCAACAAAGGGTATATAACAAAGTATTGAGAAACTTTTGTTATTGACCAAATACTTATTTTCCACCATCATATGCCAATAAATTCATTAAAAATCCTACAATGTGATTTTCTGGATTTTTTCTTCTCATTTTGTCTGTCATAGTTGACGTGTACCTATGATGAAAATTACAGGCCTCTCTCATCTTTTTAAGTGGGAGAACTTGCACAATTGGTGGCTGACTAAATACTTTTTTTCCCCACTGTAAGTGAAAGAGGATGTTAATGTGCAATGTGCTACAGATTAAGTTTTTTAATTGCACCTGTAGCTAGTGAAGTTAGCTAGCACTAGCAGTGGGTCAACGACATGTTGCAATTGCATCATCAACTAGCTGCTCAGTTACCTTATTAACTAGCATTTAAAAAATAAAAAAAATAAAATATATATATATATATATATAGCTGTAATTGTTACTGTAGTCTGCACATCTTCCTGTTTTCACAGCTGTCACAAATCCTGTTATACCCCATGCAACGTTGATTTTGTTGTAATTTCGTTTCACGTTTGTTTGTTTTTGACAAGTTGGTATATTATTGTGTCCTTTTTTAAATAAATGTAATATTGTAACACAGATGTTTTTAAATGACATAACACCCTGTTATAAAATCTTGTATGTTGACTCTTATGTGTCATGTAATAACATATTATATAAGTTGTCATGCAGACTGTGTAATAGCAGTTGTTATTAACAGTTGACATTAGCGCATCTGACAACAGGATGAACAGCCATTTTTAACACCCATTATAATGGGTTTTATAACATCTCATGCCGTGACTCATAACAATTTCAAACTACTTATGACAGTTTATGACTATTGTTATGTGATATATAGCTGTTATAAAGGCTTTATGAATGCATGCATAAGGACACCTACAGTAAAGTGTTACCATTTTTCTTACCAAGTTACACTACCCAAAATGTACTCTATTCGTGTAACGCACCATATCTGATTGATTTGGAATAGCAATCACTCTCACCCTCTTCTGATAATATACGATTGTCCTTCTTTCACACGTTAGCTTTTGGCCCTTGTGAATAAAAACTAATTTTACATATTGTAACTCATGGGGAAATAGGTTATCATAAATGGATTTTCTTTAGTTATATACGTTTTTAGAGTTCCAAGCAACAGAGCTTCTGGAAACGTATTGATATGCTGGTGTAATTATTGTTCTGCTTCAGTATCTTTCACAAACCATGCTAACTTCACTTCCACAGGACGGGGGGGGGGGGGGGGGGGGGGGGGGGGGGGGCATCTCCTAACAAACCCATACAGTTTGGTATGGCTATATACGTCACGGAAATGATGCGCACGCATCGATGGGGCAGAAGGCTATGTGTTGTTAGGATACTGAACGGTCAGACGGCTAGCAACAATGACAAAAAGCAGCCATGTGGGAGCTAGGTGGCTTGTTTCAGCTAGTTGTATCTTGTTATTGGTACCATGTCTTGTTTTGAGGTGTTTTGACGTATGTCACGTCTATGCTAATATGGCTAAAATTAGCTAGCTAGCTAACCAACAATTGTAACAATGTAGTCGAGAGACAACAAGTGCTTATTGTGAAAATGTATTTATGTTTTTAATAAACATTTAGAGATGTATACTGAACAAAATATAAATGCAACATGCAACAATTTCAATGATTTTACTGAGTTATAGTTCATATAAGGAAATCAGTCAATTGAAATAAATTAATTAGACCCTAATCTATGGATTTCACATGACTGGGCAGGGGAGCCAGGCCCAGCCAATCAGAATGAGTTTTTCCCCACAAAAGGGCTTTATTACAGACAGAAATACTCCAGGTGGCTGTTCTCAGACGATCCCACAGCTGAAGAAGCCGGATGTGGAGGTCATGGGCTGGCGTGGTTACACGTGGTCTGCGGTTGTGAGGCCAGTTGGACATACTGACAAATTATCTTAAACGACGTTGGAGGCGGCTTACGGTTGAGAAATTAACATTAAATTATCTGGCAACAGCTCTGGTGGACATTCCTGCAGTCAGCATGCAAATTGCACGCTCCCTCAAAACTTGAGACATCTGTGGCATCATTTTTCACCTTTTTTTGTCCCAGCATAAGGTGCACCTGTTTAATGATCATGCTGTTTAATCAGCTTCTTGATATGTCACAACTGTCATGTGGATGGATTATCTTGGCAAAGGAGAAATGCTCACTACATGGATGTAAACAAATTTCTGCACAGAATTTGAGAGAAATAAGCTTTTTGTGTGTACGGAAAATTTCTGGGATCTTTTATTTCAGCTCACGAAACATGGGACCCACACTTTACATGTTGCGTTTATATTTTTGTTCAGTATAGTTCACATGTTGTCAATAATTCTTTGCAGTTGACAGTTGTTTTGCACCAAAGTTGTACACGCAAAACAACCCACCCATCTATAGCAAGCAGTTGAAAATGTATCTTGTTTATTTTCCAGTTATAAAGTTACTGCCTGGCTGCAGTTATATTTGTGTGATTTGTAAAAATCTGTGGCCTATCGTACTTGCAGGAGAGGAGACAGCTGAGCGAAGGTGCTGGTCACTACCCTGCTGAAAAAAACATCATAGACCAGCCTAAATTTCAGCATGGACCAGCATAGACCAGCATGGACCAGCTTGAAATTTAGGCTGGTCTATGCTGTTTTTTTCAACAGGGTACTGACCAGCACCTTCACTCAGCTGTCTCCTCTCCTGCAAGGTCTAGCTGGTTAGGCTGGCCAACCAGCTAGTCAAGCTGGTGATGCTGTTGACCAGCTCATGCTGGTATGCTGGTGATGCTGGTATGCTGGTGACCAGCTCATGCTGGTATGCTGTTGATGTTGGTATGCTGGTGACCAGTTTATGCTGGTATGCTGGTGATGCTGGTATGCTGGTGAGCTGGTATGCTGGTGAGCAGCTTCATTATTATTAGAGTTATTATTATATGTATTATTTATCCAGGTGTCCAGTGTCAAAATGTAATTTCAGTCATCTCAACAACGGTTGCACATTTTGATTTGTTGAGTGACTATTGCACATTAAGTTAATTAAACAGTCTTTCACTTTATTTAGATAATCCTCTGCATATCTATAGAGGGTTACTAGAGTGTTAGTGTTATGATGAGTTTCTCAGGTATCAAAGAATCAAGGATGCAAGGATATACTTAGACATTCTGTGGAGATTTCATACCAAGTATTTATTGAATCACGAGCTCGTGGGTTCATCTAACAAACGGACATGGCTTTGCCCTTCGTCAGTTGAACTAACTTGACAAAGAAGACACTATCTTATATAGCCTTTATTACCATCTTCCTTTCACATACATCTGACAAGTCTCCATGGGCACTCCCTGTCTTTGATGTTCATCACTTTTTACCCCAAGTCAGTATCCTAAACATCACTCATGCCATCCTAAATATCACTAATCTACCTTGACATAATGGAATGTAGACTTCATGGCCCCAAACCACTCATCTCTTAACTCTTCCTCTGTCCTCACAACACTATGGCATGACATCATTATACCATAAAAACATCATATCAGTTAGTGAATGCACTGAACATGCTCATCAGTTGATACATTTTTGAATGTTAAGTAGATAGTCTGTCAACTGTCCACTAAGCTCAACTTGTGTTTCACTTTATTTGGATAGTCCCAAAGCATATCTACAGATAGTTACTAGAATGACAACAAATATGCTGATAAGTTGTTACTGCAGTTGAGATGCTGCTGATAGTCTCCTGATTGTTTGTTGATCATTTATAGATGGGCTTGGCATTTGTACAAGTGAGGGGATATGCAGTTGAAATGCTACTGATAGTCTACTGATAGTTTGTTGAACATCTGTAGATGGACTACAGACACGTTCTTGTTAAAAGTCAACAGACATGCAGTTGACATTACATTTTTACATTTTAGTCATTTAGCAGACCCTCTTATCCAGAGCGACTTACAGTTAGTGAGTGCATACATTTTTGTTTTCATACTGGCCCCCCGTGGGAATCGAACCCACAACACTGGTGTTGCAAGCGCCATGCATCTACAAATGAACTATCCAAATAAAGTGTTACCATCTTATGCCACACAAAGATAAACTCATCCAATCTGTTAGTTGGACTTATTGCACCCATTACGGAAATGTTTGTTCCAGTTTAGATGGTTTAGATAGTCTTGTTTATTCATCTTTCTTACTCTGGCAGTCATTCTGAATGCAGATTGTGGGTGTATAAAATGTCCAATTGTTGGATATCTCCACTCTGGCTGGTGTAAGGGATCGAGTATTCATTACAGCTGGATTCCAATAGGAATTAAACATAACTTTGCAAGCCAACATAATGTGACTTGCAGGCCTGATGTAGCCACTGTATGAGGGAAAAACTACACCCTCAAAGTAAGGCCTCATAAAATATGTAATGTACTATATTAAATAATTAAGCACTTTGATGGTGGTCACCAGCCTACCAGCATCACCAGCATACCAACAGCTGGTCAGTCCTACTCGCCATGTGCTCCACTATCTCACTGCTCCTCAAGGAGTGAGAGGAAAGTGATTGTTTTTAAGTGTCCTGGCATATATCTCCCTGCCGTCAATAGGGGAGTGTTGACGGTTGATCAATCTGTGTGAGTGTGTGGTTCAGCCAAGCAGAGGATGGTGTGCTAGCTAGCACTTATCAAGGAGCTGAGTAGGTGGCCTGAAGAACTAACCGCACAATAAACTCACACATGCTGTACATGCACACTCATGTTCACATGTTATCAGACAACCACAGCCCTGCAGATATCTACACACACTCACAGGCACAGAGAGCCATGTGGTCGTGGTGACTGGGGGGATCTGGAGTGCCTGGGGCTACAGGCTGTGACTCAGGACACATTCTGCTGCATGTCTCTCACTGTCCTCACCCGCCCTCCTCTCTCTTTCCCTTATGATATGATCTCTCTAGCCACTGGAAGGGATGTTGGAGAGGACAGAGGTGCCCTGCATGGCTGAGATTAGCACTGGGGTCAGTGTGTGCTCCAGGTCGTGTGTGCGTGTGTGTGCGTGTGTGCGTGTGTGTGTGTGTGTGTGTCTGTCTGGTTGATTGGAGGATACGGACAGTAAATGAGCGGAGAGGAGAGAGAGAGTTCAGCAACACTGTCTGTCTGTCTCCCTCAGAGGGACATCAGAAGCAGACAGCACCATTGACCAGGTCTATTAGCATCCAGTCACAGACAGGAAATGACTGGTCATGATAGATGAACGACCTGCTTTATTTATATTTACTGTCATGAACCCTGCGTCCTGAGTCTGTTCCTGCCTGTGTTGCCGTTTTTCTGCTCTAAATCTCCTGTTTCCCGAAGGTGCCTGAACGCACCCTGTCCGGTTGCCGGGCGACGTTGCTAGGCGGGTGATCTCTCGATTACCCGCACCTGCTTCTCATCAGCTTCGGCACACCTGGTCCTGATCATCACCCCTTCATAAGCTCTGACCTGACATCCATTCCCTGCCGGATCGTTAGCCATAAACAGTATGTTTTGCCAGCGTATCAGCCTCTGAGTACTAGCGTTAGTTTTGTTGTTTTTTGCACCTTGTTGACCTGCCTTGTACTTACCTCCGTTTTTTCTGTCTACAGTCATTCTCCCGGAACCTTCACCCAACCCCTGCCGTGCCATCAGTTCATCTGCCACTTCACCACCACCTACTCATCTCCGCCACCCGCTCCGTCTCCTGGACTATTCTGCATCTTTTTATCTGTAAATAAACACTCACATTCGTTCAACTCACCTTGTCCTGGTCTGCTTCTGGGTTCGGTCTTAGAGAACCGTGACATTTACACTCTCATTGTTTAACGTAATGGATGCCATCAGGGCTGGGTCCAGGCATAAGCGACATAAGAGGTTGCTTTTTTTGTACTCAGTCGGGGTCTCAACTTATTGTTGAGAGTTAGAACACAAGGTGTTAGTTCGAAATTTGGTTGTGCATCAGCAGTTTTTCTCTTGTTTTGTCAGTCACTGACAGTCACTCAATTAGCCATGTCAGCTAACAATTTTTAGATTGGTAAGTTAGTCTAGCCAGTTATCTTGTGCCCAGGGGTCCTGACCTCCAGGGCGCCCCCATTGATTTTGTTAGTCATTTTCACTCAGATATCATTAACATAGCATAAGTCATGACAAAATGTGTAGAATTGCAGGAAATGAGCTTTAAAACTGCAAACATTTCTCTCTGCCCTATGAAAATATTAGTACAATTGCATGAAATGTGTTAGAAAATTGCTAAATGTTCTCTACGCCCCATAGCAAAATGTGTAGAATTGCAGGAAACTAACTTTAAAATGTAAATTTTTCTCTCTGCCATCAAGAGGGGGTTCAATAACAACCAAATCTCGCTTAGGGCCCACAAAAAGCTAGAGCCGGCCCTCGACGCCATTTTGAAAGTTTCTTTAAAAGTGGCGTTCAGATCAGTGACAGACAGGGACTGACACAGGGAGAGACGGTTAGGGTGTGTGTGAATATGTATCTGTTGGGTGAAGTGTCATTTGAATATGCCGCCCACATCAAGAACAGGCCTGTGGAGTTGTTCTAATTGGCAGGTCCGTGAGACACACACTGCTTGTGTCCGAATCATCCAGGCTGGTATTGCTCCATGTTGGGGGTTGTTAATGTCACATTACTGGCAAGACATGGAAGGGCGTCTGATTTAGTCATATGGTGAGGGTGAGAGAGACACAGATCAGGCTTGACTTAGCACTGAGGCTGCTGGCCCTTAACCCAAATAAGCCTTATCCCGCTGGCCTGCCACACTGCGGGATGTCCATCTTGTTTAAGGGGGGCCTCCAGCATGTTACCTTGTTTGAGTCAGCCAACGCGTGCAGTGCTTAACTAATGTATGATACATGGACAATGGGTCAACAGATGAATGGTGAATACCCTTTTGACCAGTGGCGGTCGGTGTCATTTAAGAAAAGGGAGGACAATTATTTTTTTATGAGCATGGCCTTATTTCTATTACAGCATATTGGATGACTGTCATTCATATTCCATTCACCCAGCTTAATGTAACATCGATATGTTAAGGCTACTACATGATACTCACATTTTCTCTATACGCATCATGAGGTTGCTACAACCTAGCCTATGAATGAAAGTTTACAACGTAGGTGCACACAGGTCGAGAGAAAGATTTGAGGTGACAGACAGTGGCACATGGACAGACCGAGACACATTCAATACCACCGTGCACACTCTTGCCTGCATCTAGCTTATCTAGGGTGTAATCATTAGTCCAACAGTTGCAAACGAGAGTTTCTATTGGATAAATTCAGGTATGTTTATCCTCGTTTTGATCTGTTTGCTTCCGTTTAAGAAACGTTTTTCAACAGAATTGGCGGAATGAATACACCCCTGGTCACACACAAACAGTTCACTTTAATAGCCACATACAAACAGCTTGTTGTATTCCTTCTCGCATATATGCACTCTCCTCCCAGTGTTGCCAACTTAGCAACTTTGTCGCTATATTTAGAGAGTTTTCAGACCCCTCTAGCCACACATTTTCAAAAAAGCGACTAGCGACAAATCTAGCGGCTTTTTCTGGTGTTATTGGAGACTTTTGGAGACTGATGTGAAAGCACGTATCGTTCTTACTCTTCTCAACGAGCAGCGGGTGCTTTGCTACCCCCGTCCCAAAGCACTCACAGGCGGCCCAGTCCTCGCGCAGCAGTCCCTCCCAGCTGCAGTCAGAGCAGGAGATGTTCACCCCTCTGCGTCCAGACTGCAAATGAATCGCGCATGCGGGAAGCCGCCGCTGGCTGATCCCGCCCTGGCTTACATTCAGTAAATGTAGGGTGTTTTTTACTCACTTTTTGTCTCTCCCACGACGTTATTCCTCTCTCATACAGCATCCATCACAATTACATGCACATGGCCAATTATGCAAATTAGGTGATGACGTCATTTAGCGATGTCTAGCTACTTTTAGGACAGCCAGTAGCTACTTTCCTTACTGAGGAGTTGGCAACACTGTCTCCTCCTCTCACCTTTTCCCTTCACTTGTGGACTTCAATGCACAACACATCAGCTGTGTGTGACCAGGCAAAAAAAACTTTCCAAGTCAAACCTTCAAATTGTAACCGCTACCCACAGCCTACATCGTTGTTACCATATTAGCTAAAGTAACATCCTAGTCAACATAGCTAATAGACCTAACGCGCTAGGAAACCCGCTACAATCATGCAGTACAGTGTAACATTACAGTCAGTAAGCAGTTTAGCAGTTACACTGGCAGGCCCCGGTGGCAATAAATTAGTGAAACCAAAAGTTTACCTTCGACTTTTAAGATTTCCAGTGTTGGATAGTCAAATCCAGCTAGCTAACATAACATCCCTCTGTTTGAAACGGGTGTTTGAGTAGGCTAAACTAGCTAGCTGCATTTGCTAGCTAAGTAAGTGCTAGCTATGTTCAACTATTGTATTTCTCCCTCTTTGAGTCAACTACTCACCACATTGCTAGCTACACTACATGACCAGAAGTATGTGGACACCTGCTAGTCGAACATCTCATTCCAAAATCATGGGCATTAATATGGAGTTGGTCCCCCCTTTGCTGCTATAAGAGTCTCCACTCTTCTGGGAAGGCTTTCCATTAGATGTTGGAACATTGCTGCAGGAACTTGCTTCCATTCAGCCACAAGAGCGTTAGTGAGGTCGGGCACTGATGTTGGGCGATTATGCATGGCTCACAGTCAGTGTTACAATTCATCCCAAAGGTGTTCGATGGGGTTGAGGTCAGGGCTCTGTGCAAGCCAGTCAAGTTCTTTCCACACCGATCTCAACAAACCATTTCTGTTTAGACCCCGCTTTGTGCACGGGGGCATTGTCATGCTGAAACAGGAAAGGGCCTTCCCCAATCTGTTGCCACAAAGTTGGAAGCACAGAATCGTCTAGAATGTAATTGTATGCTGTAGCGTTAAGATTTATCTTCACTGGAACTAAGGGGCCTAGCCCGAACCCTGAAAAACAGCCACAGACCATTATTCCTCCTCCACCAACCTTTACAGTTGGCACTATGCATTGGGGCAGGTAGCGTTCTCCTGCCATCCGCCAAACCCAGATTCGTCCGTTGGACTGCCAGATGGTAATGCGTGATTCATCACTCCAGAGAACGCGTTTCCACCTCTCCAGAGTCCAATGGCAGCAAGTTTTACACCACTCCAGCCACTGCTTGGCATTGAACATGGTGACCTTAGGCTTGTGTGCAGCTGCTCGGCCATAGAAACCCATTTCATGACCCTCCCGACAAGCAGTTTTTGTGCTGACGGTGCTTCCAGAGGCAGATTGAAAATCGGTAGTGAGCGCTATAACCGAGGTTAGTCGATTTTTACGCACTACGCGCTTCAGCACTCAGCAGTCCTGTTCTGTGAGCTTGTGTGGCCTACCACTTCGCGGCTGAGCCGTTGTTGCTCCTAGACGTTTTCACTTTACAATAACAGCACTTACAGGGGCAGCTCTAGCAGGGCAGACATTTGACGAACTGACTTGTTGGAAAGATGGCATCCTATGACGGTGCCACGTTGAAAGTCACTGAGCTCTTCAGTATGGCCATTCTACAGCCAATGTTTGTCTATGGAGATTGCATGGCTGTGTGCTGGATTTCATACACCTGTCAGTAACGTCTGTGTCTGAAATAGCCGAATCCACTAATTTGAAGGGGTGTACACATACATTGCAAAACAGTGTGTTTTAATCAATTATTTGGTGACATGAATATATTTTGTATAGTTTCATCTAAAAAGGGTAACTTTTTTTATGTTTCTCTATAAATAAATAAATATGACACAAAATACCATACCTAGGGTTGTTTACTAAAATATGACGATACATACTGTAATGGTCCAACTCCTCCAAAAACTTTTAATAACTAATCATGCTTGGGCCATCTCTAAACTTCAATAAACAGAGAGACTAGTAATCCTTTTGTCATGACTTCCTCCGAAGCTGCCTCCCCTCCTTGTTCGGGCAGGCTTCAGCCGGCCTTCTAGCCACTGCCGCTCCATATCTCATCATTCCATTTGTCTTGTCTTGTCAATTACACACACCGGTTCATATTCCCCTCATTAGTACGTGTTTAAGTGTTCCCTATGCCCCCCTTGTCCTTGTGGGTGATTGTTCATTGTGAGGTATTTTGTATTACCGGGGTATTTTCCCCGTGTGCATGTTTGTTCCAGTGCGCCTGTTTTGCGCACTGGACTGGTTATGCTGGATTACGGAATAAACTCTGTGTACTGTGATTTACCCTCCTATGCCTGACTCCTTCAAATCACGCATCACAGAATCACCCACCAACAAATGGAATCAGCAGGAGAGGAGCGCATGCCTGGAGTCGTGGCACGGGTCCAGGAGCATTCAACAATGCTAGCCAGCTTGGGAGAAGTGATGGATCGGGTTCTCCAGGTCATCCAACGCCTGGAGAGGAGAGGACCCGATCTGTCGAGACCAGCTGGGCAACCGGATCCAGCCACCCACACCCCAGCACCCAGAGGGATCCATATATCCTGACCACGGGAGTTAGACGGGACAGCTGCTCTCTGCCAGGGATTCCTCCTCCAACTGGAGCTCTACTTCTCCAGCATCAGGCCAGCCCCATCGGAACGGGAGAAGGTGTTTCCGCCCTCGTCTCCTGCCTCTCGGGGAAAGCCCTGGAGTGGGCCAACACGGTCTGGAACGAAGGAGGAGCCGCGTTGGACAACTACGGGGAGTTCGCTCGCCTCTTTCGGGCTGTCTTCGATCACCCGCCCGAAAGTCGAGAGGTGGGCGAGCGGCTGGTCCACCTGAGGCAGGGGATGAGGACTGCGCAGGACTTCGCCTTGGAGTTTCGGACTCTAGCAGCTGGGTCCGGGTGGAACGAGCGGGCCCTTATCGACCACTTCCGGTGCCATCTGCGGGAGGACGTCCGAAGGGAGCTAGCCTGCCAGGACACCATGTTGTCCTTCACGCAACTGGTGGACATGGCCATCCGTTTGGACAACCTGCTGGCGGCCAGAGGACGTCCTGGAGGGGGTCTGCCCATTTCCAACCCCGGCCAACTCGGATCACAACCTGATGGAGCTCAGTGGAGCCGCGATCCGAGAGAGCGGAGGACGACAGCGCCAGTGTCACTCTGGTGGCACGAAGGGACATTACACCGCACAATGTCGTCAGCGTTCTTTTGGGTCTGGAGGCGGCAGGCAGGGCACTCTCGCATCACCCCAGGTATCGAACACCCACACTTGTTCAGAGCCCTCTGCTGCGCACTGTAACCTACCCATCCACTTTCCTGATCACATTGTAGTTCCCCAGTGTAAGGCGCTAGTCGATTCAGGCGCAGCTGGAAACTTTATGGACAGGTCATTCTCACACAGTCTAGGCATTTCATTGATTCCCCTATCCATTCCACTCCCCATCAGAGCACTTGACAGTCGACCATTAGGGTCCGGGTTTGTTAGGGAAGTTACTGCACCAATCCCCATGGTTACCCACGAGACTCATTGCGAGCAAGTCACGTTTTTTATCATTGAGTCTCCTGCTTTCCCTGTGGTCCTAGGTATCCCTTGGTTAGCACTCCACAACCCCACATTCTCATGGCCTTAGAGGGTTCTCACGGGGTGGTTGCGAAAGTGTCAGGGTAGGTATCTCGGTGTTTCCGTTGGTGCAATCACAGTGGAAAGTCCAGACAGTACCTCCACCATGCGCATTCCCCCCGAATACCTCGATTTGGCGCACGCGTTTTCCAAAACGCAACGCAGGCGACCAAGTTACCACCTCATCGGGCGGGGGATTGCGCGATAAACCTCTGGGTAGACACTGTGCCTCCCAGGAGTCATGTGTATCAGGCTGAAACGGAGGCTATGGAAACATACGTCACCGAGTCCCTATGCCAGGGGTTTATACGTCCCTCCACTTCACCCGCCTCCTCGTGTTTTTTTTTTGTGAAGAAGAAAGACTGCGATCTGCACCCTTGAATTGATTATCAAGCACTGAACAAGGAGACGATACGATTTAGTTATCCTCTCCCCCTCATTCTTCAGTGATCGAGTCAATGCATGGGGCACTTCTTCACCAAATTAGATCTCCAGAGTGCATACAACCTGGTGCGTGTCTGAGAGGGGGATGAGTTGAAGACAGCATTCAGCACAACCACGGGGCATTATGAATACCTGGTGATGCCCTACGGTTTGATGAATGCTCCATCCGTCTTCCAGTCCTTTGTGAACGAGGTGTTTCGGGACATGCTTGGTCATGGTGTAGTGGTCTACATCGATGACATTCTGGTGTATTCCACTACGCGCGCCGAGCATGTGTCCCTGGTTCGCAAAGTGCTGGCCCGACTGTTGGAAAATGACCTTTATGCCAATGCGGATACAGCATTACCACCTCAGGTGTGGAGATGGAGGGAGATCGCATTTCAGCCGTGCGTAATTGGCTGACTCCAACCATGGTTAAGGAGGTGCAGCGCTTTATTGGCTTCGCCAACTACTATCTGAGGTTTTCCAGGGCTTTGGCAAGGTCGCAGCGGTTTGATTTCACATTATCATACATCCCGGGTATGAAGAACGTGAAGGCAGACGCATTGTCACGGCTGTATGACAAAGAGGAGAGGCCCAGAGACAACATCCCTATACTCCCGGCCTCCTGCATTGTGGCGCCGGTAGTATGGACGTGGATATAGAGCAGGCTTTACGCACAGAGCCATCTCCACCTCAGTGTCCAACTGGGCTGCAGTACGTGCCTGCTTTTATCCGTGACCGTCTGATCTACTGGGCACACACGTCACCCTCCTCTGGTCACCCAGGTATTGGTCGTACAGTGCGCTGCCTGACCGGAAAGTACTTGTGGCCTACCTTGGCTAAGGACGTGAGGGTGTATGTCTCCTCCTGCTCGGTGTGCGCCCAGAGTAAGGCACCTAGGCACCTCCCAGCAGGTAAGTTAAAACCTTTACCAGTTCCACAACGACCATGGTCTCACCTGAGTGTTGATTTCCTTACCAATCTTCTCCTCTCCCAAGGTAACACCACCATCCTGGTCGTTGTGGACCGCTTTTCCAAGGCCTGCCGCCTCCTTCCTCTGCCCGGTCTCCCCACGGCCCTGCAAACTGCGGAGGCCCTGTTTACACACCTCTTCTGGCACTACGGGGTACCAGAGGATATAGTGTCTAATCGGGGTCCCCAGTTCAAATCCAAGGTCTGGAAGGCGTTCATGGAACGTCTGGGGGTCTCGGTCAGCCTGACCACTGGTTTCCACCCCGAGTCTAATGGGCAGGTGGAACGGGTGAATCAGGATGTGGGTAGGTTCCTGCGGTCCTACTTCCAGGACCGGCAGGGGGACTGGTTACGCTGGATTACGGAATAAACTCTGTATACTGTGATTTACCCTCCTGCGCCTGACTCCTTCAAATCACGCATCACACCTTTTGGAACTTGATACACAGTATTTTACCCTTCACTGCACTCACTGCTGCAGTAGCAGCAAATATCCTGATTCCTGTCAGCCCTGATACAATGCTCCCTGGTTGGGAGACAAACTCACAGTAACCAGTGGGTGTATGTGTCTGTAGAGTCACCACAGAGAAGAGTTAGATTGTGTTTGACACCCCTATGTGCGGGGAACCTTTGCTCTGTCTCTGTCTGCACAGACCTGCCACCACCCATTTTCTAAGAGCCTCTCTCTCTCTCTCTCTCTCTCTCTCTCTCTCTCTCGCCTGTGACGAGAGGTGCTGTCAGTGATACAGCAGCTGCATTTGACTAATATCCCCAAAAGGAGGGATTTGGGACCGCTAAATTGCATTCCTCTGTAAAAGAGATAAATAAATAAAGTTTGTTTACTATAATCTGTTCCTTGCCGGTGTGGTGAATATTGAGTGTGTTTATGCATAGAGAGTGAGACAGAGCTTGTTATTAGAGTCTGTGTTGCCCTCACCGTGTTAAATGGATCTGACTAAACCTGTCCCTCTCTGCCATGTCCCAGATGGCACCCTATTCCCTATGGGCCCTAGTCAAAATTAATGCACTACATAGGGAATAGGGTGCCATTTGGGCACCATTTAGGCACATAATGCACTAACTCCCTTTCTGAATATTAATTAGCATCCAACAAATATGAAGCTGAATGAAAACAACAATAGCTTTATTTGCTAATGCATCTTCAATATTTAGAGCACTTATTTGACGTATAAGTGATAGGTCTTTCACTGTAATAGCTGTTTTTTCTTTGTTCAGCAGGCAGGTATAAAGGAAACAGTCTGTGGTTGAAGTCATGACAACCTGAGCTCTCAGTGTATTAGGACTCTGGCTGTGTCCTAAATGGCACCCGATTCCCTATAGGGTGTCATTTGGGATGCCCCATATCCCGTCTTCCCGAAAGCCCTATTTCCCCTGAAACCTCTGTACTGCAATATTGAAGTCTGACCGCCTGAAGGGATAATGAGACCACATTATTTTTCAAGCCTCTTCAGAAAGGAGAGAATCAAGAAGAAAAAAGTGTCTTGTCAAGTTCTCTAGTTCAAAAAAAGACACTGTGGTTCTACCATATTCTGTTACAATACATTTCCCTCTGAAGTGAAAAGTCTTGTTGGTAACCTTTTGTTTCAGATACAGCTTTATTATCCCTGAAGGAGAATTTCAGATGGCCCATTGCACGCTCGTTTGAAAGTCTGTTTATTGTCAAATCAATGTCATAATCTATTCTTTAGTCTTGTGCCATGTGTAGGTGAATAGATTAGTAAATCTGAGCTCTTTCGCACATGCTCTAAATCCTACTTTTCTCCCTTTTGGGATTAGGCAGACAAACGCTCTTTGGTATTAGGGAGTGCTAGATTATACTTCCCTCAGATGGTACAGAGTATGAGAATGTATGAGTATTCCAAACCTTTAGAAAAGTGTTTTCATTGTGAGGTAGAATAATCCTATTGCAGTATCACTTCCTTTCCGCCCAGAAGGAAACAAGGACGTCACTGGAGTATGCGGAACAACTTGTACTAAGTTCTATATGGCCTAAGAAGTGTCATTTTTTCCTAGCTAAGATAATGAGATTTCTCTAGAGGAAACCTCACAATGAACAGCTTGAGGGATGTGATGTGATTTGATAAGGCCATTTGTTTCTCATTATAGACGTGAATGGCAGTCTAAACTGAGTTTATCTCAGTGCATCCTCTCTGGGCTCATTGTAACCCAGGACAGGTGTATTTCTCTGTCCCCCCACTGGTAAGAGAACGCAGGCCACCACATCAGACGGAGAGAAATTAATCATAGAGAGACTGTGCCTGTCTAACATGTGGATGTTGTCTCAGCGTGTTGAAAACAGAATTATCGACAAGCTGCTGTTCCGCAGCATCAGTCAAAGTCAAGAGGGATGCAGTATAAACATACAGTTTGACAGATGAAAGTAGATTCTGGTTCACTTTAGTATTTTCTCATATTTTCTGTAGACAGGATTAATCAGGTAGTGATGTTAGCACAGAGGTACATTATGGCTCCTGTAATGTTTTGCTTGTCTGATCCAGAGACAATGAGGCATGAAAGTTGAGGGGAATCTGTTAGGCCTACTGCTGCTAGGTAGCTCTCTCTCTGCTCTCCCCCTCCCCTCTGTATGTTCTTGATTGCAGGAGTGAAGTCTGGTGTGCGGGAGTCAGGTTTCCAGCTGCAGCTCATTCACCATAATCACCTCAGCCTTAACTCTTCGGAGTCTGGAGCTTTTTTGGCCGTTTTTGGGTACCTTCAATTTTGCCCTGATATACTACATAAAGAAATGTTTACCAGACCAATGTTGGGTATCTTTTTTTTCAGCACAACCTCACCTATATGATCTGTTAGTAAGTTTTTCACTTTGACATACTATTTCAACACACTGGACCCAAACACACACAGAAAACACAAAGTCCGTTTAGAAAAAAGATGGTTTTTTTATTGTAAAACCCTCAAACATGGTGAACCAAGCATTTAAAAAGCTTCAAATTGAACCACAAGGTGCAAATATGAACATATAAAAGTATTTTGGTGATATATACAAGCAATAAATAACTATTTACAATAAAAAGTAGGTATAACCACTGGCGTTTTTCTTCTATTCTAACCCTAAACCTTTTTGTGCCACTCCTCAAAACAGTTTCTGTCCAAAATGAAAAAAAAAGCTTCAAATTGAACCACAAAGTGCAAATATGAACATATAAAAGTATTCTTGAGATATATACAAGCAATACACAACTATTTACAAAAAAAGTAGGTATAGCCACTGGCCTTTACCCTATTTGTGCCACTCTTCAAAACAGTTCCTGTCCACAATGACACAGAGAGCCACATCACAGGCCTTGCACTTCCATGGTGTGACAAACCTCTTCTTGTCAACTTGTTTACAGCGTTGACAAACCCTGCGGCCTGCTGTGGCTTTGTCTTTGGCCTCTGCAACATTGGCAATGGCCACAGGAACATGGCTGGTGCTTTTTTGAAGTGGAACCCCTGTCTGGGTCACTCCGCACAGCTGGGCCACAAGTTCTGCCACAAAGTTCTTGTGCGTCATGGGTGTGACCTGTTGGGTCGCACTGATGTCACAGTGCAGGATGTATGCATTTGTTGTTCCCATGTCCAAAAAATGCAGGAAGAGGGTACGGTACCAGCGAGCAGTTCTGCGATGGGTTGAGTAATACTGGAGAAGCTGGTCTGACAGCTTGAGTTGATTGTAGGCCATGATGGGGGTAGGGCAGGGAATGTCTTTTGCTACCCAGCGTCCAGGTCCTTCCTTCACCTTCCTCTTGATTGTCTCGCCCGAAAACGCTGGGTGGATTGTGGAGCACACCGACACCTCCCGCGTATCCATCCACTTCACAAAGACCAGGCGATCCTCTCTGATCCATCTCACAGACCCCCTCTTCGATTTGCTGGTGAGGGCATTTTCTCTGCCACTAGGACACCCTTTTCTGTTGCTTCTGTAGGTCCCACAGGCTCCAAACTTCATACTTCCCAAACTCAGGAACAGTTTTGGGCTGGTGTAGAAATTGTCCATATAAATATGGTATCCTGTACCAAGATGTGATGGCTGAATGAGGTCCATAACAGCATCATATGAAAGTCCATGCACGCTGGGTGTGTGTGCTTTCCCAACATACACGTTGAAGTTTAGAGTGTAGCCATTGTTAGACTCTGCCAACACAAAGAGCTTGATCCCCCATTTGTTAGGCTTGTCCTTCATGTACTGGGTCATGCCAGTTTTGGCTTTTGTAGCCACCATCCTCTCGTCGACTGACAGTTCCTTCTTAGGATGGTAATGAGCCTGGCAGGCAGTGCGAATGTCGTCCATCAGAGGTTTGACCCTGAACAGTTTGTCATGCTGGGGTGTACCTTTGCGCTGGTCATTTATGACATCCTCCTCTGGATCACTTAGGTGGATGTTCCATGAGATGGACCGGAATCTGTCTCTTGGCATGACCTTCGCTGGCAATGAAACAGACAATATGTGGCTTTGTTTCCAGTAGTCCTGGATACTAGGCAGAGTCACCAATGAGGTGTAGATGAGGAGACCCAGAAATCTGTGCAGTTCCTCCACATCAACGTCAGTCCACTGATATTTGCTCCCCTTCTGCTGATTTCTTGCTGCCTGTTTGTTGGTGTTTCTGCAGATTGTCCTCATTGTATCTGCGGCGAAGTAGAGCAGGAAGAGGTCCTTTGGTGTGTGCCCTGAATGCAAATCCACCTGGGCTCCTGGTGGTCTGCGGGGCATGAACCTACTGGCTTGTGGGGCAGTGTCAGGATCAGTCTCTGTTTTCCATGGCTCAGAGCTCTGTTCTGGCTGTGCTGCTGACTGGGCTGGAGATCTTGACCTGGTCTTGGCCTGATCCTTCCTTCCACGCCCCCTCTGTGATGGCCTCCGTCGGCTTGTTGTGGGGGTGGGGGCTGTTGATGGCCCAGGCTGCTCGTCGTCGTCGTCACTATACAAAACAGGTAAACGGATTCAAGATTATTCAAAGTTCAAGATGTTCATTGGCATTTGCACTACAGTGAAGTAGAATAGAATACTATAGTAAGATAAACGAAAGCAATAAAACAAATTCATTTTAGAAAAATGTTTGTCTTCTTACCTCACGTTTTCAGCAACAAAATCAGGGTCCTCGAAGTCATCCTGGCCACTCTCATTGTCTGACGACGAACTTTCCAAAGTTTCTTCATCGCTCATTTGGAATAACAAGTCGACGGCTTGTTCAACGTGAAGTGTGCGCCTCATATTGCTTCACAAAAACGATACTGCTGACAATAAAACTCTTGAAATACTAACAATTGAAATACTAACTCGTGAAAAACTCTCCAAAACTACTCATGAACTGAACTAATTCCTCTCGTTCGTTCTTTCGCAATGGCTAGTTGTCATGGGAATGAATGTTTATATACTCGTGTGCATCCTGAAGAACCGGGTTAGCACAAGCACACGTTTTTTTCCGTTCCTTTTTATCACAAAAGACGACAAAGTTATTATAATAAATGCAAAGCGCTCATAAAAGAGCGCATATTTTGACGCACTTTTTTCATGGAATTGAAATTATCATAACTTTGGTTTTAGTTGGTGTATTTACATGAAACAAACACTCAAAACGTAGCTTCGGGTCTCCATTTCTGCATGAAATCGACGGCAGCCCTCTGCGTCACTTGGTTTGGATGCTGCGCGGTCCTAAAGCCGGCCCGCGATTTGAACGCGCCGAAGCGTTCGCCGACTCGGAAGAGTTAAAGACCCGGTCAAACTTGCCACTCATCATCATAGTCAAGACGACCATGTTAGTCTCGCTGCTGACTCAACCTGCTTGTTTTCGCTCTTTGTGTTTTTGGCCTGTTCTATTTACTTTTCTCCTGTGCCACAGATTATTGGAACCTGACTCCTGCCTCCGCTTCACTCCTGCCACCACCATCCTGCTTTCCACTACTGGACCTCCCTTTTGGACTCACCACGGACACTAGGACGTTACGGTACCACTCTTGCTCAGAACCTGGATCTGTTACCCTCCCTGTAGACCTGGACTTGCTCTTCCCCTATTTTTGGAAACCTGGACAATTGAACTTTGTAAATAAACCTGTTAAACCTTCTCTGGCTCGGTGTAGTTGTCTGCATTTGGGTTCATATCCAGTTAAATCGTGACAGAATCTTTACATCTCTGCTCCGGAACACTGTAAAGCAACACTTATAAAATATTTATGAATTTCAGCTTCCAGATGGTGGTTGTGATGTGATAAGATGTACCTTTTGTATGCCTCATGAATTGAGCAGGGGATATTCAAATGCTTTATGGTCAGGCACTTGCTATTAGTGTCAACTGAGATTAGAGAGTTTCTTTGTGAGGTGATAATGTATGATTTAGAACCGACACTATTTTAAATAGAAAATCTGAGTGGAGAAAATATGAATAGGGATTGACCCTTGACCCTTGACCCTTGACCCTTGATTATGAGTGTAATATAATGTAAGATTATTGGCTTCCAGGGTCATTTTTCCATTCCCAGTCTCATTCTCAGTTTCTTTCACGCTTCGCTGGTAATGTGAGAAAACATATCAGAGTGATAGCATCTGTGGACGCCATGCTGCTCTCTCTGAGAATATTCAGTTTCTCTTCCAGAACCTACGTGAGAAAAAGAGCTAGAAATGGAGATAGAGAGTGATGTGTATTTTTTTTATGGATTATCAGATAAAACTGGGTTAATCACGAACATAGAGTTAGAATTATTTGTTACAGGGCCAGGAATGTAATTGGGTCATTTCACTGTGTGTGGTGGTAAAGAGGGAATCTGACCTAGGGTCAGATTGCTTTCTCTTACTTAGATCCATGGTTGTTTTATCATATCAAAGACTGAAACTGGCTTGGGCCTTTTGTTTCTGTCTTCAAACACAGTGAAAAGAGCCGGGGTTGAACAGAGTTTAAACTAAACATGAGTGTTTTTGCAAGATAAGGATTGATTGTTTGTAGTATTCTGAACTTAATGAAAGTCGAGTTTAGCCGCTCTCAGAGACAAAGGAAGTGGGCGGAGCAATAAAAGAGCGGGAAAACTGAAGAGGACTATATAATGTGACGTGAGAGAAAGAGAACGGGGTGCCACTCTGCAGACTGGTATCGGCTTTGTTGAAACTTTAATAACGTAATTTTTTGATGCAACAAAATCTCTGTAAGACCTAATTTGTAATAAACTATAGTGGTTATTTTCCACAACATAGTTGGCGACCACGAAGGGACTGGTTATAGAGATCTTTGAGTGCTTTGCCATTGGAGGAGGTTTTGACGAATCACACAATCAGTGGCCACTGTTTAAACAAAGGTAAGCGACGTTCTTACTTAAACTGTGTGTTTCGATCAAGCTGAATCTGAGGGTAGGGTACGGAAGGGTAATAATTTGCCATATAGTCAATGCTTATAGGGATGTTTTGGATTAGAAATGAACTCAACTAAACTGTTATGATCTGTCCTTTCTTGAGGTTGCTGCGGATGGTGTCTTAATGCGAAACAGAGATAATTCGATCCAGAACGGTGTGAACCTCAATTAAAACAAAAAACCCTCTACCCGGCTGAAGAGGAGCAACAAATGCGTTGAAGACGTTCCTGTCCGGCACCACCTCTGCCAGGAGACCTGAATCAGAACCAGCATCAAATCAATCAATTGCCTTCTCTTTTATGCCTTTTCTCTCAAGAATGTGACAGGAGTCCATGTGGAGTGAGCAGGAAGAGAGATCTATGCAAATACAAAATTTCTCATAGTTTGGGTATACTGGTTGGCAAAATGGACAAGACAGAATGAAGGTGGAGGTGGGGCGGCTCAGGTGTGACATTGTAATTGGGACATTGCCATGGGCAATCCAAGATGAACTATGAAGCTATCTGAAGAACAAAATGAAGACGCCAGAAGATAATGTGCCGGGGAGGAAGGGATTATTATTTGAGGTAGTAGGTTGATTAAGGAGGTATTATACACTGCTAAATTTATAGTAATTTAGACTAGGAATGCATTGAGATACTGATCTGTTGTAATTCTCTTTATGAGGAAGATAATGCTAAACTTATGGATAATATAAAGGTACATTCTGCCAGTGTCAGTATGTGCCTAAGTGAGAGTTTTAACTTTGAATGATGGAACCAAGATGACTAACTAAGAATTGTCATTCTAAATTTGTTTTGGGTAATTCGATTATGATTATGAATTGTAAGCTGACTGATTGATCTGAATGAAGTTACAGTGGGGAAATAAAGTATTTAGTCAACCACCAATTGTGCAAGTTCTCCCACTTAAAAAGATGAGAGAGGCCTGTAATTTTCATCATAGGTACACGTCAACTATGACAGACAAAATGAGGAAAAAAAATCCAGAAAATCACATTGTATTTTTAATGAATTTATTTGCAAATTATGGTGGAAAATAAGTATTTGGTCACCTACAAACAAGCAAGATTTCTGGCTCTCACAGACCTGTAACTTCTTCTTTAAGAGGCTCCTCTGTCCTCCACTCATTACCTGTATTAATGGCACCTGTTTGAACTTGTTATCAGTATAAAAGACACCTGTCCACAACCTCAAACAGTTACACTCCAAACTCCACTATGGCCAAGACCAAAGAGCTGTCAAAGGACACCAGAAACAAAATTGTAGACCTGCACCAGGCTGGGAAGACTGAATCTGCAATAGGTAAGCAGCTTGGTTTTAAGAAATCAACAGTGGGAGCAATTATTAGGAAATGGAAGACATACAAGACCACTGATAATCTCCCTCGATCTGGGGCTCCACGCAAGATCTCACCCCGTGGGGTCAAAATGATCACAAGAACGGTGAGCAAAAATCCCAGAACCACACGGGGGGACCTAGTGAATGACCTGCAGAGAGCTGGGACCAAAGTAACAAAGCCTACCATCAGTAACACACTACGCCGCCAGGGACTCAAATCCTGCAGTGCCAGACGTGTCCCCCTGCTTAAGCCAGTACATGTCCAGGCCCGTCTGAAGTTTGCTAGAGTGCATTTGGATGATCCAGAAGAGGATTGGGAGAATGTCATATGGTCAGATGAAACCAAAATATAACTTTTTGGTAAAAACTCAACTCGTCGTGTTTGGAGTACAAAGAATGCTGAGTTGCATCCAAAGAACACCATACCTACTGTGAAGCATGGAGGTGGAAACATCATGCTTTGGGGCTGTTTTTCTGCAAAGGGACCAGGACGACTGATCCGTGTAAAGGAAATAATGAATGGGGCCATGTATCGTGAGATTTCGAGTGAAAACCTCCTTCCATCAGCAAGGGCATTGAAGATGAAACGTGGCTGGGTCTTTCAGCATGACAATGATCCCAAACACACCGCCCGGGCAACGAAGGAGTGGCTTCGTAAGAAGCATTTCAAGGTCCTGGAGTGGCCTAGCCAGTCTCCAGATCTCAACCCCATAGAACATCTTTGGAGGGAGTTGAAAGTCCGTGTTGCCCAGCGACAGCCCCAAAACATCACTGCTCTAGAGGAGATCTGCATGGAGGAATGGGCCAAAATACCAGCAACAGTGTGTGAAAACCTTGTGAAGACTTACAGAAAACGTTTGACCTGTGTCATTGCCAACAAAGGGTATATAACAAAGTATTGAGAAACTTTTGTTATTGACCAAATACTTATTTTCCACCATAATTTGCAAATAAAATCATTAAAAATCCAACAATGTGATTTTCCGGATTTTTTTTTCTCATTTTGTCTGTCATAGTTGATGAATGAAAATTACTCTCATCTTTTTAAGTGGGAGAACTTGCACAATTGGTGGCTGACTAAATACTTTTTTCACCCACTGTATGTGAGTTAAAGATATTGATATTATTCTTAAACATGTCCTAGGTAGTATGGTTAAAACAACGCTACGTTAGTTGTAGTGTGTTAGGATACTAACACTTATCTTGGAATTATTTTAGGTAAAAATATTGATATTTTTATTATGAGTATAACCTTGAATGCAAATATCGTGATTGATAGCATAAACATAATATACTTTTGTAAATTTATGGGATTAGTAATCCCATTAGGAGGGATATGATGTGTATTTTTTTCATTGATTATCAGATAAAACTGGGTTAATCACGAACGTAGAGTTAGAATGATTTGTTACTGGGCCAGGAATGTAATTGGGTCATTTCACTGTGTGTGTGGTGGTAAAGAGGGAATCTGACCTAGGGTCAGATTGCTTGCTCTTACTTAGATCCATGGTTGTCTTATCATATCAAAGACTAAAACTGGCTTGGGCCTTTTGTTTCTGTCTTCAAACACAGTGAAAAGAGCCGGGGTTGAACAGAGTTTAAACTAAACATGAGTGTTTTTGCAAGATAAGGATTGATTGATTGTAGTACTCTGAACTTAATGAAAGTTGAGTTTAGCCGCTCTCAGAGACAAAGGAAGTGGGCGGAGCAATAAAAGAGCGGGAAAACTGAAGAGGACTATATAATGTGACGTGAGAGAGAGAGAACGGGGTGCCACTCTGCAGACTGGTATCGGCTTTGTTGAAGCTTTAATAAAGTAATTTCTTGATGCAACAAAAACTCTGTAAGACCTTATTTGTAATAAAGTATATTGGTTATTTTCCACAACAAGAGGAGGAGGCAGTTGTTTCACAACTCTAAGCACATTTTCAATTGACTAAGTACACACAAAATAATAGTTACTTTTTCACCAAACTTAATCAGTGTTTCATCTAGAAATACGTTTCACATTGCAATACATGTTCATATAAATTAATTACCTTTCACAATGCCATGCTCACATTACATTTTGATATGATTCTCTTCTCTTTTGTTAAAATAGATTTTACTATTACTTAATCCGACTGCTCTTAACTGACCACTTAAACATTTGGTAAACCTATAGATATTACATGGAAAATGGTTTGTTTACTACAGATTTTGAAAACTACATAATGAAAATATGTCTTTAAAGTACAAACATAAAATGTATGCTATATACTTGAATGTACAACTATGATGATGACTATTATGATATTGACCAGATCAGAGATGTACCGCTTGTAACAAATCAAATCAAAGTTTATTGGTCATGTACACAGATTATCAGATGTTACAGCAGGTGCAGGGAAATGCTTGTGTTTCTAGTGTAGTATCTGAGGAATTATGACTTTGCTAACGTTTTCAAATGGTATCTGAGAGGATGTTTATTCAGCTTAGAGGGAGCATCTGGGGAGCAGTTTTATGGGGACACCCCATAGAACAGAGGAAGTCTGTTGTGTGGAGACAGGTGATTGGTCTGTAGGGGAAACACCAATATCAGATTACATAGGATAAATACTTGTTGAAGACAAAGGAGGTCAGAAGAGCATATTTAGAATTTGGGTTGGCTGTTCTCCGGATGCCTGCAGGTATCTGTAAATTGAAGCTGTAACCCTTTGATATAAATAAACCTTTATGATCAAAGTACAGCGTCAGCGGATTTCCTTAGTCTCACAGCATAATTAGCAACGTTTTCTCGACACAACAAAATGGCGACGAGGATTTGGACGAATTGCGTTTTTTCTCAGCGTTCCATTCATGGGCGCCGAGCTGACTTTCGCTCCGGAGTACGGCAGATAAGGGTGAGTTTTCTCACCACTTTGGGCTCTGGTTAGTTCGTGTGTATGTGTGTGTGCGTTGAATGAATGCACCGTTAAGAACTTGCGTGTGTGATTTGCTGTGGGATATCGTATTGGTGTATGAACTACGCATGCGCGTGATTTTATGACTTTAGAGTTACGTAGGGCAAATATGCCACTCCCTACACTGAGCTGCGGGGAGACACAGACAAAGAGAGAGAAGATTTAGAGACTAATAGTGTATTCTGGTTGTTAAATCGGCTGTTGTTTAAAGATGAAACTGTTTTCTTGAGACCTATTGAATTGATAGATGATAGATACAGTGGGGGAAAAAGTATTTGGTCAGCCACCAATTGTGCAAGTTCTCCCACTTAAAAAGATGAGAGAGGCCTGTAATTTTCATCATAGGTACACGTCAACTATGACAGACAAATTGAGAAAAAGAAATCCAGAAAATCACATTGTAGGATTTTTTATGAATTTATTAGCAAATTATGGTGGAAAATAAGTATTTGGTCACCTACAAACAAGCAAGATTTCTGGCTCTCACAGACCTGTAACTTCTTCTTTAAGAGGCTCCTCTGTCCTCCACTCGTTACCTGTATTAATGGCACCTGTTTGAACTTGTTATCAGTATGAAAGACACCTGTCCACAACCTCAAACAGTCACACTCCAAACTCCACTATGGCCAAGACCAAAGAGCTGTCAAAGGACACCAGAAACTAAATTGTAGACCTGCACCCGGCTGGGAAGACTGAATCTGCAATAGGTAAGCAGCTTGGTTTGAAGAAATCAACTGTGGGAGCAATTATTAGGAAATGGAAGACATACAAGACCACTGATAATCTCCCTCGATCTGGGGCTCCACGCAAGATCTCACCCCGTGGGGTCAAAATGATCACAAGAACGGTGAGCAAAAATCCCAGAACCACACGGGGGGACCTAGTGAATGACCTGCAGAGAGCTGGGACCAAAGTAACAAAGCCTACCATCAGTAACACACTACGCCGCCAGGGACTCAAATCCTGCAGTGCCAGACGTGTCCCCCTGCTTAAGCCAGTACATGTCCAGGCCCGTCTGAAGTTTGCTAGAGTGCATTTGGATGATCCAGAAGAGGATTGGGAGAATGTCATATGGTCAGATGAAACCAAAATATAACTTTTTGGTAAAAACTCAACTCGTCGTGTTTGGAGTACAAAGAATGCTGAGTTGCATCCAAAGAACACCATACCTACTGTGAAGCATGGAGGTGGAAACATCATGCTTTGGGGCTGTTTTTCTGCAAAGGGACCAGGACGACTGATCCGTGTAAAGGAAATAATGAATGGGGCCATGTATCATGAGATTTCGAGTGAAAACCTCCTTCCATCAGCAAGGGCATTGAAGATGAAACGTGGCTGGGTCTTTCAGCATGACAATGATCCCAAACACACCGCCCGGGCAACGAAGGAGTGGCTTCGTAAGAAGCATTTCAAGGTCCTGGAGTGGCCTAGCCAGTCTCCAGATCTCAACCCCATAGAACATCTTTGGAGGGAGTTGAAAGTCCGTGTTGCCCAGCGACAGCCCCAAAACATCACTGCTCTAGAGGAGATCTGCATGGAGGAATGGGCCAAAATACCAGCAACAGTGTGTGAAAACCTTGTGAAGACTTACAGAAAACGTTTGACCTGTGTCATTGCCAACAAAGGGTATATAACAAAGTATTGAGAAACTTTTGTTATTGACCAAATACTTATTTTCCACCATAATTTGCAAATAAAATCATTAAAAATCCAACAATGTGATTTTCCGGATTTTTTTTTCTCATTTTGTCTGTCATAGTTGATGAATGAAAATTACTCTCATCTTTTTAAGTGGGAGAACTTGCACAATTGGTGGCTGACTAAATACTTTTTTCACCCACTGTATGTGAGTTAAAGATATTGATATTATTCTTAAACATGTCCTAGGTAGTATGGTTAAAACAACGCTACGTTAGTTGTAGTGTGTTAGGATACTAACACTTATCTTGGAATTATTTTAGGTAAAAATATTGATATTTTTATTATGAGTATAACCTTGAATGCAAATATCGTGATTGATAGCATAAACATAATATACTTTTGTAAATTTATGGGATTAGTAATCCCATTAGGAGGGATATGATGTGTATTTTTTTCATTGATTATCAGATAAAACTGGGTTAATCACGAACGTAGAGTTAGAATGATTTGTTACTGGGCCAGGAATGTAATTGGGTCATTTCACTGTGTGTGTGGTGGTAAAGAGGGAATCTGACCTAGGGTCAGATTGCTTGCTCTTACTTAGATCCATGGTTGTCTTATCATATCAAAGACTAAAACTGGCTTGGGCCTTTTGTTTCTGTCTTCAAACACAGTGAAAAGAGCCGGGGTTGAACAGAGTTTAAACTAAACATGAGTGTTTTTGCAAGATAAGGATTGATTGATTGTAGTACTCTGAACTTAATGAAAGTTGAGTTTAGCCGCTCTCAGAGACAAAGGAAGTGGGCGGAGCAATAAAAGAGCGGGAAAACTGAAGAGGACTATATAATGTGACGTGAGAGAGAGAGAACGGGGTGCCACTCTGCAGACTGGTATCGGCTTTGTTGAAGCTTTAATAAAGTAATTTCTTGATGCAACAAAAACTCTGTAAGACCTTATTTGTAATAAAGTATATTGGTTATTTTCCACAACAAGAGGAGGAGGCAGTTGTTTCACAACTCTAAGCACATTTTCAATTGACTAAGTACACACAAAATAATAGTTACTTTTTCACCAAACTTAATCAGTGTTTCATCTAGAAATACGTTTCACATTGCAATACATGTTCATATAAATTAATTACCTTTCACAATGCCATGCTCACATTACTTTTGATATGATTCTCTTCTCTTTTGTTAAAATAGATTTTACTATTACTTAATCCGACTGCTCTTAACTGACCACTTAAACATTTGGTAAACCTATAGATATTACATGGAAAATGGTTTGTTTACTACAGATTTTGAAAACTACATAATGAAAATATGTCTTTAAAGTACAAACATAAAATGTATGCTATATACTTGAATGTACAACTATGATGATGACTATTATGATATTGACCAGATCAGAGATGTACCGCTTGTAACAAATCAAATCAAAGTTTATTGGTCATGTACACAGATTATCAGATGTTACAGCAGGTGCAGGGAAATGCTTGTGTTTCTAGTGTAGTATCTGAGGAATTATGACTTTGCTAACGTTTTCAAATGGTATCTGAGAGGATGTTTATTCAGCTTAGAGGGAGCATCTGGGGAGCAGTTTTATGGGGACACCCCATAGAACAGAGGAAGTCTGTTGTGTGGAGACAGGTGATTGGTCTGTAGGGGAAACACCAATATCAGATTACATAGGATAAATACTTGTTGAAGACAAAGGAGGTCAGAAGAGCATATTTAGAATTTGGGTTGGCTGTTCTCCGGATGCCTGCAGGTATCTGTAAATTGAAGCTGTAACCCTTTGATATAAATAAACCTTTATGATCAAAGTACAGCGTCAGCGGATTTCCTTAGTCTCACAGCATAATTAGCAACGTTTTCTCGACACAACAAAATGGCGACGAGGATTTGGACGAATTGCGTTTTTTCTCAGCGTTCCATTCATGGGCGCCGAGCTGACTTTCGCTCCGGAGTACGGCAGATAAGGGTGAGTTTTCTCACCACTTTGGGCTCTGGTTAGTTCGTGTGTATGTGTGTGTGCGTTGAATGAATGCACCGTTAAGAACTTGCGTGTGTGATTTGCTGTGGGATATCGTATTGGTGTATGAACTACGCATGCGCGTGATTTTATGACTTTAGAGTTACGTAGGGCAAATATGCCACTCCCTACACTGAGCTGCGGGGAGACACAGACAAAGAGAGAGAAGATTTAGAGACTAATAGTGTATTCTGGTTGTTAAATCGGCTGTTGTTTAAAGATGAAACTGTTTTCTTGAGACCTATTGAATTGATAGATGATAGATACAGTGGGGGAAAAAGTATTTGGTCAGCCACCAATTGTGCAAGTTCTCCCACTTAAAAAGATGAGAGAGGCCTGTAATTTTCATCATAGGTACACGTCAACTATGACAGACAAATTGAGAAAAAGAAATCCAGAAAATCACATTGTAGGATTTTTTATGAATTTATTAGCAAATTATGGTGGAAAATAAGTATTTGGTCACCTACAAACAAGCAAGATTTCTGGCTCTCACAGACCTGTAACTTCTTCTTTAAGAGGCTCCTCTGTCCTCCACTCGTTACCTGTATTAATGGCACCTGTTTGAACTTGTTATCAGTATGAAAGACACCTGTCCACAACCTCAAACAGTCACACTCCAAACTCCACTATGGCCAAGACCAAAGAGCTGTCAAAGGACACCAGAAACTAAATTGTAGACCTGCACCCGGCTGGGAAGACTGAATCTGCAATAGGTAAGCAGCTTGGTTTGAAGAAATCAACTGTGGGAGCAATTATTAGGAAATGGAAGACATACAAGACCACTGATAATCTCCCTCGATCTGGGGCTCCACGCAAGATCTCACCCCGTGGGGTCAAAATGATCACAAGAACGGTGAGCAAAAATCCCAGAACCACACGGGGGGACCTAGTGAATGACCTGCAGAGAGCTGGGACCAAAGTAACAAAGCTTACCATCAGTAACATACTACGCCGCCAGGGACTCAAATCCTGCTGTGCGAGACGTGTCCCCCTGCTTAAGCCAGTACATGTCCAGGCCCGTCTGAAGTTTGCTAGAGTGCATTTGGATGATCCAGAAGAGGATTGGGAGAATGAGATGAAACCAAAATAGAACTTTTTGGTAAAAACTCAACTCGTCGTGTTTGGAGGACAAAGAATGCTGAGTTGCATCCAAAGAACACCATACCTACTGTGAAGCATGGGGGTGGAAACATCATGCTTTGGGGCTGTTTTTCTGCAAAGGGACCAGAGGGACTGATCCGTGTAAAGGAAAGAATGAATGGGGCCATGTATCGTGAGATTTTGAGTGAAAACCTCCTTCCATCAGCAAGGGCATTGAAGATGAAATGTGGCTGGGTCTTTCAGCATGACAATGATCCCAAACACACCGCCCGGGCAATAAAGGAGTGGCTTCGTAAGAAGCATTTGAAGGTCCTGGAGTGGCCTAGCCAGTCTCCAGATCTCAACCCCATAGAAAATCTTTGGAGGGAGTTGAAAGTCCGTGTTGCCCAGCGACAGCCCCAAAACATCACTGCTCTAGAGGAGATCTGCTTGGAGGAATGGGCCAAAATAACAGCAACAGTGTGTGAAAACCTTGTGAAGACTTACAGAAAACGTTTGACCTGTGTCATTGCCAACAAAGAGTATATAACAAAGTATTGAGAAACGTTTGTTATTGACCAAATACTTATTTTCCACCATAATTTGCAAATAAATATCATCTATCAAAAAAAATATCATTTTGTCTGTCATAGTTGACGTGTACCTATGATGAAAATTACAGGCCTCTCTCATCTTTTTAAGTGGGAGAACTTGCACAATTGGTGGCTGACTAAATACTTTTTTTCCCCACTGTATGTTGACGGATTAAAAATTAAAATAATTAAATAAATACAATAAAATGTTATTGAGCTATCTATAAATATTCCTGAGTTAAGTTTGCTTATTTCTTAGCACGAATGTGATCGGAGGAGTATTGAATGGTTGAAATAACTCAGTGAGTGCATAAACTACTAAATTCTTGTCTGTTTCTTTGTTCTTTTGTCATATGAGAGACGATAAGAATGAGGAGGAGAGAGAGAGAGAGGAATTGCTGACGTGTACATCACACGACAGGGTGTGCTGCGACAGGGTCTGCTGCAACAGGATCAAGTCAAACTAAGGCCAGTACTGTTCTATTTACAAAACTTACCTTCCCATACAGGATATTTTGTGTGCCTAGCATATTTGATGTTGTGACAATTTGACAAGGACTTGGCAACAGACTGATCAATTGATGTAATTGTATATTGGAGTTTTTGTGCATGAGTGGGTTTGATTAGAGTTCTGTTGGGAATCGAGTACTGACATTATTCTGTAAATTAAGGTAATTGGGTGCTTATTAAGCAATTGGTTTGTGAGTACTGTAGTGTTGCAGGATTGTAGGTCTTTCTTTTTTGGATTGCTCTGAAGTTGACTACTTTCCTTTACTTTTCCTGATTGGATGTGGTAAGATTGCCACTAATCAATAATTTGGTAATTATCTGGTAAAATAATTAATTAATTTAGGGAGAAAAAAAAAATTGGGAGGAAACTATAAGCTATATAGTCTAAAATAATAAAATAATTCACAATAAAGGAATATGGAATAGTTGTTACAATGGGGAAAAAGGACATCAGAACTATGAAAGTAATTACACCTGTTGATATAGTTGAAAATAGTAATCCTTTAGTTAATGGTATTGCAAGGTTATCTGGAAAAGGGAATAAACGTTGGCCTGACATTGAACAACCATGGCCAGTGGAAAGGACTCTTAACCCTGACGTCATCAACATGATGAAAGTGATTGAATAATAGAGAGAGGACAAGCAGAAACGACCATAGAAATGAATCAAAACTCCAAAAGTAGGAAGAAAATGAGATGTCTGGAAACTAAGGGTGGAGTGAGGTTAAGGAAGATGGAACTTGAAGATGAAGAAGATGATGATGATGATGATCAGAGTGATTGAGAAGAGATCATGGGTGGATATGACTCTGTGATTAGAAGGAAGTTGGCAAGAGAGGAAAGAAGAAGGATACTAGAGATTTGATCTCTGATGGAAGTTGAAGGAAGAAGGATACTAGAGATTCGATCTCTGAGGAAAGTGAAGATGGAGAAAGTGATAAAGATTTGGAGATTAAAGGTGCTTTATGTTCAAGATGATTTTATCCAACAATGACTAGCACAGAAGAAATAGAAAGAGATATAGACCGATGCGTATTATGCCTGGGTAAAGCGAATAATTTAGAAGAAGTAAGAGAACTGGAACAACAACTCAAGAAGCTGAAGATACAGAAGAGGAGAAAAAACTGCTGAGAAAAGGATCCCAAGAATTGGAGAAGAGGTATACATTAAGGCCAAGACAAGGGAGCACAAGTAAGAAGATGATGCAAGGTGATCATTCGAGGACAAAACTTAGAATATAAGCCTTTGAAAAATACCGATATGCCAGATATACTTGAGAAGCTGTCTACTCTTCAAGATGGAGCATATCCTTGGATTTCAAGAAAGAGGAAGAAATTATGGTGGGAACATAGTCTGCCATAGGAGACATTAAGAGACTTTTGGCTAATCTCCTTGGGATTCCAGATATGGAAGAAATATTTCAGAGAGCGGGACTTAATAGATATGTAGGGACTGCAGTGAATGACCCTGAATTATTGGCTGCAAGTAATAATAGGCTGTGGAGAGCACTGAAAGATACGTTTCCAACAAATTTGCATCCTGATAACATTCTGATTGATCCACTAGGACAACAAGAAAATCTGAGAGCCTTTGTGTCAAGAGTACATCAAGTGTGGAGAAATATTACCGGAAATGATCCAGATGTGAGTCAAATTGAGCAGTCAATTTTGAGAGCTAAACTGCAGATGGGGCTGCCCTCACCAGTAAGGAGCAAACTGGCAGAGGTGGTTGGACTTGACAAAGCATGACAAAAGGCGTCTATACAGATCATATAGCCCATCAAGTGGATCTGTGCAGGAAAAAGGAACACAACCAGAAAGAACAGGACCAAGAAACTCTCAGAAAACTCAATCAAATACAACTGGGGGAGAATAAGAAGGAGAAGAAAAGCTTTGGTTATGAAGAATCAGTGTGCACTAAATCAACAATCACTGCCACAGCTTCAACTGAACAAGGTCAAATGCAATTGTACCAGCCACAACTAGTGGTACAAGTTGTTTCATATCCATAGATAGTTTCTGGACTGTGAAAGAATTGGAGAGGAAGAGGACGAGAAGACTTAGGAAGAGGAAGAGGAGGAAGATTTAAGCCATACTTCCAGCAATCTCCAGAAGTGTGTTATGATTGTGGACAGGTTGGTGACTGTGCTATGAGTGCAATGGGCCAGGAGGAAACATCAGAGGGAATTTCAGAGGAAGATACAGGAGCAAGTCAAGATCATCTGGAGGACAGGTGAACCCTTATAGGGGCAAGGAGCAAGGATTCTAGAGTGCCTAGAAGATCCGTAAGGGGGGTGTCAGCTGGTAGCATCAGGACCGGAAAAAGATCCAACAATTGTGGTGAAAATAAACAATGGACTATGGGAAGTGATGATGGATAGTGAAGCTGCTTTTATCTGTGATCAGCATGAAGAGGTTACACATCTCACTATGTAAAATTAACTAAATTAGGATAGGGATTCGAGGGAGTAAAACAGCTGATTCCTCTTACGGAACCAATTGAGCTCTGCTATAAAAATCTAAAAATTACAATACCCCTACTGGTATCAGAACATATACCTATTGCATTGTTGGGAAGAGATGCACTGTGTAAGTTGAACTGTACAATAAGATGTACACCAGACGGCTGTCTGGTAGAAGTGCCAAAGGAAAAGGTTTACCAATTGTTGATGATGACAGAAATTGATTTGTCTTTAGTATTCTGGATTGGAAATCTCAGTGAAGATTTTTTAAAGAAGGCTAAGGTTAGGAGAAGATTATAAAGGAGTAGGGTTTTTGGGAATCATATTGGCTTGAAAAGGTTGATTATATCATAGGAAGGAGGACAATCTGTCTGAAAAATAATGTTTACAGGGGGTGACTGTTATCCTTGGTTACATTCCTACACCAAGAGGTGAATAAGATGTCAAACTAAACTAAAAGATGCTCAGTCGTTTGCCAAGTCTGTGTGTAAAGAAGTCATAAGCAGGTGGGGACTTCCCGATCACATATCCTAAAATTAGTGGGAAAGAAATTTGTGGATAAATCAGTGAAATCGTTTTTGAAAAGTTAGGAGAAAAGTCAGATTTAAAAAGTTAGGAAAACTAGGGTTGAAGGAACTCTAGGACAGTCAGCTAAGCTTCAATGTTAGTAGTAAGAGAGAGAGAACAGTGGTGAAGGGAAATTTAGAGTTCAGTGGGAAGATAGATATGGTAGGAGTTTAGATCTGTAAGGAGCAGATGCATTGAGAAAGTATGCGTTGCTGAATGATAAGAGAAGATTGAGGGTGATTGCAGTATCTATATTTACAATTCCCAGCAGGAAGATCAAGGTGATTATAAATGTATTTTTTATAATCAACAGGTTGAAAGTGAGGGATTAGAGTTGGGACTGAGAGTTAATGTAGTGACACTAGTGGTGATAGATGGAAATACAAGTAAAGACTTCAAAGCTTTGGAGAAAATAGATGAAACAACGACAATGACATCAACACTTCAGCCTATTATAACAACAGTGAGAAGCAATTCAACATTGACAGTTATTAAAGCTATAAATGTATCACATTTGATTACAAGGGAGCAAATCGCTCCAGCACCAATTTTAGAGGAAAAGACTGTCATTAGGGTTAGGATGGGTGGTACAGCTCATCTTCCTTGTAGATGTGAGAGAAGGAATGTGTAGAGGTGACGTTCCTCCCACATGGAGAGATAATTATGGAGAAGAAGTGTTGTTATGAAGACTAGAAGTAGAAGCTGTTTCACCTAGTGAAAGGAAGTATATTTTGTAAAATGATATGAAGTGGAAGAGGGTTATGAGTGATTGCTAACTTATTTTGAGTAATGTTAGAGGGAGAATACTATCATGGAGGTACAGGATGAGTTCTTTGATTTTAATGAAAGACAAGAAGATATATTTGATCAGTACCGCTCGTTAGGGAAGAGAGAAACTAAATGGAAGGCATATGGATTTGATTCTTCTGTTTTGGAAATTAAAGATGGATGGGCAGGTAGGAATCTTTAGTTCAAGGAGTTAACTCATTCTGTAAGATCAGTGAGGAATCTTGAGGGTCCATGTCTGTTGAGAATTCCAGCACCAGGCACATGGGGGTCTATCTTAGAGACAATAGCGAAACCTTTATCAAGTATGTGTCAATCTTATGTTTTATAAGGGCTGTTGTATCAGCAACAATCATTAAGAGAGAAAATAATGTCGTTGTCTAAACATTTGATTAGGCCTAGGTTTAAGTGTTCTTGGTTAAATGAATTACCCTATGTGAATTTGTTAGATGGGAAGGAAAATCAGTTAACAGCGACTCCTGAAGCATTGGAGGTGAAACCAGGGAGGGCTAAAAGCTGTTTTTGTTCTCATAAAACATATGATGGAAAGGGGATGTTTATGGGAATATCAGATTGTGATGATTATATGATGACTTTGGGTAAGCATGAACATAAGGTTAGTAATGAGAAATATAATGTAACTTTTGATGTTTCATTTAGTGGAGAGAGAAGTTTTGCATGGTAATGTGACTATTGGGGATTTTAGAAATGTTTAGGGGTTTGTGGTGAGAGAATATATTCTTACCCTATGGATGGACAGGATGTTGTTACATGTCAAAGTTGAAGCTTCAATATGAGGTTTTAAAATTAAAAGAGGGGAAAGAGATAAATCTGATTCTGAAAGAGAGAAGTTTCATAGTCTGGGAAGCCTACCATTGGAGGATAAGTCTAAGAGAGAAGTGGGGATTTTTCCATGGTATGGTGTAAAATTTTGGGAGATAACATACCTATAATTCTGGAGATAATATTACCTATAATTTGAAGGGTTTTGCAAATGAAACGATAAGAGGGTTTAACCTTCTGTCAAGACTCAAAGGAGTATTGATAGATAGATATCAATTTTGAATATCCGATAATTTTTCACAATTTTTTCACTGTTAATGTGATTTTAGTATTTTGTTATGAATCAAAGGGGGGAAATGGTATGTGATTCATTTTATATATCATTTTTATATTTTTAGTTGATATTGATGTTTTAATTTGAATGTGTTGTTTTGCAAAATATACTGTTTGGTCTTTTCTTTTCTTCCAGAAGCATATGGGGGAATATGTAGAGGGGATTCAAATACTCAAACATGGACAATATGAAAGGAGAATATGAAGGGACTGGAGGAAGTGGAACAAGGAAGGTGTGGAAATGTTCAGATTCCATCATCGACGATGCATTGAAAGTCGACACTGCTGAGGAGATTAAGTGTAGTGGACTACATTCCAGTGTCTGCAATGATATATAGACATATTTGCATGTGTAATACATAATTTGTGTCATATTCTTTCTGTATTAATTTTTGTAGAATGATATTTGCTGTTATTGGGTACATGTGGGGATCTCAGATGTTTTTGTTTACAACGTTTTCTCGACACAACACTAGCTCCTACAGTTCACACTGCTTTACTAAAATTGCATTGGCCAACACAGTACTGTAATATACAGTTGAAGTCAGAAGTTTAAATTCACTTAGGATGGAGTCATTAAAACTCGTTTTTCAACCACTCCACAAATGTCTTGTTAACAAACTACCGTTTTGGCAAGTCAGTGAAGACATTTACTTTGTGCATGACACAAGTAATTTTTCCAACAATTGTTTACAGACAGATTATTTCACTTATAATTCACTGTATCACAATTACAGTGGGTCAGAAGTTTACATACACTAAGTTGACTGTGCCTTTAAACAGCTTGAAAAATTCCAGAAAATTATGTCATGGCTTTAGAAGCTTCTGATAGGCTAATTTACATCATTTGAGTTAATTGGAGGTGTATCTGTGGATGTATTTCAAGGCCTACCTTCAAACTCAGTACCTCTATGCATGACATCATGGGAAAATCAGAAGAAATCAGCCAAGACCTCAGAAAACAAATTGTAGACCTCCACAAGTCTGGTTCATCTTTGGGAGCAATTTCAAAATGCCTGAAGGTAACACGTTCATCTGTACAAACAATAGTACACAAGTATAAACACCATGGGATCACACAGCCGTCATACCGCTCAGGAAGGAGACGCGTTCTGTCTCCTAAAGATGAAGGTACTTTGGTTTGAAAAGTGCAAATCAATCCCAGAACAACAGCAAAGGACCTTGTGAAGATGCTGGAGGAAACCGGTACAAAAATATCTATATCCACAGTAAAAAGAGTCCTATATCGACATAACCTGAAAGGCAGCTCAGCAAGGAAGAAGCCACTGCTCCAAAACCGCCATAAAAAAGCCAGACTACAGTTTCAACTGCACATGTTTGGCCATAATGACCATCGTTATGTTTGGAGGAAAAAGGGGCTTGCAAGCCTAAGAACACCATCCCAACCGTGAAGCACAGGGGTGGCAGCATCATGCTGTGGGGGGTGCTTTGCTGCAGGAGGGACTGGTAGGTCCTCTGTAGCTCAATTGGTAGAGCATGGTGCTTGTAACGCCAGGGTAGTCGGTTCGATCCCCGGGACCACCCATACGTAAAAATGTATGCACACGACTGTAAGTCGCTTTGGATAAAAGCGTCTGCTAAATGTCATATTATTATTATTATTTACTGGTGCACTTCACAAAATAGATGGCATCATGAGGAAGGACAATTATGTGGATATATTGAAGCAACATCTCAAGACATCAGTCAGGAAGTTAAAGCTTGGTTGCAAATGGGTCTTCCAAATGGACAATGACCCCAAGCATACTTCCAAAGTAGTGGCAAAATGGCTTAAGGACAACAAAGTCAAGGTATTGGAGTGGCCATCATAAAGTCCTGACCTCAATCCTACAGAACATTTGTGGGCAGAACTGAAAAAGTGTGTGCGAGCAAGGAGGCCTGCAAACCTTACTCAGTTACAGCAGCTCTGTCAGGAGGAATGGGCCAAAATTCACCCAACTTATTGTGGGAAGCTTGTGGAAGGCTACCCGAAACGTTTGACCCAAGTTAAACAATTTAAAGGCAATGCTACCAAATACTAATTGAGTGTATGTAAAATTCTGACCCACTGGGAATGTGATGAAAAAAATAAAAACTGAAATAAATCATTCTCTCTACTATTATTCTGACATTTCACATTCTTAAAATAAGGTGGTGATCCTAAATGACCTAAGACAGGGAATTTTTACTAGGATTAAATGTCAGGAATTGTGAAAAACTGAGTTTAAATGTATTTGGCTAAGGTGTATGTAAACTTCCGACTTCAACTGTATTCCATTTACACAGAAAACACTTCTCCATAGTAACAACAGTCCACACATCTTGGTATGTGACCCCAGTGGGAATCGACCCATAACTCTGGTGTTGCTAGTGCCATGCTCTTATGAACTGAGCCACGTACAGGACCACTACAATACAGAAGTACAATACAATACTGTAAAATACAATACACGATTACAATACAGGTGAAGATGTATGATTGCCATCCCCACGAGCGTACCACTCTCCTTCAGGCCATGGATGAGGCATGCAATGATTTAAATCCAGACCTATGTCAGGCTTGGATTGGCCACGCAAAAAGGTTTTTCCCAGGTGCATGAACAATGAATATATTTACTGGAATGTCGATGAGAATCTATAGCCAAATGCTCAAGACAATTTCTTTAATTTCTTTAATTTGATTACACTACCGTTCAAAAGTTTGGGGTCACTTAGAAATGTCCTTGTTTGCATGAAAACATACATTAAATGAGTTTGAATAGGAAATATAGCCAAATGAATAGGAGATGTAGTCATTGACAAGGTTAGAAATAATGATTTTTAATTGAAATAATAATTCTGTCCTTCAAACTGTTCTTTCGTCAAATAATTCTCAATTTGCAGCAATCACAGCCGTGCAGACCTTTGGCATTCTAGTTGTCAATTCTTTTAGGTAATCTGAAGAGATTTCACCCCATGCTTCCTGAAACACCTCCCACAAGTTGGATTGGCTTGAAGGGCACTTCTTACGTACCATATGGTCAAGCTGCTCCCAGAGCAGCTCAATAGGGTTGAAATCCGGTGACTGTGCTGGCCACTCCATTATAGACAGAATACCAGCTGACAGCTTCTTCCCTAAATAGTTATTGCATAGTTTGGAGCTGTGCTTTGGGTCATTGTCCTGTTGTAGGAGGAAATTGGCTCCAATCAAGCGCCGTCCACAGGGTATGGCATGGCGTTGCAAAATGGAGTGATAGCCTTCCTTCTTCAAGATCCCTTTTACCCTGTACAAATCTCCCACTTTACCACCACCAAAGCACCCCCAAACCTTCACATTGCCTCCACCATGCTTGACAGGTGGCATCAAGCACTCCTCCAGCATCTTTTCATTTGGTCTGCGTCTCACAAAGGTTCTTCTTTGTGATCCGAACATCTCAAACTTCGATTTGTCTGTCCATAACACTTTTTTCCAATCTTCCTCTGTCCAGTGTCTGTGTTCTTTTGCCCATCTTAATCTTTTCTTTTTATTGGCCAGTCTGAGATATGGCTTTTTCTTTGCAACTCTGCCTAGAAGATCAGCATCCCGGAGTCGCCTCTTCACTGTTGATCTTCACTGCGTGTACTATTTAATGAAGCTGCCAGTTGAGGACCTGTGAGGCGTCTGTTTCTCAAACTAGACACTCTAATGTATTTGTCCTCTTGCTCAGTTGTGCTCTGGGGCCTCCCACTCCTCTTTCTATTCTGGTTAGAGCCAGTTTGCGCTGGTCTGTGAAGGGAGTAGTACACAGCGTTGTACGAGATCTTCAGTTTCTTGGCAATTTCTCGCATGGAATAGTCTTCATTTCCCAGAACAAGAATAGACTGACGAGTTTCAGAAGAAAGTTATTTGTTTCTGGCCATTTTAAGCCTGTAATTGAACCCACAATTGCTGATGCTCCAGATACTCAACTAGTCTCAAGAAGGCCAGTTTTATTGCTTCTTTAATTGGAACACAGGACTGATGGTTGCTGATAATGGGCCTCTGTACGCCTATGTAGATATTCCATTAAAAATCAGCCGTTTCCAGCTACAAAAGCCATTTACAACATTAACAATGTCTACACTGTATTTCTGATCAATTTGATGTTATTTTAATGGACAACTAAAATTGCTTTTCTTTCAAAAACAAGGACATTTCTAAGTGACCCCAAACTTTTAAACGGTAGTGTACATTGTGAAAGATTTCTTCAATGATCACACCTTCGATCACACATGGGATAGAAATGATGGAAATGGGATGTTCAGTCACTTTTAATGGGTAGTGTAAGTGTATTGCCAAATGTGAAAACAGTTTAATAGCATACTAAATTTAAAAGGCAATTTTGAAACATGTAAATTACTTTTTTTTCCTCTATTGGATTAACTGGTTGTTAAAATAACAAAATTGAGAAGATATCATTATGTTGTGTTTTGGTGATTAACCTAAATGTATGACTTAGAACCGACACTATTTTAAATAGAAAATCTGAGTGGAGAAAATATGAATAGGGATTGACCCTTGACCCTTGACCATTGGCCACTGATTACGAGTGTCATATAATTCATATAATATAAGATTATTGGCTTCCAGGGTCATTTTCCCATTCCCAGTCTCATTCTCAGCTTCTTTCACGCTTCACTGGTAATGTGAGAAAAAGTATCAGAGTGATAGCATCTGTGGACGCCATGCTGCGCTCTCTGAGAATATTCCGTTTCTCATCCAGAACCTACATGAGAAAAAGAGAGATAGAAATGGAGATAGAGAGGAGGAGGCAGACACCGATGGAGTAGAGTAATTGAGGTACTGTAGGGAGAGAGGTACACAGAAAGAGATGCACTGACACAGAAGACACATCGATAAAAAGTGAGAGATGTAAAAGAGAGAATGTAAGACAAAAGGGCACATACATAGAGGTTTGTTTATGACTGTTTTAGTTGTACCACAGTAGAGGTACAAAGATAAGGCTAGTTTTCATAACCATGTTGGACAGAGTGATATCCACTAATCACAGATCTGAAATACAATGCAGAAGACTGTTGTGTACATCTTAAACTATTTAGTTACAAACATTTGCTGCTCGTTTAGTGGATTTACTGTTAATTTATTTTATTTATTTTTTTACTTTTGTTAATTATCTATTTCACTTGCCATTAAAGCCCTTTGAATTGATTTGAATGGAATTGAGAAAGAGAGAGCGAGAGAGAGAAAGAGAGAGAGAGAGAGAGAGAGACAGAGAGAGAGAGAGAGAGAGAGAGAGAGAGAGAGAGAGAGAGAGAGAGAGAGAGAGAGAGAGAGAGAGAGAGAGAAGAGTGTATCCCTATAGAGATTGGTATTACCAGAGACATCTACAGCTTTTGTTTGTTCTGGGTGGGCGGATTTGTGTAGAGGGAAAGATAAGACACATTTCTCTCTCTCTCTCTCTCTCTCTCTCTCTCTCTCTCTCTCTCTCTCTCTCTCAATTAAATTAAATGTAAGGCTTTATTGGCATGGGAAACGTATGTTAACATTGCCAAAGCAAGTGAAGTATTTACAATGGTGTTTGTTCTTCACTGGTTGCCCTTTTCTTGTGGCAACAGGTCACAAATCTTGCTGCTGTGATGGCACACTGTGGTTTTTCACCCAGTAGATAAGGGAGTTTATCAAAATTGGGTTTGTTTTTGAATTCTTTGTTGATCTCTGTAATCTGAGGGAGATATGTGTCTCTAATATGGTCATATGTCTCCCGAGTGGCGCAGTGGTCTAAGGCACTGCATCGCAGTGCTAGCTGTGCCACTAGAGATCCTGGTTCAAATCCAGGCTCTGCTGTAGCCGGCCGCAACCGGGAGACCAATGGGGCGGCACAATTGGTCCAGGGTAGGGGAGGGAATGGCTGGCAGGGAGGTAGCTCAGTTGGTAGAGCATGGCATTTGCAATGCCAGGGTTGTGGGTTCGATTCCCACAGGGGGGGGCAGTATGAAAATAAAAAAGAATAATGTATGCACTAACTGTAAGTTGCTCTGGATAAGAATGTCTGCTAAATGATGAAAATGTAAATATGTTTAGCAGGAGGTTAGGAAGTGCAGCTCAGTTTCCACCTAATTTTGTGGGCAGTGTGCACAGCCTGTCTTCTCTTGAGAGCCAGATCTGCCTACGGCGGCCTTTCTCAATAGCAAGGCTATGCTCACTGAGTCTCTACATAGTCAAAGCTTTCCTTAAGTTTGGGTCAGTCACAGTGGTTAGGTATTCTGCCACTGTGTACTCTCTGTTTAGGGCCAAATAGCATTCTAGTTTGCTCTGTTTTTTTGTTAATTCAATGTGTCAAGTAATTCTCTTTTTGTTTTCTCATGATTTGGTTAGGTCTAATTGTGTTGTTGTTGTTGTCCTGGGGCTCTGTGGGGTCTGTTTGTGTTTGTGAACAGAGCCCCAGGACCAGATTACTTAGGGGACTCTTCTCCAAGTTCTTCTCCAAGAACATAAAATACGACATACCAATTAGGATCTGGCAAAAAAATAATTGAATCAGTTATAGAACCCATTGCCCTTTATGGTTGTGAGGTCTGGGGTCCGCTCACCAAACAAGAATTCAGTAGATATTTTTGCAGAATTCTGCATGCAGAGTCTCAATTTGGTGTTTGTCCCATTTTGTGAATTCTTGGTTGGTGAGCAGACCCCAGACCTCACAACCATAAAGGGAAATGGGTTCTATAACTGATTCAAGTAGGTGATAACTTTGTTATGGAAGGTTTGTGAATCGCTTCCTTTTAAGTGGTTATAGAATTTAACGGCTCTTTTCTGGATTTTGATAATTAGCGGGTATCGGCCTAAATAAAACCTCCCAGAAAAACCTTCAGGGAACCATAGAAAAAGGTTCTCAGAACCACACTGCAACCTAAAAATGTACGTTCCCAGAACAGGCAACATTTTTATTTCCGTTCTCAGAACTTTTAAAAACATTCAGTTTTACCGGTCAGGAAACGTATGGCTTCATTCCTAGAACCAATGGAAAACCAAAAACGTACGTTCCCACACAACTTCCAAGGAACCACATGTGCTAGCTGGGTAGTATGTTTACCCAGCATCCCCTTTAGCAAACGGAGAAAACCGCTCTGTAAACCGCCAGCTAAAGCACTCCTTTTCACCAAGGATCTGTCCCAAATGACACCCTTGTCCATTTGTAGTGCACTACTTTTGACCAGGTTCAAAAGTAGTGCACTATATAGGAAATAGGGTGCCATTTGGAATGCAACCGAGGTGTCTGTGATTTAATCCACTTTTGTTAAATGTCTGAATGGGATGGGGCTGTTTGAAGACGTGAGCTGGCAGCCAGACAGGGCCGGCAGATGTTTAAACAGTCGACCAGAGAGTGAGGCTCTCTCTCCTTTTGTGAGAGGGGCTGGAGTGTTTGGACGTTTTTAAAAACAAAGGCTGCGTTGGAGATTAGGAGCTGTGTGTGTGTGTGTGTGTGTGTGTGTTATACACAGAGAACCGGGCTCTCTGCTCCTCCCTGCATGCCAAGAGGGAGAACGGAAGGAAGGAGGATGGTAACAGTTCTCCCTTAAATAAAATTAAAGAGATGACAAATGGCTCGAGCAGGGAGGAGAGTGAGATGACGGGGGATGTTTGAGGAGGACAGATTTATTGAGCGTTAGGAACAGAGTGGTGGTGAGAGTGAGAAGAGTGCGGTTATCAGCACAATGGCTGGCTGGCTGGTGTTTGTTATCCCATCCTCTCATAAAGCCCTGCTAGGCTGATTGATACAGGTTTATCTCTGTGTTACCAGGACTGCTAAACAGAGAGACTGCTGTAGGGCTAACAGACATGATGCTACAGTAACTGGGTGGGGTTGGTGTCAGTGGTGGTCAGTGCCGTTTAAGATGAGGGAGGACGATTTTATTTTTCATGAGCATGGCCTTATTTCTATTACAGCATATTGGATGACTGTCATTCATGTTCCATTCACCCAGTTCAATGTAACAGTAAAAGTCAGTTAAAAACAAATTCTTATTTACAATGACAGCCTACCCCCGATGACGCTGGGCCAATTGTGCGCCGCCCTATTGGACTCCCAATCACGGCCGGATTGTGATACAGCCTGGAAGCGAACCAGGGTCTGTAGTGACGCATCTAGCACTGAAATGCAGTTCCTTAGACCGCTGTGCCACTCAAGAGGCTACTACATGATACAAAAATTGTCCCTATACCCATCATGAGGTTGCTACAACCTAGCCTATGAATAAAAGTTTACAACGTAGGTGCACACAGGTCGAGAGACAAATGTGAGGTGACAGACAGTGACACATTCAATACCGCCTTGCACACTCTTGCTTGCATCTATCTTATATAGGGTGTAATCATTAGTCCAACTGTTGCAAACGAGAGTTTCTATTGGACAAATTCAGGTATGTTTATCCCCGTTTTGTTCCGCTTGCATCCATTTAAGAAATGTTTTTCAACAGAATCGGCGGAATTAAAACACCCCTGATCACGCGTAAGCACAGTTCAGTTTCATAGCAGCCACGTTGTATTCCTTCTCGCATCTATGTGCTCTCCTCCTCTCACCTTTTCCCGTGTGGACTTCAATGCACAACACATCAGCTGTATGTGACCAGGCGAAAAAACATTTTCAAGCCAAACCATATCATAACTGCTACACACAGCCTACATCGTTGTCACCATATTAGTTAAAGTAACATCATAGTCAACCTAGCTAATACAACTAACGCGTTAGTAAACCCGCTACAATCATGCAGTAACGTTACAGTGTACAGTCAGTAAGCAGTTTAGCACTTACACCAGCAGGCCCAAGTGGCAATAAATTTGTAAAACCAAAAGCTTAACTTGACTTGGAAGAGTTCCAGTGTTGTGTTGGATAGTCATAGCCAGCTAACTAACATAGCATCCCTCTGTTTGAGCAGGGTGTTTGAGTACACTAAACTAGCTAGCTGCATTTGCTAGCTAAGTCAGTGAAACTGAACGTGATCTTTTTTTAACAAAATCTCTATCTCTCTCTTGCTTCGCCTTCATTTTGGAAGAAATACATTTGTTCAAAACTGTTCAACTACTGTCTTTCTCTCTCATTTCTCTCCCACATTTTATGCGCTGCAGTGCTAGCTAGCTGTAGCGCATGCTTTCAGTACTAGATTTATTTTCTGATCCTTTGATTGGGTGGACAACATGTCAGTTCATGTTGCAAGAGCTCTGATAGGTTAGAGAACGTCCTCCGGAAGTTGTCATAATTACTGTGTAAGTCTATGGAAGGGGGTGAGAACCATGAGTCTCCTAGGTTTTGTATTGAAGTCAATGTACCCAGAGGAGAGGCGAAGGTCAAGTCATGCGTCCTCTGAAACATGACCCGCCAAACCACACTTCTTATCACCCGCTCGCTTAACCCGGAAGCCAGCCACACCAATGTGTTGGAGGAAACACCATTCAACTGACGACCGAAGTCAGCCTGCAGGCGCCCGGCCCGCCACAAGGAGTCACTGGAGCGCAATGAGCTAAATAAAGCCCCCCCCCGGCCAAACCCTCCCCTAACCCGGACGACACTGGGCACTGCCCTATGGGATTGAACCCCAGGCTGTTGTGACGCCGCAACACTGTGATGCAGTGCCTTAGTCTGCTGCGCCACTAAGGAGGCCCAAAATAGTGTGTTTAAATCAATTATTTGGTGACGTGATTATATTTAGTATAGTTTGATCTAAAAAGTATAACTTTTTAAATGTTTAAAAATATATATTTTTATTACATTCACTGTGGAGGATGGTCCTCCCCTCCCTCCTCTGAGGAGCCTCCACTGGTTGGTGTGGATTGGGCTGCATTTTGATGACTCTGTTATCCCACTCTTCGATATTACAAAATGAAGAAGGGAGAGCATGTTTCCTCAATGATGTCCATATCTAGTTGCATATCCTCTTTATATACAATCTGGTCGGAGCTACAGTGAGGGAAAATGGTGTTTGATCCCCTGCTGATTTTGTACGTTTGCCCACTGACAAAGACATGATCAGTCTATAATTTTAATGGTAGGTTTATTTGAACAGTGAGAGACAGAATAACAACAAAAAAATCCAGAAAAACGCATGTCAAAAATGTTATAAATTGATTTGCATTTTAATGAGGGAAATACATATTTGATCCCTCTGCAAAACATGACTTAGTACTTGGTGGCAAAACCCTTGTTGGCAATCACAGAGGTCAGACATTTCATGTAGTTGGCCATCAGGTTTGCACACATCTCAGGAGGGATTTTGTTCCACTCCTCTTTGCAGATCTTCTCCAAGTCATTAAGGTTTCAAGGCTGACGTTTGGCAACTCGAACCTTCAGCTCCCTCCACAGATTATCTATGGGATTAAGGTCTGGAGACTGGCTAGGCCACTCCAGGACCTTAATGTGCTTCTTCTTGAGCCACTCCTTTGTTGCCTTGGCCATGTGTTTTGGGTCATTGTCATGCTGGAATACCCATCCACTGCACATTTTCAATGCCCTGGCTGAGGGAAAGAGGTTCTCACCCAAGATTTGACAGTACATGGCCCCGTCCATCATCCCTTTGATGCGGTGAAGTTGTCCTGTCCCCTTTACTATGGAATGCAGAGTTTGGTTTTCGCCAGGCATTACTGGAACCAAGTCGTCCAAAAAGTTATACTTTTGAATCATCTGTCCATAGAACGTTCTTCCAAGAGTCTTGATGATCATCCAGGTGCTTTTTGGCAAACTTGATTCAACTTTTTGGACGAGATGGGTCCCATTATGCATGGAAAAAACCAAACACTGCATTCCACAGTAAGAACATCATACCAAAGGTCAAGCATGGTGGTGGTGGTGTGATGGTTTGGGGATGCTTTGCTGCCTCAGGACCTGGACAACTTGCCTTAATAGAAGGAACCATGAATTCTGCTCTGTATCAGAGAATTCTACAGGAGAATGTCAGACCATCCGTCTGTGAGCTGAAGCTGAAGCGATGCTGGGTCATGCAGCAAGACAATGATCCAAAACACACAATCAAGTCTACATGAAAATTGCTAAAAAGCAACAAATTGGAAGTTTTGGAATGGCCTAGTCAAAGTCCAGACCTAATCCCAATTGAGATGTAGTGGCAGGACTTGAAACGAGCAGTTCATGCTTGAAAACCCACACGTCACTGAGTTAAAGCAGTTCTGCATGGAAGAGTGGGCCAAAATTCCTCCACAGCGACGTGAGAAACTGATCAACAACTACAGGAAGCATTTGGTTGGAGTCATTGCAGCTAAAGGTGACACAACCAGTTATTGAGTGTAAGGGGGCAATTACTTTTTCACACAGGGGAATTGGGTGTTGCATAACTTTGTTTATGAAATAAATATGTAATTGTTGTGTTATTTGTTCACTTATGTTCCCTTTATCTAATATTAGGTTTTGGTTGAAGATCTGATAACATCAGTGTCACAAATATGCAAAAGTAGAGAAAATTAGAAAGGGGGCAAATACTTTTCATAGCACTGTATATCGAGTAATTGTCACGATCGTCTAGAACAGGAGACCAAGGCGCAGCGTTGCGAGTGAACATATTATATTTATTAAATGCTCACAACAACAAAAACAATAAACAACGAAAGCGTGACGTCCAGTGTACAACACGAACACACACGAACAAAATCCCACAACCCGAAAGGAAAACAGATAGATTAAATATGGCTCCCAATCAGAGACAAACAGCCGACAGCTGACACTCATTTGCCTCTGATTGGGAGTCACACCGGCAAACATAGAAAATAAACCACCTAGAACACCCACCAGAGAAACAGAAAACATAGAATGAACACACCCTGGTTCAACATAATGAGTCCCCGAACCAGGGTGTGACAGTACCCCCCCCTAAAGGCGCGGACTGTGACCGCGCCTAAATACGAGCAAAACAGGGGAGGGCTGGGTGGGCATTCTTCCTCGGCGGCGGCTCCGGCTCCGGGCTTGATCCCCACTTCCTCTCCAACCCCCCAAAGTACTCCTGGTCCTGTCTAGCCCCGCTGGCCGGAGCCGGACTGACGACACGCGCCCCTGGCTTGGTGCGTGGAGCAGGAATGGACCGGAATGGGCTGGCGACGCACACCACTGACTTGGTGCGGAGAGCAGGAACGAGCCGGACAGGGCTGACGAGACGCACCACAGACTTGGTGCGGGAAGCTTGGATGGGCCGGACTGGGCTGGCGACGCGCACCACAGACTCGGTGCGGAGAGCAGGAACGGACCGTGCCGGACTGACGACGCACACCACTGGCTTGGTGTGGACAGCAGGAACGGGCCGATCCGGGCGGCCGAAACGCACCACAGACTTGGTGCGGGGAGCAGGAACGAGCCGGACAGGGCTGACGAGACGCACCACAGACTTGGTGCGGGAAGCTTGGATGGGCCGGACTGGGCTGGCGACGCGCACCACCGACTCGGTGCGGAGAGCAGGAACGGACCGTGCCGGACTGACGACGCACACCCCTGGCTTGGTGTGGACAGCAGGAACGGGCCGGACCGGGCTGGCGACGCGCACCACCGGCACGATGCGAGGAACAGGAACAGGCCGGCCCGTACTGGAGACACACACCACTGGCCCTACGCAGAGGTCAGGAACAGGCCGGACCGGACTGGACACACACCCCAGTACCTCTCGCCGTGCCTCCACACTATCCCTCTCCTCTGTGACCAGTGGCCCCCTTAACCTGGCGGCCTCCTCTTCACACCCGCTGGACCGCTCCATCGCGGCCTCCTGCTGCCCCGTCGTCCACGTCGTGAGCCCCCCCCAAAAAAATTTCTGGGGTTCTCTCCTCCCCGTGGACCAGGCCTCCCTAGCTCTCGTCAGACTCTCGATCCATTGCTTCATCGACCAGCCTCTCTCCTCCTCACTTAGCGTGGCCCAGCCGAAACTCCTACTCCCCTGATCCCAGGTCCTTCCTTTCTCCTCCTCACGCTGCTTGGTCTGGTACTGGTGGGATTTTCTGTCACGATCGTCTAGAACAGGAGACCAAGGCGCAGCGTTGCGAGTGAACATATTATATTTATTAAATGCTCACAACAACAAAAACAATAAACAACGAAAGCGTGACGTCCAGTGTACAACACGAACACACACGAACAAAATCCCACAACCCGAAAGGAAAACAGATAGATTAAATATGGCTCCCAATCAGAGACAAACAGCCGACAGCTGACACTCGTTTGCCTCTGATTGGGAGTCACACCGGCAAACATAGAAAATAAACCACCTAGAACACCCACCATAGAAACAGAAAACATAGAATGAACACACCCTGGTTCAACATAATGAGTCCCCGAACCAGGGTGTGACAGTAATAATACGATCCTGTTGATTGACCATACGTGAAATGAGCTCTCACCACAGCACACAACATTACATTTACATTTACATTTACGTCATTTAGCAGACGCTCTTATCCAGAGCGACTTACAAATTGGTGCATTCACCTTATAGCCAGTGGGACAACCACTTTACAATGTTTTTTTTATTTATTTATTTATTTATTTTTGGGGGGGGGTGGGGTAAGGGGGGGGATAGAAGGATTACTTTATCCTATCCCAGGTATTCCTTAAAGAGGTGGGGTTTCAAATGTCTCCGGAAGGTGGTGAGTGACTCCGCTGTCCTGGCGTCGTGAGGGAGCTTGTTCCACCATTGGGGTGCCAGAGCAGCGAACAGTTTTGACTGGGCTGAGCGGGAACTATGCTTCCGCAGAGGTAGGGGAGCCAGCAGGTCAGAGGTGGATGAACGCAATGCCCTCCTTTGGGTGTAGGGACTGATCAGAGCCTGAAGGTACGGAGGTGCCGTTCCCCTCACAGCTCCGTAGGCAAGCACCATGGTCTTGTAGCAGATGCAAGCTTCAACTGGAAGCCAGTGGAGTGTGCGGAGGAGCGGGGTGACGTGAGAGAACTTGGGAAGGTTGAACACCAGACGGGCTGCGGAATTCTGGATGAGTTGTAGGGGTTTAATGGCACAGGCAGGGAGCCCAGCCAACAGCGAGTTGCAGTAATCCAGACGGGAGATGACAAGTGCCTGGATAAGGACCTGTGCCGCTTCCTGTTGAAGGCAGGGTCGTACTCTCCGAATGTTGTAGAGCATGAACCTACAGGATCGGGTCACCGCCTTGATGTTAGCGGAGAACGACAGGGTGTTGTCCAGGGTCACGCCAAGGCTCTTCGCACTCTGGGAGGAGGACACAACGGAGTTGTCAACCGTGATGGCGAGATCATGGAACAGGCAGTCCTTCCCCGGGAGGAAGAGCAGCTCCGTCTTGCCAAGGTTCAGCTTGAGGTGGTGATCCGTCATCCATACTGATATGTCTGCCAGACATGCAGAGATGCGATTCGCCACCTGGTTATCAGAAGGGGGAAAGGAGAAGATTAGTTGTGTGTCATCTGCGTAGCAATGATAGGAGAGGCCATGTGAGGATATGACAGAGCCAAGTGACTTGGTGTATAGCGAGAATAGGAGAGGGCCTAGAACTGAGCCCTGGGGGCCACCAGTGGTGAGAGCACGTGGTGCGGAGACAGCTTCTCGCCACACCACTTGGTAGGAGCGACCGGTCAGGTAGGACGCAATCCAAGAGTGAGCCGCGCCGGAGATGCCCAGCTCGGAGAGGGTGGAGAGGAGGATCTGATGGTTCACAGTATCAAAGGCAGCAGACAGGTCTAGAAGGACAAGAGCAGAGGAGAGAGAGTTAGCTTTAGCAGTGCGGAGAGCCTCCGTGACACAGAGAAGAGCAGTCTCAGTTGAATGACCAGTCTTGAAACCTGACTGGTTTGGATCAAGAAGGTCATTCTGAGAGAGATAGCAAGAGAGTTGGCTAAAGACGGCACGCTCAATAGTTTTGGAGAGAAAAGAAAGAAGGGATACTGGTCTGTAGTTGTTGACATCAGAGGGATCGAGTGTTGGTTTTTTGAGAAGGGGTGCAACTCTCGCTCTCTTGAAGACGGAAGGGACATAGCCAGCGGTCAAGGATGAGTTGATCAGCGGGGTGAGGTAAGGGAGAAGGTCACCGGAGATGGTCTGGAGAAGAGAGGAGGGGATAGGGTCAAGCGGGCAGGTTGTTGGGCGGCCGGCAGTCACAAGTCGCAAGATTTTATCTGGAGAGAGAGGGGAGAAAGAAGTCAAAGCATAGGGTAGGGCAGTGTGAGCAGGACCAGCAGTGTCATTTGACTTAACAAATGAGGATTGGATGTCGTCAACCTTCTTTTCAAAATGGTTGACGAAGTCATCCACAGAGAGGGAGGAGGGGAGGGGGGGGGGGGATTCAGCAGGGAGGAGAATGTGGCAAAGAGCTTCCTAGGGTTAGAGGCAGATGCTTGGAATTTAGAGTGGTAGAAAGTGGCCTTAGCAGCAGAAACAGATGAAGAAAATGTAGAGAGGAGGGAGTGAAAAGATGCCAGGTCCGCAGGGAGTCTAGTTTTCTTCCATTTCCGCTCAGCTGCCCGGAGCTCTGTTCTGTGAGCTCGCAATGAGTCATCAAGCCACGGAGCTGGAGGGGAGGACAGAGCCGGTCGGGAGGATAGGGGACATAGAGAGTCAAAGGATGCAGAAAGGGAGGAGAGGAGGGTTGAGGAGGCAGAATCAGGAGATTGGAGGGAGAAGGATTGAGCAGAGGGAAGAGATGATAGGATGGAAGAGGAGAGAGTAGCGGGAGAGAGAGAGCGAAGGTTGCGACGGCGCATTACCATCTGTGTAGGGGCAGAGTGAGTAGTGTTGGAGGAGAGCGAGAGAGAAAAGGATACAAAGTAGTGGTCGGAGACATGGAGGGGAGTTGCAGTGAGATTAGTAGAACAACAGCATCTAGTAAAGATGAGGTCAAGCGTATTGCCTGCCTTGTGAGTAGGGGGGGGCAGTGAGAGGGTGAGGTCAAAAGAGGAGAGGAGTGGAAAGAAGGAGGCAGAGAGAAATGAGTCAAATGTAGACGTAGGGAGGTTGAAATCCCCCAGAACTGTGAGGGGTGAGCCATCCTCAGGAAAATAACTTATCAAGGCGTCAAGCTCATTGATGAACTCTCCAAGGGAACCTGGAGGGCGATAGATGACAAGGATATTAAGATTAAATGGGCTAGTGACTGTGACAGCATGGAATTCAAATGAGGAGATAGACAGATGGGTCAGGGGAAAAATTGAGAATGTCCACTTGGGAGAGATGAGGATTCCTGTGCCACCACCCCGCTGACCAGATGCTCTCGGGGTATGCGAGAACACATGGTCAGACGAGGAGAGAGCAGTAGGAGTAGCAGTGTTTTCAGTGGTAATCCATGTTTCCGTCAGCGCCAAGAAGTCGAGGGACTGGAGGGTAGCATAGGCTGAGATGAACTCTGCCTTGTTGGCAGCAGAACGGCAGTTCCAGAGGCTGCCTGAGACCTGGAACTCCACGTGGGTGGTGCGTGCAGGGACCACCAGGTTAGAGAGGCAGCAGCCACGCGGTGTGAGGCGTTTGTATAGCCTGTGCGGAGAGGAGAGAACAGGGATAGGCAGAGGCATAGTTGACAGGCTGCAGCAAATGGCTACAATAATGCAGAGGAGATCGGAATGAAATGAACTAAACATCTGGGAAAGGAGAGAGCGGGGCCTCCCTCACCACAACTCCCAAATATAACTCTCCCAACTTCCACCTCAGAAACAATAATTGTTGTAAACTACAGCGGTTCAATGTTTTCTAGGAATTGACTAACTTAGTTTATTTAGCTAGCTAACTAGGTACCGTATTATTCCGTGAAAATCGTCCGGGCACCTAGTCATAAGACGCCACAGCCAGCTAGCATGCCGGACTCCAACAACACGGTTTAGCGCCAATACTCGGCCACAACAAACCACCAGTGTATCAACACGCAAGCAGATCGTTCGTGTCCGTGTCTAACGTAGTGGGTTAGTCCCAACAGCTTGAGCGAGTCCGTCGTCAATTTATTCAGCCAGTTAGTTAGCTAGAATAGTTAGCAAACTAGCTAGCCATTGCTTTCAGACAAAGAAGAACCCCTCCTTTCACGGCACGAACACACAGAGAGAGCCAAACTAACGTTAACTAGTCACCCATGTCCCGAATTCCTTGAACGACTCGGGCTACCAATATGTAAAAAACAAAACACAAATGTAGATTATGACTTACCCCTAGCAGCTACTGTTAGCTAGCCAAGTGCAAAGCTAGCCACTGAATTGACTCAGCCAGTTCGCGTCTGTTCGCTAGGTCGTTCCAGCTATTGTTTACTAGTAGCTATCCAGGTAGCAACAAGCTAGCTAAATTTCAAGCACAGTAGCCACTTGCTACCTAACGTTAACGGTTCAGACAATGAGGTTAGAAAACAGCTGAATGATAGGCAATTATTGTATGTAATTATTGTAGGCAGCCAGCTGGCGTAATTACAGGCACTCTCAGGCATGAAACAACTATGCCGTTGCTAATAGCTACTCGCCAGCTAGTCCAGGTGGTGGGTTAGCTAGCTAGCTTCGTGCTACACCGGGCACAGCCGAATACAATACTAACCTACAATAATTACATACAACAACCCACGATAACTACCTACAATACCTAACTACAATCTAAATACATAGTTTAAGCCTTACTCGACAAAGCCCAAGCTATGTATAAAGCCAAGCTTACCCGACGTCAAGCTTACCCGATCTTACCCGACGACCTCCTCCTTCGACCTCCAACCTAGTAATGGCCTCACATTAGCAAGTGGTAGAATCCTACAGTACATACAGTAACTGAGCTGGCATGGCTATTAGTGTGTGACGGGAATGGTGATTAATTCCCATGATGCCCTTCATGCTAAACATAGGAAGCTGATTGGGCATTTTGATGGACAGAGCAGGCAGTGAAGGGGGGAAAGGGAGGTAATTTATGGGAAACCAAATTTAGCTTTTGAAGAGAAGACAGGATGAAAAAAGGTAATTTTGTTCTGTTTGACCTTATGGCGCTCTGTAATGAAGGGGGCCCTCCCTCCTTTCCCCTGTCTTTATCTCCTGAACATCCCTCATCCTTTGTTCTCCCTTTGTCTCTCTCTCAATGTATCGCCCTCTTTCTTTCTCTACATATATGCATCAGCTCTCTCACAGACTAATAAATATATTTGAGATGAAGCTTCAAAAAGTTTGCTGCTGAAAGCCAGTTGTGATGTGAAAGAGCGACAGTGGTAATCCATACATTCTCACTCTATTAGATGTGTGTGTGATTGTATTTGTGTGTGTGTGTTGTTTGCCTGACGCGTGTGTGTGTGTTTGGGTGTGTGACAAGTATAATTTCACAGAAGAGGTACTGTCAGACAAATGATGTGGCTGGGGGGAAATGCGCTTATCAGGCACAATGTAGCACTGGAGCAGGAGGCCATAAAGCAAGGGAGGGCTATGAAACAGAAATAAATAAGGAGAAAGGAAGAGCGCAGGAGTAAACAGATAAATGGACCATGGAGAGCAGCCATTACTCATGTTTACAGGTTGGTGACACCAGGGTTTTATTTATCTCTTAACCACAGAGAGAGCTAGGGGAAATGCTCAATGGTAATGGTGTGTTAGTGAATCGAATTAGACTTGGCTGGCACTGTGAGGCCTTTTAACCCACGCTTACACACAAATACACTTACACATGTAGTGTGCTTGCACACACACCTACACCATCATACAAATGTAACATTTCAGACACACACACACAAAGGCTTTGTATATTCACACATGTATGCACACACACACACACACACACACACACACACACGCACACACACACATGCACTCACGGGATTTGGATACTCACACACTTGTGTGCACACATATACATGCACGCACACTAACATTAATCAATGTCTCAGTCTAGTGGGGCAGGGTTAAACAAGATCAATGTTAAATTGTGTGTGTTTGCGTGTGCTTGCATGTGTGTACTGACACTGCATGTGTTTGCACGTGCATGTGTTAATGTGTGTAAATAGATGGGGAGTTCTTAACTGCTCTGTTTTTGTTTTCATTGTGTTTAGCCTAATTGTGTTTCATGGAAGGCTTATGGAGCTAGCGCCCGCGGCTTAATTTATTAGCATGGTTTCTCTAATCTTCTGGATATTCAAATTTGAAACCCATAAATATAGACCTATAAACACAGATTCCTCCCTCTTAGTGGCTCCAAAGTCCATGACGAGGACTTTATTAGCCTGCACAGTATGTCTCACAGTGTTGTCTTAACCACAATCCACTTGCAGTAGCCTGGGCAAATATATACATCTGCAGATTGTTATCACTGGTTGATCAGAAGTGGGTTGTGCTGTCAGACACAAGTGAGAGCATTACCCTTATGGAGATGCTCTCACTCCAATCCTCTACCTTTCTCTACTCTTCCCTAGATTTACTCCTTTCTCCTGTTCCAGAGACCGAATAGCAAAGCTCACATCAAATCAATGCAGTTGTCTCACTGTGCCTAATTACTGGTGCCTGGATAAGCCCATGTACCTGCAGAGGGTGCTTGGTTGTCTGAGGGTGTTGCACAGCTTATACCCAGGCAATATCCCAATGGCAGGAAGAGTTAGAGAATTTGTAATGGTATTCCCTTACAAAAAAAACATAGCTGTTTTCACATGTTGAGCTTAAATTTCACGTGAAACCATATTTTCACATGTATTACATTTAGAGTTAACATCTTAACACCACCTTTTCACGTGAGGAGAATAACATGTTTTCACCTCAAATGTGAATTGCAGTTTCACATGTGAAATTTGTGGTTTCACATGTTAAAAATGTTCACATGTGAGAATCGGAAAGAGTTCACATATTAATCTGCTCTATTATAATATAATGTCATTTAGCAGACGCTTTTATCCAAAGCGACTTACAGTCATGTGTGCATACATTTATTTTGTGTATGGGTGGTCCCGGGGATCGAACCCACTACCTTGGCGTTACAAGCGCCGTGCTCTACCAGCTGAGCTACAGAGGACCACGGTGATCCGCTTTAGCCGACATCCACACACAGTGCATTCGGAAAGTATTCAGACCCCTTGACTTTTTCCACATTTTGTTACGTTACAGCCTTATTTATATTTATATTTTTATTTTTATCCTCATCAATCTACACACAATACTCCATAATGAAAAAGCGAAGACAGGTTTTTAGAAATTTTTGCAAATGTATTACAAATAAAAAAACTGAAATACCCCAGATCTGGGGAAGTGTACCAAAAAATGTCTGCAGCATTGAAGGTCCCCAAGAACAGAGTGGCCTCCATCATTCTTAAATGGAACCACCAAGACTCTTCCTAGAGCTGGCCACCCGGCAAAACTGAGCAATCGGGAGAGAAGGGCCTTGGTTAGGAAGGTGACCAAGGTCACTCTGACAGAGCTCCAGAGTTCCTCTGTGGAGATGGGAGAACCTTCCAGTAGGACAACCATTTCTGCAGTACTCCACCAATCAGGCCTTTATGGTAGAGTGGCCAGACGGAAGCCACTTTTCATTAAAAGGCACATCACAGCCCGCTTGGAGTTTGCCAAAAGGCACCTAAAGGACTCTCAGACCATGAGAAACAGCATTCTCTGGTCTGATGAAACCAAGATTGATCTCTTTGGCCTGAATGCCAAGCGTCACGTCTGGAGGAAACCTGACACCATCCCTACGGTGAAGCATGGTGGTGGCAGCATCGTGCTGTGCAGATGTTTTTCAGCGGCAGGGACTGGGAGACTAGTCAGGATCGAGGGAAAGATGAACAGAGCAAAGTATAGAGAGATCCTTGATGAAAACCTGCTCCAGAGTGCTCAGGACCTCAGACTGGGGCGAAGGTTCACCTTCCAACAGGACAACGACCCTAAGCACACAGCCAAGACAACGCAGGAGTGGCTTCGGGACAATTCTCTGAATGTCCTTGAGTGGCCCAGCCAGAGCCCGGACTTGAACCCGATCAAACATCTCTGGAGAGACCTAAAAATATCTGTGCAGCGATGCTCCCCATCCAAACTGACAGAGCTTGAGAGGATCTGCAAAGAAGAATGAGAGAAACTCCCCAAATACAGGTGTGCCAAGCTTGTAGCGTCATACCCAAGAAGACTTGAGGCTGTAATCGCTGACAAAGGCGCTTCAACAAAGTACTGAGTAAAGGGTCTGAATACTTATGGAAGTGTGATATTTCAGTTTTTTATTTTTAATACATTTGCAAAAATGTCAAAACCTGTTTTTGCTTTGTCATTATGGGGTATTGTGATGAGGAAAAAAACGTTTTAACCCATTTTGGAATAAGGCTGTAACGTAACAAAATGTGGAAATAGTCACGGGGTCTGAATACTTTTCGAATGCACTGTAGCAGTTGTTTTGACAGTTGTTTTGACAAAAACTAATTTGCAGTTTCACATGAAAGAAAACTCTACATTTACTAACATTTTCGTAAGTAAATGTAAACAAACACTGTAATTCCTAAACACATAGTTAAAACTATAATTTTGATATCATGGATGGTCAGTCTTTGCATCCATAGTGTATTCTATGGATTTGAGAGTTGTTGCATTTCTCCAGCCCCATTGCTCAGCTTTCTACCAATACTGTGGCGGGGAGAACTTTGTTAATGTTTGAATTAAGGATTGCCATGTTAAACACCTTTAAAAGAGTAAAAGTGTTATTAAATGGCGCAGTCCTCTACTGAGTGAGTTACTTTTGTGCCATTACAGTTTTTTTCGATTGCTAACAAGCACTGTTCAATACTGCGGATACATGTGCAAAACTCTAAATACAGTTATCAAAACAACATGCAATTTGGCAATGTCTACATGTCTCAAAAGCAAATCTTTCTACCAAATGAAAGCTAACAGTCTCTCACGACATGCACACTTTGTCATTCATAGTATCATGACCTACAAAACTCTAAAAACAGCTACCACTTGAAAATGTGTCAATTTGTCTTTGATATCATATTTTTTTAGATGAACCAACAGTCATTTTTACAAAAGAAGAGTGGCAAACCTGTACTGTATAGAATGTCCTGCAAGATATGTAAAGAAATTAAGCAGAAAGGCTGCAATATGCTTCAATACAATTTACTGTATTTTTGCAAATTACTGCTTTTTGCAGAGTAATTCCAAAATACACAAAAATAAATAATTCCAGTACTGTTAAACAAACAAAAAGTGTATGCACACTATGAATATGCATAGCATATTGTCCAAATGAAACAGATATAGAACAATGCTAGTCAACCCTGTCTGCTGCATTGGACCACAAGTTCTCATCCACATCACACCGTATGGCCTCTCGCGCAATACACCTGGGAAATAATCTCTTTGCATGCCTGATCCATCCCTGGCAATCTTCTGCAGAGATATCCAGGCATCCTGCATTCATTGCATCCAAGAGTGACATTTGATCATGTTGATGGTGGTCATAAACTTTCCACCTCCATGAGGAAAATAATTATTTTATGGGGTTGAGGAAGGGAGAGTAAGGGGGGAGGAAAAGTGATACCATCCCAGGATGGGCTGCAAACCACTCGGTGACTGCATGGGAGTGGTGAAATACCACATTGTCCCATACCATCACCCAGGTTTCCATATTTCTTCTGACTTGCCCTCCTTCTTCACCTGGCAAAAGCCTTCCATAGAGGTCATCCATGAATGAAATGAGGCGCTCTGTGTTGTAAGGCCCAATTAGTGGTTTATCTAACAGCAATCCTTCAGAGGATATTGCGGCACACATTGTGATGTTGGCACCCCTCTGGCCCGGGACATTCACTGTTGCTCTTTTCCCAATCACATTCCTTCCACGTCGGCGTGTTTTGGCCATGTTAAAACCAGCCTCATCCACAAAGACGAACATGTGGGGTGTTGGCTTCAAGCTCCATGACACTCTAAAATATTGTAAATCCAAAGTGCAACATAACAGTTATTCTATAACAGTAGTTTACATTACAGTATACTGTAATTGAAATCACTGCTGAGTGTGCACTGCTCTGGTGGGTTTTGTTTACAGTAAAAACAGTACTGTATTACAGGATATAGACATCTTACCTGGACATATTGGTACCGGAGTTCCGTGACACGATCAGAGTTCCTCTCAAAGGGAACAGTGTACACCAGCTTCATGCTGATATGATGCTTTGTCAAGACTCTAGCAATGGTTGTCGTGCTTACTCTTTCAACATTTTGAAATGTATTATTGTCTGCCAACACTCTCTCTTGAATTTAGTTTTATGGCATTGTTGCTAATGACCATGTCAACAATTACAGCTTCCTGCTGAGCAGAGAAAATCCTACCTCTCCCCCCTCCATTTGGTAACAGTTGGGTCCTAAAACACACAAGTGGTTCGGAGAGCTTTTGTTCGATTTACTACTCTACAGTAATATTCAGTACAGTTAGATGCCCATGCAGAATGCATATCTTACCTGTTAGTTTGCTGGAAGGTTCTTATAATAGATGACACAGTTGAGCGTTGCAAATTTGGCTGCACTCTGAGACCAGCATCTCTCATTGATAGACCATGATTGACAACATGATCAATGATTGTAGCCCTATTCTCATCTGACACTACAACTCTGGGTCTTCCCCTCAGTCGTCTTCCACCACGGATACGTAATCCTCTGCCTCTCCCGGCAACTCTTCCACCTCTGTAAGCCACTACACGATCTCTGGCTGGGTCCATGTTTATGTAAAATACATTCCAAAGATGTCCCCTTTTGTAGAGATGGTAATGACATAAAAATGGAAAACACCTATGTAGGTCTTCAGTTACGTAATGTAGAGTGAAAATCAGCTGTGAATAATTAAGAGTTATTATTATTATTTAATTTTTTATTTTAGAATTTATATTTTGCTTTTACTGTAGCAATGTAAAAAATCAAGTCTAATTCAATTTTCAGTAGCTTTTGAACTTGAGTTTAACAGTTTTGTTAAGGGTATCTTAACATTTGCAAAATGGTCTGTAGATACATAGAGTTTTGTTGGTAAATGTGTTTTTGTGAGACAAGTATTTATGTAATTTGAAAGATGTTGTCATTGAATGCATTTTGTGTCAAAGCAATGACACATGATCCACAGGTTGCCACATAGCGTTGTTGTGATAACTGTATTTAGAGTTTTGCAAACTGTAATAGCAAGCAAAACTTCTGAAGTCGAGAACAAAATTCTTAGTATTGCAAACAAAAATAATGATATTGAAAGCAAAACATAAACCCAAAAACATTGATAGCAAAACAAAATATTGTAAGGAAATAATTTTGAAATCTGAGTGCAAATGAATTGTAAATGTCCCAAAAATGTTTTTATTGAAAAAATGTTTATGATATCGCAAATAAAAAATTCCAGTTGCAAGTTTGGGCACATTCAATCGAGAAACACAGCACCCTGCATCCCTCTGCTGGTTTGCATCTGAAGCTAAAAATGTCATGTGAAAAATAAATGTTTTTACATGTTTAGTTTTTTTGTAAGGGTTGGTATTCTGATGACAGTCCAGGTATCTTCCAGTAAGACAGCTGAAGTGTAATACATGTCTCTCTGTGTGCTGTTGGAAATCCTGCTCCTAATACCAGTGTTTGGGATAACAGTACATTTTGTTATCTCGTTCATTGTGAGCATGTTTGAGTGTATGTGTTTGTGAGGCAGGAGAGATTCTCTCTCTGTGTTTGTGTGTGTTTTTGGTTTCACTATCCTTGTGGGGACCTCAAGTCCTCACAAGGAGAGTAAAACAAGGCTCCTCAGAGGAGGAAGGGGAGGACCATCCTCCTCAGTGAATTTCAGAAAAATAAAACTAGTGAAACATTAAAAAGCTAGTTTCTGTCCTCCTCTGGGTACATTGACTTCAATACCAAACCTAGGAGGCTTGTGGTTCTCATCCGCTTCCATAGACTTACACAGTAATTATAACAACTTGAATGGGAATTGTTTGGTCCCCGCAAGGATAGTAAAACAAAGTGTGTCTGTGTTTGGTTTTACTATTCTTGTGGGGACCAGAAGTACTCACAAAGATAGTAAAACAAGGAAAATGTCACTGTTCCCCACAAAGAAATCGCAATTTTAGGCACAGGGGTTAGGTTTAGGGTTAGGGTGACAATTAGGGTTAGGGTTAGAATTAGGGTTAAAGTTAGGGGTTAGGGTTAGGAGGTAGGGTTAGGTTTAGGTTTGGGGTTAGGGTTAGGTTAAGGTTAGGGGTTAGGGAAAATAGGATTTTGAATGGGAATCAATTGTTTGGTCCTCACAAGGATAGTAAAACAAACGTGTGTGTGTATGTGTGTGTGTGAGGCAGGATGTATTGTGTGCGTCAGTGTGTGTCAAGTAATTTCTGTTCTATCCCTGGCGTTGTTTTCCTTTTCCTTAACACATCCCCAGTCAGCCATGTGTCCCTGTCATTTAGCCTCTTATGGAAATGTGAATTGGTGCTTCCTGCAGGCTAGTTGAATTTCCAGTCATTTCAATGGCCGCAGAGTCCGTCCACTCCATTGGTCGAGGATGCTCTGCAGGATGCTATGTAACTCAGAGAAAGTACAATATGTCCAGAGATCTCTCCAATAGATAACAGGTATAAAGCTGCTGTGTTTTGAGACAGTCGTTTTATTGGGCTGTATGATTTTGAGACTGATTTGTGGCGTATTGGGACTAGAGGTCATTTTGATATAAAAAGTATTTTGAAGCTGCCATATCTTTTTAAGGCTACTGTTTGTCTCAAGTACCTTGAGGGCATTATTCAAATGTAACATTTATCTTGCTGGGAGTGTGTTGTGATGTGTTTATATGTTGTGTCTGTGCATGTGTGTGTGTGTGCATGTGTATTAAACAAAGACAGTGTGCACTGCAATCGATGTGAGGTGATCTGAGGCCATGGTCAACTCTACCTCACTCACATACAAATTCTGCCAGAATCACATACACCCCTCCTCCTCCTACACACAGATTGCATCCCAAATGGCACCCTATTCCCTATATAGTGCACTACTTTTGACCAGGTATATCAGCCTGGACTCAGGAGTAAAAATCCAGGACACCCAAATTAGTGTGATATGTCATGTTTGGTATGGTAAGTCTTCATTTGTGGATGTCCATCATCCATTTCATATGATATGTTACGAATTACAATTCATATGATATGTTACGAATTGTAATTCGTACAATTTTATTACGATTTTGCAGTACGAATGATATGTTACGAATTACGATCTGTTGCGGCTAACATTGGCTAGGTGGCTAACACTAACGTTAGCTAAGTGGCTAACATTAGCTAGGCTAGGAGTTAAGGTTAGGGTTAAGGTTAGGGTTATGGTTAGGGTTAAGGTTAGGGTTAGGAGTTAGGTTAAATGGTTAAGGTTAGGGTTATGGGAAGGGTTAGCTAACAAGTTAAGTAGGTGCAAAGTAGCTAAAAAGTAGTAAGTATAGTAGTTGCAAAGTTGCTAATTAGCTAAAATGCTAAAGTTGTCCATGGTAAGACTCAAACACGCAACCTTTGGGTTTCTAGACGTTACTGTTATACAACTAATTGGCCCTAAGTGTGCCTGTGTGTGTGTGTGTGTGTGTGTGTGTGTGTGTGTGTGAGAGAGAGAGAGAGAGAGAGAGAGAGAGAGAGAGAGAGAGAGAGAGAGAGAGAGAGAGAGAGAGAGAGAGAGAGAGAGAGAGAGAGAGAGAGAGAGAGAGAGAGAGAGAGAGAGAGAGAGAGAGAGAGAGAGATAGCTCTTTTCCTTCCTCCCCCCATATGGTGTGTGTGAAGCAGTAGTTGGTGCCTTTTAAGATGAGGGAGGATGATACATCTTATTTCTATTACAGCATATTGGATGACTGCCATTCATATTCCATTGACCCAGCTCAATGTAACATTGATAGGTTTAGGCTACTACATGATACTAGCCTATGAATGAAAATGTACAATGTATGTGAACAGGTCGAGAGAATTTTGAGTAATCAAGGTGACAGACTGTGACACATTCAATACCGCCTTGCACAGTCTTGCTTGCTTCTAGCTGATCTAGGGTGTAATCATTAGTCCAACAGTTGCAAATGTGAGTTTCGATTGGACAAATTCAGGTATGTTTATCCCTGTTTCTTTACGTTTGCTTCCGTTTAGAAACATTTCTCAACAGAATCGGCGGAATGAATACACCCCTGATCACACGCAAACACAGTTCACTTTCATAGCAGCCACATAGAAACAGCAGGATCACTTTGCTAATTGTATATATAATTCCTTCTCGCAACAATCTACGCGCTCTCCTCCTCTCACCTTTCCAAGCCAAACCTTCATATCATGACCGCTACACACAGCCTACATTTTTGTCATGTCATGTCAACATAGCTACTAGACCTAACGCGTTAGCAAACCCGCTACAATCATGCAGTACAGTGTACAGTCAGCAAGCAGTTTAGCAGTTACACCGGCAGGCCCAGGTGGCAAAAAATTAATACATCCTTGACTTGGAAGAGTTCCAGTGCTAAGTGAAAATGAAAGTTTAAAAAAATACAACCAACTATAGCTAGCTAGCTCTCTCTCTCTCTCTCTCTCTCTCTCTCTCTCTCTCTCTCGCTCTCTCTCGCTCTCGCTCTCGCTCTCTCTCTCCTCCTTAATTTTGGAAGACATTTTTCAACTATTGTCTTTCTCTCTCTTTGAGTCAACTACTCACCACATTTTATGCACTGCAGTGCTAGATAGCTTTAGCTTATACTTTCAGTACTAGATTAATTCTCTGATCTTTTGATTGGGTGGACAACATGTCAGTTCATGCTGCAAGAACTCTGATAGGATGGAGTACATCCTCCGGAAGTTGTCATAATTACTGTGTAAGTCTATGGAAGGGGGAGAACCATGAGCCTCCTAGGTTTTGTATTGAAGTCAATGTACCCAGAGGAGGACAGAAGCTAGCTGTCCTCCGGCTACACCATGGTGCTACCCTACAGAGTGCTGCTGAGGCTACTGTAGACCTTCATTGCAAAACAATGTGTTTTAATCAATTATTTGTTTGCATGAATATATTTAGTATAGTTTTATCTTAGTATAGTTTTATCTTTAAAAATTGTTTTTATAAAAACTTTGTTTTCACTGAGGAGGATGGTCTTCCCCTTTCTCCTCTGAGGAGCGTCCACTAGTGTGAAGTGCATGTTTATGCGTGATGTCTCTCCCTTCCTCCCCCTTCTTCACACTTGTGATTCATTCAGACTCAGACTGATAGGTTGTACACTTCAGCAAGCAATTGTTTAAAAAGGAACTAAACCGTAAAACCAAAAACCTGGTTGAAAACGGCCTATGGTAGTAGTCATATCTATTCTAGTCCCAAAATTGACAGAAAAGTGCAAATAGGATAACTTTGGTCATAAAATCAGTATTTTACAATACGAGAATGTCTGAGATTTAGGGGATCGATGATGTCTCTGCTTTCCTTGGCATATTTGAGGGCTGGGTTTGATTGCAAGTAATTCCCACTAACACATGGGTGTTAGTTTGTATATGCTCTCTCGGAACGCACACTGACCGTGGTAAAGGTAGTTCAATGTTGGGTATCTCTATGTGACTAGTTAGTGACCATCAATAAATTACACAATGTACATACATGGGACAATATTTTACAATTTTCAATAGCTCCAAATTTCAATGGCTTGAAAACATCAAACCAATTGTAAAAATGTATATACACTACCAGTCAAAAGTTTTAGAACACCTCAATTTTTCCAGTTTTTATTGAATTTCACACAGTTTAATGTCTTAATGTACTCTGAAATTAAAGCATAGAACAAATAAACAATTGGAGACAAAAAAGAAATAATGGAATAATTTTGTTTAACAAAATGTAATCTACATTTTTGTCTCATCAAAGTAGCCACCTTTTGCAGACATAACAGCCGAACACACTCGTGGCATTCTATCTACAATGGAAATCAAATATTGTTCGGAAAGTTCTTCTGAACACTGTTGCAGAAGTTCCCACAAATAGGTTGCTTTGCTTTCACCCTTCTGCCCAGTTCATCCCAAACGAGCTGGATGGGGTTTAAGTCTGGAGACTATTCTGGCCATTCCATGATTTGAAGCCTACCGTCTTGTTATTTTCTTCTAAGGTAGTTCTGACATCCTGGAGGTTTGTTTTGGGTCATTATCATGCTGTAGGATGAACACCTGACCAACTAGGTGTACACCAAAGGGTATTGCATGGTGCTGCAAAATGCTGTGTGTCACGATCGTCAGGGAGAGACCAATGCGCAGCGTGATGAATGAACATGTTTACTTTATTAAACTAAAGCACGAACAAAACAACAAACGACTCGTAACGTCCACGGTGACAATGACCGAACACGGAACAAAAACCCACAAACACAAAGTGAAAAACAGACAGTTTAAATATGGCTCCCAATCAGAGACAACCAGCCAAACAGCTGTCACTCGTTGCCTCTGATTGGGAGTCACTCAGGCAAACATAGAAAACAACAAACTAGAACCCCCAACATAGAAATAACCACATAGAATGAACACACCCTGGCTCAACAAATAGAGTCCCAGAGCCAGGGTGTGACAGTACCCCCCCCTAAAGGCGCGGACTGCGACCGCGCCTCAATACGAGCAAAACAGGGGAGGGCTGGGTGGGCATTCCTCCTCGGCGGCGGTTCTGGCTCCGGGCTTGCCCACCACCCTCCAACAAACTCCCCATAGCGCCCCTGGTCCGGTCTGGCCCCGCTGGCTGGAGCTGGACTGGACGTAGCAGGAGCGGTTAGCTTCAACTCCTTAGTGGAGCCGTTGACCGGTACCTGGTTAGGCACCGGTGACCCAGGCACGGGTTGTGCCGGACAGACGACGCGCACCCCTGGCTTGGTGCGTGAGGCAGGAAAGGACCGGACCTGGCTGACGATGCGCACCCCTGGCTTGGTGCGTGGAGCAGCAACGGGCCGGACCGGGCTGACGATACGCACCCCTGGCTTGGTGCGTGGAGCAGCCACGGGCCGGACCGGGCTGACGATACGCACCCCTGGCTTGGTGCGTGGAGCCGGAACGGGCCTCACCGGACTGATGACTCGCACCCCTGGCTTGGTGCGTGGAGCAGCAACGGGCCGGACCGGGCTGACGATGCGCACCCCTGGCTTGGTGCGTGGAGCAGCGACGGGCCTTAACAGGCTGACGACTCGCACCCCTGGCTTGGTGCGAGTAGCAGGAATGGGCTGGACCAGGCTGACGACTCGCACCCCTGGCTTGGTGCGAGTGGCAGGAACAGGCTGGACCAGGCTGACGACTCGCACCCCTGGCTTGGTGCGAGTAGCAGGAACAGGCCGGGCCGGGCTGGCGACGCGCACCGTAGACTTGGTGCGAGTGGCAGGAACAGGCCGGGCCGGGCTGGCGACGCACACCGTAGGCTTGGTGCGTGGAGCAGGGACAGGCCGGGCTGGGCTGGCGACGCACCCCGTAGGCTTGGTGCGTGGAGCAGGGACAGGCCGGGCTGGGCTGGCGACGCACACCGTAGGCTTGGTGCGTGGAGCAGGGACAGGCCGAGCTGGGCTGGCGACGCACACCGTAGGCTTGGTGCGTGGAGCAGGGACAGGCCGGGCTGGGCTGGCGACGCACCCCTGGCTTGGTGCGTGGAGCCGGAACGGGCCTCACCGGACTGACGACTCGCACCCCTGGCTTGGTGCGTGGAGCAGCAACGGGCCGGACCGGGCTGACGATGCGCACCCCTGGCTTGGTGCGTGGAGCAGCGACGTCCCTTACCAGGCTGACGACTCGCACCCCTGGCTTGGTGCGAGTAGCAGGAACGGGCTGGACCAGGCTGACGACTCGCACCCCTGGCTTGGTGCGAGTGGCAGGAACAGGCTGGACCAGGCTGACGACTCGCACCCCTGGCTTGGTGCGAGTGGCAGGAACAGGCCGGGCCGGGCTGGCGACGCGCACCGTATACTTGGTGCGAGTGGCAGGAACAGGCTGGGCCGGGCTGGCGACGCACACCGTATACTTGGTGCGAGTGGCAGGAACAGGCCGGGCCAGGCTGGCAACGCGCACCGTACGAATTTGCAAAAGATAGAGGTCTTGTGGATGTGGTTGCTCAGCCAGGCACACATCCCTTTGTAAACACACTGATGTGATGGCAACTCTTTGTGACAGCATCAATCTATAGGAGAAATGGAATAACTCGACTCCCTCCCACCTCCACCAAATTTGGTGACATTACAGCAGGTATTTCTCACTGGTCATCCCCAAAGCCAACACCTCCTTTGGCCGCCATTCCTTCCAGTTCTCTGCTGCCAATGACTGGAACGAATTGCAAAAATCTCTGAAGCTGGAGACTCTTATCTCCCTCACTAACTTTAAGCATCAGTTGTCAGAGCACCTTACCGATCACTGCACCTGTACACATCCCATCTGAAATTAGTCCACCCAACTACCTCATCCCCATATTGTTATTTATTTTGCTCATTTGCACCCCAGTATCTCTATTTGCACATCATCTCTTGCACATCTACCATTCCAGTGTTAATACTAAATTGTAATTATTTTGCACTATGACCTATTTATTGCCTTAACTCCATAACTTACTACATTTGCACACACTGTATATATATTTTCTGTTGTATTTTTGACTTTATGTTTTGTTTACCCCATATGTAACTCTGTGTTGTTGTTTTTATCGCACTGCTTTGCTTTATCTTGGCCAGGTCGCAGTTGTAAATGAGAACTTGTTTTCAACTGGTTTACCTGGTTAAATAAAGGTAAAAAAAATAAAAAATAAAGTGTGTGTGTGTGTGTTTCTGTGTCTGTGTGTAGTGTATGGTTGTGTTGAGAAGTTGCTTAATTAACTATAATTCCAATACAGCTACGTAAAAAAAAAAAACATTATTGTGATTAAAGTACATAATGTGCCTAGTGAAAGTCTACACATCCCTTCGACAGTCTTCACATTTTGCTGCCTTAAAATGTTGTGCAAGGTTTGTAGAATCGTATAAAAAATTATTCACAGCTGGAATGGCTGCCAAAGGTGCTTCCACCAAGTATTAACTCTGGGGTGTGAAGATATACACAATCAATACATCCTAATTGTCATGGATCCCCCTGGTACTGTTGCTCATTCCGTTCACCAGTTCTGGAGGTCTACGTCACCGGCTTTCTAGGCGTTACTGACATGGATCATTACCACCAACCCCGGACTTGTCTCATTACGCACACCTGGTTCCCATTCCCCCTGATTAGTATGTGTATATATGTGCCCTCTGTTCCCCATTGTCCTTGTCGATTATTGTCCCATGTCCGTTGGTCTCGTGAGTACTGTGTATTGTGCTCTGGTTGTTTACGGGTCTCGTCCCGTGTATTGTGTCGAGGTTACACCTTGCTCTTTGTTTGGGTTACATCCCTTTTGTATATATACTGTATACGTGTTTGTGTTGGGTGGAGTAATAAAACCCCTAATACGTATTTCTGCGCCTGTCTTCAAATCATTATACAATGTGACAGAATAATCAACCCATAAAAATGGAGACAGCGGGAAAGGCTGAGCTGGCAACCATCGTAGAGACAGTCCAGCATCACGAGGTCCACAGAATACCCCTGTCCCTCCCGGAGCGCTTTGACGTACTGTACCTCGCTCGCTACGCCGAGGCTGTCTCCGGGAGAGACAGGTTTGCCACAGTAATCTCGGCACTGACCGGACGGGTCCCGGACTGGGGTGACGCGGTTTGGGAAACGGGCGGACCCGAGGTTGAGTCCTACGAGCGCTTCACCCTCCTCTTCCGCTCGGTGTTTGATCATCCTGTGGAGGACCGAGAGGGGGGTGAGCGTCTACTCCGACTACGCCAGGAATCTAGGACCGCTTCGGAGTTCGCCCTGGAGTTCCGGACCATCGCGGCCTCCTCCGGATGGAACGAGTCAGCTCTGGTCACCGTGTTCCGCAGCGGATTGTAGGAGGAGGTACAGATGGAGTTAGCCTGCCGTGATGACAACCTGTCACTCAACCATCTCATCAGCATGGCGATCCGGTTGGCGAACCTTCTGTTTTCCGGACGAAGATCTGCACGAAATCCGGAGCCCATGGCTACACCTGCTCCGTGGCCAGAGCCGATGGAGGTTTGCTCTGCACGTTTGCCAGAGGCAGGGCGTAGGAGAAGGAGGAATCTGGGCCTCTGCTCCTATGGTGGAGAAAGGAGTCATTTCTCCCCGACCTGCCCTCTATCCAATAATAGGCGAGGAGGTGACAAGCCAGGGAATTCCCATGCTCCAACCCAGGCAGAGGAGAGGCAGGAAGAGGAGACCCCCATCATCCCTCCGTTCCGTATCATCGTGCTAGTGGTGTGGGACGTGGACACCGACATACGGCAGGCCCTGCGTACGGAACCCGCACCTGCACAGTGCCATCGGGTGTGCGGGACCGCCTCCTTTCCTGGGCGCACACGCCGCCTGTGTCGGGTCATCCTGGGATAGGCCGTACCATCGCCTGCCTGACTGAGAAGTACTGGTGGTCCACCTTGGCTAGGGACGTCCGGCTTTACGTCTCTTCCTGCTCCATCTGTGCCCAGTCTAAGACACCCAGACACCTCCCTTATTGAAAGCTCCTTCCCCTTCCACAACGACCCTGGTCTCACCTCTCGGTGGAATTTGTCACTGACCTTCCCCCCTCCCAGGGGAACACCACCGTTCTCGTTGTTGTGGACCGGTTTTCCAAAGCTTGTCACCTCCTAATGATGCATTCCAAATGGCACCCTATTCCCTATGGGCCCTGGTCAAAAGTAGTGTACTAAATAGGGAATAGGGTGCCATTTGGACACATCCCAAGTATTCATGCTCCTGGTATTTTTACCCAGTGGAGGTGTTATCTCTGAGAGATCTTTACCTAAATCACCTCTGACACTCCTGAATAAGATATCAAAATAAGGAGCAGGAAATGATGGAGCACAGGACAGGTCTTCAATATCCTTATTTTTAGCACATAGCGAGTTTCGACAGACCTTTGTATCAGTCTTTTGAGGACTGATAAGAATGTGTAATGTCCATAGGTCCAGAGTATCTTCTAGCTTGATTTCCAGTCTGCTCGCGCTATCGCTGCCAACTCCATGTCACTCATTGTCATGCCAACCATGTATCTTCAGTCAGAGCGTTTACATCAGTCTCTAATAGTGAGATTGACTAAGTGATGTACAGATGAAGGATCTTAATTTCAGCCAGTTTGTCACAGCAGGATAATAACCCTGCTTCAACAGGAAATGTGAATCACAATATTATGTGGATTATAATTAATGGACATTTTTGTAGGGGTTGATACATTTTTCATAAGGGAAAATTAAGTCTGACATTTTCAAAGTGAGAATTATTTCAGAAGCCTTTTAAAATCTCAAATACACTACAAGTTCAACATTTTCTTTACTGCAGGAAAGTTCTCCTGCAACAGGGTGATCAAATGAAGAGCCTGCATCTGTATATGAGAGTAATGCGCTCTTGTGTGGTGCATCGATTCGTTCACACAGTATGTCATCTTTGTTAAGTGCATATGGTCTGTGACCATAATATTAGAGTGTATTGTAATCATCTTCTGAAGAGGTGTAGATTGAGCTCAGTCCCGGTCACTCGGCCCCTTCCTCTTATTGTAATGAGGCTATTTCTATTCATTGTTGTAGTGTGATTGGGTGACTTATCCTCTGCTGAGCCAGTGGAAGGAGTGTAGTGTTTAAGTGTGTAAGCGCTGAGATACACACACACACACACACACACACACACACACACACACTTACAGACTCTTTATGCTGCTAAATGAAAAGGTTGGATCGTGTGGATCAGGTTAGGCTCTAGCATAAACTCTGAGTGGGCGAACGCAGTGAGGAATTCATTACCAGAGGCTAGAGATCGCTCCACGCATGTCCCTTCAGGCGTGCCACTCAAGCAGGGAAAATCTAATTCCCCTGATCGATTCTCCTCCCTTTGTGGCGTTGGTGGAGAAATTAGGGCTTGGTGGGTGGGTGGGTGTAACTATCATACATCCATTGGTCTGACCCCTCTACTCATAGGAGTGCTAAATCCCACTGAGGCCTGTATTGGTTGCGTGCCAAATAGCACCTCATTCCCCTTTATAGTGCAATATATTTAAACAGAGCCCTATGGGCCATTTGGTATGCAGACATGGACTAATCCTCCCAAAGCCTACGCTGCTCTCTGTCCCTGAGCTCAGGTGACCAGCTCCACTCTTTCTTTTCTCTCTGTCCTCCTCCCTTGCTCTCTCCCTTTCCACTTTTTCCTCTCCATTTGTTCGGAGGAGTAAAAGGTTGTGCCCATTTCAAAGCTTCTGTCCTTAAAGTCTGCCGTTGGACTTTATCATGGAGACTTCATTGTGAGAGAAGTCTTGTGACTAATGTATATCCTATTCTATATAATAATCATTATTCCCTTCAGCTACCATGGGTTGACAATTGAAAGAGTGTGTGTGTTTGTGTGTGTCTGTATGTCTGTTTGTGTTAGTTTAGCCATGCTGCTTGTCTCTGCCCGTCTGAAGGGAACGGACACTTCCTCCACTGTTTCACTCCCCATCCTCCACTCCCAAACACCAGCCAATCACCACCAAGGATAAGCCTCCATCTGCATCTCAAATGGCACCCTATTCCCTATGGGCCCTGGTCAAAAGTAGTGCACTCCACTATATAGGGAATAGGGTGCCATTTGGGATGAAGACTCTGTGTTTCTCTCTGGTATCAGCAAAGCCCATAATCCACTGTGTCTGACTCTGTTCAAAGGAGTTATGGAACTGTTATGGAAAGTGTTTCTCTCCAGCAGCTAAGATTAGGCCATCAACAACCTATTGAATGTAAAAACAAAGGTATTATATAAACTAACGAGTAACAGATTACTATAACATACTGCCCCAATGATGAATAATAACAAAATAGTTAGATTGCATTTTGACTGTATTTCTTAGCTAAGTAGATGTTCCCGTTGATGGAAACTAGAATATAGACAAAGGAAGTATTATCATCTTAAATATATTTTATTTGTTTAAAACTAAGAGAGGGGGTATGCAGTGCATTCAGATGGATTGATTGTATACATGCACAATTGTGTAGAGTGTGTGGGTGATGACGGAAAGATGAGCGTGTGAGCATGTGTGCGTGTGTGTGTTTGTGTGTGTGACCAGTATGAACACTGTTGCTATAAAACACCCAAAAATCACAGTAATTCCAGTAAAGGTTGTGTTTGAAAAACCAGAAAATAGTGACACAACGCCCATCATATATTTTTTTCCTTCCATGTCATTGTCTTTCAGTATATTCAGTCACATTCCATTTTCTGTCTCTCCATAGTTCAAAGAGAAGTTAGACTGGGGATGCGTCCCAAATGACACCCTATTCCCTACATAGTGCATTACTTTTGACCAGAGCCTCCTATGGGCCCTTGTCAAAAGTAGTGCACTATATAGGGAATAGGGTTCCATTTGGGATGCAACCAAAGTCTGGTCATGATGACCTCAGCGGTCAGCATTCATCCTGCGTAATTTGGCCGGCAGGTTGTCCTCTGGTCGGCCCCCTCCTGAGGGCAGAGGGGTGTGGATGCGGGCTGGGACGGGGGCTGGGGTGGGGGGCAGCTGCAGGTCTCCAGTGGACTGGGTCATGGGTTCAAAGCCCACCTTCAAGGCCTTGAGCTGCAGCCGAGCTGCAGCCTCTGGGCCGGGGGAGGAGCTGAGACGCTGCAGCTTGAGAGGCAGGTCTCCAGTACTGCAGGCCTTCTCAGAGTGCTGGGAGCTCAGCATCAGAACCTTCCTCTGTAGGTCCTCCTTCCCAGACGAGCTCATCCTCTGAAGCTTACTGGGCAACCTGGACTGCCCTGCCCGCTCCTCCCGGTCCGTAGTGTTGATGCAGTCCACAGAGAAGACACGGGCACGTCGGGCGGCACCGTGGCTCTCGCCCAGCGTGGGGGTGGAGAGGGGCGAAAGCAGGGAGGACTTCTCATCATGCTCCTTGACGCTGTAGGGTGGGGTGTTGACCTCGAAAGTGCTGTGGAACTGGGAGTAGTCCACCCTGAAGAATCCCTCCTCCAGAGACATGACGGGCAGGAAGCGGTGGCCCCACAACACCTCATCCTCAGTGTACGACGTCCGCGCCTGACACGTCATACCTGAGAGACAGGGAGAAAGAGTGAAACTCAGCCTCTAGCATTGACTAGGCAGCACAAACACAGGTGTTAAATAGCCCTGTAATAACTGTCATTTTTGATAAATAGGATGAAAATACTGTGGAGTTTAGTTACCATCCAACAATAAGGTGCGAGAGAAAGGAGAAAATGAAGTAGCAAACCAACCTCCTCCCACTTATCTCGTCCTCTCCCTCCATCCCCCTTCTCTTTCCCTCTCTTCTACTCTTAGCATGTGTGGAAACAATTCAGTCTTTGAATTGTCTGACAGCATGAGAAAAAAGCAATTTCCCCGACACAGACCTGCTTTGGCACAGACCTCCCTCACTCTAGCCATACAGGGGAGATTTAAATACTGCTGCGCCCGTAAATCTAGCCGGAAGACATTTGCCGTTCCTCTGATCGTAAAAATGGCCACAGCACTGTTACTCATCGATCCGTTTCCACTTATAGGTTTGGCTGAGGCTGTCCCTGAGACAAACAGACAGATATATTGCACTCACTGTTTACCTCCCTCTGCCTCTGCAGAGTGTGGGGCCATTGGCTCAAATGAGCTTGATGGAAACAGCATACTAAAGGACATTGGCTGCAGGTCTCATAGCTAGATACTTTTCTTTTCTATTTCTATATCTAGCTCTGTCTCAATGAAACCTCATCCTACATGATTCTACAGCTGTTCTTTTGTATCCATGGCAATCACTAGAGGCCAAAGGTTACTCATCCCTTTGATCAGTGTTGAAATGCATTTAGTGATAATTACCTGTTGTTTTTTTCTGCTCAGGCTAATAAGGAATCTCCTAACACCACCTTTACCAGATCCATTCCTTTGATGCTGCAGGAGCCTTGGGTGCTCTCCTCACATCACTCCTATCAATGGCACTAATAGCCATATTCATAGAAATTAGTTTAATCTAGTCTACCATAAACAAAATATGATAATCCTAAGTAAAGAGCAATAACATTGTAGCAGAAATTGCAGCATCCATGCAGCAATAAAAGGAAAACATGTAGCACCCGTAGCCGAGGAAAGGGTAGTCTGGTATTGCTGTTTGCATGATGTCGTATAGTCCTATATGAAAAGGTCCCTATACCAGTGGTTGGTTACATTACGTCCTGGTCCTATTTGAAAAGGAGTCAGTCAGATAATGACCGGCGCATCATCCTGAGCACAGCCTTCTCTGGGAGCTTCATTAATGAATGCATTGGCGACATCATCCCAACAGTGACCGTACGTACATATCCCAACCAGAAGCCATGGATTACAGGCAACATCCACACTGAGCTAAAGGCTAGAGCTGCCGTTTTCAAGGAGCGGGACACTAACCCGGACGCTTATAAGAGATCCCATTACGCCCTCCGAAGAACCATCAAACAGGCAAATCGTCAATACAAGACTAAGATCGAATCCTACTACATCGGCTCAGACGCTCATCGGATGTGGTAGGGCTTGCAAACTATCATGGATTACAATGGGAAACTCAGCCACGAGCTGCCCAGTGACATGACCAGACGAGCTAAATGCCTTCTATGCTCGCTTCGAGGCAAGCAAAACTGAACCATGCGTGAGAGAACCAGCTCTTCTGGACAACTGTGTGATCACACTCCGTAGTTGATGTGAGTAGGACCTTTAAAGAGGTTAACATTCACAAGGCCGCAGGGCCAGACGGATTACCAGGACACATACTCAGAGCATGTGCTGACCATCAGGTAAGTGTCTTCACTGACATTTTTAACCTCTCCCTGACCCAGTCTGTAATACCTACATGTTTTAACCAGATCACCATAGTCCCTGTGCCCAAGAACGCCAAGGTAATCTCTCTAAATGATTATCGCCCTGTAGCACTCACATCTGTGAAATGCTTTGAAAAGATGGTCATGGTTCACATCAACATCATCATCCCAGGCACCCTGGACCCACTCCAATTTTGCAATCCGTCCCAACAGATCATCAGATGGCGCAATCTCTACTGCACTCCACACTGCCCTTTCCCACTACCTACAGTGGGGAAAAAAAGTATTTAGTCAGCCACCAATTGTGCAAGTTCTCCCACTTAAAAAGATGAGAGAGGCCTGTAATTTTCATCATAGGTACACGTCAACTATGACAGATAAAATGAGAAAAGAAAATCCAGAAAATCACATTGTAGGATTTTTAATGAATTTATTGGCATATGATGGTGGAAAATAAGTATTTGGTCAATAACAAAAGTTTCTCAATACTTTGTTATATACCCTTTGTTGGCAATGACACAGGTCAAACATTTTCTGTAAGTCTTCACAAGGTTTTCACACACTGTTGCTGGTATTTTGGCCCATTCCTCCATGCAGATCTCCTCTAGAGCAGTGATGTTTTGGGGCTGTCGCTGGGCAACACAGACTTTCAACTCCCTCCAAAGATTTTCTATGGGGTTGAGATCTGGAGACTGGCTAGGCCACTCCAGGACCTTGAAATGCTTCTTACGAAGCCACTCCTTCGTTGCCCGGGCGGTGTGTTTGGGATCATTGTCATGCTGAAAGACCCAGCCACGTTTCATCTTCAATGCCCTTGCTGATGGAAGGAGGGTTTCACTCAAAATCTCACGATACATGGCCCCATTCATTCTTTCCTTTACACGGATCAGTCGTCCTGGTCCCTTTGCAAAAAAACAGCCCCAAAGCATGATGTTTCCAACCCCATGCTTCACAGTAGGTATGGTGTTCTTTGGATGCAACTCAGCATTCTTTGTCCTCCAAACATGACGAGTGGAGTTTTTACCAAAAAGTTATATTTTGGTTTCATCTGACCATATGACATTCTCCCAATCCTCTTCTGGATCATCCAAATGCACTTCAGACGGGCCTGGACATGTACTGGCTTAAGCAGGGGGACACGTCTCGCACTGCAGGATTTGAGTCCCTGGCGGCGTAGTGTGTTACTGATGGTTGGCTTTGTTACTTTGGTCCCAGCTCTCTGCAGGTCATTCACTAGGTCCCCCCGTGTGGTTCTGGGATTTTTGCTCACCGTTCTTGTGATCATTTTGACCCCACGGGGTGAGATCTTGCGTGGAGCCCCAGATCGAGGGAGATTATCAGTGGTCTTGTATGTCTTCCATTTCCTAATAATTGCTCCCACAGTTGATTTCTTCAAACCAAGCTGCTTACCTATTGCAGATTCAGTCTTCCCAGCCTGGTGCAGGTCTACAATTTTGATTTTGGTGTCCTTTGACAGCTATTTGGTCTTGGCCATTGTGAAGTTTGGAGTGTGACTGTTTGAGGTTGTGGACAGGTGTCTTTTATACTGATAACAAGTTCAAACAGGTGCCATTAATACAGGTAACGAGTGGAGGACAGAGGAGCCTCTTAAAGAAGAAGTTACAGGTCTGTGAGAGCCAGAAATCTTGCTTGTTTGTAGGTGACCAAATACTTATTTTCCACCATAATTTGCAAATAAATTCATTAAAAATCCTACAATGGGATTTTCTGGATTTTTTTTTCTCAATTTGTCTGTCATAGTTGACATGTACCTATGATGAAAATTACAGGCCTCTCTCATCTTTTTAAGTGGGAGAACTTGCACAATTGGTGGCTGACTAAATACTTTTTTTCCCCACTGTACATGAGAATGCTGTTCATTGACTACAGCTCAGCATTCAACACCATAGTGCCCTTGAAGCACATCACTATGCTAAGTTCCCTGGGACTGAACACCTCCCTCTGCAACTGGATCCTGGACTTCCTGATGGGCCGCCCCAAGGTGGTGAGGGTAGGCAACAACACATCTGCTACGCTGACCTGCAACACAGGGGCCCTTCACGGGTGCGTGCTTAGTCCCCTCCTGTACTCCCTGTTCTCCTACAACTGCGTGGCTGTGCACAACTCCAACACCATTCTTACATTTGCCGATGACACAACGGTGGTAGGCCTGATCACTGATGACGAGGAGACAGCCTATAGGGAGGAGGTCAGAGACTTGGCAGTGTGGTGCCAGGACAACAACCTCTCCCTCAACATCAGTAAGACAAATTAGCTGATTGTGGACTACAGGAAACAGAGGGCCTAGCACGCCCCTATTCACATCGACAGGGCTGTAGTGGAGCAGGTTGAGAGCTTCAAGTTCCTCTGTGTCCACATCACTAAAGGATCTATCATGGTCCAAACACAGTCGTGAAGAGGGCACGACAATGCCTCTTCCCCTTCAGGAGGCTGAAAAGATTTGGCATGGGCCTTCAGATCCTCAAAAAGTTACACAGCTGCAACACCACTTGGTATGGCAACTTCTTGGCATCCGACCACAAGGCACTACAGATGGTAGTGTGTACGGCCCAGTATATCACTGGGTCCAAGCTCCCTGCCATCCAGGACCTCTATACCAGGCGGTGTCAGAGGAAGGCCCAAAGAATTGTCAAAGCCTCCAGCCACCCAAGCCACAGACTGTTCTCTCTGCTACCGCGCGGCAAGTGGTACCAATGCACCAAGTCTGGAACCAACAGGACCCTGAACAGCTTTTACCCCTAAGCCATAAGACTTCTAAACAAGACTGCTAAATAGCCAAATAAATGGCTACCTGCATTGACCCTTTTTTGCACAAACTATTTTGCACTGACTCTATGCACACACACTGAACTCTACCCACACACTCACACATTCTTACACCCCAACACACACACACACTGGCGCCACACGCACACACACACTTTCATACTCACCATATACGCTGCTGCTACTGTCTATTATCTATCCTGTTGCCTAGTAACTTTATCCCTACCTATGTGTACAGTACATAGCTACCTCAATTACCTCGTACCTCTGCACATCGACTCAGTACTGGTACTCCCTGTAAATAGCCATGTTATTTTCTACTTCCTATATATAGCCATGTTATTTTTACTAATTATTTTTATTCGTTATCCACTGTGTATTATTTAGATTTTATCTTTAACTCTGCATCGTTGGAAAAGGACCCGTAAGTAAGCATTTCACTGTTAGTCTACACCTGTTGTCTACAAAGCATGTGACAAATAAAATTGTAGGTTTTTATTTGACCTCAGCTCTTGTAAAATTATTTCCTTGACAATTATATCTGTATCGAGGGCCCTCACCGATCAATAAGCCCTGTATTGCTCTGTTAAACAGAGCTGGCTGACTGCAGAAAGAGAAACTGATCCTTTCCCTGACATTTGACTGACACAGTAATATCACTACCAAGGGGTTTACCCAAACCCTTGACTATCCTCAACCCTAAGCTGAAATTAATTAAAGTTATTTTCTATTCTTTCATATAGAATTTGGTGATAATTAGCTATAATTTGCCCATTGATGGTGACTGGAAAGGTATACAGTTGCAGCAGGAAATGATGTGGCGTCAGAGCCCAACGTTCTTGCCAGGTACACTGACAGTCTGTTATGTTTTGTGGGCCTTGAATGAAAATCAAAGCAGCTGAGCAAGTGAGAAAACAGCTGGAGGAGAGCTTTATGTAAAGCCTCCACTGGCACTACTCAAATGGTGCATTTCCATAATACAATGACTTTTCTTCTCCTAGCCTCTTTTTCAATCCTACTACTGGCTCTCTTCATCTAGCACACACACACACACCTGTCAGAAAGCTGTGACAACTAGGCCTACATACCACACATCTCTAGTGGAACAGGAGCTGATGTACAATCATAGTGTGATAGTAGAGAGACCCCATAATCATCTAATCAGACACCAGAAAGATGCAAAGGCTATCAGTTGGTGACAGAAGGTTTCTCAAATGGCAGGACAATGCTCTGCCTGTCTCTCAGTGGATGATATGGATTTCTTTCTCTGGGGAGTAAGGGATGTCTGCACACTGTGCACAGGACCACACAGGTGACTCCAAGGCCACCTCATTCATACAGAGTAGAACCCCTCCTCAGCCCCCTGCTTTGCTCCTCAGCTCAGAGAACCACAGTGCTGCTGAGAGAGAGAGAGAGAGAGAGAGAGAGAGAGAGAGAGAGAGAGAGAGAGAGAGAGAGAGAGAGAGAGAGAGAGAGAGAGAGAGAGAGAGAGAGAGAGAGAGAGAGAGAGAGAGAGAGGCGGTTGGCTGCAGCATGCCTTAATGACATTATCAACAGAGCACAGAGCGTGCTGCCTGCCTGCCCATCCCTCCCTCTATTCAGCTTCATGCTTCTGCCCAGGACAACGAGAAAGAGGGAGGAGGGGAGAAGAACAAAGGAGAGATGAAAGGAAAAAGAGAAGGGAGCAGAGAAATAAATAAATAACGCCAGAGCAGACAAAGACTTTGTTATTTATGTATGAGTATTAGAATGAGGAATCGTATTGTTCGATGTAGAAGAGAGAAAAACACTTTTGTTGCCATAGGCGACCCAGCACACCTGCAGCCTGCCTGTAGTTCAGTACAGCTGTTGTGTTCAACTTCTCTTACTGTTTCACAATTAACCCTGCATTCTGCCCAGTGAGAAATAGAGTAACTTCAGCTGAACCCCAAGCTTATTTATCTAAGTGACATTTGCATCTATGACCCTATCTATTTTACATGGGGTAGGGATAAAAAAAAACATCCTGCAGTAATACAATGTCCCTCATAATTCAATCAGGAAGCCATTCCCTGGTGCTGTCCCCAATACCCAACGTCCACCTCTCCACTGTTCGCTCTGTTTACCACTGAACACTTACTAAGATCTATTAGATTCTTACAGGGTTTTCGAGATTAAGAGAGATCTGTTAGTCTGACTATCTCCAGAATCTGGATGGAAATATTACATGGGGATATGTGGCAGGTTGAAATGGAGAAGTAAGACTGATAAGCATATGAGAATATACAGTAGTTTAATTCGACGAGTTCAGATAATGGAGAGGAGAGAGGAATACCAGAATTGCAAGCTAAACGGTGGAGATAGGGAAAGAACAACCCACTGAACGGACGGAGATAATGGTTGGGGTGAAGAAGAAGAAAAGGACCAGGAAAGGATAATCAATTAAAGGCTCAGTGCAGTCAACTTTCCTGTGTTTTATATCATGCTGATGAAACTACCACTGTAAATACGTGCATTTTTTTTATCAGTGTTATTTCCTGATAGTTCCTGGTTGAAATACAATCTACACAGGACCTTCTAATCAGCAGGTTTGCATGGGCGAGAGTTTTGGCTTTCCATCGTGAAACTTGCTTGAGAAATAGTTTTTTGGGCAAGAAATATTTTTGCCAATTTTAATGGAAATTAGGTACTTAATTGTTACCCAGAAATGATTTGATATTGACATCAAAATGGCTGCATTGAGCCTTTGAAAAGGAGGAGCCTCTTTAGGAAGAAGAGAGTAAGGAGTTAAAAGGAGGAGAAAGGGTAGTGAAAGAATAATCAATTAAAAAGGAGGAGAGAAGGGTAGGAAGAAGAGAGTAAAGGGTTAACAGGAGGAGCGAGGGTAGTGGTTCTTCACCTGTGGTCTCCACAATGCCCTCCAGGATGACAACGATCTCAAACTGCTCGTTCATGAGGGAGCGCTGGGACAGGTCAAAGAAAGGGCTCTTAGGATTGATCTCGTGGCAGATGGTGAGAGGTGACACTAGGAAGAGCTGGTCCGCACCCGTCCCAAAACCCACATCCAGCTCACACTGGTCCAGAGGTAGGAACTCTCCCTCCGGGGTCTGACGAGACTGGGAGAGAGGGAGGGAGAGAGAGGGAGGGGGAGGAGAGAAGGAGAGAGAGAAAGGAGAAATAGGGGGGAGAGAGAGAGAGAGAGAGAGAGAGAGAGAGAGAGAGAGAGAGAGAGAGAGAGAGAGAGACTTTAAACTGTAGACTTGCATTTTTTCACTTTACCATGGCCTCTGTTGGAGTCACTCTGCAGTGCTACCAAGATGATTGTAGATAACAGTGTGACAGGACAGAGTAGCGTGGAGCCTATCACTCTTCTCTACACTACCACATGCTGTTTGTCTTGTTGTTCATTTCCTATTTTTCTCCCCTTCCGGAGGTGAGTGAGTGGACAGCGCATCAACCAACACAAAGTAGGTGCAGACAAAAGTAATATAGGGACATTTCAGGACATGGGGGTGCAACTCTCTCTCGTTTAGAAACATATTTGTATATTGATATCTATGATAAACAATTCATGTTTCAGGTGCCTTCAGCACAATGTACCTATTTTCTCGTATAGCCCAGCACACCATCCCATCCCCCTCCTCTTATCTCCAACCCAGGGAAGTACCATACATCTGTGCAAGGAAACATCCACTAAACTCCTCTAGTGTTACACACGTACACACAATGTTTCTCTCTCCTGCCCCGTACCACGTGGCAGCGCCAGAGGGCATTCCTTCCTCTGAATATTCGAGGCTGCTTTGTTTGCGGCGGTGCGGTGGCAGGCCTGGCCTTTCATATTAATTAGTAGTAGGCCTGGCGAGCATTAGATGAGGAGGTGGAGGAGAAAACCCTGTTTAGACAGACCCAGCTTACGGTATTCTAACTGGTGCGAAAGCATTTCATTGCCCAGATGAAGACAGGGCACAGCGCTGAGCTCTCAGCTCTGAGCTAAGCTGAGCTGGGCTCCTCTCTTTAACTCACTCTGTTTCTTTCGCTTTCTCTCACTCTTTCTGATGCCCTCTCTAATAGTTATCTCTCTCTGTGTCTCCCTCCGCCTCCCCTCTCTCTTTTCCTTATACCCCTCTCTGTATCGCTCTCTATCTGTAAGTCTGTGCACAATGCAGCTGCTGGTATTTTCCGTAAGGAAAATAAGAGGGTTAATGAACATGAATGGGCCAATCAGCAGAAACAATAACAAAGCCGGCTCCCAACCACTGTTTCTGTAAAAAGCTGAGGGATTGAGGTGGATGAATGGAATCACTCTCAAATTCATAGACAGAGCTATTGATGCAGGGACTGACCATCCATGATATCAAAATTATAGTTTTAACCATGTACAGTGTTTGTTTACATTTACGTTGTTTACAAACATTAGAGTAAAACAAGCTTATATTTTAGGTTCTGATGGGGTACGGCAGTTAAACTAAGCTCATAAGTTATATTCTTCAAGAAACAATGGGAAATATAATTAATTTATGTCCAAAAATGGATGTAGCAACTGCTGATTGGCCATTTAAGACATGCTTTTTGTCCGAAATTGAGGTTTTGTGGTTCAAACTGAAGGACAACTGAGTGTGGAGAGTCGCAGAATTGTTTCTATTCCCACTGTTTTGGAGTGTTGTTATTCACATTGAAAGACACAGTCTTGATTTTCTTTTATGTTTTTCTCTGTACCGTAAGTCTCCAAAACTGAGGGAAAGATTGTTACTGCAGTTCTCATCTCTGTTTCTTATCTCAACCTTGCTGATAATTGGGATGATGTGTCAGCCTCACCGCCTACACACACCTCACCTCTAACTCTTCTCTACCGCACGCACACACGCACACACACACACACACACACACCCTTCACATTGCACCCCCACACAGTCCCACTCCTCCACTCAACACACTGCTGTTGCTGTTTTAGGATCCTCTTATCCTGCCTCCTACCTGCTATATGAAACTCAAGAGCATTTCCAGTACTTCCAGAACAAACCACAGAACCTGTAGTGGGAAGTAATATTTGACATGTGTATATACATTATATTATACATACCTCACTTCTAGTCCTTGGGCCCATGACACCAGGAGTGTCTTCCATTGGAGCGTTGACAATGTGCTTTTGACATGCCAATGTCCCTAAGTACAAATTCCTTAAACTAAGCTCAATAAAACATCATTCTTTGTTAACGGCAGAAAGATTACATCAGTTCAATCAGTTCTCAACATTTGATTAAACATTATTACAGTCAAGAGTTACTAGTCAGTTTGGCTTTGCATGTTGTCAGATTGGTTGGTCTGGTCAATGGTATCCTCAAAGTTGATCAAGCATGAATCAGATGGATATAAAATGGAATGAAAGGACATTAAATGCATAATTAAAGTTACACTATCATAAGTGTCAAATCTTGAGAAAGACAGAAAGTTCAATTGAAAAAGCCTCTCCACTATGGGAGGAAGTTTGCCTTGAAAATATTAAATAAAATCACCCCAAGATCAATTCTTGAGTTTAAATAAATAGAAATAGATCATAATAATAAAATAATACATCATGTCAAAAACAAAAAGCAAAAATTTTTTATGTAAAACAGTTGAATAACAACAAAGGTAGTAACACATGTCTATGTCTAGTAAGAATTAGCATCAATATTAGAATTGTAAAAAACAAATGTATTTGGTTGCTAAATTATCTCAATGTTCTCTGCCGACAGGTCATAAAAGCAATTTTGAACTGGTTTCTCAACCACCAGAGGATCTTCAAAGTAAATGTTTTTAAATGTTTTTAGACCCAATCAGGAAGTAGAGACTTACCTGCATCTTTAAACATTGTTTAAATGGTATGTGACTAACTCACTGTTCTGTCTCTGGAGACAGAGCTGTCGTATGCAACAAAATGTATTTAAAACCTGACAAAATCACATTCAAAGATACATTTAAAAACGATGCTATCTTTAGCAAGTAACCTATAAGATGAGGACGATAGCAAAATTCTAAGTAAATGTAAATACAACTTGGGAGTGAGATCCAAAGCTCACCAACTGCTTGTGCAAATCAAATATGAATAATTCAGTAGTTTGTAAACCCAATCTGAGCCCCCCCTTGAACACAAACACATCCATAGAGGTGGGTGTGGTCAACAGGAAGATTTAACCATATGTGCCACATCAACATTAATCTGATCCCTTGAACAACCACATAAGCCATGGTGTCTAGCATTGTGTGTGACAACAAAGGGAGAACAGTTCAATCTAATGTGGTCACCACACAAGGGTTGGAATTGTTTCGGGATAACCTAAAACATATCATTCTTGTGCAAAACATTGGGTTATTCTCCAGAGAGATGAGAAACATTCAACAAGTAAGACATGGAACATACATATAACATACATGGAACATACATATAACATACATGGAACATACATATAACATACATGGAACATACATATAACATACATGGAACATACATGGAACATACATAGAACATACATGGAACATACATATAACATACATATAACATAGAGAAACGTAGGCCTATATGGAACAAAGGACAGGAGTTGCCTGGGACCAAGGACTTCTATCAGAGTCAGTTCAAAAGTGGGATAATCATAATCATCCATTAAAAATGGAATAAAATCTCCTGTTTCACATTGAGAGCTGAGTTTGGTATGGAAAACCAGCCATGCCAATGTGATTCCCTTTTATAGTGCACATAAAAGGAACGTCGAGCCGAAGCTAAGAAATTCATCCAAGGAATCAGCTTTCCATTGTGTCAGTGATTAGCTAAAATGATAGGAAAATAATCAACATCCATAGGTTGAATCATAAAAAGTTTTTGCCCTAACACTACACAGCTGATTCAAATGATCAAAGATGGATGATTAGTTGATTATTTTAATCAGCTGTGTAGTGCTAGGGCAAAACCCAAAACATGCACCCTTTGGGGTCCAGAGAACCGAGTTTGGGAAACCCTGCCTTAGACCATCCTGTGTAGCCTATCAACAAACAGCCACCCAGCCAGCCACTGGCTAGCAGAGGGGTGGGACAAAACTCATAACTCACACACACATCGTCACATATCAGATGGACTTAGCCATATGCACAATACGCATAAGAATAGAAATCACACTCAGAAATCTAACACAACTGATTACCACACAAGATTAAAAGTGTTCAATGTTATAAACATATGTTTGAGACTACATTGTCTCAGCCTACCGGTTATGTTAGAATTACAGTTAGTCTGAGCCTCTGAGCTCCAGGCAACAATGTTTAAAACATTGGGGTAGAGTCTGCAGTCGTTTCTCAAACAAGTCAGGATATTTATCAAAGAGGGTTTGCTGAAGAATTTGCTCTACAATTACCCGCTTACACTATACATTGAGAGAATGTCTATACCTTGTAATCGCTAAAGTTGAAACCTGTCCTATGCGCAACCAAGACAACCGCAGCATAATAAACTCCCACGTTTCCAAAAAACACTGCGGTCTGTCCAATGATCACGTTGTCGGTTAAAACTAGCTATTCATGTTCAAAAACAAGGAACGCTTCACGAATTACATTTTCAATGAATAGAAAAATGACTGAGCTCTGTAGCTTGGCCTATGTGGTTGTTAGAGAGAGGCACGGATGTGGCCGCCACCAGGTAGGCTACAGACGAGTGCTATTCAAGTCCGAAACATTTGCTCTGTGTCTAGTTTAAGACGCATAAAGAAAGGTGGATTCCCAAATCCAAGGTTCCAACACTTTGATGCTAGATGACCCATCCTACACCTTGGTTGAAATACCTGGGGGGACGACCCCTCCACAGATCCAAACAAGTTTTCACTACATGTCCTGTTCGTTTGCAGTGAGTACACTGTTTAGTGTGCTGTTTAGGGATAACATAGTTAGATGCAACGGAACATGCCTGGTTAGGACATCCTGTCCTAGATTCCGTATTAGTGGCCCATGTAACAATTCTTTGGAATGTGTTATCTGCAGGACCCCCCAAATCTAACGCTTTACTCAGTCGCTCTGCGTACTGTTCGAAAGGTTACCTTGTGCCCTGCTTACAGGCCAAGAACCTAATCCAGTCTGCATGAGATGGACCCCGAAGAGCGAGCAAGTTTGCTTTAAGCCGCTCTAAGATGTCTGCATTGGTTGACAATTGTGCCATCCTTAAAATCTTCTGTGGCTCTGTGGGCAATTTCACTTGGAGTTGAGAGCAAAAGTACTCGCCATACATCTCGCATTTCAAGAATATACGAGTTGTACTGGGTCTTCACCCGTTCCCACAATGGTGTGAATGGAGATTTCACTGGGAATGGTCCAATTTCATTTAAGTGAGAGGTGGCCTCACTGCATGTTAACCTGCGCAAAATGACAGACTCTGGCCTGTATTGTTTGTAAATGTACTAATGACATTAACATGAGCTGCTACTGCCCTGAATGGACTCGCTAGTCTATGAGGAGTGCGACAGCGGCCAGGAGTTTGAATATGCGGGCGGCATAACATGCGTTTTGGAGTGCGGCTGCACTCTCCACAGTCATCTGTAAAGCCAACACCACTATCGGTGTCTGAAACGCCACCAGTGCCTGAATGCTCCAGTGTCTTGACACTTTTTTTCTAGCACTTTACATTGCAGCTTCAAAAGCATCAGCTCTCACTCTAAATGTTTTCTCGTCAGAAAATAATTCAAAAATGCCTATATTTCACTTCAATTCCCTGTGTTGGTGTTTGCAAAGCAAATGCGCACTAACCTCTAGAATTAGGTTTCTCTCCACCTCGTTTTTATACATGCCAATTGTTTACCAGTAATCAAGTATTTAATCGCTTGTCGAATTAATATTAAGACTATTCTTATCTTTCTTGATCAGCTTTTGAGGTCTATAGCTTGCACCTTATCCATTGCGTAGGCTACGTGTTCGTTATATACTGAACAAAAATATAAATGCAACATGTAAAGTGTTGGTCCCATGTTTCATGAGCTGAAATAAAAGATCCCAGAAACGTTCCATACAAACAAAAAGCGTATTTCTCTCAAATTTTGCAAACCAAATTTTTTTTTCAGCCCTGTTAGTGAGCATTTCTCCTTTGCCAAGATAATCCATCCACCTGACACGTGTGGCATATGAAGAAGCTGATTAAACAGCATGATCATTACACAGGTGAACCTTGTGCTGCGGACAATAAAATGCCATTCTAAAATGTGCAGTTTTGTCACACAACACAATGCCACAGATGTCTCAAGTTTTGAGGGAGCATGCAATTGGCATGCTGACTGCAGGAATGTTCAACAGAGCTGTTGTCAGATCATTTTATGTTCATTTCTCTACCATAAACAGCCTCCAACATCGTTTTAAAGAATTTGGCAGTACATCCAACCGGCATCACAACCGCAGACCACGGGTAACCACGCCAGCCTAGGACATCCACATCCGGCTTCTTCACCTGCGGGATCGTCTGAGGAAGGGGAGGAGGGGTGCTGAGGAGTATTTATGTCTGTAATAAATCACTTTTGTGGGGAAAACCTCAATCTGACCCTGCCAAGTCATGTGAAATCCATAGATTAGGGCCTAATGAAATTATTTCAATTGACTGATTTCCTTCTATGAACTGTAACTCAGTGAAATCTTTGAAATTGTTGTATGTTGCGTTTATATTTTTGTTCAGTACATATCAGGGAATCTAATGGAATAAATAATCAAAACTTCCTATGGACCCGTGGGTGCAACACTGAAGGATATGACAATCTTCTGCATAAACTCACCCGAACTGGACCTTCAAAGTAACCAATAATATTCAAAATTATCCAGTCGCCATTTACCGTACTTCTAAAGTTATCAACAAAATCCACAAGTTCCTAATGATATATCATGTCGGGGTCACCATTTCCTGTAGTGGGCAGTAATATTTGATGTGTGTATATACAGTATATTATATATATTTACATTTTAGTCATTTAGCAGACGCTCTTATCCAGAGCAACTTACAGTTAGTGAGTGCATACATTTTCATACTGGCCCCCGTGGGAATCGAACCCACAACCCTGGCGTTGCAAGCGCCATGCTCTACCAACTGAGCTACACACTGAATCTCAATGAGTGGCACGGTGGGGTTTGTGTTATGATAAACTCATCTCTCTCTGTGTTTAGAGGGACTATTGTTCATGTCTACTGTCAGGTGTTTTCAGCCCGGTGAATACTGTACATGTGTTGGCCATTGTTCTTCTGTGTGTGGGTTAGACCAAATTGGGCACTACCGCTTTTTACTTGCTGTCTGTGTCAGTTAAGATTAAAAAGACGGATGACTGTATCGCAAACGCTGACAAGCAAATCTTCCTGTGCCTGTGGCACTCTCCTCCACTCTCTTTGTAAAGCGTAAAAATCAGAGATAGCTGTTGGTGCACAGTCTTTCTCTCTACATTACTGTCTCTGTTCAAACAAAATTGACATAACCAGACAGACAGGCAATTTTAACTTATCAATTCTAGATGCTTTTGAAAAGAAGGCAGCACCAAACTGCTGGGATAATACAGTTGAAGTCGGAAGTTTACATACACCTTATACAAATACATATAAACTCAGTTTTTCACAATTCCTGACATTTAATCCTAGTAAAACTTCCCTGTTTTAGGTCAGTTAGGACCACCACTTTATTTTAAGAATTTGAAATGTCAGAATAATAGTAGAGAGAATGATTTATTTCAGGATTTATTTCTTTCATCACATCCCCAGTGGGTCAGAAGTTTACATACACTCAATTAGTATTTGGGAGCATTGCCTTTAAATTGTTTAACTTGGGTCAAACGATTCGGGTAGCCTTCCACAAGCTTCCCACAATAAGTTGGGTGAATTTTGGCCCATTCCTCCTGACAGAGCTGGTGTAACTGAGTCAGGTTTTTAGGCTTCCTTGCTCGCACACGCTTTTTCAGTTCTGCCCACAAATATTCTATAGGATTGAGGTCAGGGCTTTGTGATGGCCACTCCAATACCTTGACTTTGTTGTCCTTAAGCCATTTTACCACAACTTTGGAAGTATGCTTGGGGTCATTGTCCATTTGGAAGACCCATTTGCGACCAAGCTTTAACTTCCTGACTGATGTCTTGAGAAGTTGCTTCAATATATCCACATAATTTTCCTTCCTCATGACGCCATCTATTTTGTGAAGTGCACCAGTCCCTCCTGCGGCAAAGCACCCCCACAGCATGATGCTGCCACCCCTGTGCTTCATGGTTGGGATGGTGTTCTTCGGCTTGCAAGCACCCCCCTTTTTCCTCCAAACATAACGATGGTCATTATGGCCAAACAGTTCTAGTTTCGTTTCATCATACCAGAGGACATTTCTCCAAAAAGTACGATCTTTGTCCCCATGTGCAGTTGCAAACCGTAGTCTGGCTTTTTTATGGTGGTTTCGGAGCAGTGGCTTCTTCCTTGCTGAGCGGCCTTTCAGGTTATGTCGATATAGGACTCGTTTTACTGTGGATATAGATACTTTTGTACCTGTTTCCTCCAGCATCTTCACAAGGATCTTGATTTGCACTTTTCGCACCAAAGTACGTTCATCTCTAGGAGACAGAACGCGTCTCCTTCCTGAGCGGTATGACGGCTGCGTGCTCCCATGGTGTTTATACTTGCGTACTATTGTTTGTACAGATAAACGTGGTACCTTCAGGCGTTTGGAAATTGCTCCCAAGGATGAACCAGACTTGTGGAGGTCTACAATTTTTTGGTCTTGGCTGATTTCTTTTGAGTTTGAAGGTAGGCCTTGAAATACATCCATGGGTACACCTCCAATTGACTCAAATGATGTCAATTAGCCTATCAGAAGCTTCTAATGCCATGACATCATTTTCTGGAATTTTCTAAGCTGTTTAAAGGCACAGTCAATTTAGTGTATGTAAACTTCTGACCCACTGGAATTGTGATACAGTGAATTATAAGTGAAATAATCTGTCTGTAAACAATTGTTGGAAAAATTACTTGTGTCATGCACAAAGTAGATGTCCTAACTGACTTGCCAAAACTATAGTTTGTTAACAAGAAATTTGTGGAGTTGTTGAAAAACTAGTTTTAATGACACCAACCTAAGTGTATGTAAACTTCCGACTTCAACTGTACATAACGTTCTGAGAACCATATGTTTCTTAGAGCTTGGTGAGGGTGTGGTTGTCATACAGTGTATGGTTATTTTGCATACAACTTTCCAACAACTTTCTGGGAATGGTGCACGATAGTTGTTTGGCTTGGAACATTCTCAGCACATTTAAGGAACTTGACCAAAAAACAAAATTGTCTTGGTATTTCATTACCTTAATAGAACGTTTCCTAAAAGTTCAAACATGGTTACATTTCATTTCAATTTTGGCAATGTTATAGCAACGTTCTTCAACTGGTTTGACATTGGGAATGTTCTCCAATAGTTCAGAGAACGTTAAGAAACAATGTTCTTCTGTGGTAATTTCAGTACTTCAGTATAATGTTTCCTACAGGTTTCCTCGTGGTTCTATTTAAAGTCATGTTCTCAAATTGTTCCGAGAACGTTAAGAAAATGTTCCATAAAAACCACAAGAAAACGTTAGTAACATTCAGAGAACGTTCTAAGAATGTTACTTAAAAACATATACATTCCGTTCTCAGCATCAACAAAACTCTCTCTTATCCGCTACCTTGTTAAGTGTTTTTAGGTGTGTTGGCCGCGCCTGCTAATTGGCCACACCTGATCTTAATGAGTGCTTGTTTCCTTTGAGATGTGGTCTGTTTGAATAGACTAAAATGAACAGCTTTGTATGCGTTAAAAGAACATGGCATGCTTGCTCCATCCTGGTGGTGCAGTGGACTAATTCCATGGATTGAGAAGAGAAGATTATAGGTTTGAATGTCATTGATGCCGTGTCACAATAAAAAAGAATCTGTGTTTGCATGATTAATGCCTGTGCTTTGAGTTTATAATAGTTAAACAAAAATAAGCTAGCAGTCTTACTGAAATAATTTCCATTCTCAGAGCGTTAATAAGGGCTTTGAGATTCTTTATGTAATGAACAGTGCTATAAAACCTCAGGGAACCATAGTAAAACATTCTCAGAACCTCCCTGCAACCGAAAAATGTACGTTCCCAGAAATGGCAACATTTTCACTCCCATTCTCAGAACATTAAAAAACTTTCCGTTTTACCAGTCAGGAAACGTATGGCTTTATTCCCAGAACCAATGGAAAACCAAAAATGTATGTTCCCACAACTTCCAAGGAACCAAATGTGCTAGCTGGGATGTGTGTGTGTCTGGCAGGTTGACGTTTATTGTCTTGAGTCTTGTCCTGGAGGCAGAACTGAGCTATTTCCCCAGCTCAAAATTGGCTATTTTGTAAAAATTCATGAAAATGAACATTTGCCTTCTGGTCTTAATTTAAGATTAGGGTTAGGAATAAGGGTAAGCAATGTGGTTAAGGTTAGGGTTAAACATTTTTTTAAAGGTTAGGTTTAAAATGAGATTTTATGACTTTGTCGTTGTGGCAGCTAGCCTCCAGAACAAGATTCATGATGAAAAACGCTAACATATGTGTGTCTGTGTGTTTGTGTGTGTTTTTGTGTGTCTGTTTTTTGTGTGTCTGTTTTTTTTGTGTGTGTGTCTGTTTTTGGTTCTACTATCCTTGTGGGGACCAGAAATCCTCACAAGGATAGTAAAACAAGGAACATTCGGACAAGTGGGGACATTTCGCCGGTCCCCACAAGGAAAAAGGCTATTTTAGGCGTAGTGGTTAGGTTTAGGGTTAGGGTTACAATTAGGGTTAGGGTTAGAGGTTAGGTTTAGCATTAGGGTTAGGAGTTAGGGTTAGGTTAAGGGGTTAAGGTTAGTGTTAGGTTAAGGGTAAGCGTTACGGAAAATAGGATTTTGAATGGGAATAAATTGTTTGGTCCCCAAAAGGATAGTAAAACAAACGGGTGTATGTGTGTGTGTTTTTCCAGTAACTACTCTAAACAACCACCCATTAATAAAGATTTTAAAAAGCCTTTCAGTCCTTTTTTGTCCATGCAGTGAATTTTCCTCTTTGGAGCCATGTCTTCTGAGTCTTATCTCTGCAGTGAGTGACTCATGGCTGAGGACAGGCGCTAAATGAAATTGATTGGGCCTAAAGAGGCCTGGTCATCCGAGTCATCCCCACACTCCATGCCTGGGCCTCTCCAAAGCCCTCATCAATCAGGGGCAGGCCGAGCGGCAGGCAGGCGATGGTGCATGTGTTGATTAGGTGACTGGAGTGGTCCCTGGTTCACTGGCTGCTGAGGAAATTTAAGAAGTTGGTTGGAAGCGCTTCACACAAGGAGGTGACGCAGGGAAAACGGAAATCGCTGTTTAATTGGAAATAATATAACCCACTCTGAAATGCAAATAGGCTGTTCTGTAATGCTAAACTGGAGGATAGCTAGCTTTCTCTGTTGCTTGTCTTGAACCGTGTTTTAATGTGCTGTCTGATACTCATGGACTGTGACAGGAGCGGTTGAAAAGGACTGCCATGGCCAAAATAGGGCTTAATGTAACAGTGCTGCCAGGGCCCACCCACTAGTTCCCTAAAACCCTGAGAGGGATTCACATTGGAGCACCAGGAACAAGAGTCTAATGTGGCTCTGTGAGCACACTGTACTATAACCTACATTTGTTGAGTAACATAATGGTTTACAGTCAAATGCTCTTGCTTTATTTTTGTCTCCAGGGTATCTCCGCCAACACACCGTGTCCATCCGCGTTCCACTTCTATATCACTCACGGGTCACGTGACCTCTGGCAGTGATATAAGAAATAACACACACTCCGCCACACACTTCACGCCTGGCTTCCTTTAATGCCTCAGATAACAATGTGGGATGAGAGGCCAGGTGGTAGTGTTAACCCTTCCACTGCCTTGGATCGGATGACGTAGTGGTGTGTGTGTGTGTCTGTGTGTGTGTGTGTGTGTGTGTCTGTGTGTGTGTGTGTGTCTGTGTGTGTGTGTGTGTGTGCACCCACATAAATATATACTCTTCAGAACCCCAGCAACCCTAAAGAAGCTCACAAGTATAGATCAGACGTCTCAGGCTCTGAGGATCAATGTCTGCAAGGCCAACTTTAAGACCTCTGTAGCTTTCACAGCTTTCCACAGCCCACACTTAGAATTGCATCTCTTCTCTTATTAGAAAGGAGGAATGGAAATCAAGTAGCTGCCTGCCTGGCTAGTCTATACCACATCTCCCACCTTGAGCCAGTTTGCTACAACAGGAAAATTATCCTGCAGCAACAAGAAATGTGGATTATTATGTGGATTATAATTAATGGAAATGTTTGTAGAGGTTGACAATTTCTTTGTAAGGGAAAATCAAGTCTGAAATTTCAAAGTGGAAATTACAAATGCCTTTTTAAACCTCAAATACACTACAAATTAAGATCCTACATCTGTATACCTGTCACCCATTCTCTCTCTCTCTCTCTCTCTCTCTCTCTCTGTATTTTCTATTATAGCCTTTTGTCTTTTCCTTCTCCATTCAGCTGTGCCTCTCTCATATTTTGGTGTGAGAGCGAGGAGCGTTCCAGCAGGATGCACTCAGAGGCTTACTGAGTCTGCCTGGCCCTTGCTCTGGGTTTGGACGGCTGTTGGCTGTGACAGTTCTGATTGATCAGTTTCTGTGCCCTGTAAAATGGAGCTGGGCCCTTCTGCTGCCTGCTCCCCTCTACTGATCAGCCACTTCAGCAGCGCTGCATAACGCGAGGCTACACCACACTAGCCAACACAACACTTGCCCCCAAACAACAAACAAGCAGCCTAGCTACCAGCAATCAGGCCCGCATTCGACAAGGACTGGACTGTCGCTTGGCTCAGCCAGCTCACAGTGCCAGTCAAATCATCCAGCAAAAGTATTTTAAAGTAAATCTTTGCATAGGCCTATTTTCACAGTTACTGCCTGCAGAATTGGCCCCGCTGCTTTTTGGATGTGGGTTCTGTGGTTGGCTGTGTGATTGGTGGGTTTGTTTGAAGTGAGCGGTCCTGGCTGGAATGAGATGTGGACTGTGACTGACAGACGTGGGCACAAGGAGCAGATGCCTCAACTACACCATACTATAAACCCAAACAGGAGTCATGCCAATGCTGCCTGCCCATCCACTCCTCTGTCTTTTATGAGCCTCTGAATAAGCAGCTGTCACTGCCACACACACACACACACACACACCTGTGTACACACATTCTGCACAGTCATAAAGTATGTATGTATGTATGTATGAATGAATGATAGGACTTAACTGAAGAATGAATACAGGAGTTCATCAGGACTTTGCTTTTCTCCAACCGGTATGTGCTCTATTTGTCTGATTGGTGTTATGTGGTTCTAGCACCTTGTTCAATATGCCAGGTCATGTTACAGTCTATATTTATGAACATATGGCAAGTCAATACCTAAATGGAAGATGGAGAGGACTATTTAAAAACCTGTACAGATTTGTGAGTAGCAGTGGAGATTGGGGGAACAGGTGAAAGAGGGGCATGATTCAACAGCGCCACCATCATCTCTCTACTAGTACTGCACTGACAAAATAGACAAATTAATTTACTTACAAAATAGTATGATTCCTGTGAATCCATTTTTCATTTTTCGTGACTATAATTCATGTTAACTTTTACAACTGTTTCAATATAATTAATTTCGGAGTAATTTGTTTTCAGATATGTTTTCCCAAAACTAGGAGGCTTATTTGTACATTTATGACAAACACTTGAAATATTTTTGTGCTGGCTAAAGGTTATTTGAAGTGAAAGGGCTGTGCTGTGAATCCTGAGAGCAGAGCAACAATACTAAAGAGCCCACAGCACAGTGTGGGCTGCATGGATTGTACCTCAAAGACAGAAAGAGAGAGCAGGAGAGGAGGATGGGGATGGTGTTTACTCTTTCATTTTTCCTTTGTAGTCAGAGAGAAAAGGGGAGGGGTTTCTTACTTGTGCTCAAAGTGCCTGCCTGCGCTTCACGTATTTCATGACGCAATCTCTGTGTGTTCCTCTCATAGCCTACCCACTGGGCACACACTGGCACACACTGGTTGAATCAAAGTTGTTTCCACGTCATTCCACTGGGCACAGACGTTGAATGGACGTCCCTGTGCGTACTTCCTTTCTCGCCCTTTTTCCTCTGAAAATACACCCACTGTAGGGGAGCTTTATATTGTGAAGACGCCTGGGTCTGTGCTTGAGCCCTATTCAATTATTGCACAGGCTAAATCAATCAACAGACTAGCCCTCCAGTAAATGACCAGCCATTTGGAGCAACGTGCACCCTGTCAAAGGTGTGGTGCACCCCTCCAGCTGCTGTAAATGGTCTGCCTGGGAGGCTGAGAGAGATGGGGTTTATCCCAGAGAAACACCCTGCTTGGGGCTATCTATTGTGGCTGTTCTGACTGTGTGCCTAGGAGGCTGTTCGCTTTGGGGACTGCCTGGCTGTGACTGTAGAGAGGTGGTTCTCCCTGCCTCTCTCTCTCTCTCTCCCAGCCACACTGGATGTATGTGTTATTAAGTTGACCCACGCTCTGCTCAATGTGCTGTGCTGATGTTTTCGAAGTGGGGGAACACATACATAAACAAGCTCAAAGCGCCTCACTGTGTTTTGTGTGTGTGTGTGTGTGTGTGTGTGTGTGTGTGTGTGTGTGTGTGTGTGTGTGTGCGTAATCCCAGAAACCAATGTTTTTGCCTCTCTTTGGTTTCATATTGGAGTGTCTCTACAAAGTCCTATTCAAACATCACATTGTGATGTAAACCAGACCTTACAACATGAGAGTGAAGATGAAAGATGTATTCACATGCCCTATGAATATGATTTATTCCTTTACTGCAAGGTCTTAAGTCCAGGGCCACTTCTGATTTAACATCATGCTTGATCGGGGTGAGCAGCATGTATACTGCTCCATGGCTGATGATGATTTGATTCTGTGTGTTTCATGGCTGGAGTTTTAACTGTCAAACCCCAACCTGAGAGCCCCGCTCTCTGTCAGAGCAGCTCACTGATACATTACCGTGTCCCGCAGTTAAACCACCTGCTACTCTAAATGTCACTGGCTGAAGGGTGTTGGACATGCTGTGGCTGGTAGCCTGGCGGGTAGGAGCTTTGGGCCAGTAACCAAAAGGTTTCTGGAATGAATCCCCGAGCTGACAAGGTAAACATCTGTCGTTCTGCCCCTGAGCAAGGCAGTTAACCCACTGTTACCCGGGCGCCAATGACGTGGATGTTTATTAAGGCAGCCCCCTGCACCTCTCTGATTCAGAGGTTGGGTTAAATGCGGAAGACACATTTCAGTTGAATGCATTCAGTTGTACAACTGACTAGGTATCCCCCTTTCCCAAAGATCTCTTTCTCTGCTCCTCCCAGCTACCCTCTATCTCAGCCCCCATACAGTGAAGGAAAAAAGCATTTGATCCCCTGCTGATTTTGTACGTTTGCCCACTGACAAAGAAATGATCAGTCTATAATTTTAATGGTAGGTTTATTTGAACAGTAAGAGACAGAATAACAACAACAAAATCCAGAAAAACGCATGTCAAAAATGTTGCATTTTAATGAGGGAAATAAGTATTTGACCCCCTCTCAATCAGAAAGATTTCTGGCTCCCAGGTGTCTTTTATACAGGTAACGAGCTGAGATTAGGAGCACACTCTTAAAGGGAGTGCTCCTAATCTCAGCTTGTTACCCGTATAAAAGACACCTGTCCACAGAAGCAATCAATCAATCAGATTCCAAACTCTCCACCATGGCCAAGACCAAAGAGCTCTCCAAGGATGTCAGGGACAGGATTGTAGACCTACACAAGGCTGGAATGGGCTACAAGACCATTGCCAAGCAGCTTGGTGAGAAGGTGACAACAGTTGGTGCGATTATTCGCAAATGGAAGAAACACAAAATAACTGTCAATCTCCCTCGGCCTGGGGCTCCATGCAAGATCTCACCTCGTGGAGTTGCAATGATCATGAGAACGGTGAGGAATAAGCCCAGAACTACACGGGAGGATCTTGTCAATGATCTCAAGGCAGCTGGGACCATAGTCACCAAGAAAACAATTGGTAACACACTACGCCGTGAAGGACTGAAATCCTGCTCAAGAAAGCACATATACAGGCCCCTCTGAAGTTTGCCAATGAACATATGAATGATTCAGAGGAGAACTGGGTGAAAGTGTTGTGGTCAGATGAGACCAAAATGGAGCTCTTTGGCATCAACTCAACTCGCCGTGTTTGGAGGAGGAGGAATGCTGCCTATGACCCCAAGAACACCATCCCCACCGTCAAACATGGAGGTGGAAACATTATGCTTTGGGGGTGTTAAGGGGACAGGACAACTTCACCGCATCAAAGGGACGATGGATAGTGCCATGTACCGTCAAATCTTGGGTGAGAACCTCCTTCCCTCAGCCAGGGCATTGAAAATAGGTCGTGGATGGGTATTCCAGCATGACAATGACCCAAAACACACAGCCAAGGCAACAAAGGAGTGGCTCAAGAAGAAGCACATTAAGGTCCTGGAGTGGCCTAGCCAGTCTCCAGACCTTAATCCCATAGAAAATCTGTGGAGGGAGCTGAAGGTTCGAGTTGCCAAACGTCAGACTCGAAACCTTAATGACTTGGAGAAGATCTGCAAAGAGGAGTGGGACAAAATCCCTCCTGAGATGTGTGCAAACCTGGTGGCCAACTGCAAGAAACGTCTGACCTCTGTGATTGCCAACAAGGGTTTTGCTACAAGTACTAAGTCATGTTTTGCAGAGGGGTCAAATACTTATTTCCCTCATTAAAATGCAAATCAATTTATTACATTTTTGACATGTGTTTTTCTGGATTTTTTGTTGTTATTCTGTCTCTCACTGTTCAAATAAACCTACTATTAAAACTATAGACTGATCATGTCTTTGTCAGTGGGCAAACGTACAAAATCAGCAGGGGATCAAATACTTTTTTCCCTCAATGTATTTTCAAACAATAAACATATGCAGACAAAATACAACAGACAGTCGCACACAAACATCAATGACATCACACCTGCCTAGACCCACATGTTCCCACTGCATCCATCTCCAGTGCTTAGAAAACAATGCCATATGGCCTCAAATTGCACTATTCTGTTTTTCTCTGTCACCCACACCTTTTCAATATTGAAATAATAATGCATTTGATCCTTCCACTGTCTTAAAGATGGAGGATCACTTGATTTCCAGTTTTTAAGAAAAAGGGTTTTCAAAATGATTGATGAGAAAAGTCTGGTCCAACCCAATGAGTATCTAACTGCACCCTCATATGCCATGTCTTGAAATATGAAGATAGACAGATACATGTCGACATTTTTTTGATGGATTAAAAGTAAATTTACATTGTAAAACTTCTGACAGCCAACTTTCTAGCTGTGCCCATAACTTTTGGACTTTTAATTAATTATTGAGTCATTGTTCATTTTACACTTAAGACATGACTTTGTGCTGTAGAAGGTGAATTTTGTCACTTGTATAATATATTCTATACATTATTTTATACTGGATTAAGCATACATTTTCGTTAACTGTAATTTAGTTAGTTATGTACCAACACTCCCTCCATCTTGGGCCCATATCAGTTATTTTTAAGTCTTGGTTGTCATTTGGATAGGCTCTCTGCAAGGTTTTGTATATCTTACCTATCATACGAACATCCTTTTCTGACTCAAATAGGATTCCCTCA